>NC_137715.1:1200000-1858175 GCF_964034855.1 Anser brachyrhynchus
GATGGAGTGCAGTGAGTCCAAAGACTTCACTGTCACCACTGGGAATGCAGTGCAGTGAGTCCAGGGAGTGCACTTGCACCACTGGGGATGCAGTGCAGTGACTCCAGTGAGTGCACTGACACCACTGGGGATGCACTTCAGTCAGTCCAGTGAGTGTACTGGCACCACTGGGGATGCACTGCAGTGAGTCAAGAGAGTGCACTGGCAGGACTGGGGATGCAGTGCAGTGAGTCCAGAGAGTGCACTGGCACCACTGGGGATGCCCTGCAGTGAGTCCTGAGAGCGCACTGGCACCACTGGGGATGCAGTGCAGTGAGTCCAGAGAGCGCACTGGCACCAGTGGGAATGCGGTGCAGTGAGTCCAGAGAGTGCAATGGCACCACTGGGGATGCAGAGCAGTGAGTCCAGAGAGTGCACTGGCACCACTGAGAATGCATTTCAGTGAGTCCAGAGAGTGCCGTTCCAGCCTCGGCATCCGCTCCAGCCGAGTCAACCCCGCGGTAGCCCCTCCAGCCGCGGCAGACGCTCCAGCCGCGGCAGCCGCTCCAGCCGCTCCAGCCGCGGCAGCCGCTCCAGCCCCTCCAGCCGCGCCAGCCTCTCCATCCGCGGCAGCCGCTCCAGCCGCGGCAGCCGCTCCAGCCGCTCCAGCCGCGGCAGCCGCTCCAGCCGCTACCGAGTGGAGCGGCTGCCACGGCTGGAGGGCTACCGCGGCTGGAGCGGCTGCCGCGGCTGGAGCAGTGCAGTGAGTCCAGGGAGTGCAAAGGCACCAGTGGGGATGGAGTGCAGTGAGTCCAAAGACTTCAATGTCACCACTGGGAATGCACTTCAGTCAGTCCAGTGAGTGTACTGGCACCACTGGGGATGCACAGCAGTGAGTCCAGAGAGTGCATTGGCACCACTGGGGATGCAGTGCAGTGAGTCCAGAGAGTGCACTGGCACCATTGGAGATGCAGTGCAGTGAGTCCAGAGAGTGCACTGGCACCACTGGGGATGCAGTGCAGTGAGTCCAGAGAGTGCACTGGCACCAGTGGGGATGCAGTGCAGAGTGTCCAGAGAGTGCACTGGCACCACTGGGATGCACTGCAGTGAGTCCAGAGAGTGCTCTGGCACCACTGGAGATGCACTTCAGTGAGTGCAGAGACTGCACTGGCACCACTGGGGATGCAGTGCAGTGAGTCCAGTGAGTGTACTGGCACCACTGGGGATGCACTGCAGTGAGTCCAGAGAGTGCATTGGCACCACTTGGGATGCACTGCAGTGAGTCCAGAGAGTGCACTGGCACCACTGGGGATGCAGTGCAGTGAGTCCAGAGAGTGCACTGGCACCACTGAGAATGCACTTCAGTGAGTCCAGAGAGTGCACTGGCACCACTGGGGATACGGTGCCGGGAGTCCAGAGAGTGCACTGACACCACTGGGGATGCAGTGCAGTGAGTCCACAGAGTGCACTGACACCAGTGGGAATGCGGTGCAGTGAGTCCAGAGAGTGCACTGGCACCACTGGGGATGCACTGCAGTGAGTCCAGAGTGCACTAGCACCACTGGGGATGCAGAGCAGTGAGTCCAGAGAGTGCACTGGCACCACTGAGAATGCATTTCAGTGAGTCCAGAGAGTGCCGTTCCAGCCTCGGTATCCGCTCCAGCCGAGTCAACCCCGCGGTAGGCCCTCCAGCCGCGGCAGACGCTCCAGCCGCGGCAGCCGCTCCAGCCGCTCCAGCCGCGGCAGCCGCTCCAGCCCCTCCAGCCTCGCCAGCCTCTCCATCCGCGGCAGCCGCTCCAGCCGCGGCAGCCGCTCCAGCCGCTCCAACCGCGGCAGCCGCTCCAGCCGCTACCGAGTGGAGCGGCTGCCACGGCTGGAGGGCTACCGCGGCTGGAGCGGCTGCCGCGGCTGGAGCAGTGCAGTGAGTCCAGGGAGTGCAAAGGCACCAGTGGGGATGGAGTGCAGTGAGTCCAAAGACTTCACTGTCACCACTGGGAATGCAGTGCAGTGAGTCCAGGGAGTGCACTTGCACCACTGGGGATGCAGTGCAGTGACTCCAGTGAGTGCACTGACACCACTGGGGATGCACTTCAGTCAGTCCAGTGAGTGTACTGGCACCACTGGGGATGCACTGCAGTGAGTCAAGAGAGTGCACTGGCAGGACTGGGGATGCAGTGCAGTGAGTCCAGAGAGTGCACTGGCACCACTGGGGATGCCCTGCAGTGAGTCCTGAGAGCGCACTGGCACCACTGGGGATGCAGTGCAGTGAGTCCAGAGAGCGCACTGGCACCAGTGGGAATGCGGTGCAGTGAGTCCAGAGAGTGCAATGGCACCACTGGGGATGCACTGCAGTGAGTCCAGAGAGTGCACTAGCACCACTGGGGATGCAGAGCAGTGAGTCCAGAGAGTGCACTGGCACCACTGAGAATGCATTTCAGTGAGTCCAGAGAGTGCCGTTCCAGCCTCGGCATCCGCTCCAGCCGAGTCAACCCCGCGGTAGCCCCTCCAGCCGCGGCAGACGCTCCAGCCGCGGCAGCCGCTCCAGCCGCTCCAGCCGGGGCAGCCGCTACAGCCCCTCCAGCCGCGCCAGCCTCTCCATCCGCGGCAGCCGCTCCAGCCGCTACCGAGTGGAGCGGCTGCCACGGCTGGAGGGCTACCGCGGCTGGAGCGGCTGCCGCGGCTGGAGCAGTGCAGTGAGTCCAGGGAGTGCAAAGGCACCAGTGGGGATGGAGTGCAGTGAGTCCAAAGACTTCAATGTCACCACTGGGAATGCACTTCAGTCAGTCCAGTGAGTGTACTGGCACCACTGGGGATGCACAGCAGTGAGTCCAGAGAGTGCATTGGCACCACTGGGGATGCAGTGCAGTGAGTCCAGAGAGTGCACTGGCACCATTGGAGATGCAGTGCAGTGAGTCCAGAGAGTGCACTGGCACCACTGGGGATGCAGTGCAGTGAGTCCAGAGAGTGCACTGGCACCAGTGGGGATGCAGTGCAGAGTGTCCAGAGAGTGCACTGGCACCACTGGGATGCACTGCAGTGAGTCCAGAGAGTGCTCTGGCACCACTGGAGATGCACTTCAGTGAGTGCAGAGACTGCACTGGCACCACTGGGGATGCAGTGCAGTGAGTCCAGTGAGTGTACTGGCACCACTGGGGATGCACTGCAGTGAGTCCAGAGAGTGCATTGGCACCACTTGGGATGCACTGCAGTGAGTCCAGAGAGTGCACTGGCACCAGTGGGGATGCAGTGCAGTGAGTCCAGAGAGTGCACTGGCTCCACTGAGAATGCACTTCAGTGAGTCCAGAGAGTGCACTGGCACCACTGTGGATGCAGTGCCGTGAGTCCAGCGAATGCACTGGCACCACTGGGGATACGGTGCCGGGAGTCCAGAGAGTGCACTGACACCACTGGGGATGCAGTGCAGTGAGTCCACAGAGTGCACTGACACCAGTGGGAATGCGGTGCAGTGAGTCCAGAGAGTGCACTGGCACCACTGGGGATGCACTGCAGTGAGTCCAGAGTGCACTAGCACCACTGGGGATGCAGAGCAGTGAGTCCAGAGAGTGCACTGGCACCACTGAGAATGCATTTCAGTGAGTCCAGAGAGTGCCGTTCCAGCCTCGGTATCCGCTCCAGCCGAGTCAACCCCGCGGTAGGCCCTCCAGCCGCGGCAGACGCTCCAGCCGCGGCAGCCGCTCCAGCCGCTCCAGCCGCGGCAGCCGCTCCAGCCCCTCCAGCCTCGCCAGCCTCTCCATCCGCGGCAGCCGCTCCAGCCGCGGCAGCCGCTCCAGCCGCTCCAACCGCGGCAGCCGCTCCAGCCGCTACCGAGTGGAGCGGCTGCCACGGCTGGAGGGCTACCGCGGCTGGAGCGGCTGCCGCGGCTGGAGCAGTGCAGTGAGTCCAGGGAGTGCAAAGGCACCAGTGGGGATGGAGTGCAGTGAGTCCAAAGACTTCACTGTCACCACTGGGAATGCAGTGCAGTGAGTCCAGGGAGTGCACTTGCACCACTGGGGATGCAGTGCAGTGACTCCAGTGAGTGCACTGACACCACTGGGGATGCACTTCAGTCAGTCCAGTGAGTGTACTGGCACCACTGGGGATGCACTGCAGTGAGTCAAGAGAGTGCACTGGCAGGACTGGGGATGCAGTGCAGTGAGTCCAGAGAGTGCACTGGCACCACTGGGGATGCCCTGCAGTGAGTCCTGAGAGTGCACTGGCACCACTGAGAATGCATTTCAGTGAGTCCAGAGAGTGCCGTTCCAGCCTCGGCATCCGCTCCAGCCGAGTCAACCCCGCGGTAGCCCCTCCAGCCGCGGCAGACGCTCCAGCCGCGGCAGCCGCTCCAGCCGCTCCAGCCGCGGCAGCCGCTCCAGCCCCTCCAGCCGCGCCAGCCTCTCCAGCCGCGGCAGCCGCTCCAGCCGCGGTAGCCCTCCAGCCGTGGCAGCCGCTCCACTCGGTAGCGGCTGGAGCGGCTGCCGCGGCTGGAGCGGCTGGAGCGGCTGCCGCGACTGGAGCGGCTGCCGCGGTTGGAGCGGCTGCCGCGGCTGGAGCGGCTGGAGCGGATGCCGCGGCTGGAGCGGCTGGAGCGGCTGCCGCGGCTGGAGCGGCTGGCGCGGCTGGAGGAGCTACCGCGGCTGGAGCGGTTAACGCGGCTGGAGCGGATGCCGAGGCTGGAGCGGATGCCGCGGCTGGTGCGCCTGGAGAGGCTGCCGCGGCTGGAGCAGTGCAGTGAGTCCAGAGAGTGCACTGGCACCATTGGGGATGCAGTGCAGTGAGTCCAGAGAGTGCACTGGCAGGACTGGGGATGCAGTGCAGTGAGTCCAGAGAGTGCACTGGCACCACTGAGGATGCAATGCAGTGAGTCCAGAGAGTGCACTGGCACCACTGGGCATGCAGTGCTGTGAGTCCAGAGAGTGCACTGGCACCACTGGGGATGCCCTGCAGTGAGTCAAGAGAGTGCACTGGCAGGACTGGGGATGCAGTGCAGTGAGTCCAGAGAGTGCACTGGCACCACTGGGGATGCCCTGCAGTGAGTCCTGAGAGCGCACTGGCACCACTGGGGATGCAGTGCAGTGAGTCCAGAGAGCGCACTGGCACCAGTGGGAATGCGGTGCAGTGAGTCCAGAGAGTGCACTAGCACCACTGGGGATGCAGAGCAGTGAGTCCAGAGAGTGCACTGGCACCACTGAGAATGCATTTCAGTGAGTCCAGAGAGTGCCGTTCCAGCCTCGGCATCCGCTCCAGCCGAGTCAACCCCGCGGTAGCCCCTCCAGCCGCGGCAGACGCTCCAGCCGCGGCAGCCGCTCCAGCCGCTCCAGCCGCGGCAGCCGCTCCAGCCCCTCCAGCCGCGCCAGCCTCTCCATCCGCGGCAGCCGCTCCAGCCGCGGCAGCCGCTCCAGCCGCTCCAGCCGCGGCAGCCGCTCCAGCCGCTACCGAGTGGAGCGGCTGCCACGGCTGGAGGGCTACCGCGGCTGGAGCGGCTGCCGCGGCTGGAGCAGTGCAGTGAGTCCAGGGAGTGCAAAGGCACCAGTGGGGATGGAGTGCAGTGAGTCCAAAGACTTCAATGTCACCACTGGGAATGCACTTCAGTCAGTCCAGTGAGTGTACTGGCACCACTGGGGATGCACAGCAGTGAGTCCAGAGAGTGCATTGGCACCACTGGGGATGCAGTGCAGTGAGTCCAGAGAGTGCACTGGCACCATTGGAGATGCAGTGCAGTGAGTCCAGAGAGTGCACTGGCACCACTGGGGATGCAGTGCAGTGAGTCCAGAGAGTGCACTGGCACCAGTGGGGATGCAGTGCAGAGTGTCCAGAGAGTGCACTGGCACCACTGGGATGCACTGCAGTGAGTCCAGAGAGTGCTCTGGCACCACTGGAGATGCACTTCAGTGAGTGCAGAGACTGCACTGGCACCACTGGGGATGCAGTGCAGTGAGTCCAGTGAGTGTACTGGCACCACTGGGGATGCACTGCAGTGAGTCCAGAGAGTGCATTGGCACCACTTGGGATGCACTGCAGTGAGTCCAGAGAGTGCACTGGCACCAGTGGGGATGCAGTGCAGTGAGTCCAGAGAGTGCACTGGCTCCACTGAGAATGCACTTCAGTGAGTCCAGAGAGTGCACTGGCACCACTGTGGATGCAGTGCCGTGAGTCCAGCGAATGCACTGGCACCACTGGGGATACGGTGCCGGGAGTCCAGAGAGTGCACTGACACCACTGGGGATGCAGTGCAGTGAGTCCACAGAGTGCACTGACACCAGTGGGAATGCGGTGCAGTGAGTCCAGAGAGTGCACTGGCACCACTGGGGATGCACTGCAGTGAGTCCAGAGTGCACTAGCACCACTGGGGATGCAGAGCAGTGAGTCCAGAGAGTGCACTGGCACCACTGAGAATGCATTTCAGTGAGTCCAGAGAGTGCCGTTCCAGCCTCGGTATCCGCTCCAGCCGAGTCAACCCCGCGGTAGGCCCTCCAGCCGCGGCAGACGCTCCAGCCGCGGCAGCCGCTCCAGCCGCTCCAGCCGCGGCAGCCGCTCCAGCCCCTCCAGCCTCGCCAGCCTCTCCATCCGCGGCAGCCGCTCCAGCCGCGGCAGCCGCTCCAGCCGCTCCAACCGCGGCAGCCGCTCCAGCCGCTACCGAGTGGAGCGGCTGCCACGGCTGGAGGGCTACCGCGGCTGGAGCGGCTGCCGCGGCTGGAGCAGTGCAGTGAGTCCAGGGAGTGCAAAGGCACCAGTGGGGATGGAGTGCAGTGAGTCCAAAGACTTCACTGTCACCACTGGGAATGCAGTGCAGTGAGTCCAGGGAGTGCACTTGCACCACTGGGGATGCAGTGCAGTGACTCCAGTGAGTGCACTGACACCACTGGGGATGCACTTCAGTCAGTCCAGTGAGTGTACTGGCACCACTGGGGATGCACTGCAGTGAGTCAAGAGAGTGCACTGGCAGGACTGGGGATGCAGTGCAGTGAGTCCAGAGAGTGCACTGGCACCACTGGGGATGCCCTGCAGTGAGTCCTGAGAGCGCACTGGCACCACTGGGGATGCAGTGCAGTGAGTCCAGAGAGCGCACTGGCACCAGTGGGAATGCGGTGCAGTGAGTCCAGAGAGTGCAATGGCACCACTGGGGATGCACTGCAGTGAGTCCAGAGAGTGCACTAGCACCACTGGGGATGCAGAGCAGTGAGTCCAGAGAGTGCACTGGCACCACTGAGAATGCATTTCAGTGAGTCCAGAGAGTGCCGTTCCAGCCTCGGCATCCGCTCCAGCCGAGTCAACCCCGCGGTAGCCCCTCCAGCCGCGGCAGACGCTCCAGCCGCGGCAGCCGCTCCAGCCGCTCCAGCCGCGGCAGCCGCTCCAGCCCCTCCAGCCGCGCCAGCCTCTCCATCCGCGGCAGCCGCTCCAGCCGCGGCAGCCGCTCCAGCCGCTCCAGCCGCGGCAGCCGCTCCAGCCGCTACCGAGTGGAGCGGCTGCCACGGCTGGAGGGCTACCGCGGCTGGAGCGGCTGCCGCGGCTGGAGCAGTGCAGTGAGTCCAGGGAGTGCAAAGGCACCAGTGGGGATGGAGTGCAGTGAGTCCAAAGACTTCAATGTCACCACTGGGAATGCACTTCAGTCAGTCCAGTGAGTGTACTGGCACCACTGGGGATGCACAGCAGTGAGTCCAGAGAGTGCATTGGCACCACTGGGGATGCAGTGCAGTGAGTCCAGAGAGTGCACTGGCACCATTGGAGATGCAGTGCAGTGAGTCCAGAGAGTGCACTGGCACCACTGGGGATGCAGTGCAGTGAGTCCAGAGAGTGCACTGGCACCAGTGGGGATGCAGTGCAGAGTGTCCAGAGAGTGCACTGGCACCACTGGGATGCACTGCAGTGAGTCCAGAGAGTGCTCTGGCACCACTGGAGATGCACTTCAGTGAGTGCAGAGACTGCACTGGCACCACTGGGGATGCAGTGCAGTGAGTCCAGTGAGTGTACTGGCACCACTGGGGATGCACTGCAGTGAGTCCAGAGAGTGCATTGGCACCACTTGGGATGCACTGCAGTGAGTCCAGAGAGTGCACTGGCACCACTGGGGATGCAGTGCAGTGAGTCCAGAGAGTGCACTGGCTCCACTGAGAATGCACTTCAGTGAGTCCAGAGAGTGCACTGGCACCACTGTGGATGCAGTGCCGTGAGTCCAGCGAATGCACTGGCACCACTGGGGATACGGTGCCGGGAGTCCAGAGAGTGCACTGACACCACTGGGGATGCAGTGCAGTGAGTCCACAGAGTGCACTGACACCAGTGGGAATGCGGTGCAGTGAGTCCAGAGAGTGCACTGGCACCACTGGGGATGCACTGCAGTGAGTCCAGAGTGCACTAGCACCACTGGGGATGCAGAGCAGTGAGTCCAGAGAGTGCACTGGCACCACTGAGAATGCATTTCAGTGAGTCCAGAGAGTGCCGTTCCAGCCTCGGTATCCGCTCCAGCCGAGTCAACCCCGCGGTAGGCCCTCCAGCCGCGGCAGACGCTCCAGCCGCGGCAGCCGCTCCAGCCGCTCCAGCCGCGGCAGCCGCTCCAGCCCCTCCAGCCTCGCCAGCCTCTCCATCCGCGGCAGCCGCTCCAGCCGCGGCAGCCGCTCCAGCCGCTCCAACCGCGGCAGCCGCTCCAGCCGCTACCGAGTGGAGCGGCTGCCACGGCTGGAGGGCTACCGCGGCTGGAGCGGCTGCCGCGGCTGGAGCAGTGCAGTGAGTCCAGGGAGTGCAAAGGCACCAGTGGGGATGGAGTGCAGTGAGTCCAAAGACTTCACTGTCACCACTGGGAATGCAGTGCAGTGAGTCCAGGGAGTGCACTTGCACCACTGGGGATGCAGTGCAGTGACTCCAGTGAGTGCACTGACACCACTGGGGATGCACTTCAGTCAGTCCAGTGAGTGTACTGGCACCACTGGGGATGCACTGCAGTGAGTCAAGAGAGTGCACTGGCAGGACTGGGGATGCAGTGCAGTGAGTCCAGAGAGTGCACTGGCACCACTGGGGATGCACTGCAGTGAGTCCAGAGAGTGCATTGGCACCACTGGGGATGCAGTGCAGTGAGTCCAGAGAGTGCACTGGCACCATTGGAGATGCAGTGCAGTGAGTCCAGAGAGTGCACTGGCACCACTGGGGATGCAGTGCAGTGAGTCCAGAGAGTGCACTGGCACCAGTGGGGATGCAGTGCAGAGTGTCCAGAGAGTGCACTGGCACCACTGGGATGCACTGCAGTGAGTCCAGAGAGTGCTCTGGCACCACTGGAGATGCACTTCAGTGAGTGCAGAGACTGCACTGGCACCACTGGGTATGCAGTGCAGTGAGTCCAGTGAGTGTACTGGCACCACTGGGGATGCACTGCAGTGAGTCCAGAGAGTGCATTGGCACCACTTGGGATGCACTGCAGTGAGTCCAGAGAGTGCACTGGCACCACTGGGGATGCAGTGCAGTGAGTCCAGAGAGTGCACTGGCTCCACTGAGAATGCACTTCAGTGAGTCCAGAGAGTGCACTGGCACCACTGTGGATGCAGTGCCGTGAGTCCAGCGAATGCACTGGCACCACTGGGGATACGGTGCCGGGAGTGCAGAGAGTGCACTGACACCACTGGGGATGCAGTGCAGTGAGTCCACAGAGTGCACTGACACCAGTGGGAATGCGGTGCAGTGAGTCCAGAGAGTGCACTGGCACCACTGGGGATGCACTGCAGTGAGTCCAGAGTGCACTAGCACCACTGGGGATGCAGAGCAGTGAGTCCAGAGAGTGCACTGGCACCACTGAGAATGCATTTCAGTGAGTCCAGAGAGTGCCGTTCCGGCCGCGGCAGCCGCTCCAGCCGCTCCAGCCGCGGCAGCCGCTCCAGCCCCTCCAGCCTCGCCAGCCTCTCCATCCGCGGCAGCCGCTCCAGCCGCGGCAGCCGCTCCAGCCGCTCCAACCGCGGCAGCCGCTCCAGCCGCTACCGAGTGGAGCGGCTGCCACGGCTGGAGGGCTACCGCGGCTGGAGCGGCTGCCGCGGCTGGAGCAGTGCAGTGAGTCCAGGGAGTGCAAAGGCACCAGTGGGGATGGAGTGCAGTGAGTCCAAAGACTTCACTGTCACCACTGGGAATGCAGTGCAGTGAGTCCAGGGAGTGCACTTGCACCACTGGGGATGCAGTGCAGTGACTCCAGTGAGTGCACTGACACCACTGGGGATGCACTTCAGTCAGTCCAGTGAGTGTACTGGCACCACTGGGGATGCACTGCAGTGAGTCAAGAGAGTGCACTGGCAGGACTGGGGATGCAGTGCAGTGAGTCCAGAGAGTGCACTGGCACCACTGGTGATGCCCTGCAGTGAGTCCTGAGAGCGCACTGGCACCACTGGGGATGCAGTGCAGTGAGTCCAGAGAGCGCACTGGCACCAGTGGGAATGCGGTGCAGTGAGTCCAGAGAGTGCAATGGCACCACTGGGGATGCACTGCAGTGAGTCCAGAGAGTGCACTAGCACCACTGGGGATGCAGAGCAGTGAGTCCAGAGAGTGCACTGGCACCACTGAGAATGCATTTCAGTGAGTCCAGAGAGTGCCGTTCCAGCCTCGGCATCCGCTCCAGCCGAGTCAACCCCGCGGTAGCCCCTCCAGCCGCGGCAGACGCTCCAGCCGCGGCAGCCGCTCCAGCCGCTCCAGCCGCGGCAGCCGCTCCAGCCCCTCCAGCCGCGCCAGCCTCTCCATCCGCGGCAGCCGCTCCAGCCGCGGCAGCCGCTCCAGCCGCTCCAGCCGCGGCAGCCGCTCAGCCGCTACCGAGTGGAGCGGCTGCCACGGCTGGAGGGCTACCGCGGCTGGAGCGGCTGCCGCGGCTGGAGCAGTGCAGTGAGTCCAGGGAGTGCAAAGGCACCAGTGGGGATGGAGTGCAGTGAGTCCAAAGACTTCAATGTCACCACTGGGAATGCACTTCAGTCAGTCCAGTGAGTGTACTGGCACCACTGGGGATGCACAGCAGTGAGTCCAGAGAGTGCATTGGCACCACTGGGGATGCAGTGCAGTGAGTCCAGAGAGTGCACTGGCACCATTGGAGATGCAGTGCAGTGAGTCCAGAGAGTGCACTGGCACCACTGGGGATGCAGTGCAGTGAGTCCAGAGAGTGCACTGGCACCAGTGGGGATGCAGTGCAGTGAGTCCAGAGAGTGCACTGGCACCAGTGGGGATTCAGTGCAGTGAGTCCAGAGAGTGCTCTGGCACCACTGGAGATGCACTTCAGTGAGTGCAGAGACTGCACTGGCACCACTGGGGATGCAGTGCAGTGAGTCCAGTGAGTGTACTGGCACCACTGGGGATGCACTGCAGTGAGTCCAGAGAGTGCATTGGCACCACTTGGGATGCACTGCAGTGAGTCCAGAGAGTGCACTGGCACCAGTGGGGATGCAGTGCAGTGAGTCCAGAGAGTGCACTGGCACCATTGGAGATGCAGTGCAGTGAGTCCAGAGAGTGCACTGGCACCACTGGGGATGCAGTGCAGTGAGTCCAGAGAGTGCACTGGCACCATTGGAGATGCAGTGCAGTGAGTCCAGAGAGTGCACTGGCACCACTGGGGATGCAGTGCAGTGAGTCCAGAGAGTGCACTGGCACCACTGGGGATGCAGTGCAGTGAGTCCAGAGAGTGCACTGACACCAGTGGGAATGCGGTGCAGTGAGTCCAGAGAGTGCACTGGCACCACTGGGGATGCACTGCAGTGAGTCCAGAGAGTGCACTGGCTCCACTGAGAATGCACTTCAGTGAGTCCAGAGAGTGCACTGGCTCCACTGAGAATGCACTTCAGTGAGTCCAGAGAGTGCACTGGCACCACTGTGGATGCAGTGCAGTGAGTCCAGCGAATGCACTGGCACCACTGGGGATACGGTGCCGGGAGTCCAGAGAGTGCACTGACACCACTGGGGATGCAGTGCAGTGAGTCCACAGAGTGCACTGACACCAGTGGGAATGCGGTGCAGTGAGTCCAGAGAGTGCACTGGCACCACTGGGGACGCACTGCAGTGAGTCCAGAGAGTGCACTGGCACCACTGAGAATGCATTTCAGTGAGTCCAGAGAGTGCCGTTCCAGCCTCGGTATCCGCTCCAGCCGAGTCAACCCCGCGGTAGGCCCTCCAGCCGCGGCAGACGCTCCAGCCGCGGCAGCCGCTCCAGCCGCTCCAGCCGCGGCAGCCGCTCCAGCCCCTCCAGCCGCGCCAGCCTCTCCATCCGCGGCAGCCGCTCCAGCCGCGGCAGCCGCTCCAGCCGCTCCAGCCGCGGCAGCCGCTCCAGCCGCTACCGAGTGGAGCGGCTGCCACGGCTGGAGGGCTACCGCGGCTGGAGCGGCTGCCGCGGCTGGAGCAGTGCAGTGAGTCCAGGGAGTGCAAAGGCACCAGTGGGGATGGAGTGCAGTGAGTCCAAAGACTTCAATGTCACCACTGGGAATGCACTTCAGTCAGTCCAGTGAGTGTACTGGCACCACTGGGGATGCACAGCAGTGAGTCCAGAGAGTGCATTGGCACCACTGGGGATGCAGTGCAGTGAGTCCAGAGAGTGCACTGGCACCATTGGAGATGCAGTGCAGTGAGTCCAGAGAGTGCACTGGCACCACTGGGGATGCAGTGCAGTGAGTCCAGAGAGTGCACTGGCACCAGTGGGGATGCAGTGCAGAGTGTCCAGAGAGTGCACTGGCACCACTGGGATGCACTGCAGTGAGTCCAGAGAGTGCTCTGGCACCACTGGAGATGCACTTCAGTGAGTGCAGAGACTGCACTGGCACCACTGGGGATGCAGTGCAGTGAGTCCAGTGAGTGTACTGGCACCACTGGGGATGCACTGCAGTGAGTCCAGAGAGTGCATTGGCACCACTTGGGATGCACTGCAGTGAGTCCAGAGAGTGCACTGGCACCACTGGGGATGCAGTGCAGTGAGTCCAGAGAGTGCACTGGCTCCACTGAGAATGCACTTCAGTGAGTCCAGAGAGTGCACTGGCACCACTGTGGATGCAGTGCCGTGAGTCCAGCGAATGCACTGGCACCACTGGGGATACGGTGCCGGGAGTCCAGAGAGTGCACTGACACCACTGGGGATGCAGTGCAGTGAGTCCACAGAGTGCACTGACACCAGTGGGAATGCGGTGCAGTGAGTCCAGAGAGTGCACTGGCACCACTGGGGATGCACTGCAGTGAGTCCAGAGTGCACTAGCACCACTGGGGATGCAGAGCAGTGAGTCCAGAGAGTGCACTGGCACCACTGAGAATGCATTTCAGTGAGTCCAGAGAGTGCCGTTCCAGCCTCGGTATCCGCTCCAGCCGAGTCAACCCCGCGGTAGGCCCTCCAGCCGCGGCAGACGCTCCAGCCGCGGCAGCCGCTCCAGCCGCTCCAGCCGCGGCAGCCGCTCCAGCCCCTCCAGCCTCGCCAGCCTCTCCATCCGCGGCAGCCGCTCCAGCCGCGGCAGCCGCTCCAGCCGCTCCAACCGCGGCAGCCGCTCCAGCCGCTACCGAGTGGAGCGGCTGCCACGGCTGGAGGGCTACCGCGGCTGGAGCAGTGCAGTGAGTCCAGGGAGTGCAAAGGCACCAGTGGGGATGGAGTGCAGTGAGTCCAAAGACTTCACTGTCACCACTGGGAATGCAGTGCAGTGAGTCCAGGGAGTGCACTTGCACCACTGGGGATGCAGTGCAGTGACTCCAGTGAGTGCACTGACACCACTGGGGATGCACTTCAGTCAGTCCAGTGAGTGTACTGGCACCACTGGGGATGCACTGCAGTGAGTCAAGAGAGTGCACTGGCAGGACTGGGGATGCAGTGCAGTGAGTCCAGAGAGTGCACTGGCACCACTGGGGATGCACTGCAGTGAGTCCAGAGAGTGCACTGGCACCACTGAGAATGCATTTCAGTGAGTCCAGAGAGTGCCGTTCCAGCCTCGGCATCCGCTCCAGCCGAGTCAACCCCGCGGTAGCCCCTCCAGCCGCGGCAGACGCTCCAGCCGCGGCAGCCGCTCCAGCCGCTCCAGCCGCGGCAGCCGCTCCAGCCCCTCCAGCCGCGCCAGCCTCTCCAGCCGCGGCAGCCGCTCCAGCCGCGGTAGCCCTCCAGCCGTGGCAGCCGCTCCACTCGGTAGCGGCTGGAGCGGCTGCCGCGGCTGGAGCGGCTGGAGCGGCTGCCGCGACTGGAGCGGCTGCCGCGGTTGGAGCGGCTGCCGCGGCTGGAGCGGCTGGAGCGGATGCCGCGGCTGGAGCGGCTGGAGCGGCTGCCGCGGCTGGAGCGGCTGGCGCGGCTGGAGGAGCTACCGCGGCTGGAGCGGTTAACGCGGCTGGAGCGGATGCCGAGGCTGGAGCGGATGCCGCGGCTGGTGCGCCTGGAGAGGCTGCCGCGGCTGGAGCAGTGCAGTGAGTCCAGAGAGTGCACTGGCACCATTGGGGATGCAGTGCAGTGAGTCCAGAGAGTGCACTGGCAGGACTGGGGATGCAGTGCAGTGAGTCCAGAGAGTGCACTGGCACCACTGAGGATGCAATGCAGTGAGTCCAGAGAGTGCACTGGCACCAATGGGCATGCAGTGCTGTGAGTCCAGAGAGTGCACTGGCACCACTGGGGATGCACTTCAGTCAGTCCAGTGAGTGTACTGGCACCACTGGGGATGCACTGCAGTGAGTCAAGAGAGTGCACTGGCAGGACTGGGGATGCAGTGCAGTGAGTCCAGAGAGTGCACTGGCACCACTGGGGATGCCCTGCAGTGAGTCCTGAGAGCGCACTGGCACCACTGGGGATGCAGTGCAGTGAGTCCAGAGAGCGCACTGGCACCAGTGGGAATGCGGTGCAGTGAGTCCAGAGAGTGCAATGGCACCACTGGGGATGCACTGCAGTGAGTCCAGAGAGTGCACTAGCACCACTGGGGATGCAGAGCAGTGAGTCCAGAGAGTGCACTGGCACCACTGAGAATGCATTTCAGTGAGTCCAGAGAGTGCCGTTCCAGCCTCGGCATCCGCTCCAGCCGAGTCAACCCCGCGGTAGCCCCTCCAGCCGCGGCAGACGCTCCAGCCGCGGCAGCCGCTCCAGCCGCTCCAGCCGCGGCAGCCGCTCCAGCCGCTACCGAGTGGAGCGGCTGCCACGGCTGGAGGGCTACCGCGGCTGGAGCGGCTGCCGCGGCTGGAGCAGTGCAGTGAGTCCAGGGAGTGCAAAGGCACCAGTGGGGATGGAGTGCAGTGAGTCCAAAGACTTCAATGTCACCACTGGGAATGCACTTCAGTCAGTCCAGTGAGTGTACTGGCACCATTGGGGATGCACAGCAGTGAGTCCAGAGAGTGCATTGGCACCACTGGGGATGCAGTGCAGTGAGTCCAGAGAGTGCACTGGCACCATTGGAGATGCAGTGCAGTGAGTCCAGAGAGTGCACTGGCACCACTGGGGATGCAGTGCAGTGAGTCCAGAGAGTGCACTGGCACCAGTGGGGATGCAGTGCAGAGTGTCCAGAGAATGCACTGGCACCACTGGGGATGCAGTGCAGTGAGTCCAGTGAGTGTACTGGCACCACTGGGGATGCACTGCAGTGAGTCCAGAGAGTGCATTGGCACCACTTGGGATGCACTGCAGTGAGTCCAGAGAGTGCACTGGCACCACTGGGGATGCAGTGCAGTGAGTCCAGAGAGTGCACTGGCTCCACTGAGAATGCACTTCAGTGAGTCCAGAGAGTGCACTGGCACCACTGTGGATGCAGTGCCGTGAGTCCAGCGAATGCACTGGCACCACTGGGGATACGGTGCCGGGAGTCCAGAGAGTGCACTGACACCACTGGGGATGCAGTGCAGTGAGTCCACAGAGTGCACTGACACCAGTGGGAATGCGGTGCAGTGAGTCCAGAGAGTGCACTGGCACCACTGGGGATGCACTGCAGTGAGTCCAGAGTGCACTAGCACCACTGGGGATGCAGAGCAGTGAGTCCAGAGAGTGCACTGGCACCACTGAGAATGCATTTCAGTGAGTCCAGAGAGTGCCGTTCCAGCCTCGGTATCCGCTCCAGCCGAGTCAACCCCGCGGTAGGCCCTCCAGCCGCGGCAGACGCTCCAGCCGCGGCAGCCGCTCCAGCCGCTCCAGCCGCGGCAGCCGCTCCAGCCCCTCCAGCCTCGCCAGCCTCTCCATCCGCGGCAGCCGCTCCAGCCGCGGCAGCCGCTCCAGCCGCTCCAACCGCGGCAGCCGCTCCAGCCGCTACCGAGTGGAGCGGCTGCCACGGCTGGAGGGCTACCGCGGCTGGAGCGGCTGCCGCGGCTGGAGCAGTGCAGTGAGTCCAGGGAGTGCAAAGGCACCAGTGGGGATGGAGTGCAGTGAGTCCAAAGACTTCACTGTCACCACTGGGAATGCAGTGCAGTGAGTCCAGGGAGTGCACTTGCACCACTGGGGATGCAGTGCAGTGACTCCAGTGAGTGCACTGACACCACTGGGGATGCACTTCAGTCAGTCCAGTGAGTGTACTGGCACCACTGGGGATGCACTGCAGTGAGTCAAGAGAGTGCACTGGCAGGACTGGGGATGCAGTGCAGTGAGTCCAGAGAGTGCACTGGCACCACTGGGGATGCCCTGCAGTGAGTCCTGAGAGTGCACTGGCACCACTGAGAATGCATTTCAGTGAGTCCAGAGAGTGCCGTTCCAGCCTCGGCATCCGCTCCAGCCGAGTCAACCCCGCGGTAGCCCCTCCAGCCGCGGCAGACGCTCCAGCCGCGGCAGCCGCTCCAGCCGCTCCAGCCGCGGCAGCCGCTCCAGCCCCTCCAGCCGCGCCAGCCTCTCCAGCCGCGGCAGCCGCTCCAGCCGCGGTAGCCCTCCAGCCGTGGCAGCCGCTCCACTCGGTAGCGGCTGGAGCGGCTGCCGCGGCTGGAGCGGCTGGAGCGGCTGCCGCGACTGGAGCGGCTGCCGCGGTTGGAGCGGCTGCCGCGGCTGGAGCGGCTGGAGCGGATGCCGCGGCTGGAGCGGCTGGAGCGGCTGCCGCGGCTGGAGCGGCTGGCGCGGCTGGAGGAGCTACCGCGGCTGGAGCGGTTAACGCGGCTGGAGCGGATGCCGAGGCTGGAGCGGATGCCGCGGCTGGTGCGCCTGGAGAGGCTGCCGCGGCTGGAGCAGTGCAGTGAGTCCAGAGAGTGCACTGGCACCATTGGGGATGCAGTGCAGTGAGTCCAGAGAGTGCACTGGCAGGACTGGGGATGCAGTGCAGTGAGTCCAGAGAGTGCACTGGCACCACTGAGGATGCAATGCAGTGAGTCCAGAGAGTGCACTGGCACCACTGGGCATGCAGTGCTGTGAGTCCAGAGAGTGCACTGGCACCACTGGGGATGCACTTCAGTCAGTCCAGTGAGTGTACTGGCACCACTGGGGATGCACTGCAGTGAGTCAAGAGAGTGCACTGGCAGGACTGGGGATGCAGTGCAGTGAGTCCAGAGAGTGCACTGGCACCACTGGGGATGCCCTGCAGTGAGTCCTGAGAGCGCACTGGCACCACTGGGGATGCAGTGCAGTGAGTCCAGAGAGCGCACTGGCACCAGTGGGAATGCGGTGCAGTGAGTCCAGAGAGTGCAATGGCACCACTGGGGATGCACTGCAGTGAGTCCAGAGAGTGCACTAGCACCACTGGGGATGCAGAGCAGTGAGTCCAGAGAGTGCACTGGCACCACTGAGAATGCATTTCAGTGAGTCCAGAGAGTGCCGTTCCAGCCTCGGCATCCGCTCCAGCCGAGTCAACCCCGCGGTAGCCCCTCCAGCCGCGGCAGACGCTCCAGCCGCGGCAGCCGCTCCAGCCGCTCCAGCCGCGGCAGCCGCTCCAGCCCCTCCAGCCGCGCCAGCCTCTCCATCCGCGGCAGCCGCTCCAGCCGCGGCAGCCGCTCCAGCCGCGGCAGCCGCTCCAGCCGCTACCGAGTGGAGCGGCTGCCACGGCTGGAGGGCTACCGCGGCTGGAGCGGCTGCCGCGGCTGGAGCAGTGCAGTGAGTCCAGGGAGTGCAAAGGCACCAGTGGGGATGGAGTGCAGTGAGTCCAAAGACTTCAATGTCACCACTGGGAATGCACTTCAGTCAGTCCAGTGAGTGTACTGGCACCACTGGGGATGCACAGCAGTGAGTCCAGAGAGTGCATTGGCACCACTGGGGATGCAGTGCAGTGAGTCCAGAGAGTGCACTGGCACCATTGGAGATGCAGTGCAGTGAGTCCAGAGAGTGCACTGGCACCACTGGGGATGCAGTGCAGTGAGTCCAGAGAGTGCACTGGCACCACCGGGGATGCACTGCAGTGAGTGCAGAGACTGCACTGGCACCACTGGGGATGCAGTGCAGTGAGTCCAGTGAGTGTACTGGCACCACTGGGGATGCACTGCAGTGAGTCCAGAGAGTGCATTGGCACCACTTGGGATGCACTGCAGTGAGTCCAGAGAGTGCACTGGCACCACTGGGGATGCAGTGCAGTGAGTCCAGAGAGTGCACTGGCTCCACTGAGAATGCACTTCAGTGAGTCCAGAGAGTGCACTGGCACCACTGTGGATGCAGTGCCGTGAGTCCAGCGAATGCACTGGCACCACTGGGGATACGGTGCCGGGAGTCCAGAGAGTGCACTGACACCACTGGGGATGCAGTGCAGTGAGTCCACAGAGTGCACTGACACCAGTGGGAATGCGGTGCAGTGAGTCCAGAGAGTGCACTGGCACCACTGGGGATGCACTGCAGTGAGTCCAGAGTGCACTAGCACCACTGGGGATGCAGAGCAGTGAGTCCAGAGAGTGCACTGGCACCACTGAGAATGCATTTCAGTGAGTCCAGAGAGTGCCGTTCCAGCCTCGGTATCCGCTCCAGCCGAGTCAACCCCGCGGTAGGCCCTCCAGCCGCGGCAGACGCTCCAGCCGCGGCAGCCGCTCCAGCCGCTCCAGCCGCGGCAGCCGCTCCAGCCCCTCCAGCCTCGCCAGCCTCTCCATCCGCGGCAGCCGCTCCAGCCGCGGCAGCCGCTCCAGCTGCTCCAACCGCGGCAGCCGCTCCAGCCGCTACCGAGTGGAGCGGCTGCCACGGCTGGAGGGCTACCGCGGCTGGAGCGGCTGCCGCGGCTGGAGCAGTGCAGTGAGTCCAGGGAGTGCAAAGGCACCAGTGGGGATGGAGTGCAGTGAGTCCAAAGACTTCACTGTCACCACTGGGAATGCAGTGCAGTGAGTCCAGGGAGTGCACTTGCACCACTGGGGATGCAGTGCAGTGACTCCAGTGAGTGCACTGACACCACTGGGGATGCACTTCAGTCAGTCCAGTGAGTGTACTGGCACCACTGGGGATGCACTGCAGTGAGTCAAGAGAGTGCACTGGCAGGACTGGGGATGCAGTGCAGTGAGTCCAGAGAGTGCACTGGCACCACTGGGGATGCCCTGCAGTGAGTCCTGAGAGCGCACTGGCACCACTGGGGATGCAGTGCAGTGAGTCCAGAGAGCGCACTGGCACCAGTGGGAATGCGGTGCAGTGAGTCCAGAGAGTGCAATGGCACCACTGGGGATGCACTGCAGTGAGTCCAGAGAGTGCACTAGCACCACTGGGGATGCAGAGCAGTGAGTCCAGAGAGTGCACTGGCACCACTGAGAATGCATTTCAGTGAGTCCAGAGAGTGCCGTTCCAGCCTCGGCATCCGCTCCAGCCGAGTCAACCCCGCGGTAGCCCCTCCAGCCGCGGCAGACGCTCCAGCCGCGGCAGCCGCTCCAGCCGCTCCAGCCGCGGCAGCCGCTCCAGCCCCTCCAGCCGCGCCAGCCTCTCCATCCGCGGCAGCCGCTCCAGCCGCGGCAGCCGCTCCAGCCGCTCCAGCCGCGGCAGCCGCTCCAGCCGCTACCGAGTGGAGCGGCTGCCACGGCTGGAGGGCTACCGCGGCTGGAGCGGCTGCCGCGGCTGGAGCAGTGCAGTGAGTCCAGGGAGTGCAAAGGCACCAGTGGGGATGGAGTGCAGTGAGTCCAAAGACTTCAATGTCACCACTGGGAATGCACTTCAGTCAGTCCAGTGAGTGTACTGGCACCACTGGGGATGCACAGCAGTGAGTCCAGAGAGTGCATTGGCACCACTGGGGATGCAGTGCAGTGAGTCCAGAGAGTGCACTGGCACCATTGGAGATGCAGTGCAGTGAGTCCAGAGAGTGCACTGGCACCACTGGGGATGCAGTGCAGTGAGTCCAGAGAGTGCACTGGCACCAGTGGGGATGCAGTGCAGAGTGTCCAGAGAGTGCACTGGCACCACTGGGATGCACTGCAGTGAGTCCAGAGAGTGCTCTGGCACCACTGGAGATGCACTTCAGTGAGTGCAGAGACTGCACTGGCACCACTGGGGATGCAGTGCAGTGAGTCCAGTGAGTGTACTGGCACCACTGGGGATGCACTGCAGTGAGTCCAGAGAGTGCATTGGCACCACTTGGGATGCACTGCAGTGAGTCCAGAGAGTGCACTGGCACCACTGGGGATGCAGTGCAGTGAGTCCAGAGAGTGCACTGGCTCCACTGAGAATGCACTTCAGTGAGTCCAGAGAGCGAACTGGCACCACTGTGGATGCAGTGCCGTGAGTCCAGCGAATGCACTGGCACCACTGGGGATACGGTGCCGGGAGTCCAGAGAGTGCACTGACACCACTGGGGATGCAGTGCAGTGAGTCCACAGAGTGCACTGACACCAGTGGGAATGCGGTGCAGTGAGTCCAGAGAGTGCACTGGGACCACTGGGGATGCACTGCAGTGAGTCCAGAGTGCACTAGCACCACTGGGGATGCAGAGCAGTGAGTCCAGAGAGTGCACTGGCACCACTGAGAATGCATTTCAGTGAGTCCAGAGAGTGCCGTTCCAGCCTCGGTATCCGCTCCAGCCGAGTCAACCCCGCGGTAGGCCCTCCAGCCGCGGCAGACGCTCCAGCCGCGGCAGCCGCTCCAGCCGCTCCAGCCGCGGCAGCCGCTCCAGCCCCTCCAGCCTCGCCAGCCTCTCCATCCGCGGCAGCCGCTCCAGCCGCGGCAGCCGCTCCAGCCGCTCCAACCGCGGCAGCCGCTCCAGCCGCTACCGAGTGGAGCGGCTGCCACGGCTGGAGGGCTACCGCGGCTGGAGCGGCTGCCGCGGCTGGAGCAGTGCAGTGAGTCCAGGGAGTGCAAAGGCACCAGTGGGGATGGAGTGCAGTGAGTCCAAAGACTTCACTGTCACCACTGGGAATGCAGTGCAGTGAGTCCAGGGAGTGCACTTGCACCACTGGGGATGCAGTGCAGTGACTCCAGTGAGTGCACTGACACCACTGGGGATGCACTTCAGTCAGTCCAGTGAGTGTACTGGCACCACTGGGGATGCACTGCAGTGAGTCAAGAGAGTGCACTGGCAGGACTGGGGATGCAGTGCAGTGAGTCCAGAGAGTGCACTGGCACCACTGGGGATGCCCTGCAGTGAGTCCTGAGAGCGCACTGGCACCACTGGGGATGCAGTGCAGTGAGTCCAGAGAGCGCACTGGCACCAGTGGGAATGCGGTGCAGTGAGTCCAGAGAGTGCAATGGCACCACTGGGGATGCACTGCAGTGAGTCCAGAGAGTGCACTAGCACCACTGGGGATGCAGAGCAGTGAGTCCAGAGAGTGCACTGGCACCACTGAGAATGCATTTCAGTGAGTCCAGAGAGTGCCGTTCCAGCCTCGGTATCCGCTCCAGCCGAGTCAACCCCGCGGTAGGCCCTCCAGCCGCGGCAGACGCTCCAGCCGCGGCAGCCGCTCCAGCCGCTCCAGCCGCGGCAGCCGCTCCAGCCCCTCCAGCCTCGCCAGCCTCTCCATCCGCGGCAGCCGCTCCAGCCGCTCCAACCGCGGCAGCCGCTCCAGCCGCTACCGAGTGGAGCGGCTGCCACGGCTGGAGGGCTACCGCGGCTGGAGCGGCTGCCGCGGCTGGAGCAGTGCAGTGAGTCCAGGGAGTGCAAAGGCACCAGTGGGGATGGAGTGCAGTGAGTCCAAAGACTTCACTGTCACCACTGGGAATGCAGTGCAGTGAGTCCAGGGAGTGCACTTGCACCACTGGGGATGCAGTGCAGTGACTCCAGTGAGTGCACTGACACCACTGGGGATGCACTTCAGTCAGTCCAGTGAGTGTACTGGCACCACTGGGGATGCACTGCAGTGAGTCAAGAGAGTGCACTGGCAGGACTGGGGATGCAGTGCAGTGAGTCCAGAGAGTGCACTGGCACCACTGGGGATGCCCTGCAGTGAGTCCTGAGAGCGCACTGGCACCACTGGGGATGCAGTGCAGTGAGTCCAGAGAGTGCAATGGCACCACTGGGGATGCACTGCAGTGAGTCCAGAGAGTGCACTAGCACCACTGGGGATGCAGAGCAGTGAGTCCAGAGAGTGCACTGGCACCACTGAGAATGCATTTCAGTGAGTCCAGAGAGTGCCGTTCCAGCCTCGGCATCCGCTCCAGCCGAGTCAACCCCGCGGTAGCCCCTCCAGCCGCGGCAGACGCTCCAGCCGCGGCAGCCGCTCCAGCCGCTCCAGCCGCGGCAGCCGCTCCAGCCCCTCCAGCCGCGCCAGCCTCTCCATCCGCGGCAGCCGCTCCAGCCGCGGCAGCCGCTCCAGCCGCTCCAGCCGCGGCAGCCGCTCCAGCCGCTACCGAGTGGAGCGGCTGCCACGGCTGGAGGGCTACCGCGGCTGGAGCGGCTGCCGCGGCTGGAGCAGTGCAGTGAGTCCAGGGAGTGCAAAGGCACCAGTGGGGATGGAGTGCAGTGAGTCCAAAGACTTCAATGTCACCACTGGGAATGCACTTCAGTCAGTCCAGTGAGTGTACTGGCACCACTGGGGATGCACAGCAGTGAGTCCAGAGAGTGCATTGGCACCACTGGGGATGCAGTGCAGTGAGTCCAGAGAGTGCACTGGCACCATTGGAGATGCAGTGCAGTGAGTCCAGAGAGTGCACTGGCACCACTGGGGATGCAGTGCAGTGAGTCCAGAGAGTGCACTGGCACCAGTGGGGATGCAGTGCAGAGTGTCCAGAGAGTGCACTGGCACCACTGGGATGCACTGCAGTGAGTCCAGAGAGTGCTCTGGCACCACTGGAGATGCACTTCAGTGAGTGCAGAGACTGCACTGGCACCACTGGGGATGCAGTGCAGTGAGTCCAGTGAGTGTACTGGCACCACTGGGGATGCACTGCAGTGAGTCCAGAGAGTGCATTGGCACCACTTGGGATGCACTGCAGTGAGTCCAGAGAGTGCACTGGCACCACTGGGGATGCAGTGCAGTGAGTCCAGAGAGTGCACTGGCACCACTGAGAATGCACTTCAGTGAGTCCAGAGAGTGCACTGGCACCACTGGGGATACGGTGCCGGGAGTCCAGAGAGTGCACTGACACCACTGGGGATGCAGTGCAGTGAGTCCACAGAGTGCACTGACACCAGTGGGAATGCGGTGCAGTGAGTCCAGAGAGTGCACTGGCACCACTGGGGATGCACTGCAGTGAGTCCAGAGTGCACTAGCACCACTGGGGATGCAGAGCAGTGAGTCCAGAGAGTGCACTGGCACCACTGAGAATGCATTTCAGTGAGTCCAGAGAGTGCCGTTCCAGCCTCGGTATCCGCTCCAGCCGAGTCAACCCCGCGGTAGGCCCTCCAGCCGCGGCAGACGCTCCAGCCGCGGCAGCCGCTCCAGCCGCTCCAGCCGCGGCAGCCGCTCCAGCCCCTCCAGCCTCGCCAGCCTCTCCATCCGCGGCAGCCGCTCCAGCCGCGGCAGCCGCTCCAGCCGCTCCAACCGCGGCAGCCGCTCCAGCCGCTACCGAGTGGAGCGGCTGCCACGGCTGGAGGGCTACCGCGGCTGGAGCGGCTGCCGCGGCTGGAGCAGTGCAGTGAGTCCAGGGAGTGCAAAGGCACCAGTGGGGATGGAGTGCAGTGAGTCCAAAGACTTCACTGTCACCACTGGGAATGCAGTGCAGTGAGTCCAGGGAGTGCACTTGCACCACTGGGGATGCAGTGCAGTGACTCCAGTGAGTGCACTGACACCACTGGGGATGCACTTCAGTCAGTCCAGTGAGTGTACTGGCACCACTGGGGATGCACTGCAGTGAGTCAAGAGAGTGCACTGGCAGGACTGGGGATGCAGTGCAGTGAGTCCAGAGAGTGCACTGGCACCACTGGGGATGCCCTGCAGTGAGTCCTGAGAGCGCACTGGCACCACTGGGGATGCAGTGCAGTGAGTCCAGAGAGCGCACTGGCACCAGTGGGAATGCGGTGCAGTGAGTCCAGAGAGTGCAATGGCACCACTGGGGATGCACTGCAGTGAGTCCAGAGAGTGCACTAGCACCACTGGGGATGCAGAGCAGTGAGTCCAGAGAGTGCACTGGCACCACTGAGAATGCATTTCAGTGAGTCCAGAGAGTGCCGTTCCAGCCTCGGCATCCGCTCCAGCCGAGTCAACCCCGCGGTAGCCCCTCCAGCCGCGGCAGACGCTCCAGCCGCGGCAGCCGCTCCAGCCGCTCCAGCCGCGGCAGCCGCTCCAGCCCCTCCAGCCGCGCCAGCCTCTCCATCCGCGGCAGCCGCTCCAGCCGCGGCAGCCGCTCCAGCCGCTCCAGCCGCGGCAGCCGCTCCAGCCGCTACCGAGTGGAGCGGCTGCCACGGCTGGAGGGCTACCGCGGCTGGAGCGGCTGCCGCGGCTGGAGCAGTGCAGTGAGTCCAGGGAGTGCAAAGGCACCAGTGGGGATGGAGTGCAGTGAGTCCAAAGACTTCAATGTCACCACTGGGAATGCACTTCAGTCAGTCCAGTGAGTGTACTGGCACCACTGGGGATGCACAGCAGTGAGTCCAGAGAGTGCATTGGCACCACTGGGGATGCAGTGCAGTGAGTCCAGAGAGTGCACTGGCACCATTGGAGATGCAGTGCAGTGAGTCCAGAGAGTGCACTGGCACCACTGGGGATGCAGTGCAGTGAGTCCAGAGAGTGCACTGGCACCAGTGGGGATGCAGTGCAGAGTGTCCAGAGAGTGCACTGGCACCACTGGGATGCACTGCAGTGAGTCCAGAGAGTGCTCTGGCACCACTGGAGATGCACTTCAGTGAGTGCAGAGACTGCACTGGCACCACTGGGGATGCAGTGCAGTGAGTCCAGTGAGTGCATTGGCACCACTTGGGATGCACTGCAGTGAGTCCAGAGAGTGCACTGGCACCACTGGGGATGCAGTGCAGTGAGTCCAGAGAGTGCACTGGCTCCACTGAGAATGCACTTCAGTGAGTCCAGAGAGTGCACTGGCACCACTGTGGATGCAGTGCCGTGAGTCCAGCGAATGCACTGGCACCACTGGGGATACGGTGCCGGGAGTCCAGAGAGTGCACTGGCACCACTGGGGATGCAGTGCAGTGAGTCCACAGAGTGCACTGACACCAGTGGGAATGCGGTGCAGTGAGTCCAGAGAGTGCACTGGCACCACTGGGGATGCACTGCAGTGAGTCCAGAGTGCACTAGCACCACTGGGGATGCAGAGCAGTGAGTCCAGAGAGTGCACTGGCACCACTGAGAATGCATTTCAGTGAGTCCAGAGAGTGCCGTTCCAGCCTCGGTATCCGCTCCAGCCGAGTCAACCCCGCGGTAGGCCCTCCAGCCGCGGCAGACGCTCCAGCCGCGGCAGCCGCTCCAGCCGCTCCAGCCGCGGCAGCCGCTCCAGCCCCTCCAGCCTCGCCAGCCTCTCCATCCGCGGCAGCCGCTCCAGCCGCGGCAGCCGCTCCAGCCGCTCCAACCGCGGCAGCCGCTCCAGCCGCTACCGAGTGGAGCGGCTGCCACGGCTGGAGGGCTACCGCGGCTGGAGCGGCTGCCGCGGCTGGAGCAGTGCAGTGAGTCCAGGGAGTGCAAAGGCACCAGTGGGGATGGAGTGCAGTGAGTCCAAAGACTTCACTGTCACCACTGGGAATGCAGTGCAGTGAGTCCAGGGAGTGCACTTGCACCACTGGGGATGCACTTCAGTCAGTCCAGTGAGTGTACTGGCACCACTGGGGATGCACTGCAGTGAGTCAAGAGAGTGCACTGGCAGGACTGGGGATGCAGTGCAGTGAGTCCAGAGAGTGCACTGGCACCACTGGGGATGCCCTGCAGTGAGTCCTGAGAGTGCACTGGCACCACTGAGAATGCATTTCAGTGAGTCCAGAGAGTGCCGTTCCAGCCTCGGCATCCGCTCCAGCCGAGTCAACCCCGCGGTAGCCCCTCCAGCCGCGGCAGACGCTCCAGCCGCGGCAGCCGCTCCAGCCGCTCCAGCCGCGGCAGCCGCTCCAGCCCCTCCAGCCGCGCCAGCCTCTCCAGCCGCGGCAGCCGCTCCAGCCGCGGTAGCCCTCCAGCCGTGGCAGCCGCTCCACTCGGTAGCGGCTGGAGCGGCTGCCGCGGCTGGAGCGGCTGGAGCGGCTGCCGCGACTGGAGCGGCTGCCGCGGTTGGAGCGGCTGCCGCGGCTGGAGCGGCTGGAGCGGATGCCGCGGCTGGAGCGGCTGGAGCGGCTGCCGCGGCTGGAGCGGCTGGCGCGGCTGGAGGAGCTACCGCGGCTGGAGCGGTTAACGCGGCTGGAGCGGATGCCGAGGCTGGAGCGGATGCCGCGGCTGGTGCGCCTGGAGAGGCTGCCGCGGCTGGAGCAGTGCAGTGAGTCCAGAGAGTGCACTGGCACCATTGGGGATGCAGTGCAGTGAGTCCAGAGAGTGCACTGGCAGGACTGGGGATGCAGTGCAGTGAGTCCAGAGAGTGCACTGGCACCACTGAGGATGCAATGCAGTGAGTCCAGAGAGTGCACTGGCACCACTGGGCATGCAGTGCTGTGAGTCCAGAGAGTGCACTGGCACCACTGGGGACGCACTTCAGTCAGTCCAGTGAGTGTACTGGCACCACTGGGGATGCACTGCAGTGAGTCAAGAGAGTGCACTGGCAGGACTGGGGATGCAGTGCAGTGAGTCCAGAGAGTGCACTGGCACCACTGGGGATGCCCTGCAGTGAGTCCTGAGAGCGCACTGGCACCACTGGGGATGCAGTGCAGTGAGTCCAGAGAGCGCACTGGCACCAGTGGGAATGCGGTGCAGTGAGTCCAGAGAGTGCAATGGCACCACTGGGGATGCACTGCAGTGAGTCCAGAGAGTGCACTAGCACCACTGGGGATGCAGAGCAGTGAGTCCAGAGAGTGCACTGGCACCACTGAGAATGCATTTCAGTGAGTCCAGAGAGTGCCGTTCCAGCCTCGGCATCCGCTCCAGCCGAGTCAACCCCGCGGTAGCCCCTCCAGCCGCGGCAGACGCTCCAGCCGCGGCAGCCGCTCCAGCCGCTCCAGCCGCGGCAGCCGCTCCAGCCCCTCCAGCCGCGCCAGCCTCTCCATCCGCGGCAGCCGCTCCAGCCGCGGCAGCCGCTCCAGCCGCGGCAGCCGCTCCAGCCGCTACCGAGTGGAGCGGCTGCCACGGCTGGAGGGCTACCGCGGCTGGAGCGGCTGCCGCGGCTGGAGCAGTGCAGTGAGTCCAGGGAGTGCAAAGGCACCAGTGGGGATGGAGTGCAGTGAGTCCAAAGACTTCAATGTCACCACTGGGAATGCACTTCAGTCAGTCCAGTGAGTGTACTGGCACCACTGGGGATGCACAGCAGTGAGTCCAGAGAGTGCATTGGCACCACTGGGGATGCAGTGCAGTGAGTCCAGAGAGTGCACTGGCACCATTGGAGATGCAGTGCAGTGAGTCCAGAGAGTGCACTGGCACCACTGGGGATGCAGTGCAGTGAGTCCAGAGAGTGCACTGGCACCAGTGGGGATGCAGTGCAGAGTGTCCAGAGAGTGC
The DNA here is from genome assembly GCF_964034855.1 of Anser brachyrhynchus. NCBI lineage: Eukaryota > Metazoa > Chordata > Aves > Anseriformes > Anatidae > Anser > Anser brachyrhynchus. The sequence goes on from NC_137715.1 coordinate 1,227,718, forward strand.
ACTGGCACCACAGGTGATGCACTGCAGTGAGTCCAGAGAGTGCTCTGGCACCACTGGAGATGCACTTCAGTGAGTGCAGAGACTGCACTGGCACCACTGGGGATGCAGTGCAGTGAGTCCAGTGAGTGTACTGGCACCACTGGGGATGCACTGCAGTGAGTCCAGAGAGTGCATTGGCACCACTTGGGATGCACTGCAGTGAGTCCAGAGAGTGCACTGGCACCACTGGGGATGCAGTGCAGTGAGTCCAGAGAGTGCACTGGCTCCACTGAGAATGCACTTCAGTGAGTCCAGAGAGTGCACTGGCACCACTGTGGATGCAGTGCCGTGAGTCCAGCGAATGCACTGGCACCACTGGGGATACGGTGCCGGGAGTCCAGAGAGTGCACTGACACCACTGGGGATGCAGTGCAGTGAGTCCACAGAGTGCACTGACACCAGTGGGAATGCGGTGCAGTGAGTCCAGAGAGTGCACTGGCACCACTGGGGATGCACTGCAGTGAGTCCAGAGTGCACTAGCACCACTGGGGATGCAGAGCAGTGAGTCCAGAGAGTGCACTGGCACCACTGAGAATGCATTTCAGTGAGTCCAGAGAGTGCCGTTCCAGCCTCGGTATCCGCTCCAGCCGAGTCAACCCCGCGGTAGGCCCTCCAGCCGCGGCAGACGCTCCAGCCGCGGCAGCCGCTCCAGCCGCTCCAGCCGCGGCAGCCGCTCCAGCCCCTCCAGCCTCGCCAGCCTCTCCATCCGCGGCAGCCGCTCCAGCCGCGGCAGCCGCTCCAGCCGCTCCAACCGCGGCAGCCGCTCCAGCCGCTACCGAGTGGAGCGGCTGCCACGGCTGGAGGGCTACCGCGGCTGGAGCGGCTGCCGCGGCTGGAGCAGTGCAGTGAGTCCAGGGAGTGCAAAGGCACCAGTGGGGATGGAGTGCAGTGAGTCCAAAGACTTCACTGTCACCACTGGGAATGCAGTGCAGTGAGTCCAGGGAGTGCACTTGCACCACTGGGGATGCAGTGCAGTGACTCCAGTGAGTGCACTGACACCACTGGGGATGCACTTCAGTCAGTCCAGTGAGTGTACTGGCACCACTGGGGATGCACTGCAGTGAGTCAAGAGAGTGCACTGGCAGGACTGGGGATGCAGTGCAGTGAGTCCAGAGAGTGCACTGGCACCACTGGGGATGCCCTGCAGTGAGTCCTGAGAGCGCACTGGCACCACTGGGGATGCAGTGCAGTGAGTCCAGAGAGCGCACTGGCACCAGTGGGAATGCGGTGCAGTGAGTCCAGAGAGTGCAATGGCACCACTGGGGATGCACTGCAGTGAGTCCAGAGAGTGCACTAGCACCACTGGGGATGCAGAGCAGTGAGTCCAGAGAGTGCACTGGCACCACTGAGAATGCATTTCAGTGAGTCCAGAGAGTGCCGTTCCAGCCTCGGTATCCGCTCCAGCCGAGTCAACCCCGCGGTAGGCCCTCCAGCCGCGGCAGACGCTCCAGCCGCGGCAGCCGCTCCAGCCGCTCCAGCCGCGGCAGCCGCTCCAGCCCCTCCAGCCTCGCCAGCCTCTCCATCCGCGGCAGCCGCTCCAGCCGCTCCAACCGCGGCAGCCGCTCCAGCCGCTACCGAGTGGAGCGGCTGCCACGGCTGGAGGGCTACCGCGGCTGGAGCGGCTGCCGCGGCTGGAGCAGTGCAGTGAGTCCAGGGAGTGCAAAGGCACCAGTGGGGATGGAGTGCAGTGAGTCCAAAGACTTCACTGTCACCACTGGGAATGCAGTGCAGTGAGTCCAGGGAGTGCACTTGCACCACTGGGGATGCAGTGCAGTGACTCCAGTGAGTGCACTGACACCACTGGGGATGCACTTCAGTCAGTCCAGTGAGTGTACTGGCACCACTGGGGATGCACTGCAGTGAGTCAAGAGAGTGCACTGGCAGGACTGGGGATGCAGTGCAGTGAGTCCAGAGAGTGCAATGGCACCACTGGGGATGCACTGCAGTGAGTCCAGAGAGTGCACTAGCACCACTGGGGATGCAGAGCAGTGAGTCCAGAGAGTGCACTGGCACCACTGAGAATGCATTTCAGTGAGTCCAGAGAGTGCCGTTCCAGCCTCGGCATCCGCTCCAGCCGAGTCAACCCCGCGGTAGCCCCTCCAGCCGCGGCAGACGCTCCAGCCGCGGCAGCCGCTCCAGCCGCTCCAGCCGCGGCAGCCGCTCCAGCCCCTCCAGCCGCGCCAGCCTCTCCATCCGCGGCAGCCGCTCCAGCCGCGGCAGCCGCTCCAGCCGCTCCAGCCGCGGCAGCCGCTCCAGCCGCTACCGAGTGGAGCGGCTGCCACGGCTGGAGGGCTACCGCGGCTGGAGCGGCTGCCGCGGCTGGAGCAGTGCAGTGAGTCCAGGGAGTGCAAAGGCACCAGTGGGGATGGAGTGCAGTGAGTCCAAAGACTTCAATGTCACCACTGGGAATGCACTTCAGTCAGTCCAGTGAGTGTACTGGCACCACTGGGGATGCACAGCAGTGAGTCCAGAGAGTGCATTGGCACCACTGGGGATGCAGTGCAGTGAGTCCAGAGAGTGCACTGGCACCATTGGAGATGCAGTGCAGTGAGTCCAGAGAGTGCACTGGCACCACTGGGGATGCAGTGCAGTGAGTCCAGAGAGTGCACTGGCACCAGTGGGGATGCAGTGCAGAGTGTCCAGAGAGTGCACTGGCACCACTGGGATGCACTGCAGTGAGTCCAGAGAGTGCTCTGGCACCACTGGAGATGCACTTCAGTGAGTGCAGAGACTGCACTGGCACCACTGGGGATGCAGTGCAGTGAGTCCAGTGAGTGTACTGGCACCACTGGGGATGCACTGCAGTGAGTCCAGAGAGTGCATTGGCACCACTTGGGATGCACTGCAGTGAGTCCAGAGAGTGCACTGGCACCACTGGGGATGCAGTGCAGTGAGTCCAGAGAGTGCACTGGCACCACTGAGAATGCACTTCAGTGAGTCCAGAGAGTGCACTGGCACCACTGGGGATACGGTGCCGGGAGTCCAGAGAGTGCACTGACACCACTGGGGATGCAGTGCAGTGAGTCCACAGAGTGCACTGACACCAGTGGGAATGCGGTGCAGTGAGTCCAGAGAGTGCACTGGCACCACTGGGGATGCACTGCAGTGAGTCCAGAGTGCACTAGCACCACTGGGGATGCAGAGCAGTGAGTCCAGAGAGTGCACTGGCACCACTGAGAATGCATTTCAGTGAGTCCAGAGAGTGCCGTTCCAGCCTCGGTATCCGCTCCAGCCGAGTCAACCCCGCGGTAGGCCCTCCAGCCGCGGCAGACGCTCCAGCCGCGGCAGCCGCTCCAGCCGCTCCAGCCGCGGCAGCCGCTCCAGCCCCTCCAGCCTCGCCAGCCTCTCCATCCGCGGCAGCCGCTCCAGCCGCGGCAGCCGCTCCAGCCGCTCCAACCGCGGCAGCCGCTCCAGCCGCTACCGAGTGGAGCGGCTGCCACGGCTGGAGGGCTACCGCGGCTGGAGCGGCTGCCGCGGCTGGAGCAGTGCAGTGAGTCCAGGGAGTGCAAAGGCACCAGTGGGGATGGAGTGCAGTGAGTCCAAAGACTTCACTGTCACCACTGGGAATGCAGTGCAGTGAGTCCAGGGAGTGCACTTGCACCACTGGGGATGCAGTGCAGTGACTCCAGTGAGTGCACTGACACCACTGGGGATGCACTTCAGTCAGTCCAGTGAGTGTACTGGCACCACTGGGGATGCACTGCAGTGAGTCAAGAGAGTGCACTGGCAGGACTGGGGATGCAGTGCAGTGAGTCCAGAGAGTGCACTGGCACCACTGGGGATGCCCTGCAGTGAGTCCTGAGAGCGCACTGGCACCACTGGGGATGCAGTGCAGTGAGTCCAGAGAGCGCACTGGCACCAGTGGGAATGCGGTGCAGTGAGTCCAGAGAGTGCAATGGCACCACTGGGGATGCACTGCAGTGAGTCCAGAGAGTGCACTAGCACCACTGGGGATGCAGAGCAGTGAGTCCAGAGAGTGCACTGGCACCACTGAGAATGCATTTCAGTGAGTCCAGAGAGTGCCGTTCCAGCCTCGGCATCCGCTCCAGCCGAGTCAACCCCGCGGTAGCCCCTCCAGCCGCGGCAGACGCTCCAGCCGCGGCAGCCGCTCCAGCCGCTCCAGCCGCGGCAGCCGCTCCAGCCCCTCCAGCCGCGCCAGCCTCTCCATCCGCGGCAGCCGCTCCAGCCGCGGCAGCCGCTCCAGCCGCTCCAGCCGCGGCAGCCGCTCCAGCCGCTACCGAGTGGAGCGGCTGCCACGGCTGGAGGGCTACCGCGGCTGGAGCGGCTGCCGCGGCTGGAGCAGTGCAGTGAGTCCAGGGAGTGCAAAGGCACCAGTGGGGATGGAGTGCAGTGAGTCCAAAGACTTCAATGTCACCACTGGGAATGCACTTCAGTCAGTCCAGTGAGTGTACTGGCACCACTGGGGATGCACAGCAGTGAGTCCAGAGAGTGCATTGGCACCACTGGGGATGCAGTGCAGTGAGTCCAGAGAGTGCACTGGCACCATTGGAGATGCAGTGCAGTGAGTCCAGAGAGTGCACTGGCACCACTGGGGATGCAGTGCAGTGAGTCCAGAGAGTGCACTGGCACCAGTGGGGATGCAGTGCAGAGTGTCCAGAGAGTGCACTGGCACCACTGGGATGCACTGCAGTGAGTCCAGAGAGTGCTCTGGCACCACTGGAGATGCACTTCAGTGAGTGCAGAGACTGCACTGGCACCACTGGGGATGCAGTGCAGTGAGTCCAGTGAGTGTACTGGCACCACTGGGGATGCACTGCAGTGAGTCCAGAGAGTGCATTGGCACCACTTGGGATGCACTGCAGTGAGTCCAGAGAGTGCACTGGCACCACTGGGGATGCAGTGCAGTGAGTCCAGAGAGTGCACTGGCTCCACTGAGAATGCACTTCAGTGAGTCCAGAGAGTGCACTGGCACCACTGTGGATGCAGTGCCGTGAGTCCAGCGAATGCACTGGCACCACTGGGGATACGGTGCCGGGAGTCCAGAGAGTGCACTGACACCACTGGGGATGCAGTGCAGTGAGTCCACAGAGTGCACTGACACCAGTGGGAATGCGGTGCAGTGAGTCCAGAGAGTGCACTGGCACCACTGGGGATGCACTGCAGTGAGTCCAGAGTGCACTAGCACCACTGGGGATGCAGAGCAGTGAGTCCAGAGAGTGCACTGGCACCACTGAGAATGCATTTCAGTGAGTCCAGAGAGTGCCGTTCCAGCCTCGGTATCCGCTCCAGCCGAGTCAACCCCGCGGTAGGCCCTCCAGCCGCGGCAGACGCTCCAGCCGCGGCAGCCGCTCCAGCCGCTCCAGCCGCGGCAGCCGCTCCAGCCCCTCCAGCCTCGCCAGCCTCTCCATCCGCGGCAGCCGCTCCAGCCGCGGCAGCCGCTCCAGCCGCTCCAACCGCGGCAGCCGCTCCAGCCGCTACCGAGTGGAGCGGCTGCCACGGCTGGAGGGCTACCGCGGCTGGAGCGGCTGCCGCGGCTGGAGCAGTGCAGTGAGTCCAGGGAGTGCAAAGGCACCAGTGGGGATGGAGTGCAGTGAGTCCAAAGACTTCACTGTCACCACTGGGAATGCAGTGCAGTGAGTCCAGGGAGTGCACTTGCACCACTGGGGATGCAGTGCAGTGACTCCAGTGAGTGCACTGACACCACTGGGGATGCACTTCAGTCAGTCCAGTGAGTGTACTGGCACCACTGGGGATGCACTGCAGTGAGTCAAGAGAGTGCACTGGCAGGACTGGGGATGCAGTGCAGTGAGTCCAGAGAGTGCACTGGCACCACTGGGGATGCCCTGCAGTGAGTCCTGAGAGTGCACTGGCACCACTGAGAATGCATTTCAGTGAGTCCAGAGAGTGCCGTTCCAGCCTCGGCATCCGCTCCAGCCGAGTCAACCCCGCGGTAGCCCCTCCAGCCGCGGCAGACGCTCCAGCCGCGGCAGCCGCTCCAGCCGCTCCAGCCGCGGCAGCCGCTCCAGCCCCTCCAGCCGCGCCAGCCTCTCCAGCCGCGGCAGCCGCTCCAGCCGCGGTAGCCCTCCAGCCGTGGCAGCCGCTCCACTCGGTAGCGGCTGGAGCGGCTGCCGCGGCTGGAGCGGCTGGAGCGGCTGCCGCGACTGGAGCGGCTGCCGCGGTTGGAGCGGCTGGAGCGGATGCCGCGGCTGGAGCGGCTGGAGCGGCTGCCGCGGCTGGAGCGGCTGGCGCGGCTGGAGGAGCTACCGCGGCTGGAGCGGTTAACGCGGCTGGAGCGGATGCCGAGGCTGGAGCGGATGCCGCGGCTGGTGCGCCTGGAGAGGCTGCCGCGGCTGGAGCAGTGCAGTGAGTCCAGAGAGTGCACTGGCACCATTGGGGATGCAGTGCAGTGAGTCCAGAGAGTGCACTGGCAGGACTGGGGATGCAGTGCAGTGAGTCCAGAGAGTGCACTGGCACCACTGAGGATGCAATGCAGTGAGTCCAGAGAGTGCACTGGCACCACTGGGCATGCAGTGCTGTGAGTCCAGAGAGTGCACTGGCACCACTGGGGACGCACTTCAGTCAGTCCAGTGAGTGTACTGGCACCACTGGGGATGCACTGCAGTGAGTCAAGAGAGTGCACTGGCAGGACTGGGGATGCAGTGCAGTGAGTCCAGAGAGTGCACTGGCACCACTGGGGATGCCCTGCAGTGAGTCCTGAGAGCGCACTGGCACCACTGGGGATGCAGTGCAGTGAGTCCAGAGAGCGCACTGGCACCAGTGGGAATGCGGTGCAGTGAGTCCAGAGAGTGCAATGGCACCACTGGGGATGCACTGCAGTGAGTCCAGAGAGTGCACTAGCACCACTGGGGATGCAGAGCAGTGAGTCCAGAGAGTGCACTGGCACCACTGAGAATGCATTTCAGTGAGTCCAGAGAGTGCCGTTCCAGCCTCGGCATCCGCTCCAGCCGAGTCAACCCCGCGGTAGCCCCTCCAGCCGCGGCAGACGCTCCAGCCGCGGCAGCCGCTCCAGCCGCTCCAGCCGCGGCAGCCGCTCCAGCCCCTCCAGCCGCGCCAGCCTCTCCATCCGCGGCAGCCGCTCCAGCCGCGGCAGCCGCTCCAGCCGCGGCAGCCGCTCCAGCCGCTACCGAGTGGAGCGGCTGCCACGGCTGGAGGGCTACCGCGGCTGGAGCGGCTGCCGCGGCTGGAGCAGTGCAGTGAGTCCAGGGAGTGCAAAGGCACCAGTGGGGATGGAGTGCAGTGAGTCCAAAGACTTCAATGTCACCACTGGGAATGCACTTCAGTCAGTCCAGTGAGTGTACTGGCACCACTGGGGATGCACAGCAGTGAGTCCAGAGAGTGCATTGGCACCACTGGGGATGCAGTGCAGTGAGTCCAGAGAGTGCACTGGCACCATTGGAGATGCAGTGCAGTGAGTCCAGAGAGTGCACTGGCACCACTGGGGATGCAGTGCAGTGAGTCCAGAGAGTGCACTGGCACCACCGGGGATGCACTGCAGTGAGTGCAGAGACTGCACTGGCACCACTGGGGATGCAGTGCAGTGAGTCCAGTGAGTGTACTGGCACCACTGGGGATGCACTGCAGTGAGTCCAGAGACTGCACTGGCACCACTGGGGATGCAGTGCAGTGAGTCCAGTGAGTGTACTGGCACCACTGGGGATGCACTGCAGTGAGTCCAGAGAGTGCATTGGCACCACTTGGGATGCACTGCAGTGAGTCCAGAGAGTGCACTGGCACCACTGGGGATGCAGTGCAGTGAGTCCAGAGAGTGCACTGGCTCCACTGAGAATGCACTTCAGTGAGTCCAGAGAGTGCACTGGCACCACTGTGGATGCAGTGCCGTGAGTCCAGCGAATGCACTGGCACCACTGGGGATACGGTGCCGGGAGTCCAGAGAGTGCACTGACACCACTGGGGATGCAGTGCAGTGAGTCCACAGAGTGCACTGACACCAGTGGGAATGCGGTGCAGTGAGTCCAGAGAGTGCACTGGCACCACTGGGGATGCACTGCAGTGAGTCCAGAGTGCACTAGCACCACTGGGGATGCAGAGCAGTGAGTCCAGAGAGTGCACTGGCACCACTGAGAATGCATTTCAGTGAGTCCAGAGAGTGCCGTTCCAGCCTCGGTATCCGCTCCAGCCGAGTCAACCCCGCGGTAGGCCCTCCAGCCGCGGCAGACGCTCCAGCCGCGGCAGCCGCTCCAGCCGCTCCAGCCGCGGCAGCCGCTCCAGCCCCTCCAGCCTCGCCAGCCTCTCCATCCGCGGCAGCCGCTCCAGCCGCGGCAGCCGCTCCAGCCGCTCCAACCGCGGCAGCCGCTCCAGCCGCTACCGAGTGGAGCGGCTGCCACGGCTGGAGGGCTACCGCGGCTGGAGCGGCTGCCGCGGCTGGAGCAGTGCAGTGAGTCCAGGGAGTGCAAAGGCACCAGTGGGGATGGAGTGCAGTGAGTCCAAAGACTTCACTGTCACCACTGGGAATGCAGTGCAGTGAGTCCAGGGAGTGCACTTGCACCACTGGGGATGCAGTGCAGTGACTCCAGTGAGTGCACTGACACCACTGGGGATGCACTTCAGTCAGTCCAGTGAGTGTACTGGCACCACTGGGGATGCACTGCAGTGAGTCAAGAGAGTGCACTGGCAGGACTGGGGATGCAGTGCAGTGAGTCCAGAGAGTGCACTGGCACCACTGGGGATGCCCTGCAGTGAGTCCTGAGAGCGCACTGGCACCACTGGGGATGCAGTGCAGTGAGTCCAGAGAGCGCACTGGCACCAGTGGGAATGCGGTGCAGTGAGTCCAGAGAGTGCAATGGCACCACTGGGGATGCACTGCAGTGAGTCCAGAGAGTGCACTAGCACCACTGGGGATGCAGAGCAGTGAGTCCAGAGAGTGCACTGGCACCACTGAGAATGCATTTCAGTGAGTCCAGAGAGTGCCGTTCCAGCCTCGGCATCCGCTCCAGCCGAGTCAACCCCGCGGTAGCCCCTCCAGCCGCGGCAGACGCTCCAGCCGCGGCAGCCGCTCCAGCCGCTCCAGCCGCGGCAGCCGCTCCAGCCCCTCCAGCCGCGCCAGCCTCTCCATCCGCGGCAGCCGCTCCAGCCGCGGCAGCCGCTCCAGCCGCTCCAGCCGCGGCAGCCGCTCCAGCCGCTACCGAGTGGAGCGGCTGCCACGGCTGGAGGGCTACCGCGGCTGGAGCGGCTGCCGCGGCTGGAGCAGTGCAGTGAGTCCAGGGAGTGCAAAGGCACCAGTGGGGATGGAGTGCAGTGAGTCCAAAGACTTCAATGTCACCACTGGGAATGCACTTCAGTCAGTCCAGTGAGTGTACTGGCACCACTGGGGATGCACAGCAGTGAGTCCAGAGAGTGCATTGGCACCACTGGGGATGCAGTGCAGTGAGTCCAGAGAGTGCACTGGCACCATTGGAGATGCAGTGCAGTGAGTCCAGAGAGTGCACTGGCACCACTGGGGATGCAGTGCAGTGAGTCCAGAGAGTGCACTGGCACCAGTGGGGATGCAGTGCAGAGTGTCCAGAGAGTGCACTGGCACCACTGGGATGCACTGCAGTGAGTCCAGAGAGTGCTCTGGCACCACTGGAGATGCACTTCAGTGAGTGCAGAGACTGCACTGGCACCACTGGGGATGCAGTGCAGTGAGTCCAGTGAGTGTACTGGCACCACTGGGGATGCACTGCAGTGAGTCCAGAGAGTGCATTGGCACCACTTGGGATGCACTGCAGTGAGTCCAGAGAGTGCACTGGCACCACTGGGGATGCAGTGCAGTGAGTCCAGAGAGTGCACTGGCTCCACTGAGAATGCACTTCAGTGAGTCCAGAGAGCGAACTGGCACCACTGTGGATGCAGTGCCGTGAGTCCAGCGAATGCACTGGCACCACTGGGGATACGGTGCCGGGAGTCCAGAGAGTGCACTGACACCACTGGGGATGCAGTGCAGTGAGTCCACAGAGTGCACTGACACCAGTGGGAATGCGGTGCAGTGAGTCCAGAGAGTGCACTGGCACCACTGGGGATGCACTGCAGTGAGTCCAGAGTGCACTAGCACCACTGGGGATGCAGAGCAGTGAGTCCAGAGAGTGCACTGGCACCACTGAGAATGCATTTCAGTGAGTCCAGAGAGTGCCGTTCCAGCCTCGGTATCCGCTCCAGCCGAGTCAACCCCGCGGTAGGCCCTCCAGCCGCGGCAGACGCTCCAGCCGCGGCAGCCGCTCCAGCCGCTCCAGCCGCGGCAGCCGCTCCAGCCCCTCCAGCCTCGCCAGCCTCTCCATCCGCGGCAGCCGCTCCAGCCGCGGCAGCCGCTCCAGCCGCTCCAACCGCGGCAGCCGCTCCAGCCGCTACCGAGTGGAGCGGCTGCCACGGCTGGAGGGCTACCGCGGCTGGAGCGGCTGCCGCGGCTGGAGCAGTGCAGTGAGTCCAGGGAGTGCAAAGGCACCAGTGGGGATGGAGTGCAGTGAGTCCAAAGACTTCACTGTCACCACTGGGAATGCAGTGCAGTGAGTCCAGGGAGTGCACTTGCACCACTGGGGATGCAGTGCAGTGACTCCAGTGAGTGCACTGACACCACTGGGGATGCACTTCAGTCAGTCCAGTGAGTGTACTGGCACCACTGGGGATGCACTGCAGTGAGTCAAGAGAGTGCACTGGCAGGACTGGGGATGCAGTGCAGTGAGTCCAGAGAGTGCACTGGCACCACTGGGGATGCCCTGCAGTGAGTCCTGAGAGCGCACTGGCACCACTGGGGATGCAGTGCAGTGAGTCCAGAGAGCGCACTGGCACCAGTGGGAATGCGGTGCAGTGAGTCCAGAGAGTGCAATGGCACCACTGGGGATGCACTGCAGTGAGTCCAGAGAGTGCACTAGCACCACTGGGGATGCAGAGCAGTGAGTCCAGAGAGTGCACTGGCACCACTGAGAATGCATTTCAGTGAGTCCAGAGAGTGCCGTTCCAGCCTCGGCATCCGCTCCAGCCGAGTCAACCCCGCGGTAGCCCCTCCAGCCGCGGCAGACGCTCCAGCCGCGGCAGCCGCTCCAGCCGCTCCAGCCGCGGCAGCCGCTCCAGCCCCTCCAGCCGCGCCAGCCTCTCCATCCGCGGCAGCCGCTCCAGCCGCGGCAGCCGCTCCAGCCGCTCCAGCCGCGGCAGCCGCTCCAGCCGCTACCGAGTGGAGCGGCTGCCACGGCTGGAGGGCTACCGCGGCTGGAGCGGCTGCCGCGGCTGGAGCAGTGCAGTGAGTCCAGGGAGTGCAAAGGCACCAGTGGGGATGGAGTGCAGTGAGTCCAAAGACTTCAATGTCACCACTGGGAATGCACTTCAGTCAGTCCAGTGAGTGTACTGGCACCACTGGGGATGCACAGCAGTGAGTCCAGAGAGTGCATTGGCACCACTGGGGATGCAGTGCAGTGAGTCCAGAGAGTGCACTGGCACCATTGGAGATGCAGTGCAGTGAGTCCAGAGAGTGCACTGGCACCACTGGGGATGCAGTGCAGTGAGTCCAGAGAGTGCACTGGCACCAGTGGGGATGCAGTGCAGAGTGTCCAGAGAGTGCACTGGCACCACTGGGATGCACTGCAGTGAGTCCAGAGAGTGCTCTGGCACCACTGGAGATGCACTTCAGTGAGTGCAGAGACTGCACTGGCACCACTGGGGATGCAGTGCAGTGAGTCCAGTGAGTGTACTGGCACCACTGGGGATGCACTGCAGTGAGTCCAGAGAGTGCATTGGCACCACTTGGGATGCACTGCAGTGAGTCCAGAGAGTGCACTGGCACCAGTGGGGATGCAGTGCAGTGAGTCCAGAGAGTGCACTGGCTCCACTGAGAATGCACTTCAGTGAGTCCAGAGAGTGCACTGACACCACTGGGGATGCAGTGCAGTGAGTCCACAGAGTGCACTGACACCAGTGGGAATGCGGTGCAGTGAGTCCAGAGAGTGCACTGGCACCACTGGGGATGCACTGCAGTGAGTCCAGAGTGCACTAGCACCACTGGGGATGCAGAGCAGTGAGTCCAGAGAGTGCACTGGCACCACTGAGAATGCATTTCAGTGAGTCCAGAGAGTGCCGTTCCAGCCTCGGTATCCGCTCCAGCCGAGTCAACCCCGCGGTAGGCCCTCCAGCCGCGGCAGACGCTCCAGCCGCGGCAGCCGCTCCAGCCGCTCCAGCCGCGGCAGCCGCTCCAGCCCCTCCAGCCTCGCCAGCCTCTCCATCCGCGGCAGCCGCTCCAGCCGCGGCAGCCGCTCCAGCCGCTCCAACCGCGGCAGCCGCTCCAGCCGCTACCGAGTGGAGCGGCTGCCACGGCTGGAGGGCTACCGCGGCTGGAGCGGCTGCCGCGGCTGGAGCAGTGCAGTGAGTCCAGGGAGTGCAAAGGCACCAGTGGGGATGGAGTGCAGTGAGTCCAAAGACTTCACTGTCACCACTGGGAATGCAGTGCAGTGAGTCCAGGGAGTGCACTTGCACCACTGGGGATGCAGTGCAGTGACTCCAGTGAGTGCACTGACACCACTGGGGATGCACTTCAGTCAGTCCAGTGAGTGTACTGGCACCACTGGGGATGCACTGCAGTGAGTCAAGAGAGTGCACTGGCAGGACTGGGGATGCAGTGCAGTGAGTCCAGAGAGTGCACTGGCACCACTGGGGATGCCCTGCAGTGAGTCCTGAGAGCGCACTGGCACCACTGGGGATGCAGTGCAGTGAGTCCAGAGAGTGCAATGGCACCACTGGGGATGCACTGCAGTGAGTCCAGAGAGTGCACTAGCACCACTGGGGATGCAGAGCAGTGAGTCCAGAGAGTGCACTGGCACCACTGAGAATGCATTTCAGTGAGTCCAGAGAGTGCCGTTCCAGCCTCGGCATCCGCTCCAGCCGAGTCAACCCCGCGGTAGCCCCTCCAGCCGCGGCAGACGCTCCAGCCGCGGCAGCCGCTCCAGCCGCTCCAGCCGCGGCAGCCGCTCCAGCCCCTCCAGCCGCGCCAGCCTCTCCATCCGCGGCAGCCGCTCCAGCCGCGGCAGCCGCTCCAGCCGCTCCAGCCGCGGCAGCCGCTCCAGCCGCTACCGAGTGGAGCGGCTGCCACGGCTGGAGGGCTACCGCGGCTGGAGCGGCTGCCGCGGCTGGAGCAGTGCAGTGAGTCCAGGGAGTGCAAAGGCACCAGTGGGGATGGAGTGCAGTGAGTCCAAAGACTTCAATGTCACCACTGGGAATGCACTTCAGTCAGTCCAGTGAGTGTACTGGCACCACTGGGGATGCACAGCAGTGAGTCCAGAGAGTGCATTGGCACCACTGGGGATGCAGTGCAGTGAGTCCAGAGAGTGCACTGGCACCATTGGAGATGCAGTGCAGTGAGTCCAGAGAGTGCACTGGCACCACTGGGGATGCAGTGCAGTGAGTCCAGAGAGTGCACTGGCACCAGTGGGGATGCAGTGCAGAGTGTCCAGAGAGTGCACTGGCACCACTGGGATGCACTGCAGTGAGTCCAGAGAGTGCTCTGGCACCACTGGAGATGCACTTCAGTGAGTGCAGAGACTGCACTGGCACCACTGGGGATGCAGTGCAGTGAGTCCAGTGAGTGTACTGGCACCACTGGGGATGCACTGCAGTGAGTCCAGAGAGTGCATTGGCACCACTTGGGATGCACTGCAGTGAGTCCAGAGAGTGCACTGGCACCACTGGGGATGCAGTGCAGTGAGTCCAGAGAGTGCACTGGCACCACTGAGAATGCACTTCAGTGAGTCCAGAGAGTGCACTGGCACCACTGTGGATGCAGTGCCGTGAGTCCAGCGAATGCACTGGCACCACTGGGGATACGGTGCCGGGAGTCCAGAGAGTGCACTGACACCACTGGGGATGCAGTGCAGTGAGTCCACAGAGTGCACTGACACCAGTGGGAATGCGGTGCAGTGAGTCCAGAGAGTGCACTGGCACCACTGGGGATGCACTGCAGTGAGTCCAGAGTGCACTAGCACCACTGGGGATGCAGAGCAGTGAGTCCAGAGAGTGCACTGGCACCACTGAGAATGCATTTCAGTGAGTCCAGAGAGTGCCGTTCCAGCCTCGGTATCCGCTCCAGCCGAGTCAACCCCGCGGTAGGCCCTCCAGCCGCGGCAGACGCTCCAGCCGCGGCAGCCGCTCCAGCCGCTCCAGCCGCGGCAGCCGCTCCAGCCCCTCCAGCCTCGCCAGCCTCTCCATCCGCGGCAGCCGCTCCAGCCGCGGCAGCCGCTCCAGCCGCTCCAACCGCGGCAGCCGCTCCAGCCGCTACCGAGTGGAGCGGCTGCCACGGCTGGAGGGCTACCGCGGCTGGAGCGGCTGCCGCGGCTGGAGCAGTGCAGTGAGTCCAGGGAGTGCAAAGGCACCAGTGGGGATGGAGTGCAGTGAGTCCAAAGACTTCACTGTCACCACTGGGAATGCAGTGCAGTGAGTCCAGGGAGTGCACTTGCACCACTGGGGATGCAGTGCAGTGACTCCAGTGAGTGCACTGACACCACTGGGGATGCACTTCAGTCAGTCCAGTGAGTGTACTGGCACCACTGGGGATGCACTGCAGTGAGTCAAGAGAGTGCACTGGCAGGACTGGGGATGCAGTGCAGTGAGTCCAGAGAGTGCACTGGCACCACTGGGGATGCCCTGCAGTGAGTCCTGAGAGCGCACTGGCACCACTGGGGATGCAGTGCAGTGAGTCCAGAGAGCGCACTGGCACCAGTGGGAATGCGGTGCAGTGAGTCCAGAGAGTGCAATGGCACCACTGGGGATGCACTGCAGTGAGTCCAGAGAGTGCACTAGCACCACTGGGGATGCAGAGCAGTGAGTCCAGAGAGTGCACTGGCACCACTGAGAATGCATTTCAGTGAGTCCAGAGAGTGCCGTTCCAGCCTCGGCATCCGCTCCAGCCGAGTCAACCCCGCGGTAGCCCCTCCAGCCGCGGCAGACGCTCCAGCCGCGGCAGCCGCTCCAGCCGCTCCAGCCGCGGCAGCCGCTCCAGCCCCTCCAGCCGCGCCAGCCTCTCCATCCGCGGCAGCCGCTCCAGCCGCGGCAGCCGCTCCAGCCGCTCCAGCCGCGGCAGCCGCTCCAGCCGCTACCGAGTGGAGCGGCTGCCACGGCTGGAGGGCTACCGCGGCTGGAGCGGCTGCCGCGGCTGGAGCAGTGCAGTGAGTCCAGGGAGTGCAAAGGCACCAGTGGGGATGGAGTGCAGTGAGTCCAAAGACTTCAATGTCACCACTGGGAATGCACTTCAGTCAGTCCAGTGAGTGTACTGGCACCACTGGGGATGCACAGCAGTG
This sequence comes from Anser brachyrhynchus, assembly GCF_964034855.1. Classification (NCBI taxonomy): domain Eukaryota; kingdom Metazoa; phylum Chordata; class Aves; order Anseriformes; family Anatidae; genus Anser; species Anser brachyrhynchus. Next base: position 1,243,008 of record NC_137715.1, read on the forward strand.
AGTCCAGAGAGTGCATTGGCACCACTGGGGATGCAGTGCAGTGAGTCCAGAGAGTGCACTGGCACCATTGGAGATGCAGTGCAGTGAGTCCAGAGAGTGCACTGGCACCACTGGGGATGCAGTGCAGTGAGTCCAGAGAGTGCACTGGCACCAGTGGGGATGCAGTGCAGAGTGTCCAGAGAGTGCACTGGCACCACTGGGATGCACTGCAGTGAGTCCAGAGAGTGCTCTGGCACCACTGGAGATGCACTTCAGTGAGTGCAGAGACTGCACTGGCACCACTGGGGATGCAGTGCAGTGAGTCCAGTGAGTGTACTGGCACCACTGGGGATGCACTGCAGTGAGTCCAGAGAGTGCATTGGCACCACTTGGGATGCACTGCAGTGAGTCCAGAGAGTGCACTGGCACCACTGGGGATGCAGTGCAGTGAGTCCAGAGAGTGCACTGGCTCCACTGAGAATGCACTTCAGTGAGTCCAGAGAGTGCACTGGCACCACTGTGGATGCAGTGCCGTGAGTCCAGCGAATGCACTGGCACCACTGGGGATACGGTGCCGGGAGTCCAGAGAGTGCACTGACACCACTGGGGATGCAGTGCAGTGAGTCCACAGAGTGCACTGACACCAGTGGGAATGCGGTGCAGTGAGTCCAGAGAGTGCACTGGCACCACTGGGGATGCACTGCAGTGAGTCCAGAGTGCACTAGCACCACTGGGGATGCAGAGCAGTGAGTCCAGAGAGTGCACTGGCACCACTGAGAATGCATTTCAGTGAGTCCAGAGAGTGCCGTTCCAGCCTCGGTATCCGCTCCAGCCGAGTCAACCCCGCGGTAGGCCCTCCAGCCGCGGCAGACGCTCCAGCCGCGGCAGCCGCTCCAGCCGCTCCAGCCGCGGCAGCCGCTCCAGCCCCTCCAGCCTCGCCAGCCTCTCCATCCGCGGCAGCCGCTCCAGCCGCGGCAGCCGCTCCAGCCGCTCCAACCGCGGCAGCCGCTCCAGCCGCTACCGAGTGGAGCGGCTGCCACGGCTGGAGGGCTACCGCGGCTGGAGCGGCTGCCGCGGCTGGAGCAGTGCAGTGAGTCCAGGGAGTGCAAAGGCACCAGTGGGGATGGAGTGCAGTGAGTCCAAAGACTTCACTGTCACCACTGGGAATGCAGTGCAGTGAGTCCAGGGAGTGCACTTGCACCACTGGGGATGCAGTGCAGTGACTCCAGTGAGTGCACTGACACCACTGGGGATGCACTTCAGTCAGTCCAGTGAGTGTACTGGCACCACTGGGGATGCACTGCAGTGAGTCAAGAGAGTGCACTGGCAGGACTGGGGATGCAGTGCAGTGAGTCCAGAGAGTGCACTGGCACCACTGGGGATGCCCTGCAGTGAGTCCTGAGAGCGCACTGGCACCACTGGGGATGCAGTGCAGTGAGTCCAGAGAGCGCACTGGCACCAGTGGGAATGCGGTGCAGTGAGTCCAGAGAGTGCAATGGCACCACTGGGGATGCACTGCAGTGAGTCCAGAGAGTGCACTAGCACCACTGGGGATGCAGAGCAGTGAGTCCAGAGAGTGCACTGGCACCACTGAGAATGCATTTCAGTGAGTCCAGAGAGTGCCGTTCCAGCCTCGGCATCCGCTCCAGCCGAGTCAACCCCGCGGTAGCCCCTCCAGCCGCGGCAGACGCTCCAGCCGCGGCAGCCGCTCCAGCCGCTCCAGCCGCGGCAGCCGCTCCAGCCCCTCCAGCCGCGCCAGCCTCTCCATCCGCGGCAGCCGCTCCAGCCGCGGCAGCCGCTCCAGCCGCTCCAGCCGCGGCAGCCGCTCCAGCCGCTACCGAGTGGAGCGGCTGCCACGGCTGGAGGGCTACCGCGGCTGGAGCGGCTGCCGCGGCTGGAGCAGTGCAGTGAGTCCAGGGAGTGCAAAGGCACCAGTGGGGATGGAGTGCAGTGAGTCCAAAGACTTCAATGTCACCACTGGGAATGCACTTCAGTCAGTCCAGTGAGTGTACTGGCACCACTGGGGATGCACAGCAGTGAGTCCAGAGAGTGCATTGGCACCACTGGGGATGCAGTGCAGTGAGTCCAGAGAGTGCACTGGCACCATTGGAGATGCAGTGCAGTGAGTCCAGAGAGTGCACTGGCACCACTGGGGATGCAGTGCAGTGAGTCCAGAGAGTGCACTGGCACCAGTGGGGATGCAGTGCAGAGTGTCCAGAGAGTGCACTGGCACCACTGGGATGCACTGCAGTGAGTCCAGAGAGTGCTCTGGCACCACTGGAGATGCACTTCAGTGAGTGCAGAGACTGCACTGGCACCACTGGGGATGCAGTGCAGTGAGTCCAGTGAGTGTACTGGCACCACTGGGGATGCACTGCAGTGAGTCCAGAGAGTGCATTGGCACCACTTGGGATGCACTGCAGTGAGTCCAGAGAGTGCACTGGCACCACTGGGGATGCAGTGCAGTGAGTCCAGAGAGTGCACTGGCTCCACTGAGAATGCACTTCAGTGAGTCCAGAGAGTGCACTGGCACCACTGTGGATGCAGTGCCGTGAGTCCAGCGAATGCACTGGCACCACTGGGGATACGGTGCCGGGAGTCCAGAGAGTGCACTGACACCACTGGGGATGCAGTGCAGTGAGTCCACAGAGTGCACTGACACCAGTGGGAATGCGGTGCAGTGAGTCCAGAGAGTGCACTGGCACCACTGGGGATGCACTGCAGTGAGTCCAGAGTGCACTAGCACCACTGGGGATGCAGAGCAGTGAGTCCAGAGAGTGCACTGGCACCACTGAGAATGCATTTCAGTGAGTCCAGAGAGTGCCGTTCCAGCCTCGGTATCCGCTCCAGCCGAGTCAACCCCGCGGTAGGCCCTCCAGCCGCGGCAGACGCTCCAGCCGCGGCAGCCGCTCCAGCCGCTCCAGCCGCGGCAGCCGCTCCAGCCCCTCCAGCCTCGCCAGCCTCTCCATCCGCGGCAGCCGCTCCAGCCGCGGCAGCCGCTCCAGCCGCTCCAACCGCGGCAGCCGCTCCAGCCGCTACCGAGTGGAGCGGCTGCCACGGCTGGAGGGCTACCGCGGCTGGAGCGGCTGCCGCGGCTGGAGCAGTGCAGTGAGTCCAGGGAGTGCAAAGGCACCAGTGGGGATGGAGTGCAGTGAGTCCAAAGACTTCACTGTCACCACTGGGAATGCAGTGCAGTGAGTCCAGGGAGTGCACTTGCACCACTGGGGATGCAGTGCAGTGACTCCAGTGAGTGCACTGACACCACTGGGGATGCACTTCAGTCAGTCCAGTGAGTGTACTGGCACCACTGGGGATGCACTGCAGTGAGTCAAGAGAGTGCACTGGCAGGACTGGGGATGCAGTGCAGTGAGTCCAGAGAGTGCACTGGCACCACTGGGGATGCCCTGCAGTGAGTCCTGAGAGCGCACTGGCACCACTGGGGATGCAGTGCAGTGAGTCCAGAGAGCGCACTGGCACCAGTGGGAATGCGGTGCAGTGAGTCCAGAGAGTGCAATGGCACCACTGGGGATGCACTGCAGTGAGTCCAGAGAGTGCACTAGCACCACTGGGGATGCAGAGCAGTGAGTCCAGAGAGTGCACTGGCACCACTGAGAATGCATTTCAGTGAGTCCAGAGAGTGCCGTTCCAGCCTCGGCATCCGCTCCAGCCGAGTCAACCCCGCGGTAGCCCCTCCAGCCGCGGCAGACGCTCCAGCCGCGGCAGCCGCTCCAGCCGCTCCAGCCGCGGCAGCCGCTCCAGCCCCTCCAGCCGCGCCAGCCTCTCCATCCGCGGCAGCCGCTCCAGCCGCGGCAGCCGCTCCAGCCGCTCCAGCCGCGGCAGCCGCTCCAGCCGCTACCGAGTGGAGCGGCTGCCACGGCTGGAGGGCTACCGCGGCTGGAGCGGCTGCCGCGGCTGGAGCAGTGCAGTGAGTCCAGGGAGTGCAAAGGCACCAGTGGGGATGGAGTGCAGTGAGTCCAAAGACTTCAATGTCACCACTGGGAATGCACTTCAGTCAGTCCAGTGAGTGTACTGGCACCACTGGGGATGCACAGCAGTGAGTCCAGAGAGTGCATTGGCACCACTGGGGATGCAGTGCAGTGAGTCCAGAGAGTGCACTGGCACCATTGGAGATGCAGTGCAGTGAGTCCAGAGAGTGCACTGGCACCACTGGGGATGCAGTGCAGTGAGTCCAGAGAGTGCACTGGCACCAGTGGGGATGCAGTGCAGTGAGTCCAGAGAGTGCTCTGGCACCACTGGAGATGCACTTCAGTGAGTGCAGAGACTGCACTGGCACCACTGGGGATGCAGTGCAGTGAGTCCAGTGAGTGTACTGGCACCACTGGGGATGCACTGCAGTGAGTCCAGAGAGTGCATTGGCACCACTTGGGATGCACTGCAGTGAGTCCAGAGAGTGCACTGGCACCACTGGGGATGCAGTGCAGTGAGTCCAGAGAGTGCACTGGCTCCACTGAGAATGCACTTCAGTGAGTCCAGAGAGTGCACTGGCACCGCTGGGGATGCAGTGCAGTGAGTCAAGAGAGTGCACTGGCAGGACTGGGGATGCAGTGCAGTGAGTCCAGAGAGTGCACTGGCACCACTGGGGATGCAGTGCAGTGAGTCCAGAGAGTGCACTGGCAGCACTGGGGATGCAGTGCAGTGAGTCCAGAGAGTGCACTGGCACCACTGAAAATGCACTTCAGTGTGTCCAGAGAGTGCACTGGCACCACTGGGGATGCACTGCAGTGAGTCCAGAGAGTGCACTAGCGCCACTGGGGATGCAGTGCAGTGAGTCCAGAGAGTGGCGCTCCAGCCTCGGTTTCCGCTCCAGCCGCGTCAACCGCTCCAGCCGCGGTAGCCCCTCCAGCCGCGGCAGACGCTCCAGCCGCGGCAGCCGCTCCAGCCGCTACCGAGTGGAGCGGCTGCCACGGCTGGAGCGGTTGCCGCGGTTGGAGCGCCTGCCGCGTTTGGAGCGGCTGCCGCGGCTTTCGCGGCTGGTGCGGCTGCCGCGGTTGGAGAGTCTGCCGCGTATGCCGCGGACGGAGCGGCTACCGCGGCTGGAGCGACTGCCGCGGCTGGAGTAGTGCAGTGAGTCCAGAGAGTGCACTGGCACCACTGGGTATGCAGTGCAGTGAGTCCAGAGAGTGCACTGGCACCACTGGGGATGCACTGCAGTGAGTCCAGAGTGTGCACTGGCACCACTGGGGATGCACTGCAGTGAGTCCAGAGAGTGCAGTGGCACCACTGGGGATGCAGTGCAGTGAGTCCAGAGAGTGCACTGTCACCGTTGGGGATGCACTGCAGTGTCTGCAGAGAGTGCCCTGGCACCACTAGGGATGCAGTGCAGTGAGACCAGAGAGTGCACTGGCACCACTGGTGATGCACTGCAGTGCGTCCAGAGAGTGCACTGGCACCACTGTGGATGCAGTGCAGTGAGTTCAGAGAGAGCCCTGGCAGCACAGGGGATGCAGTGCAGTGAGTCCAGAGAGTGCACTGGCACCACTAGGGATGCACTGCAGTGAGTCCAGAGAGTGCACTGGCACCACTCGGGATGCAGTGCAGTGAGTCCAGAGTGCATTAGCTCCTCTGGGGATGCATTGACGCGAGTCCAGAGAGTGCACTGGCACCACTGGGGATGCACTGCAGTCACTCCAGAGAGTGCACTGGCACCACTGGGGATGCGGTGCAGTGAGTCCAGAGAGTGCACTGGCACCACAGGGGATGCAGTGCAGTGAGTCCAGAGAGTGCACTGGAACCACTGGGGATGCGGTGGCGGGAGTCCAGAGAGTGCTTTGGCACCACTGGGGATGCAGTACAGTGAGTCCAGAGAGTGCACTGGCACCACTGGGGATGCAGCGCAGTGACTCTAGAGAGTGCACTGGCACCACTCAGGGTGCAGTGCGGTGAGTCCAGAGAGTGCACTGGCACCACTGGGGATGCAGTACAGTGAGTCCAGAGAGTGCACTGGCACCACTGGGTATGCAGTGCAGTGAGTCCAGAGAGTGCACTGGCACCACTGGGGATGCACTGCAGTGAGTCCAGAGTGCACTAGCACCACTGGGGATGCACTGCAGTGAGTCCAGAGAGTGCACTGGCACCACCGGGAATGCACTGCAGTGAGTCCAGGGAGTGCACTGGCACCACTGGAGATGCACTGCAGTGAGTCCAGAGTGCACTAGCACCACTGGGGATGCACTTCAGTGAGTCCAGAGAGTGCACTGGCACCACTGGGGATGCAGTGACGCGAGTCCAGAGAGTGCACTGGCACCACTGGGGATGCAGTGACGCGAGTCCAGAGAGTGCACTGGCACCGCTGGGGATGCAGTGCAGTCACTCCAGAGAGCGCACTGGCACCACTGGGGATGCAGTGCAGTGAGTCCAGAGAGTGCACTGGCACCACTGCGGATGCGGTGCAGTGAGTCCAGAGAGTGCACTGGCACCACAGGTGATGCAGTGCAGTGAGTCCAGAGAGTGCACTGGCAGCACTGGGGATGCACTGCAGTGAGTCCAGAGAGTGCACTGGCACCACAGGTGATGCACTCCAGTGAGTCCAGAGAGTGCACTGGCACCACTGGGGATGCACTGCAGTGACTCGAAAGAGTGCACTGGCACCACTGGGGAAGCAGTGCAGTGAGTCCAGAGAGTGCACTGGCACCACTGGGGATGCACTGCAGTGAGTCCAGAGAGTGCACTGTCACTACTGGGGATGCAGTGCAGTGAGTCCAGAGAGTGCACTGGCACCACTGAGAATGCACTTCAGTGAGTCCAGAGAGTGCCCTGGCACCACTGGGGATGCACTGCAGTGAGTCCAGAGATTGCACTGGCACCACTGGGGATGCAGTACAGTGAGTCCACACAGTGCACTAGCACCACTGGGGATGCAGTGCAGTGAGTCCAGAGAGTGCACTGGCACCACTGGTGATGCACTGCTGTGAGTCCAGAGAGTGCTCTTGCACCACAGGGGATGCAGTGCAGTGACTCAAGAGAGTGCACTGGCAGCACTGGGGATGCAGTGCAGTGAGTCCAGAGATTGCACTGGCACCACTGGGGATGCAGTGCAGTGAGTCCAGAGAGTGCAATGGCACCACTGCGGATGCACTGCAGTGAGTCCAGAGAGTGCACTGGCTCCACTGGGGATGCACTGCAGTGAGTCCAGAGAGTGCACTGGCACCACTGGGGATGCACTGCAATGAGTCCAGAGAGTGCACTGGCACCACTGGGGATGCAGTGCAGTGAGTCCAGAGAGTGCACTGGCACCACTGGGGATGCACTGCAGTGAGTCCAGAGAGTGCACTGGCACCACAGGGGATGCACTGCAGTGAGTCCACAGAGTGCACTAGCACTACTGGGGATGCAGTGCAGTGAGTCCAGAGAGTGCACTGGCAGCACTGGGGATGCAGTGCAGTGAGTCCAGAGAGTGCACTGGCACCACTGGGGATGCACTGCAGTGAGTCCAGAGAGTGCACTGTCACCGTTGGGGATGCACTGCAGTGTCTGCAGAGAGTGCCCTGGCACCACTACGGATGCAGTGCAGTGAGTCCAGAGAGTGCACTGGCACCACTGGGGATGCAGTGCATTGAGTCCAGAGAGTGCACTGGCACCACTGGTGATGCACTGCTGTGAGTCCAGAGAGTGCTCTTGCACCACAGGGGATGCAGTGCAGTGACTAAAGAGAGTGCACTGGCAGCACTGGGGATGCAGTGCAGTGAGTCCAGAGAGTGCACTGGCACCACTGGGGATGCAGTGCAGTGAGTCCAGAGAGTGCAATGGCACCACTGCGGATGCACTGCAGTGAGTCCAGAGAGTGCACTGGCTCCACTGGGGATGCACTGCAGTGAGTCCAGAGAGTGCACTGGCACCACTGGGGATGCACTGCAGTGAGTCCAGAGAGTGCACTGGCACCACTGGGGATGCACTGCAGTGAGTCCACAGAGTGCACTAGCACTACTGGGGATGCAGTGCAGTGAGTCCAGAGAGTGCACTGGCAGCACTGGGGATGCAGTGCAGTTACTCCAGAGATTGCACTGGCTCCACCGGGGATGCAGTGCAGTGAGTCCAGAGAGTGCACTGGCACCACTGGGGATGCAGTGCAGTGAGTCCAGAGAGTGCACTGGCACCACTGGGGATGCAGTGCTGTGACTCCAGAGAGCGAACTGGCACCACTGGGGATGCAGTGCAGTGAGTCCAGAGAGTGCACTGGCACCACTGGGGATGCACTGCAGTGAGCCCAGAGAGTGCACTGGCACCAGTGGGGATGCACTGCAGTGAGTCCAGAGAGTGCACTGGCACCACTGGGGAAGCAGTGCAGTGAGTCCAGAGAGTGCAGTGGCACCACTGGGGATGCACTGCAGTGAGTCCAGAGATTGCACTGGCACCACTGGGGATGCAGTGCAGTGAGTCCAGAGAGTGCACTGGCACCACTGGGGATGCACTGCAGTGAGTCCAGAGAGTGCACTGGCACCACTGAGAATGCATTTCAATGAGTCCAGAGAGTACACTGGCACCACTGGGGAAGCACTGCAGTGAGTCCAGAGAGTGCACTGGCACCACTGGGGATGCACTGCAGTGAGTCCAGAGAGTGCACTGTCACTACTGGGGATGCAGTGCAGTGAGTCCAGAGAGTGCACTGGCACCACTGGGGATGCAGTGCAGTGAGTCCTGAGAGTGCACTGGCACCACTGGGGATGCAGTGCAGTGAGTCCAGAGATTGCACTGGCACCACTGGGGATGCAGTACAGTGAGTCCACACAGTGCACTAGCACCACTGGGGATGCAGTGCAGTGAGTCCAGAGAGTGCACTGGCACCACTGGGGATGCAGTGCAGTGAGTCCAGAGAGTGCACTGGCACCACTGGTGATGCACTGCAGTGAGTCCAGAGAGTGCACTGGCTCCACTGGGGATGCACTGCAGTGACTCCAGAGAGTGCACTGGCACCACTGGGGATGCACTGCAGTGAGTCCAGAGAGTGCAGTGGCACCACTGGGGATGCACTGAAGTGAGTCCAGAGAGTGCACTGGCACCACTGAGAATGCACTTCAGTGAGTCCAGAGAGTGCACTGGCACCACTGGGGATGCACTTCAGTGAGTCCAGAGAGTGCACTGGCACCACTGGGGATGCAGTGCTGTGACTCCAGAGAGTGCACTGGCACCACTGGGGATGCAGTGCAGTGAGTCCAGAGAGTGCACTGGCACCACTGGGGATGCGGTGCCGGGAGTCCAGAGAGTGCTTTGGCACCAGTGGGGATGCACTGCAGTTACTCCAGAGACTGCACTGGCACCACTGGGGATGCAGTGCAGTGAGTCCAGAGAGTGCACTGGCACCACTGGGGATGCACTGCAGTGAGTCCAGAGAGTGCACTGGCACCACTGGGGATGCACTGCAGTGAGTCCAGAGAGTGTACTGGCACCACTGGGGATGCACTGCAGTGAGTCCAGAGAGTGCACTGGCACCACTGGGGATGCACTGCAGTGAGTCCAGAGAGTGCACTGGCACCACTGGGGATGCACTGCAGTGAGTCCACAGAGTGCACTAGCACTACTGGGGATGCAGTGCAGTGAGTCCAGAGAGTGCACTGGCAGCACTGGGGATGCAGTGCAGTGAGTCCAGAGAGTGCACTGGCACCACTGGGGATGCACTTCAGTGAGTCCAGAGAGTGCACTGGCACCACTGGGGATGCACTGCAGTGAGCCCAGAGAGTGCACTGGCACCAGTGGGGATGCACTGCAGTAAGTCCAGTGAGTGCACTGGCACCACTGGGGATGCAGTGCAGTGGGTCCAGTGAATGTACTGGCACCACTGAGAATGCACTTCAGTGAGTCCAGAGAGTGCACTGGCACCACTGGGGATGCACTGCAGTGAGTCCAGAGAGTGCACTGGCACCACTGGGGATGCACTGCAGTGAGTCCAGAGAGTGCACTGGCAACACTGGGGATGCAGTGCAGTGAGTCCAGAGAGTGCACTGGCACCACTGGGGATGCAGTGCAGTGAGTCCAGAGAGTGCACTGGCACCACTGGGGATGCGGTGCTGGGAGTTCAGAGAGTGCTTTGGTACCAGTGGGGATGCAGTGCAGTTACTCCAGAGACTGCACTGGCACCACCGGGGATGCAGTGCAGTGAGTCCAGAGAGTGCACTGGCACCACTGGGGATGCAGTGCAGTGAGTCCAGAGATTGCACTGGCACCACTGGGGATGCACTGCAGTGAGTCCAGAGAGTGCACTGTCACTACTGGGGATGCAGTGCAGTGAGTCCAGAGAGTGCACTGGCACCACTGGGGATGCAGTGCAGTGAGTCCTGAGAGTGCACTGGCAGCACTGGGGATGCAGTGCAGTGAGTCCAGAGATTGCACTGGCACCACTGGGGATGCAGTACAGTGAGTCCACACAGTGCACTAGCACCACTGGGGATGCAGTGCAGTGAGTCCAGAGAGTGCACTGGCACCACTGGGGATGCAGTGCAGTGAGTCCAGAGAGTGCACTGGCACCACTGGTGATGCACTGCTGTGAGTCCAGAGAGTGCTCTTGCACCACAGGGGATGCAGTGCAGTGACTCAAGAGAGTGCACTGGCAGCACTGGGGATGCAGTGCAGTGAGTGTAGAGAGTGCACTGGCACCACTTGAGATGCAGTGCAGTGAGTCCAGAGAGTGCAATGGCACCACTGCGGATGCACTGCAGTGAGTCCAGAGAGTGCACTGGCTCCACTGGGGATGCACTGCAGTGAGTCCAGAGAGTGCACTGGCACCACTGGGGATGCACTGCAGTGAGTCCAGAGAGTGTACTGGCACCACTGGGGATGCACTGAAGTGAGTCCAGAGAGTGCACTGGCACCACTGAGAATGCACTTCAGTGAGTCCAGAGAGTGCACTGGCACCACTGGGGATGCACTTCAGTGAGTCCAGAGAGTGCACTGGCACCACTGGGGATGCAGTGCTGTGACTCCAGAGAGTGCACTGGCACCACTGGGGATGCAGTGCAGTGAGTCCAGAGAGTGCACTGGCACCACTGGGGATGCGGTGCCGGGAGTCCAGAGAGTGCTTTGGCACCAGTGGGGATGCACTGCAGTTACTCCAGAGACTGCCCTGGCACCACTGGGGATGCAGTGCAGTGAGTTCAGAGAGTGCACTGGCACCACTGGGGATGCACTGCAGTGAGTCCAGAGAGTGCACTGTCACCACTGGGGATGCACTGCAGTGAGTCCAGAGAGTGCACTGTCACCACTGGGGATGCAGTGCAGTGAGTCCAGAGAGTGCACTGGCACCACTGGGGATGCAGTGCTGTGACTCCGGAGAGTGCACTAGCACCACTGAGAATGCACTTCAGTGAGTCCAGAGAGTGCACTGGCACCACTGGGGATGCACGTCAGTGAGTCCAGAGAGTGCACTGGCACCACTGGGGATGCAGTGCTGTGACTCCAGAGAGTGCACTGGCACCACTGGGGATGCAGTTTAGTGAGTCCAGAGAGTGCACTGGCACCACTGGGGATGCGGTGCCGGGAGTCCAGAGAGTGCTTTGGCACCAGTGGGGATGCACTGCAGTTACTCCAGAGACTGCACTGGCACCACTGGGGATGCAGTGCAGTGAGTCCAGAGAGTGCACTGGCACCACTGGGGATGCACTGCAGTGAGTCCAGAGAGTGCACTGTCACCACTGGGGATGCACTGCAGTGAGTCCAGAGAGTGCACTGTCACCACTGGGGATGCACTGCAGTGAGTCCAGAGAGTGCACTGGCACCACTGGGGATGTGTCCAGTGAGTCCAGTGAGTGCACTGGCACCACTGGGGATGCAGTGCTGTGAGTCCAGACAGTGCACTGGCACCACTGGGGATGCCCTGCAGTGAGTCCAGAGAGTGCACTGGCACCACTGGGGATGCAGTGCAGTGAGTTCAGAGAGTGCACTGGCACCACTGGGGATGCACTGCAGTGAGTCCAGAGAGTGCACTGGCAACACTGGGGCTTCAGTGCAGTGAGTCAAGAGAGTGCACTGGCACCACTGGGGATGCACTGCAGTGAGTCCAGAGAGTGCACTGGCACCACTGGGGATGCACTGCAGTGAGTCCAGAGAGTGCACTGTCACCACTGGGGATGCAGTACAGTGAGTCCAGAGAGTGCACTGGCACCACTGGGGCATGCAGTGCAGTGAGTCCAGAGAGTGCACTGGCACCACGGGGGATGCGGTGCTGGGAGTCCAGAGAGTGCTTTGGCACCAGTGGGGATGCAGTGCAGTTACTCCAGAGACTGCACTGGCACCACTGGGGATGCAGTGCAGTGAGTCCAGAGAGTGCACTGGCACCACTGGGGATGCAGTGCAGTGAGTCCAGAGATTTGCACTGGCACCACTGGGGATGCAGTGCTGTGACTCCAGAGAGCGCACTGGCACCACTGGGGATGCAGTGCAGTGAGTCCAGAGAGTGCACTGTCACCACTGGGGATGCACTGCAGTGAGCCCAGAGAGTGCACTGGCACCAGCGGGGATGCACTGCAGTGAGTCCAGTGAGTGCACTGGCACCACTGGAGAAGCAGTGCAGTGAGTCCAGAGAGTTCAGAGGCACCACTGGTGATGCAGTTTAGTGAGTCCAGAGAGTGCACTGGCACCACTGGGGATGCAGTGCAGTGAGTCCAGTGAGTGTACTGGCACCACTGGGGATGCACTGCTGTGAGTCCAGAGAGTGCACTGGCACCACTGAGAATGCACTTCAATGAGTCTAGAGAGTGCACTGGCACCACTGGGGATGCACTGCAGTGAGTCCAGAGAGTGCAGTGGCACCACTGGGGATGCACTGCAGTGAGTCCAGAGAGTGCTTTGGCACCAGTGGGGATGCACTGCAGTTACTCCAGAGACTGCACTGGCACCACTGGGGATGCAGTGCAGTGAGTCCAGAGAGTGCACTGGCACCAGTGGGGATGCAGTGCAGTGAGTCCAGAGAGTGCACTGGCACCACTGGGGATGCACTGCAGTGAGTCCAGAGAGTGCACTGTCACCACTGGGGATGCAGTACAGTGAGTCCAGTGAGTGCACTGGCACCACTGGGGATGCAGTGCCGTGAGTCCAGAGAGTGCACTGGCACCACCGGGGATGCAGTGCAGTGAGTCCAGAGAGTGCACTGGCACCACTGGGGATGCAGTGCAGTGAGTCCAGATATTTGCACTGGCACCACTGGGGATGCAGTGCTGTGACTCCAGAGAGCGCACTGGCACCACTGGGGATGCAGTGCAGTGAGTCCAGAGAGTGCACTGGCACCACTGGGGATGCAGTGCAGTGAGCCCAGAGAGTGCACTGGCACCAGCGGGGATGCACTGCAGTGAGTCCAGTGAGTGCACTGGCACCACTGGTGATGCACTGCAGTGAGTCCAGAGAGTGCAGTGGCACCACTGGTGATGCAGTTTAGTGAGTCCAGAGAGTGCACTGGCACCACTGGGGATGCAGTGCAGTGAGTCCAGTGAGTACACTGGCACCAGTGGGGATGCAGTGCAGTGAGTCCAGAGAGTGCAGTGGCACCACTGGTGATGCAGTTTAGTGAGTCCAGAGAGTGCACTGGCACCACTGGGGATGCACTGCAGTGAGTCCAGAGAGTGCACTGGCACCACTGAGAATGCACTTCAATGAGTCCAGAGAGTGCACTGGCACCACTGGGGATGCACTGCAGTGAGTCCAGAGAGTGCAGTGGCACCACTGGGGATGCACTGCAGTGAGTCCAGAGAGTGCTTTGGCACCAGTGGGGATGCACTGCAGTTACTCCAGAGACTGCACTGGCACCACTGGGGATGCAGTGCAGTGAGTCCAGAGATTGCACTGGCACCAGTGGGGATGCACTGCAGTGAGTCCAGAGAGTGCACTGGCACCACTGGGGATGCAGTGCAGTGAGTTCAGAGAGTGCACTGTCACCACTGGGGATGCAGTACAGTGAGTCCACAGACTGCACTGGCACCACTGGGGATGCAGTGCAGTGAGTCCAGAGAGTGCACTGGCACCACTGGGGATGCAGTGCAGTGAATCCAGTGAGTGCACTGGCACCACTGGGGATGCAGTGCAGTGAGTCCAGAGAGTGCACTGGCACCACTGGGGATGCAGTGCAGTAAGTCCAGAGAGTGCACTGGCACCACTGGGGATGCACTGCAGTGAGTCCAGAGAGTGCACTGTCACTACTGGGGATGCAGTGCAGTGAGTCCAGAGAGTGCACTGGCACCACTGAGGATGCAGTGCAGTGAGTCCTGAGAGTGCACTGGCACCACTGGGGATGCACTGCAGTGAGTCCAGAGAGTGCTCTGGCACCACTGGGGTTGCAGTACAGTGAGTCCACACAGTGCACTAGCGCCACTGGGGATGCAGTGCAGTGAGTCCAGAGAGTGCACTGGCACCACTGGTGATGCAGTGCAGTGAGTCCAGAGAGTGCACTGGCACCACTGGTGATGCACTGCTATGAGTCCAGAGAGTGCTCTTGCACCACAGGGGATGCAGTGCAGTGACTCAAGAGAGTGCACTGGCAGCACTGGGGATGCACTGCAGTGAGTCCAGAGAGTGCACTGGCACCACTGGAGATGCAGTGCAGTGAGTCCAGAGAGTGCAATGGCACCACTGCGGATGCACTGCAGTGAGTCCAGAGAGTGCACTGGCTCCACTGGGGATGCACTGCAGTGAGTCCAGAGAGTGCACTGGCACCACTGGGGATGCACTTCAGTGAGTCCAGAGAGTGCACTGGCACCAGTGGGGATGCAGTGCAGTGAGTCCAGAGAGTGCACTGGCACCAGTGGGGATGCAGTGCAGTGAGTCCAGAGAGTGCACTGGCACCACTGGGGATGCACTGCAGTGAGTCCAGAGAGTACACTGGCACCACTGGGGATGCACTGCAGTGAGTCCAGAGAGTGCACTGGCACCACTGGGGATGCACTGCAGTGAGTCCAGAGAGTGCACTGGCACCACTGGGGATGTGTCCAGTGAGTCCAGTGAGTGCACTGGCACCACTGGGGATGCAGTACAGTGAGTCCACAGACTGCACTGGCACCACTGGGGATGCAGTGCAGTTACTCCAGAGACTGCACTGGCACCACCGGGGATGCAGTGCAGTGAGTCCAGAGAGTGCACTGGCACCACTGGGGATGCAGTGCAGTGAGTCCAGAGATTTGCACTGGTACCACTGGGGATGCAGTGCTGTGACTCCAGAGAGTGCACTGGCACCACTGGGGATGCACTGCAGTGAGCCCAGAGAGTGCACTGGCACCAGTGGGAATGCACTGCAGTGAGTCCAGTGAGTGCACTGGCACCACTGGGGAAGCAGTGCAGTGAGTCCAGAGAGTGCAGTGGCACCACTGGTGATGCAGTTTAGTGAGTCCAGAGAGTGCACTGGCACCACTGGGGATGCAGTGCAGTGAGTCCAGTGAGTGTACTGGCACCACTGGGGATGCACTGCAGTGAGTCCAGAGAGTGCACTGGCACCACTGAGAATGCACTTCAATGAGTCCAGAGAGTGCACTGGCACCACTGGGGATGCACTGCAGTGAGTCCAGAGAGTGCAGTGGCACCACTGGGGATGCACTACAGTGAGTCCAGAGAGTGCACTGGCACCACTGGGGATGCAGTGCAGTGAGTCCACAGAGTGCACTGGCACCACTGGGGATGCAGTGCAGTGAGTCCAGAGAGTGCACTGGCACCACTGGGGATGCAGTGCTGTGACTCCAGAGAGTGCACTGGCACCACTGGGGATGCAGTTTAGTGAGTCCAGAGAGTGCACTGGCACCACTGGGGATGCGGTGCCGGGAGTCCAGAGAGTGCTTTGGCACCAGTGGGGATGCACTGCAGTTACTCCAGAGACTGCACTGGCACCACTGGGGATGCAGTGCAGTGAGTTCAGAGAGTGCACTGGCACCACTGGGGATGCACTGCAGTGAGTCCAGAGAGTGCACTGTCACCACTGGGGATGCACTGCAGTGAGTCCAGAGAGTGCACTGTCACCACTGGGGATGCAGTGCAGTGAGTCCAGAGAGTGCACTGGCACCACTGGGGATGCAGTGCTGTGACTCCGGAGAGTGCACTGGCACCACTGAGAATGCACTTCAGTGAGTCCAGAGAGTGCACTGGCACCACTGGGGATGCACTTCAGTGAGTCCAGAGAGTGCACTGGCACCACTGGGGATGCAGTGCTGTGACTCCAGAGAGTGCACTGGCACCACTGGGGATGCAGTGCAGTGAGTCCAGAGAGTGCACTGGCACCACTGGGGATGCGGTGCCGGGAGTCCAGAGAGTGCTTTGGCACCAGTGGGGATGCACTGCAGTTACTCCAGAGACTGCACTGGCACCACTGGGGATGCAGTGCAGTGAGTCCAGAGAGTGCACTGGCACCACTGGGGATGCACTGCAGTGAGTCCAGAGAGTGCACTGTCACCACTGGGGATGCAGTGCAGTGAGTCCACAGAGTGCACTGGCACCACTGGGGATGCAGTGCAGTGAGTCCAGAGAGTGCACTGGCACCACTGGGGATGCACTGCAGTGAATCCAGTGAGTGCACTGGCACCACTGGGGATACAGTGCAGTGAGTCCAGAGAGTGCACTGGCACCACTGGGGATGCAGTGCAGTGAGTCCAGAGAGTGCACTGGCACCACTGGGGATGCAGTGCAGTGAGTCCAGAGAGTGCACTGGCACCACTGGTGATGCACTGCAGTGAGTCCAGAGACTGCACTGGCACCACTGGGAATGCAGAGAAGTGAGTGCAGAGAGTGCACTGGCACCACTGGGGATGCAGTGCAGTGAGTCCAGAGAGTGCACTGGCACCATTGGGGATGCAGTGCAGTGAGTCCAGAGAGTGCACTGGCACCACCTGTGATGCAGTGCAGTGAGTCCAGAGAATGCACTGGCACCAATGGGGCTGCAGTGCAGTGAGTCCAAAGAGTGCACTGGCACCACTGGGAATGCACTGCAGTGAGTCCAGAGAGTACACTGGCACCACTGGGGATGCACTGCAGTGAGTCCAGAGAGTGCACTGGCACCACTGGGGATGCACTACAGTGAATCCAGAGATTGCACTGGCACCACTGGGGATGCAGTGCAGTGAGTCCAGAGAGTGCACTGGCACCACTGGGGATGCAGTGCATTGAGTCCAGAGAGTGCACTGGCACAACTGGGGATGCACTTCAGTGAGTCCAGAGAGTGCACTGGCACCAGTGGGGATGCAGTGCAGTGAGTCCAGAGAGTGCACTGGCACCACTGGGGATGCACTGCAGTGAGTCCTGAGAGTACACTGGCACCACTGGGGATGCAGTGCAGTGAGTCCAGAGAGTGCACTGGCACCACTGGGGATGCACTGCAGTGAGTCCAGAGAGTGCACTGGCACCACTGGGGATGTGTCCAGTGAGTCCAGTGAGTGCACTGGCACCACTGGGGATGCAGTGCAGTGAGTCCAGAGAGTACACTGGCACCAGTGGGGATGCAGTGCAGTGAGTCCAGAGAGTGCACTGGCACCACTGGGGATGCAGTGCAGTCAGTCCAGTGAGTGCACTGGCACCACTGGGGGTGCAGTACAGTGAGTCCAGAGAGTGCACTGGCACCACTGGGGATGCACTGCAGTGAGTCCAGACAGTGCACTGGCACCACTGGGGATGCCCTGCAGTGAGTCCAGAGAGTGCACTGGCACCACTGGGGATGCAGTGCAGTGAGTCCAGAGAGTGCACTGGCACCACTGGGGATGCACTGCAGTGAGTCCAGAGAGTGCACTGGCACCACTGGGGCTTCAGTGCAGTGAGTCAAGAGAGTGCACTGGCACCACTGGGGATGCACTGCAGTGAGTCCAGAGAGTGCACTGGCACCACTGGGGATGCACTTCAGTGAGTCCAGAGAGTGCACTGGCACCACTGGGGATGCAGTACAGTGAGTCCACAGAGTGCACTGGCACCAGTGGGTATGCAGTACAGTGAGTCCAGAGAGTGCACTGGCACCACTGGGCATGCAGTGCAGTGAGTCCAGAGAGTGCACTGGCACCACTGGGGATGCAGTGCAGTGAGTCCAGTAAGTGCACTGGCACCAGTGGGGATGCACTGCAGTGAGTGTACTGGCGCCACTGGGGATGCAGTGCAGTGAGTCCATAGAGTGCACTGGCACCACTGGGGATGCAGTGCAGTGAGTCCAGAGAGTGCACTGGCACCACTGGTGATGCAGTGCAGTGAGTCCAGTAAGTGCACTGGCACCAGTGGGGATGCACTGCAGTGAGTGCACTGGCACCACTGGGGATGCACTGCAGTGACGCTAAAGAGTGCACTGGCACCACTGTGAATACACTGCAGTGAGTCCAGAGAGTGCACTGGCACCACTGGGGATGCAGTGCAGTGAGTCCAGAGAGTGCACTGGCACCACTGGGGATGCAGTGCAGTGAGTAAACAGAGTGCACTGGCACCACTGGTGATGCAGTGCAGTGAGTAAACAGAGTGCACTGGCACCACTGGTGATGCAGTGCCGAGAGTCCAGAGAGTGCACTGGCACCACTGGGGATGCAGTGCAGTGAGTCCAGAGAGTGCACTGGCACCACTGGGGATGCAGTGCAGTGAGTCCAGAGAGTGCACTGGCAACACTCGGGATGCAGTGAAGTGATTCCAGAGCGTGCACTGGCACCTTGGGGATGCAGAGCAGTGAGTCCAGAGAGTGCACTGGCACCACTCGGGATGCAGTGCAGTGAGTCCAGAGAGTGCACTGGCACCACTGGGGATGCAGTGCAGTGAGTCCAGAGAGTGCCCTGGGACCAGTGGGAATGCACTGCAGTGACTCCAGAGAGTGCCCTGGCACAACTGGGAATGCAGTGCAGTGAGTCCAGAGAGCGCACTGGCACCACTGGGGATGCAGTGCCGTGAGTAAACAGAGTGCACTGGCACCACTGGTGATGCAGTGCCGAGAGTCCAGAGAGTGCACTGGCACCACTGGGGATGTAGTGCAGTGAATCCAGAGAGTGCACTGTCACCACTGCGGATGCACTGCAGTGATTCCAGAGAGTGCACTGGCACCACTGGGGAAGCAGTGCAGTGAGTCCAGAGAGTGCACTGGCACCACTGGGGATGCAGTGCAGTGAGAGCAGAGAGTGCCCTGGCACCACGGGGATGCAGTGTAGTGAGTGCAGAGAGTGCCCTGGCACCATTGGGGATGCAGTGCAGTGAGTCCAGAGAGTGCACTGGCACCAGTGGGGATGCAGTGCAGTGAGTCCAGAGAGTGCCCTGGCACCACTGGGGATGCAGTGCAGTGAGTCCAGAGAGTGCACTGGCAGCAATGGGAATGCAGTGCAGTGAGTCCAGAGAGTGCAGTGGCACCATTGGGGATGCAGTGCAGTGAGTCCATAGAGTGCACTGGCACCACTGGGGATGCAGTGCAGTGAGTCCAGAGAGTGCACTGGCACCACTGGGGATGCACTGCAGTGAGTCCAGAGAGTGCACTGGCACCACTGGGGATGCACTGCAGTGACTCTAGAGAGTGCACTGGCACCACTGGGGATGCACTGCAGTGAGTCCAGAGAGTGCACTGGCACCACTGGGGATGCAGTGCAGTGAGTCCAGAGAGTGCACTGGCACCACTGGGGATGCAGTGCAGTGAGTGCAGAGAGTGCCCTGGCACCACTGGGGATGCAGTGCAGTGAGTCCAAAGAGTGCACTGGCACCATTGAACATGCAGTGCAGTGAGTCCAGAGAGTGCACTGGCACCACTGGGGATGCAGTGCAGTGAGTCCAGAGAGTGCACTGGCACCACTGGAGCTGTACTGTAGTGAGTCCAGAGAGTGCACTGGCACCACTGGGAATGCAGTGCAGTGAGTCCAGAGAGTGCACTGGCACCACTGGGGATGCAGTGCAGGGAGTCCAGTGTGTGCACTGGCACCACTGAGGATGCAGTGCAGTGAGTCCAGAGAGTGCACTGGCACCACTGGGGATGCAGTGCAGTGAGTCCATAGAGTGCACTGTCAGCACTGGGGATGCAGTGCAGTGAGTCCAGAGAGTGTACTGGCACCACTGGGGATGCACTGCAGTGAGTCCAGAGAGTGCACTGGCACCACTGGGGATGCACTGCAGTGAGTGCACTGGCACCACTGGGGATGCACTGCAGTGACGCTAAAGAGTGCACTGGCACCACTGGGAATACACTGCAGTGAGTCCAGAGAGTGCACTGGCACCACTGGGGATGCAGTGCAGTGAGTGCAGAGAGTGCCCTGGCACCACTGGGGATGCAGTGCAGTGAGTCCACAGAGTTCAATGGCACCACTGGGTAGCAGTGCCGTGAGTCCAGAGAGTGCACTGGCCCCACTGGGGATGCAGTGCAGTGACTCCAGAGAGTGCACTAGCAGCACTAAGGGATGCAGTGCCGTGAGTCCAGAGAGTGCACGGGCACCACTGGGAATGCAGTCCTGTAAGTCCAGAGAGTGCCTTGGCAACACTGGGGATGCACTGCAGTGAGTCCAGAGAGTGCACTGGCACCACTGGTAATGCAGTGCAGTGAGTACAGAGAGTGCCCTGGGACCAGTGGGAATGCACTGCAGTGACTCCAGAGAGTGCCCTGGCACAACTGGGAATGCAGTGCAGTGAGTCCAGAGAGCGCACTGGCACCACTGGGGATGCAGTGCAGTGAGTAAACAGAGTGCACTGGCACCACTGGTGATGCAGTGCCGAGAGTCCAGAGAGTGCACTGGCACCACTGGGGATGTAGTGCAGTGAATCCAGAGAGTGCACTGTCACCACTGCGGATGCACTGCAGTGATTCCAGAGAGTGCACTGGCACCACTGGTGAAGCAGTGCAGTGAGTCCAGAGAGTGCACTGGCACCACTGGGGATGCAGTGCAATGAGTGCAGAGAGTGCCCTGGCACCACTGGGGATGCAGTGCAGTGAGTGCAGAGGTTGCCCTGGCACCATTGGGATGCAGTGCAGTGAGTCCAGAGAGTGCACTGGCTCCACTGGGGATGCAGTGCAGTGAGTCCAAAGAGTGCACTGGCACCACTGGGGATGCAGTGCAGTGCGTCCAGAGAGTGCACTGGCAACACTGGTGATGCAGTGAAGTGATTCCAGAGCGTGCACTGTCACCTTGGGGATGCAGAGCAGTGAGTCCAGAGCGTGCACTGGCACCACTGGGGATGCAGTGCAGTGAGTCCAGAGAGTGCACTGGCACCACTGGGTATGCACTGCTGTGAGTCCAGAGAGTGCCCTGGGACCAGTGGGAATGCACTGCAGTGAGTCCAGAGAGTGCACTGGCACCACTGGGGATGCACTGCAGTGAGCCCAGAGAGTGCCCTGGCACCACTGGGGATGCAGTGCAGTGAGTCCACAGAGTGCACTGGCAGCAATGGGAATGCAGTGCAGTGAGTCCAGAGAGTGCAGTGGCACCACTGGGGATGCAGTGCAGTGAGTCCATAGAGTGCACTGGCACCATTGGGGATGCAGTGCAGTGAGTCCAGAGAGTGCACTGGCACCACTGGGGATGCAGTGCAGTGAGTCCAGAGAGTGCACGGGCACCAGTGGGGATGCACTGCAGTGAGTCCAAAGAGTGCACTGGCACCACTGGGGATGCACTGCAGTGACTCTAGAGAGTGCACTGGCACCACTGGGGATGCAGTGCAGTGAGTCCAGAGAGTGCACTGGCACCACTGGGGATGCAGTGCAGTGAGTCCAGAGAGTGCACTGGCACCACTGGGGATGCAGTGCAGTGAGTGCAGAGAGTGCCCTGGCACCACTGGGGATGCAGTGCAGTGAGTCCAAAGAGTGCACTGGCACCATTGAAGATGCAGTGCAGTGAGTCCAGAGAGTGCACTGGCACCACTGGGGATGCAGTGCAGTGAGTCCAGAGATTGCACTGGCACCACTGGAGCTGTACTGTAGTGAGTCCAGAGAGTGCACTGGCACCACTGGGAATGCAGTGCAGTGAGTCCAGAGAGTGCACTGGCACCACTGGGGATGCAGAGCAGGGAGTCCAGTGTGTGCACTGGCACCACTGAGGATGCAGTGCAGTGAGTCCAGAGAGTGCACTGGCACCACTGGGGATGCAGTGCAGTGAGTCCATAGAGTGCACTGGCACCACTGGGGATGCAGTGCTGTGAGTCCAGAGAGTGCACTGGCACCACTGGGGATGCAGTGCAGTGAGTCCAGAGAGTGCACTGGCACCAGTGGGGATGCACTGCAGTGAGTGCACTGGCACCACTGGGGATGCACTGCAGTGACGCTAAAGAGTGCACTGGCACCACTGGGAATACACTGCAGTGAGTCCAGAGAGTGCACTGGCACCAGTGGGGATGCAGTGCAGTGAGTCCAGAGAGTGCACTGGCACCACTGGGGATGCAGTGCAGTGAGTCCAGAGAGTGCACTGGCACCACTGGAGCTGTACTTTTGTGAGTCCAGAGAGTGCACTGGCACCTCTGGGAATGCAGTGCAGTGAGTCCAGAGAATGCACTGGCACCACTGGTGATGCAGTGCAGTGAGTAAACAGAGTGTACTGGCACCACTGCGGATGCAGTGCCGTGAGTCCAGAGAGTGCACTGTCAGCACTGGGGATGCAGTGCAGTGAGTCCAGAGAGTGCACTGGCACCACTGGGGATGCAGTGCAGTGAGTCCAGAGAGTGCACTGGCACCACTGGGGATGCAGTGCAGTGAGTCCATAGAGTGCACTGGCACCACTGGGGATTCAGTGTAGTGAGTCCAGTAAGTGCAAAGGTACCAGTGGGGATGCACTGCAGTGAGTGCACTGGCACCACTGGAGCTGTACTGTAGTGAGTCCAGAGAGTGCACTGACACCACTGGGAATGCAGTGCAGTGAGTCCAGAGAGTGCACTGGCACCACTGGGGATGCAGTGCAGTGAGTGCAGAGAGTGCCCTGGCACCACTGGGGATGCAGTGCAGTGAGTCCACAGAGTTCAATGGCACCACTGGGTAGCAGTGCCGTGAGTCCAGAGAGTGCACTGGCCCCATTGGGGATGCACTGCAGTGACTTCAGAGAGTGCACTAGCAGCACTAAGGGATGCAGTGCCGTGAGTCCAGAGAGTGCACTGGCACCACTGGGAATGCAGTCCTGTAAGTCCAGAGAGTGCCTTGGCAACACTGGGGATGCACTGCAGTGAGTCCAGAGAGTGCACTGGCACCACTGGTAATGCAGTGCAGTGAGTCCAGAGAGTGCACTGGCACCACTGGGAATGCACTGCAGTGACTCCAGAGAGTGCCCTGGCACAACTGGGAATGCAGTGCAGTGAGTCCAGAGAGTGCACTGGCACCACTGGGGATGCAGTGCAGTGAGTATACATAGTGCACTGGCACCACTGGGGATGCAGTGCAGTGAGTCCAAAGAGTGCACTGGCACCACTGGGGATGCAGTGCAGTGAGTCCAGAGAGTGCACTGGCAACACTGGGGATGCAGTGAAGTGATTCCAGAGCGTGCACTGGCACCTTGGGGATGCAGAGCAGTGAGTCCAGAGAGTGCACTGGCACCACTGGGGATGCAGTGCAGTGAGTGCAGAGAGTGCACTGGCACCACTGGGGATGCAGTGCAGTGAGTCCAGAGAGTGCCCTGGGACCAGTGGGAATGCACTGCAGTGACTCCAGAGAGTGCCCTGGCACAACTGGGAATGCAGTGCAGTGAGTCCAGAGAGCGCACTGGCACCACTGGGGATGCAGTGCAGTGAGTAAACAGAGTGCACTGGCACCACTGGTGATGCAGTGCCGAGAGTCCAGAGAGTGCACTGGCACCACTGGGGATGTAGTGCAGTGAATCCAGAGAGTGCACTGTCACCACTGCGGATGCACTGCAGTGATTCCAGAGAGTGCACTGGCACCACTGGGGAAGCAGTGCAGTGAGTCCAGAGAGTGCACTGGCACCACTGGGGATGCAGTGCAGTGAGTGCAGAGAGTGCCCTGGCACCACTGGGGATGCAGTGCAGTGAGTGCAGAGGTTGCCCTGGCACCATTGGGATGCAGTGCAGTGAGTCCAGAGAGTGCACTGGCTCCACTGGGGATGCAGTGCAGTGAGTCCAAAGAGTGCACTGGCACCACTGGGGATGCAGTGCAGTGACTCCAGAGAGTACACTGGCACCACTGGGGATGCAGTGCAGTGAGTCCAGAGAGTGCACTGGTACCACTGGGGATGCAGTGCAGTGAGTCCAGAGAGTGCACTGGCACCACTCGGGATGCAGTGCAGGGAGTCCAGAGAGTGCACTGGCACCACTGGCGATGCACTGCAGTGAGTCCAGAGAGTGCCCTGGGACCAGTGGGAATGCACTGCAGTGAGTCCAGAGAGTGCACTGGCACCACTGGGGATGCACTGCAGTGAGCCCAGAGAGTGCCCTGGCACCACTGGGGATGCAGTGCAGTGAGTCCAAAGAGTGCACTGGCAGCAATGGGAATGCAGTGCAGTGAGTCCAGAGAGTTCAGTGGCACCACTGGGGATGCAGTGCAGTGAGTCCATAGAGTGCACTGGCACCATTGGGGATGCAGTGCAGTGAGTCCAGAGAGTGCACTGGCACCACTGGGGATGCAGTGCAGTGAGTCCAGAGAGTGCACGGGCACCAGTGGGGATGCACTGCAGTGAGTCCAAAGAGTGCACTGGCACCACTGGGGATGCACTGCAGTGACTCTAGAGAGTGCACTGGCACCACTGGGGATGCAGTGCAGTGAGTCCAGAGAGTGCACTGGCACCACTGGGGATGCAGTGCAGTGAGTCCAGAGAGTGCACTGGCACCACTGGGGATGCAGTGCAGTGAGTGCAGAGAGTGCCCTGGCACCACTGGGGATGCAGTGCAGTGAGTCCAAAGAGTGCACTGGCACCATTGAAGATGCAGTGCAGTGAGTCCAGAGAGTGCACTGGCACCACTGGGGATGCAGTGCAGTGAGTCCAGAGAGTGCACTGGCACCACTGGAGCTGTACTGTAGTGAGTCCAGAGAGTGCACTGGCACCACTGGGAATGCAGTGCAGTGAGTCCAGAGAGTGCACTGGCACCACTGTGGATGCAGTGCAGGGAGTCCAGTGTGTGCACTGGCACCACTGAGGATGCAGTGCAGTGAGTCCAGAGAGTGCACTGGCACCACTGGGGATGCAGTGCAGTGAGTCCATAGAGTGCACTGGCACCACTGGGGATGCAGTGCTGTGAGTCCAGAGAGTGCACTGGCACCACTGGGGATGCAGTGCAGTGAGTCCAGAGAGTGCACTGGCAACAGTGGGGATGCACTGCAGTGAGTGTACTGGCACCACTGGGGATGCACTGCAGTGACGCTAAAGAGTGCACTGGCACCACTGGGAATACACTGCAGTGAGTCCAGAGAGTGCACTGGCACCAGTGGGGATGCAGTGCAGTGAGTCCAGAGAGTGCACTGGCACCACTGGGGATGCAGTGCAGTGAGTCCAGAGAGTGCACTGGCACCACTGGAGCTGTACTATAGTGAGTCCAGAGAGTGCACTGGCACCTCTGGGAATGCAGTGCAGTGAGTCCAGAGAATGCACTGGCACCACTGGTGATGCAGTGCAGTGAGTAAACAGAGTGTACTGGCACCACTGCGGATGCAGTGCCGTGAGTCCAGAGAGTGCACTGTCAGCACTGGGGATGCAGTGCAGTGAGTCCAGAGAGTGCACTGGCACCACTGGGGATGCAGTGCAGTGAGTCCAGAGAGTGCACTGGCACCACTGGGGATGCAGTGCAGTGAGTCCATAGAGTGCACTGGCACCACTGGTAATGCAGTGCAGTGAGTCCAGAGAGTGCACTGGCACCACTGGGAATGCACTGCAGTGACTCCAGAGAGTGCCCTGGCACAACTGGGAATGCAGTGCAGTGAGTCCAGAGAGCGCACTGGCACCACTGGGGATGCAGTGCAGTGAGTAAACAGAGTGCACTGGCACCACTGGTGATGCAGTGCCGAGAGTCCAGAGAGTGCTCCTGCACCACTGGTGATGCAGTGCAGTGAGTCCAGAGAGTGCACTGGCACCACTGGGGATGCACTGCAGGGAGTCCAGTGTGAGCACTGGCACCACTGGGGATGCAGTGCAGTGAGTCCAGAGAGTGCACTGGCACCACTGGGAATGCAGTGCAGTGAGTCCAGAGAGTGCAGTGGCACCACTGGTGATGCAGTGCAGTGAGTCCATAGAGTGCACTGGCACCACTGGGGATGCAGTGCAGTGACTCCAGAGAGTGCACTGGCACCACTGGAGCTGTACTATAGTGAGTCCAGAGAGTGCACTGGCACCTCTGGGAATGCAGTGCAGTGAGTCCAGAGAATGCACTGGCACCACTGGTGATGCAGTGCAGTGAGTAAACAGAGTGTACTGGCACCACTGCGGATGCAGTGCCGTGAGTCCAGAGAGTGCACTGTCAGCACTGGGGATGCAGTGCAGTGAGTCCAGAGAGTGCACTGGCACCACTGGGGATGCAGTGCAGTGAGTCCAGAGAGTGCACTGGCACCACTGGGGATGCAGTGCAGTGAGTCCAGAGAGTGCACTGGCACCACTGGTAATGCAGTGCAGTGAGTCCAGAGAGTGCACTGGCACCACTGGGAATGCACTGCAGTGACTCCAGAGAGTGCCCTGGCACAACTGGGAATGCAGTGCAGTGAGTCCAGAGAGCGCACTGGCACCACTGGGGATGCAGTGCAGTGAGTAAACAGAGTGCACTGGCACCACTGGTGATGCAGTGCCGAGAGTCCAGAGAGTGCTCCTGCACCACTGGTGATGCAGTGCAGTGAGTCCAGAGAGTGCACTGGCACCACTGGGGATGCACTGCAGGGAGTCCAGTGTGAGCACTGGCACCACTGGGGATGCAGTGCAGTGAGTCCAGAGAGTGCACTGGCACCACTGGGAATGCAGTGCAGTGAGTCCAGAGAGTGCAGTGGCACCACTGGTGATGCAGTGCAGTGAGTCCATAGAGTGCACTGGCACCACTGGGGATGCAGTGCAGTGACTCCAGAGAGTGCACTGGCACCATTGGAGCTGTACTGTAGTGAGTCCAGAGATTGCACTGGCACCACTGGGGATGCAGTGCAGTGAGTCCAGAGAGTGCACTGGCACCACTGGGGATGCACTGCAGTGAGTCCAGAGAGTGCACTAGGAGCACTGGGAATGCAGTGCAGGGAGTCCAGAGAGTGCACTGGCACCACTGGGAATGCAGTGCTGTGAGTCCAGAGAGTGCCCTGGCAACACTGGCGATGCACTGCAGTGAGTCCAGAGAGTGCACTGGCACCACTGGTAATGCAGTGCAGTGAGTCCAGAGAGTGCACTGGCACCACTGGGAATGCACTGCAGTGACTCCAGAGAGTGCCCTGGCACAACTGGGAATGCAGTGCAGTGAGTCCAGAGAGCGCACTGGCACCACTGGGGATGCACTGCAGTGAGTAAACAGAGCGCACTGGCACCACTGGTGATGCAGTGCCGTGAGTCCAGAGAGTGCTCTGGCACCACTGGGGATGCAGTGCAGTGAGTCCAGAGAGTGCACTGGCGCCACTGGAGATGCAGTGCAGTGAGTCCAGAGAGTGCACTGGCACCACTGGGGATGCACTGCAGGGAGTCCAGTGTGAGCACTGGCACCACTGGGGATGCAGTGCAGTGAGTCCATAGAGTGCACTGGCACCACTGGGAATGCAGTGCAGTGAGTCCAGAGAGTGCAGTGACACCACTGGGGATGCAGTGCAGTGAGTCCATAGAGTGAACTGGCACCACTGGGGATGCAGTGCAGTGTGTCCAGAGAGTGCACTGGCACCACTGGGGATGCAGTGCAGTGAGTCCAGTAAGTGCACTGGCACCAGTGGGGATGCACTGCAGTGAGTGCACTGGCACCACTGGGGATGCACTGCAGTGACGCTAAAGAGTGCACTGGCACCACTGGGAATACACTGCAGTGAGTCCAGAGAGTGCACTGGCACCACTGGGGATGCACTGCAGTGAGTGCACAGAGTGCACTGGCACCACTGGACCTGTACTGTAGTAAGTCCAGAGATTGCACTGGCACCACTGGGGATGCAGTGCAGTGAGTCCAGAGAGTGCACTGGCACCACTGGGGATGCAGTGCAGTGACTCCAGAGAGTGCACTAGGAGCACTGGGGATGCAGTGCCGTGAGTCCAGAGAGTGCACTGGCACGACTGGGAATGCAGTGCTGTGTGTCCAGAGAGTGCCCTGGCAACATTGGGGATGCACTGCAGTGAGTCCAGAGAGTGCCCTGGCACAACTGGGAATGCAGTGCAGTGAGTCCAGAGAGCGCACTGGCACCACTGGGGATGCAGTGCAGTGAGTAAACAGAGTGCACTGGCACCACTGGTGATGCAGTGCCGTGAGTCCAGAGAGTGCACTGGCACTACTGGTGATGCAGTGCAGTGAGTCCAGAGAGTGTACTGGCGCCACTGGGGATGCAGTGCAGTGAGTCCAGAGAGTGCACTGGCACCACTGGGGATGCACTGCAGTGAGTCCAGTGTGAGCACTGGCACCACTGGGGATGCAGTGCAGTGAGTCCATAGAGTGCACTGGTACCACTGGGAATGCAGTGCAGTGAGTCCAGAGAGTGCAGTGACACCACTGGGGATGCAGTGCAGTGAGTCCATAGAGTGCACTGGCACCACTGGGGATGCAGTGCAGTGAGTCCAGAGAGTGCACTGGCACCACTGGGGATGCAGTGCAGTGAGTCCAGTAAGTGCACTGGCACCAGTGGGGATGCACTGCAGTGAGTGCACTGGCACCACTGGGGATGCACTGCAGTGACGCTAAAGAGTGCACTGGCACCACAGGGAATACACTGCAGTGAGTCCAGAGAGTGCACTGGCACCAGTGGGGATGCAGTGCAGTGAGTCCAGAGAGTGCACTGGCACCACTGGGGATGCAGTGCAGTGAGTCCAGAGAGTGCACTGGCACCACTGGAGCTGTACTATAGTGAGCCCAGAGAGTGCACTGGCACCTCTGGGAATGCAGTGCAGTGAGTCCAGAGAATGCACTGGCACCACTGGTGATGCAGTGCAGTGAGTAAACAGAGTGTACTGGCACCACTGCGGATGCAGTGCCGTGAGTCCAGAGAGTGCACTGGCACCACTGGGGATGCACTGCAGTGAGTCCAGAGAGTGCACTGGCACCAGTGGGGATGCACTGCAGTGAGTGCACTGGCACCACTGGGGATGCACTGCAGTGACGCTAAAGAGTGCACTGGCACCACTGGGAATACACTGCAGTGAGTCCAGAGAGTGCACTGGCACCACTGGGGATGCAGTGCAGTGAGTCCAGAGAGTGCACTGGCACCACTGGGGATGCAGTGCAGTGAGTCCAGAGAGTGCACTGGCACCAGTGGGGATGCAGTGCAGTGAGTCCAGAGAGTGCACTGGCACCACTGGGGATGCAGTGTAGTGAGTCTAGTACGTGCTCTGGTACCAGTGGGGATGCACTGCAGTGAGTGCACTGGCACCACTGGGGATGCACTGCAGTGACGCTAAAGAGTGCACTGGCACCACTGGGAATACACTGCAGTGAGTCCAGAGAGTGCAGTGGCACCACTGGGGATGCAGTGCAGTGAGTCCAGAGATTGCACTGGCACCACTGGTAATGCAGTGCAGTGAGTCCAGAGAGTACACTGGCACCACTGGGAATGCACTGCAGTGACTCCAGAGAGTGCCCTGGCACAACTGGGAATGCAGTGCAGTGAGTCCAGAGAGCGCACTGGCACCACTGGGGATGCAGTGCAGTGAGTAAACAGAGTGCACTGGCACCACTGGTGATGCAGTGCCGAGAGTCCAGAGAGTGCTCCTGCACCACTGGGGATGCAGTGCAGTGAGTCCAGAGAGTGCACTGGCACCACTGGGGATGCACTGCAGGGAGTCCAGTGTGAGCACTGGCACCACTGGGGATGCAGTGCAGTGAGTCTAGAGAGTGCACTGGCACCACTGGGAATGCAGTGCAGTGAGTCCAGAGAGTGCAGTGGCACCACTGGTGATGCAGTGCAGTGAGTCCATAGAGTGCACTGGCACCACTGGGGATGCAGTGCAGTGAGTCCAGAGAGTGCACTGGCACCATTGGAGCTGTACTGTAGTGAGTCCAGAGATTGCACTGGCACCACTGGGGATGCAGTGCAGTGAGTCCAGAGAGTGCACTGGCACCACTGGGGATGCAGTGCAGTGAGTCCAGAGAGTGTACTGGCACCACTGGGGATGCACTGCAGTGAGTCCAGAGAGTGCACTAGGAGCACTGGGGATGCAGTGCCGTGAGTCCAGAGAGTGCACTGGCACCACTGGGAATGCAGTGCTGTGAGTCCAGAGAGTGCCCTGGCAACACTGGCGATGCACTGCAGTGAGTCCAGAGAGTGCACTGGCACCACTGGTAATGCAGTGCAGTGAGTCCAGAGAGTGCACTGGCACCACTGGGAATGCACTGCAGTGACTCCAGAGAGTGCCCTGGCACAACTGGGAATGCAGTGCAGTGAGTCCAGAGAGCACACTGGCACCACTGGGGATGCAGTGCAGTGAGTAAACAGAGCGCAATGGCACCACTGGTGATGCAGTGCCGTGAGTCCAGAGAGTGCTCTGGCACCACTGGGGATGCAGTGCAGTGAGTCCAGAGAGTGCACTGGCGCCACTGGGGATGCAGTGCAGTGAGTCCAGAGAGTGCACTGGCACCACTGGGGATGCACTGCAGGGAGTCCAGTGTGAGCACTGGCACCACTGGGGATGCAGTGCAGTGAGTCCATAGAGTGCACTGGCACCACTGGGAATGCAGTGCAGTGAGTCCAGAGAGTGCAGTGACACCACTGGGGATGCAGTGCTGTGAGTCCATAGAGTGAACTGGCACCACTGGGGATGCAGTGCAGTGTGTCCAGAGAATGCACTGGCACCACTGGGGATGCAGTGCAGTGAGTCCAGTAAGTGCACTGGCACCAGTGGGGATGCACTGCAGTGAGTGCACTGGCACCACTGGGGATGCAGTGCAGTGACGCTAAAGAGTGCACTGGCACCACTGGGAATACACTGCAGTGAGTCCAGAGAGTGCACTGGCACCACTGGGGATGCACTGCAGTGAGTGCACAGAGTGCACTGGCACCACTGGGGATGCAGTGCAGTGAGTCCAGAGAGTGCACTGGCACCACTGGACCTGTACTGTAGTAAGTCCAGAGATTGCACTGGCACCACTGGGGATGCAGTGCAGTGAGTCCAGAGAGTGCACTGGCACCACTGGGGATGCAGTGCAGTGACTCCAGAGAGTGCACTAGGAGCACTGGGGATGCAGTGCCGTTAGTCCAGAGAGTGCACTGGCACCACTGGGAATGCAGTGCTCTGTGTCCAGAGAGTGCCCTGGCAACATTGGGGATGCACTGCAGTGAGTCCAGAGAGTGCACTGGCACCACTGGTAATGCAGTGCAGTGAGTCCTGAGAGTGCACTGGCACCACTGGGAATGCACTGCAGTGACTCCAGAGAGTGCCCTGGCACAACTGGGAATGCAGTGCAGTGAGTCCAGAGAGCGCACTGGCACCACTGGGGATGCAGTGCAGTGAGTAAACAGAGTGCACTGGCACCACTGGTGATGCAGTGCCGTGAGTCCAGAGAGTGCACTGGCACCACTGGTGATGCAGTGCAGTGAGTCCAGAGAGTGTACTGGCGCCACTGGGGATGCAGTGCAGTGAGTCCAGAGAGTGCACTGGCACCACTGGGGATGCACTGCAGTGAGTCCAGAGAGTGCACTGGCACCACTGGGGATGCAGTGCAGTGAGTCCATAGAGTGCACTGGTACCACTGGGAATGCAGTGCAGTGAGTCCAGAGAGTGCAGTGACACCACTGGGGATGCAGTGCAGTGAGTCCATAGAGTGCACTGGCACCACTGGGGATGCAGTGCAGTGAGTCCAGAGAGTGCACTGGCACCACTGGGGATGCAGTGCAGTGAGTCCAGTAAGTGCACTGGCACCAGTGGGGATGCACTGCAGTGAGTGCACTGGCACCACTGGGGATGCACTGCAGTGACGCTAAAGAGTGCACTGGCACCACTGTGAATACACTGCAGTGAGTCCAGAGAGTGCACTGGCACCACTGGGGATGCAGTGCAGTGAGTCCAGAGAGTGCACTGGCACCACTGGGGATGCAGTGCAGTGAGTCCAGAGAGTGCACTGGCACCACTGGAGCTGTACTGTAGTGAGTCCAGAGATTGCACTGGCACCTCTGGGGATGCAGTGCAGTGAGTCCAGAGAGTGCACTGGCACCACTGGGGATGCAGTGCAGTGAGTCCAGAGAGTGTACTGGCACCACTGGTGATGCAGTGCAGTGAGTCCAGAGAGTGCACTGGCACCACTGGGGATGCAGTGCTGTGAGTCCACAGAGTTCAATGGCACCACTGGGGATGCAGTGCCGTGAGTCCAGAGAGTGCACTTGCCCCACTGGGGATGCAGTGCAGTGAGTCCAGAGAGTGCACTAGCAGCACTGGGGATGCAGTGCTGTGAGTCCAGAGAGTGCACTGGCACCACTGGGAATGCAGTGCTGTGAGTCCAGAGAGTGCCCTGGCAACACTGGGGATGCACTGCAGTTAGTCCAGAGAGTGCTCTGGCAGCACTGGTAATGCAGTGCAGTGAGTCCAGAGAGTGCACTGGCACCACTGGGAATGCAGTGCCGTGAGTCCACAGAGTGCACTGGCAACACTGGGGATGCACTGCAGTGAGTCCAGAGAGTGCACTGGCACCACTGGGGATGCTCTGCAGTGAGTATAGACAGTGCACTGGCACGACTTGGGATGCAGTGCAGTGAGTCCAGAGAGTGCACTGGCAACACTGGGGATGCAGTGAAGTGATTCCAGAGCGTGCACTGCACCTTGGGGATGCAGAGCAGTGAGTCCAGAGAGTGCACTGGCACCACTCGGGATGCAGTGCAGTGAGTCCAGAGAGTGCACTGGCAACACTGGGGATGCAGTGAAGTGATTCCAGAGCGTGCACTGGCACCACTGGGGATGCAGTGCAGTGAGTCCAGAGAGTGCCCTGGGACCAGTGGGAATGCACTGCAGTGAGTCCAGAGAGTGCACTGGCACCACTGGGGATGCAGTGCAGTGAGTAAACAGAGTGCACTGGCACCACTGCGGATGCAGTGCTGTGAGTCCAGGGAGTGCACTGTCAGCACTGGGGATGCAGTGCAGTGAGTCCAGAGAGTGCCCTGGCACCACTGTGGATGCAGTGCAGTGAGTCCAGAGAGTGCACTGGCACCATTGGGGATGCAGTGCTGTGAGGCCATAGAGTGCAGTGGCACCACTGGGGATGCAGTGCAGTGAGTCCAGAGAGTGCACTGGCCCCACTGGGGATGCAGTGCAGTGAGTGCAGAGAGTGCACTGGCACCAGTGGGGATGCACTGCAGAGAGTGCACTGGCACCACTGGGGATGCACTGCAGTGACGCTAAAGAGTGCACTGGCACCACTGCGGATGCAGTACCGTGAGTCCAGAGAGTGCACTGGCACCACTGGGGATGCAGTGCAGTGAGTGCAGA
This sequence comes from Anser brachyrhynchus, assembly GCF_964034855.1. Lineage (NCBI taxonomy): Eukaryota > Metazoa > Chordata > Aves > Anseriformes > Anatidae > Anser > Anser brachyrhynchus. The sequence continues at coordinate 1,276,376 of NC_137715.1, forward strand.
GAGTGCACTGGCACCACTGGGGATGCAGTGCAGTGAGTCCAGAGAGTGCACTCGCACCACTGGGGATGCAGTGCAGTGAGTCCAGAGAGTGTACTGGCACCAATGGGGATGCACTGCAGTGAGTCCAGAGAGTGCACTGGCACCACTGGGAATGCAGTGCAGTGAGTCCAGAGAGTGCAGTGACACCACTGGAGATGCAGTGCAGTGAGTCCATAGAGTGCACTGGCACCACTGGGGATGCAGTGCAGTGAGTCCAGAGAGTGCACTGGCACCACTGGGGATGCAGTGCAGTGAGTCCAGAGAGTGCACTGTCAGCACTGGGGATGCAGTGCAGTGAGTCCAGAGAGTGCACTGGCACCACTGGGGATGCAGTGCAGTGAGTGCAGAGAGTGCCCTGGCACCACTGGGGATGCAGTGCAGTGAGTCCAGAGAGTGCACTGGCACCACTGGGGATGCAGTGTAGTGAGTCTAGTAAGTGCTCTGGTACCAGTGGGGATGCACTGCAGTGAGTGCACTGGCACCACTGGGGATGCACTGCAGTGACGCTAAAGAGTGCACTGGCACCACTGGGAATGCACTGCAGTGACTCCAGAGAGTGCACTGGCACCACTGGGGATGCAGTGCAGTGAGTCCAGAGAGCGCACTGGCACCACTGGGGATGCAGTGCAGTGAGTAAACAGTGTGCACTGGCACCACTGGTGATGCAGTGCCGAGAGTCCAGAGAGTGCTCCTGCACCACTGGGGATGCAGTGCAGTGAGTCCAGAGAGTGCACTGGCAACACTGGGGATGCACTGCAGGGAGTCCAGTGTGAGCACTGGCACCACTGGGGATGCAGTGCAGTGAGTCCATAGAGTGCACTGGCACCACTGGGAATGCAGTGCAGTGAGTCCAGAGAGTGCAGTGACACCACTGGGGATGCAGTGCTGTGAGTCCATAGAGTGAACTGGCACCACTGGGGATGCAGTGCAGTGTGTCCAGAGAGTGCACTGGCACCACTGGGGATGCAGTGCAGTGAGTCCAGTAAGTGCACTGGCACCACTGGGGATGCACTGCAGTGAGTGCACTGGCACCACTGGGGATGCACTGCAGTGACGCTAAAGAGTGCACTGGCACCACTGGGAATACACTGCAGTGAGTCCAGAGAGTGCACTGGCACCACTGGGGATGCACTGCAGTGAGTGCACAGAGTGCACTGGCACCACTGGGGATGCACTGCAGTGAGTCCAGAGAGTGCACTGGCACCACTGGACCTGTACTGTAGTAAGTCCAGAGATTGCACTGGCACCACTGGGGATGCAGTGCAGTGAGTCCAGAGAGTGCACTCACACCACTGGGGATGCAGTGCAGTGACTCCAGAGAGTGCACTAGGAGCACTGGGGATGCAGTGCCGTGAGTCCAGAGAGTGCACTGGCACCACTGGGAATGCAGTGCTGTGTGTCAGAGAGTGCCCTGGCAACATTGGGGATGCACTGCAGTGAGTCCAGAGAGTGCACTGGCACCACTGGTAATGCAGTGCAGTGAGTCCTGAGAGTGCAATGGCACCACTGGGAATGCACTGCAGTGACTCCAGAGAGTGCCCTGGCACAACTGGGAATGCAGTGCAGTGAGTCCAGAGAGTGCACTGGCACCACTGGGGATGCAGTGCAGTGAGTAAACAGAGTGCACTGGCACCACTGGTGATGCAGTGCCGTGAGTCCAGAGAGTGCACTGGCACCACTGGTGATGCAGTGCAGTGAGTCCAGAGAGTGTACTGGCGCCACTGGGGATGCAGTGCAGTGAGTCCAGAGAGTGCACTGGCACCACTGGGGATGCACTGCAGTGAGTCCAGTGTGAGCACTGGCACCACTGGGGATGCAGTGCAGTGAGTCCATAGAGTGCACTGGTACCACTGGGAATGCAGTGCAGTGAGTCCAGAGAGTGCAGTGACACCACTGGGGATGCAGTGCAGTGAGTCCATAGAGTGCACTGGCACCACTGGGGATGCAGTGCAGTGAGTCCAGAGAGTGCACTGGCACCACTGGGGATGCAGTGCAGTGAGTCCAGTAAGTGCACTGGCACCAGTGGGGATGCACTGCAGTGAGTGCACTGGCACCACTGGGGATGCACTGCAGTGACGCTAAAGAGTGCACTGGCACCACTGTGAATACACTGCAGTGAGTCCAGAGAGTGCATTGGCACCAGTGGGGATGCAGTGCAGTGAGTCCAGAGAGTGCACTGGCACCACTGGGGATGCAGTGCAGTGAGTAAACAGAGTGCACTGGCACCACTGGTGATGCAGTGCAGTGAGTAAACAGAGTGCACTGGCACCACTGGTGATGCAGTGCCGAGAGTCCAGAGAGTGCACTGGCACCACTGGGGATGTAGTGCAGTGAATCCAGAGAGTGCACTGCACCACTGCGGATGCACTGCAGTGATTTCAGAGAGTGCACTGGCACCACTCGGGAAGCAGTGCAGTGAGTCCAGAGAGTGCACTGGCACCACTGGGGATGCAGTGCAGTGAGTCCAGAGAGTGCCCTGGCACCACTGGGGATGCAGTGCAGTGAGTCCAGAGAGTGCACTGGCACCACTGGGGATGCAGTGCAGTGAGTCCAGAGAGTGCACTGGCAACACTCGGGATGCAGTGAAGTGATTCCAGAGCGTGCACTGGCACCTTGGGGATGCAGAGCAGTGAGTCCAGAGAGTGCACTGGCACCACTCGGGATGCAGTGCAGTGAGTCCAGAGAGTGCACTGGCACCACTGGGGATGCAGTGCAGTGAGTCCAGAGAGTGCCCTGGGACCAGTGGGAATGCACTGCAGTGACTCCAGAGAGTGCCCTGGCACAACTGGGAATGCAGTGCAGTGAGTCCAGAGAGCGCACTGGCACCACTGGGGATGCAGTGCCGTGAGTAAACAGAGTGCACTGGCACCACTGGTGATGCAGTGCCGAGAGTCCAAAGAGTGCACTGGCACCACTGGGGATGTAGTGCAGTGAATCCAGAGAGTGCACTGTCACCACTGCGGATGCACTGCAGTGATTCCAGAGAGTGCACTGGCACCACTGGGGAAGCAGTGCAGTGAGTCCAGAGAGTGCACTGGCACCACTGGGGATGCAGTACAGTGAGAGCAGAGAGTGCCCTGGCACCACGGGGATGCAGTGTAGTGAGTGCAGAGAGTGCCCTGGCACCATTGGGGATGCAGTGCAGTGAGTCCAGAGAGTGCACTGGCACCACTGGGGATGCACTGCAGTGAGTCCAGAGAGTGCCCTGGCACCACTGGGGATGCAGTGCAGTGAGTCCAGAGAGTGCACTGGCAGCAATGGGAATGCAGTGCAGTGAGTCCAGAGAGTGCAGTGGCACCATTGGGGATGCAGTGCAGTGAGTCCAGAGAGTGCACTGGCACCACTGGGGATGCAGTGCAGTGAGTCCAGAGAGTGCACTGGCACCACAGGGGATGCACTGCAGTGAGTCCAGAGAGTGCACTGGCACCACTGGAGCTGTACTGTAGTGAGTCCAGAGAGTGCACTGGCACCACTGGGAATGCAGTGCAGTGAGTCCAGAGAGTGCACTGGCACCACTGGGGATGCAGTGCAGGGAGTCCAGTGTGTGCACTGGCACCACTGAGGATGCAGTGCAGTGAGTCCAGAGAGTGCACTGGCACCACTGGGGATGCAGTGCAGTGAGTCCATAGAGTGCACTGGCACCACTGGGGATGCAGTGCAGTGAGTCCAGAGAGTGCACTGGCACCACTGGGGATGCAGTGCAGTGAGTAAACAGAGTGCACTGGCACCACTGGTGATGCAGTGCCGTGAGTCCAGAGAGTGCACTGGCACCACTGGTGATGCAGTGCAGTGAGTCCAGAGAGTGTACTGGCGCCACTGGGGATGCAGTGCAGTGAGTCCAGAGAGTGCACTGGCACCACTGGGGATGCACTGCAGTGAGTCCAGTGTGAGCACTGGCACCACTGGGGATGCAGTGCAGTGAGTCCATAGAGTGCACTGGTACCACTGGGAATGCAGTGCAGTGAGTCCAGAGAGTGCAGTGACACCACTGGGGATGCAGTGCAGTGAGTCCATAGAGTGCACTGGCACCACTGGGGATGCAGTGCAGTGAGTCCAGAGAGTGCACTGGCACCACTGGGGATGCAGTGCAGTGAGTCCAGAGAGTGCACTGGCACCAGTGGGGATGCACTGCAGTGAGTGCACTGGCACCACTGGGGATGCACTGCAGTGACGCTAAAGAGTGCACTGGCACCACTGTGAATACACTGCAGTGAGTCCAGAGAGTGCATTGGCACCAGTGGGGATGCAGTGCAGTGAGTCCAGAGAGTGCACTGGCACCACTGGGGATGCAGTGCAGTGAGTAAACAGAGTGCACTGGCACCACTGGTGATGCAGTGCAGTGAGTAAACAGAGTGCACTGGCACCACTGGTGATGCAGTGCCGAGAGTCCAGAGAGTGCACTGGCACCACTGGGGATGTAGTGCAGTGAATCCAGAGAGTGCACTGTCACCACTGCGGATGCACTGCAGTGATTCCAGAGAGTGCACTGGCACCACTGGGGAAGCAGTGCAGTGAGTCCAGAGAGTGCACTGGCACCACTGGGGATGCAGTACAGTGAGAGCAGAGAGTGCCCTGGCACCACGGGGATGCAGTGTAGTGAGTGCAGAGAGTGCCCTGGCACCATTGGGGATGCAGTGCAGTGAGTCCAGAGAGTGCACTGGCACCACTGGGGATGCACTGCAGTGAGTCCAGAGAGTGCCCTGGCACCACTGGGGATGCAGTGCAGTGAGTCCAGAGAGTGCACTGGCAGCAATGGGAATGCAGTGCAGTGAGTCCAGAGAGTGCAGTGGCACCATTGGGGATGCAGTGCAGTGAGTCCAGAGAGTGCACTGGCACCACTGGGGATGCAGTGCAGTGAGTCCAGAGAGTGCACTGGCACCACAGGGGATGCACTGCAGTGAGTCCAGAGAGTGCACTGGCACCACTGGAGCTGTACTGTAGTGAGTCCAGAGAGTGCACTGGCACCACTGGGAATGCAGTGCAGTGAGTCCAGAGAGTGCACTGGCACCACTGGGGATGCAGTGCAGGGAGTCCAGTGTGTGCACTGGCACCACTGGGGATGCAGTGCAGTGAGTCCAGAGAGTGCACTGGCACCACTGGGGATGCAGTGCAGTGAGTCCATAGAGTGCACTGGCACCACTGGGGATGCAGTGCAGTGAGTCCAGAGAGTGTACTGGCACCACTGGGGATGCACTGCAGTGAGTCCAGAGAGTGCACTGGCACCAGTGGGGATGCACTGCAGTGAGTGCACTGGCACCACTGGGGATGCACTGCAGTGACGCTAAAGAGTGCACTGGCACCACTGGGAGTAAACTGCAGTGAGTCCAGAGAGTGCACTGGCAGCACTGGGGATGCAGTGCAGTGAGTGCAGAGAGTGCCCTGGCACCACTGGGGATGCAGTGCAGTGAGTCCACAGAGTTCAATGGCACCACTGGGTAGCAGTGCCGTGAGTCCAGAGAGTGCACTGGCCCCACTGGGGATGCAGTGCAGTGACTCCAGAGAGTGCACTAGCAGCACTAAGGGATGCAGTGCCGTGAGACCAGAGAGTGCACTGGCACCACTGGGAATGCAGTCCTGTAAGTCCAGAGAGTGCCTTGGCAACACTGGGGATGCACTGCAGTGAGTCCAGAGAGTGCACTGGCACCACTGGGGATGCAGTGCAGTGAGTCCAGAGAGTGCACTCGCACCACTGGGAATGCACTGCAGTGACTCCAGAGAGTGCCCTGGCACAACTGGGAATGCAGTGCAGTGAGTCCAGAGAGCGCACTGGCACCACTGGGGATGCAGTGCAGTGAGTATACAGAGTACACTGGCACCACTGGTGATGCAGTGCCGAGAGTCCAGAGAGTGCACTGGCACCACTGGGGATGCAGTGCAGTGAGTCCAAAGAGTGCACTGGCACCACTGGGGATGCAGTGCAGTGAGTCCAGAGAGTGCACTGGCAACACTGGGGATGCAGTGAAGTGATTCCAGAGCGTGCACTGGCACCTTGGGGATGCAGAGCAGTGAGTCCAGAGAGTGCACTGGCACGACTGGGGATCCAGTGCAGTGAGTGCAGAGAGTGCACTGGCACCACTGGGGATGCAGTGCAGTGAGTCCAGAGAGTGCCCTGGGACTAGTGGGAATGCACTGCAGTGACTCCAGAGAGTGCCCTGGCACAACTGGGAATGCAGTGCAGTGAGTCCAGAGAGCGCACTGGCACCACTGGGGATGCAGTGCAGTGAGTAAACAGAGTGCACTGGCACCACTGGTGATGCAGTGCCGAGAGTCCAGAGAGTGCACTGGCACCCCTGGGGATGTAGTGCAGTGAATCCAGAGAGTGCACTGTCACCACTGCGGATGCACTGCAGTGATTCCAGAGAGTGCACTGGCACCACTGGGGAAGCAGTGCAGTGAGTCCAGAGAGTGCACTGGCACCACTGGGGATGCAGTGCAGTGAGTGCAGAGAGTGCCCTGCCACCACTGGGAATGCAGTGCAGTGAGTGCAGAGGTTGCCCTGGCACCATTGGGATGCAGTGCAGTGAGTCCAGAGAGTGCACTGGCTCCACTGGGGATGCAGTGCAGTGAGTCCAAAGAGTGCACTGGCACCACTGGGGATGCAGTGCAGTGCGTCCAGAGAGTGCACTGGCAACACTGGTGATGCAGTGAAGTGATTCCAGAGCGTGCACTGTCACCTTGGGGATGCAGAGCAGTGAGTCCAGAGCGTGCACTGGCACCACTCGGGATGCAGTGCAGGGAGTCCAGAGAGTGCACTGGCACCACTGGGGATGCACTGCAGTGAGTCCAGAGAGTGCCCTGGGAGCAGTGGGAATGCACTGCAGTGAGTCCAGAGAGTGCACTGGCACCACTGGGGACGCACTGCAGTGAGCCCAGAGAGTGCCCTGGCACCACTGGGGATGCAGTGCAGTGAGTCCACAGAGTGCACTAGCAGCAATGGGAATGCAGTGCAGTGAGTCCAGAGAGTGCACTGGCACCACTGGGGATGCAGTGCAGTGAGTCCATAGAGTGCACTGGCACCATTGGGGATGCAGTGCAGTGAGTCCAGAGAGTGCACTGGCACCACTGGGGATGCAGTGCAGTGAGTCCAGAGAGTGCACGGGCACCAGTGGGGATGCACTGCAGTGAGTCCAAAGAGTGCACTGGCACCACTGGGGATGCACTGCAGTGACTCTAGAGAGTGCACTGGCACCACTGGGGATGCAGTGCAGTGAGTGCAGAGAGTGCCCTGGCACCACTGGGGATGCAGTGCAGTGAGTCCAGAGAGTGCACTGGCACCACTGGGGATGCAGTGCAGTGAGTCCAGAGAGTTCCCTGACACCACTGGGGATGCAGTGCAGTGAGTCCAAAGAGTGCACTGGCATCATTGAAGATGCAGTGCAGTGAGTCCAGAGAGTGCACTGGCACCACTGGGGATGCAGTGCAGTGAGTCCAGAGAGTGCACTGGCACCACTGGAGCTGTACTGTAGTGAGTCCAGAGAGTGCACTGGCACCACTGGGAATGCAATGCAGTGAGTCCAGAGAGTGCACTGGCACCACTGGGGATGCAGAGCAGGGAGTCCAGTGTGTGCACTGGCACCACTGAGGATGCAGTGCAGTGAGTCCAGAGAGTGCACTGGCACCACTGGGGATGCAGTGCAGTGAGTCCAGAGAGTGCACTGGCACCACTGGGGATGCAGTGCTGTGAGTCCAGAGAGTGCACTGGCACCACTGGGGATGCAGTGCAGTGAGTCCAGAGAGTGCACTGGCACCAGTGGGGATGCACTGCAGTGAGTGCACTGGCACCACTGGGGATGCACTGCAGTGACGCTAAAGAGTGCACTGGCACCACTGGGAATACACTGCAGTGAGTCCAGAGAGTGCACTGGCACCAGTGGGGATGCAGTGCAGTGAGTCCAGAGAGTGCACTGGCACCACTGGGGATGCAGTGCAGTGAGTCCAGAGAGTGCACTGGCACCACTGGAGCTGTACTATAGTGAGTCCAGAGAGTGCACTGGCACCTCTGGGAATGCAGTGCAGTGAGTCCAGAGAATGCACTGGCACCACTGGTGATGCAGTGCAGTGAGTAAACAGAGTGTACTGGCACCACTGCGGATGCAGTGCCGTGAGTCCAGAGAGTGCACTGTCAGCACTGGGGATGCAGTGCAGTGAGTCCAGAGAGTGCACTGGCACCACTGGGGATGCAGTGCAGTGAGTCCAGAGAGTGCAATGGCACCACTGGGGATTCAGTGTAGTGAGTCCAGTAAGTGCAAAGGTACCAGTGGGGATGCACTGCAGTGAGTGCACTGGCACCACTGGAGCTGTACTGTAGTGAGTCCAGAGAGTGCACTGGCACCACTGGGAATGCAGTGCAGTGAGTCCAGAGAGTGCACTGGCACCACTGGGGATGCAGTGCAGTGAGTGCAGAGAGTGCCCTGGCACCACTGGGGATGCAGTGCAGTGAGTCCACAGAGTTCAATGGCACCACTGGGTAGCAGTGCCGTGAGTCCAGAGAGTGCACTGGCCCCACTGGGGATGCACTGCAGTGACTTCAGAGAGTGCACTAGCAGCACTAAGGGATGCAGTGCCGTGAGTCCAGAGAGTGCACTTGCACCACTGGGAATGCAGTCCTGTAAGTCCAGAGAGTGCCTTGGCAACACTGGGGATGCACTGCAGTGAGTCCAGAGAGTGCACTGGGACCACTGGTAATGCAGTGCAGTGAGTCCAGAGAGTGCCCTGGCACAACTGGGAATGCACTGCAGTGAGTCCAGAGAGCGCACTGGCACCACTGGGGATGCAGTGCAGTGAGTATACAGAGTGCACTGGCACCACTGGTGATGCAGTGCCGAGAGTCCAGAGAGTGCACTGGCACCACTGGGGATGCAGTGCAGTGAGTCCAAAGAGTGCACTGGCACCACTGGGGATGCAGTGCAGTGAGTCCAGAGAGTGCACTGGCAACACTGGGGATGCAGTGCAGTGATTCCAGAGCGTGCACTGGCACCTTGGGGATGCAGAGCAGTGAGTCCAGAGAGTGCACAGGCACGACTGGGGATGCAGTGCAGTGAGTGCAGAGAGTGCACTGGCACCACTGGGGATGCAGTGCAGTGAGTCCAGGGAGTGCCCTGGGACCAGTGGGAATGCACTGCAGTGACTCCAGAGAGTGCCCTGGCACAACTGGGAATGCAGTGCAGTGAGTCCAGAGAGCGCACTGGCACCACTGGGGATGCAGTGCAGTGAGTAAACAGAGTGCACTGGCACCACTGGTGATGCAGTGCCGAGAGTCCAGAGAGTGCACTGGCACCACTGGGGATGTAGTGCAGTGAATCCAGAGAGTGCACTGTCACCACTGCGGATGCACTGCAGTGATTCCAGAGAGTGCCCTGGCACCACTGGGGAAGCAGTGCAGTGAGTCCAGAGAGTGCACTGGCACCACTGGGGATGCAGTGCAGTGAGTGCAGAGAGTGCCCTGGCACCACAGGGGATGCAGTGCAGTGAGTGCAGAGGTTGCCCTGGCACCATTGGGATGCAGTGCAGTGAGTCCAGAGAGTGCACTGGCTCCACTGGGGATGCAGTGCAGTGAGTCCAAAGAGTGCACTGGCACCACTGGGGATGCAGTGCAGTGCGTCCAGAGAGTGCACTGGCACCACTGGGGATGCAGTGCAGTGAGTGCAGAGAGTGCACTGGTACCACTGGGGATGCAGTGCAGTGAGTCCAGAGAGTGCACTGGCACCACTCGGGATGCAGTGCAGGGAGTCCAGAGAGTGCACTGGCACCACTGGGGATGCACTGCAGTGAGTCCAGAGAGTGCCCTGGGACCAGTGGGAATGCACTGCAGTGAGTCCAGAGAGTGCACTGGCACCACTGGGGATGCAGTGCAGTGAGTCCAGAGAGTGCACTGGCACCACTGGGGATGCAGTGCAGTGAGTGCAGAGAGTGCCCTGGCACCACTGGGGATGCAGTGCAGTGAGTCCAGAGAGTGCACTGGCACCATTGAAGATGCAGTGCAGTGAGTCCAGAGAGTGCACTGGCACCACTGGGGATGCAGTGCAGTGAGTCCAGAGAGTGCACTGGCACCACTGGAGCTGTACTGCAGTGAGTCCAGAGAGTGCACTGGCACCACTGGGAATGCAGTGCAGTGAGTCCAGAGAGTGCACTGGCACCACTGGGGATGCAGTGCAGGGAGTCCAGTGTGTGCACTGGCACCACTGAGGATGCAGTGCAGTGAGTCCAGAGAGTGCACTGGCACCACTGGGGATGCAGTGCAGTGAGTCCATAGAGTGCACTGGCACCACTGGGGATGCAGTGCTGTGAGTCCAGAGAGTGCACTGGCACCACTGGGGATGCAGTGCAGTGAGTCCAGAGAGTGCACTGGCACCAGTGGGGATGCACTGCAGTGAGTGCACTGGCACCACTGGGGATGCACTGCAGTGACGCTAAAGAGTGCACTGGCACCACTGGGAATACACTGCAGTGAGTCCAGAGAGTGCACTGGCACCAGTGGGGATGCAGTGCAGTGAGTCCAGAGAGTGCACTGGCACCAGTGGGGATGCAGTGCAGTGAGTCCAGAGAGTGCACTGGCACCACTGGAGCTGTACTATAGTGAGTCCAGAGAGTGCACTGGCACCTCTGGGAATGCAGTGCAGTGAGTCCAGAGAATGCACTGGCACCACTGGTGATGCAGTGCAGTGAGTAAACAGAGTGTACTGGCACCACTGCGGATGCAGTGCCGTGAGTCCAGAGAGTGCACTGTCAGCACTGGGGATGCAGTGCAGTGAGTCCAGAGAGTGCACTGGCACCACTGGGGATGCAGTGCAGTGAGTCCAGAGAGTGCACTGGCACCACTGGGGATGCAGTGCAGTGAGTCCATAGAGTGCACTGGCACCACTGGGGATTCAGTGTAGTGAGTCCAGTAAGTGCAAAGGTACCAGTGGGGATGCACTGCAGTGAGTGCACTGGCACCACTGGGGATGCACTGCAGTGACGCTAAAGAGTGCACTGGCACCACTGGGAATACACTGCAGTGAGTCCAGAGAGTGCACTGGCACCACTGGGGATGCAGTGCAGTGAGTCCAGTGTGTGCACTGGCACCACTGGGGATGCAGTGCAGTGAGTACAGAGAGTGCACTGGCACCACTGGGGATGCAGTGCAGTGAGGCCATAGAGTGCACTGGCACCACTGGGGATGCAGTGCAGTGAGTCCAGAGAGTGCACTGGCACCACTCTGGATGCAGTGGAGTGAGTCCAGAGAGTGCACTGGCACCAGTGGGGATGCACTGCAGTGAGTGCACTGGCACCACTGGGGATGCACTGCAGTGACGCTAAAGAGTGCACTGGCACCACTGGGAATACACTGCAGTGAGTCCAGAGAGTGCACTGGCACCACTGGGGATGCAGTGCAGTGAGTCCAGAGAGTGCACTGGCACCACTGGGGATGCAGTGCAGTGAGTCCAGAGAGTGCACTGGCACCAGTGGGGATGCAGTGCAGTGAGTCCAGAGAGTGCACTGGCACCACTGGGAATGCAGTGCAGTGAGTCCAGAGAGTGCACTGGCACCACTGCGGATGAAGTGCCGTGAGTCCAGAGAGTGCACTGTCAGCACTGGGGATGCAGTGCCGTGAGTCCAGAGAGTGCACTGTCAGCACTGGGGATGCAGTGCAGTGAGTCCAGAGAGTGCACTGGCACCACTGGTAATGCAGTGCAGTGAGTCCAGAGAGTGCACTGGCACCACTGGGAATGCACTGCAGTGACTCCAGAGAGTGCACTGGCACCATTGGGGATGCAGTGCAGTGAGTCCAAAGAGTGCACTGGCACCATTGAAGATGCAGTGCAGTGAGTCCAGAGAGTGCACTGGCACCACTGGGGATGCAGTGTAGTGAGTCTAGTAAGTGCTCTGGTACCAGTGGGGATGCACTGCAGTGAGTGCACTGGCACCACAGGGGATGCACTGCAGTGACGCTAAAGAGTGCACTGGTACCACTGGGAATACACTGCAGTGAGTCCAGAGAGTGCACTGGCACCACTGGGGATGCAGTGCAGTGAGTCCAGAGAGTGCACTGGCACCACTGGTAATGCAGTGCCGAGAGTCCAGAGAGTGCACTGGCACCACTGGGAATGCACTGCAGTGACTCCAGAGAGTGCCCTGGCAGAACTGGGAATGCAGTGCAGTGAGTCCAGAGAGTGCAAAGGCACCACTGGGGATGCAGTGCAGTGAGTAAACAGAGTGCACTGGCACCACTGGTGATGCAGTGCCGAGAGTCCAGAGAGTGCTCCTGCACCACTGGGGATGCAGTGCAGTGAGTCCAGAGAGTGCACTGGCACCACTGGGGATGCACTGCAGGAAGTCCAGTGTGAGCACTGGCACCACTGGGGATGCAGTGCAGTGAGTCCAGAGAGTGCACTGGCACCACTGGGAATGCAGTGCAGTGAGTCCAGAGAGTGCAGTGGCACAACTGGGAATGCAGTGCAGTGAGTCCATAGAGTGCACTGGCACCACTGGGGATGCAGTGCAGTGACTCCAGAGAGTGCACTGGCACCATTGGAGCTGTACTGTAGTGAGTCCAGAGATTGCACTGGCACCACTGGGGATGCAGTGCAGTGAGTCCAGAGAGTGCACTGGCACCACTGGGGATGCAGTGCAGTGAGTCCAGAGAGTGTACTGGCACCACTGGGGATGCACTGCAGTGAGTCCAGAGAGTGCACTGGCACCACTGGGGATGCAGTGCAGTGAGTCCACAGAGTTCAATGGCACCACTGGGGATGCAGTGCAGTGAGTCCAGAGAGTGCACTGGCCCCACAGGGGATGCAGTGCAGTGACTCCAGAGAGTGCACTAGGAGCACTGGGGATGCAGTGCCGTGAGTCCAGAGCGTGCACTGGCACCACTGGGAATGCAGTGCTGTGAGTCCAGAGAGTGCCCTGGCAACACTGGCGATGCACTGCAGTGAGTCCAGAGAGTGCACTGGCACCACTGGTAATGCAGTGCAGTGAGTCCAGAGAGTGCACTGGCACCACTGGGAATGCACTGCAGTGACTCCAGAGAGTGCCCTGGCACAACTGGGAATGCAGTGCAGTGAGTCCAGAGAGCGCACTGGCACCACTGGGGATGCAGTGCAGTGAGTAAACAGAGCGCACTGGCACCACTGGTGATGCAGTGCCGTGAGTCCAGAGAGTGCTCTGGCACCACTGGGGATGCAGTGCAGTGAGTCCAGAGAGTGCACTGGCGCCACTGGAGATGCAGTGCAGTGAGTCCAGAGAGTGCACTGGCACCACTGGGGATGCACTGCAGGGAGTCCAGTGTGAGCACTGGCACCACTGGGGATGCAGTGCAGTGAGTCCATAGAGTGAACTGGCACCACTGGTAATGCAGTGCAGTGAGTCCTGAGAGTGCACTGGCACCACTGGGAATGCACTGCAGTGACTCCAGAGAGTGCACTGGCACAACTGGGAATGCAGTGCAGTGAGTCCAGAGAGCGCACTGGCACCACTGGGGATGCAGTGCAGTGAGTAAACAGAGTGCACTGGCACCACTGGTGATGCAGTGCCGTGAGTCCAGAGAGTGCACTGGCACCACTGGTGATGCAGTGCAGTGAGTCCAGAGAGTGTACTGGCGCCACTGGGGATGCAGTGCAGTGAGTCCAGAGAGTGCACTGGCACCACTGGGGATGCACTGCAGTGAGTCCAGTGTGAGCACTGGCACCACTGGGGATGCAGTGCAGTGAGTCCATAGAGTGCACTGGTACCACTGGGAATGCAGTGCAGTGAGTCCAGAGAGTGCAGTGACACCACTGGGGATGCAGTGCAGTGAGTCCATAGAGTGCACTGGCACCACTGGGGATGCAGTGCAGTGAGTCCAGAGAGTGCACTGGCACCACTGGGGATGCAGTGCAGTGAGTCCAGTAAGTGCACTGGCACCAGTGGGGATGCACTGCAGTGAGTGCACTGGCACCACTGGGGATGCACTGCAGTGACGCTAAAGAGTGCACTGGCACCACTGTGAATACACTGCAGTGAGTCCAGAGAGTGCACTGGCACCACTGGGAATGCAGTGCAGTGAGTCCAGAGAGTGCACTGGCACCACTGGAGCTGTACTGTAGTGAGTCCAGAGATTGCACTGGCACCTCTGGGGATGCAGTGCAGTGAGTCCAGAGAGTGCACTGGCACCACTGGGGATGCAGTGCAGTGAGTCCAGAGAGTTTACTGGCACCACTGGTGATGCAGTGCAGTGAGTCCAGAGAGTGCACTGGCACCACTGGGGATGCAGTGCTGTGAGTCCACAGAGTTCAATGGCACCACTGGGGATGCAGTGCCGTGAGTCCAGAGAGTGCACTTGCCCCACTGGGGATGCAGTGCAGTGAGTCCAGAGAGTGCACTAGCAGCACTGGGGATGCAGTGCTGTGAGTCCAGAGAGTGCACTGGCACCACTGGGAATGCAGTGCTGTGAGTCCAGAGAGTGCCCTGGCAACACTGGGGATGCACTGCAGTTAGTCCAGAGAGTGCTCTGGCAGCACTGGTAATGCAGTGCAGTGAGTCCAGAGAGTGCACTGGCACCACTGGGAATGCAGTGCCGTGAGTCCACAGAGTGCACTGGCAACACTGGGGATGCACTGCAGTGAGTCCAGAGAGTGCACTGGCACCACTGGGGATGCTCTGCAGTGAGTATAGACAGTGCACTGGCACGACTTGGGATGCAGTGCAGTGAGTCCAGAGAGTGCAGTGGCACCACTGGGGATGCACTGCAGTGAGTCCAGAGAGTGCACTGGCAACACTGGGGATGCAGTGAAGTGATTCCAGAGCGTGCACTGCACCTTGGGGATGCAGAGCAGTGAGTCCAGAGAGTGCACTGGCACCACTCGGGATGCAGTGCAGTGAGTCCAGAGAGTGCACTGGCAACACTGGGGATGCAGTGAAGTGATTCCAGAGCGTGCACTGGCACCACTGGGGATGCAGTGCAGTGAGTCCAGAGAGTGCCCTGGGACCAGTGGGAATGCACTGCAGTGAGTCCAGAGAGTGCACTGGCACCACTCGGGATGCAGTGCAGTGAGTCCAGAGAGTGCTCTGGCACCACTGGAGCTGTACTGTAGTGAGTCCAGAGAGTGCACTGGCACCACTGGGAATGCAGTGCAGTGAGTCCAGAGAGTGCACTGGCACCACTGGGGATGCAGTGCAGTGAGTAAACAGAGTGCACTGGCACCACTGCGGATGCAGTGCCGTGAGTCCAGGGAGTGCACTCTCAGCACTGGGGATGCAGTGCAGTGAGTCCAGAGAGTGCCCTGGCACCACTGGGGATGCAGTGCAGTGAGTCCAGAGAGTGCACTGGCACCACTGGGGATGCAGTGCAGTGAGTCCAAAGAGTGCACTGGCACCACTGGGGATGCAGTGCAGTGAGTCCAGAGAGTGCACTGGCAACACTGGGGATGCAGTGCAGTGAGTGCAGAGAGTGCACTGGCACCACTGGGGATGCAGTGCAGTGAGTCCAGGGAGTGCCCTGGGACCAGTGGGAATGCACTGCAGTGACTCCAGAGAGTGCCCTGGCACAACTGGGAATGCAGTGCAGTGAGTCCAGAGAGCGCACTGGCACCACTGGGGATGCAGTGCAGTGAGTAAACAGAGTGCACTGGCACCACTGGTGATGCAGTGCCGAGAGTCCAGAGAGTGCACTGGCACCACTGGGGATGTAGTGCAGTGAATCCAGAGAGTGCACTGTCACCACTGCGGATGCACTGCAGTGATTCCAGAGAGTGCCCTGGCACCACTGGGGAAGCAGTGCAGTGAGTCCAGAGAGTGCACTGGCACCACTGGGGATGCAGTGCAGTGAGTGCAGAGAGTGCCCTGGCACCACAGGGGATGCAGTGCAGTGAGTGCAGAGGTTGCCCTGGCACCATTGGGATGCAGTGCAGTGAGTCCAGAGAGTGCACTGGCTCCACTGGGGATGCAGTGCAGTGAGTCCAAAGAGTGCACTGGCACCACTGGGGATGCAGTGCAGTGACTCCAGAGAGTGCACTGGCACCACTGGGGATGCAGTGCAGTGAGTGCAGAGAGTGCACTGGTACCACTGGGGATGCAGTGCAGTGAGTCCAGAGAGTGCACTGGCACCACTCGGGATGCAGTGCAGGGAGTCCAGAGAGTGCACTGGCACCACTGGGGATGCACTGCAGTGAGTCCAGAGAGTGCCCTGGGACCAGTGGGAATGCACTGCAGTGAGTCCAGAGAGTGCACTGGCACCACTGGGGATGCAGTGCAGTGAGTCCAGAGAGTGCACTGGCACCACTGGGGATGCAGTGCAGTGAGTGCAGAGAGTGCCCTGGCACCACTGGGGATGCAGTGCAGTGAGTCCAGAGAGTGCACTGGCACCACTGAAGATGCAGTGCAGTGAGTCCAGAGAGTGCACTGGCACCACTGGGGATGCAGTGCAGTGAGTCCAGAGAGTGCACTGGCACCACTGGAGCTGTACTGCAGTGAGTCCAGAGAGTGCACTGGCACCACTGGGAATGCAGTGCAGTGAGTCCAGAGAGTGCACTGGCACCACTGGGGATGCAGTGCAGGGAGTCCAGTGTGTGCACTGGCACCACTGAGGATGCAGTGCAGTGAGTCCAGAGAGTGCACTGGCACCACTGGGGATGCAGTGCAGTGAGTCCATAGAGTGCACTGGCACCACTGGGGATGCAGTGCTGTGAGTCCAGAGAGTGCACTGGCACCACTGGGGATGCAGTGCAGTGAGTCCAGAGAGTGCACTGGCACCAGTGGGGATGCACTGCAGTGAGTGCACTGGCACCACTGGGGATGCACTGCAGTGACGCTAAAGAGTGCACTGGCACCACTGGGAATACACTGCAGTGAGTCCAGAGAGTGCACTGGCACCAGTGGGGATGCAGTGCAGTGAGTCCAGAGAGTGCACTGGCACCAGTGGGGATGCAGTGCAGTGAGTCCAGAGAGTGCACTGGCACCACTGGAGCTGTACTATAGTGAGTCCAGAGAGTGCACTGGCACCTCTGGGAATGCAGTGCAGTGAGTCCAGAGAATGCACTGGCACCACTGGTGATGCAGTGCAGTGAGTAAACAGAGTGTACTGGCACCACTGCGGATGCAGTGCCGTGAGTCCAGAGAGTGCACTGTCAGCACTGGGGATGCAGTGCAGTGAGTCCAGAGAGTGCACTGGCACCACTGGGGATGCAGTGCAGTGAGTCCAGAGAGTGCACTGGCACCACTGGGGATGCAGTGCAGTGAGTCCATAGAGTGCACTGGCACCACTGGGGATTCAGTGTAGTGAGTCCAGTAAGTGCAAAGGTACCAGTGGGGATGCACTGCAGTGAGTGCACTGGCACCACTGGGGATGCACTGCAGTGACGCTAAAGAGTGCACTGGCACCACTGGGAATACACTGCAGTGAGTCCAGAGAGTGCACTGGCACCACTGGGGATGCAGTGCAGTGAGTCCAGTGTGTGCACTGGCACCACTGGGGATGCAGTGCAGTGAGTACAGAGAGTGCACTGGCACCACTGGGGATGCAGTGCAGTGAGGCCATAGAGTGCACTGGCACCACTGGGGATGCAGTGCAGTGAGTCCAGAGAGTGCACTGGCACCACTCTGGATGCAGTGGAGTGAGTCCAGAGAGTGCACTGGCACCAGTGGGGATGCACTGCAGTGAGTGCACTGGCACCACTGGGGATGCACTGCAGTGACGCTAAAGAGTGCACTGGCACCACTGGGAATACACTGCAGTGAGTCCAGAGAGTGCACTGGCACCACTGGGGATGCAGTGCAGTGAGTCCAGAGAGTGCACTGGCACCACTGGGGATGCAGTGCAGTGAGTCCAGAGAGTGCACTGGCACCAGTGGGGATGCAGTGCAGTGAGTCCAGAGAGTGCACTGGCACCACTGGGAATGCAGTGCAGTGAGTCCAGAGAGTGCACTGGCACCACTGCGGATGAAGTGCCGTGAGTCCAGAGAGTGCACTGTCAGCACTGGGGATGCAGTGCAGTGAGTCCAGAGAGTGCACTGTCAGCACTGGGGATGCAGTGCAGTGAGTCCAGAGAGTGCACTGGCACCACTGTTAATGCAGTGCAGTGAGTCCAGAGAGTGCACTGGCACCACTGGGAATGCACTGCAGTGACTCCAGAGAGTGCACTGGCACCATTGGGGATGCAGTGCAGTGAGTCCAAAGAGTGCACTGGCACCATTGAAGATGCAGTGCAGTGAGTCCAGAGAGTGCACTGGCACCACTGGGGATGCAGTGTAGTGAGTCTAGTAAGTGCTCTGGTACCAGTGGGGATGCACTGCAGTGAGTGCACTGGCACCACAGGGGATGCACTGCAGTGACGCTAAAGAGTGCACTGGTACCACTGGGAATACACTGCAGTGAGTCCAGAGAGTGCACTGGCACCACTGGGGATGCAGTGCAGTGAGTCCAGAGAGTGCACTGGCACCACTGGTAATGCAGTGCCGAGAGTCCAGAGAGTGCACTGGCACCACTGGGAATGCACTGCAGTGACTCCAGAGAGTGCCCTGGCAGAACTGGGAATGCAGTGCAGTGAGTCCAGAGAGTGCACTGGCACCACTGGGGATGCAGTGCAGTGAGTAAACAGAGTGCACTGGCACCACTGGTGATGCAGTGCCGAGAGTCCAGAGAGTGCTCCTGCACCACTGGGGATGCAGTGCAGTGACTCCAGAGAGTGCACTGGCACCACTGGGGATGCACTGCAGGAAGTCCAGTGTGAGCACTGGCACCACTGGGGATGCAGTGCAGTGAGTCCAGAGAGTGCACTGGCACCACTGGGAATGCAGTGCAGTGAGTCCAGAGAGTGCAGTGGCACAACTGGGAATGCAGTGCAGTGAGTCCATAGAGTGCACTGGCACCACTGGGGATGCAGTGCAGTGACTCCAGAGAGTGCACTGGCACCATTGGAGCTGTACTGTAGTGAGTCCAGAGATTGCACTGGCACCACTGGGGATGCAGTGCAGTGAGTCCAGAGAGTGCACTGGCACCACTGGGGATGCAGTGCAGTGAGTCCAGAGAGTGTACTGGCACCACTGGGGATGCACTGCAGTGAGTCCAGAGAGTGCACTGGCACCACTGGGGATGCAGTGCAGTGAGTCCACAGAGTTCAATGGCACCACTGGGGATGCAGTGCAGTGAGTCCAGAGAGTGCACTGGCCCCACAGGGGATGCAGTGCAGTGACTCCAGAGAGTGCACTAGGAGCACTGGGGATGCAGTGCCGTGAGTCCAGAGCGTGCACTGGCACCACTGGGAATGCAGTGCTGTGAGTCCAGAGAGTGCCCTGGCAACACTGGCGATGCACTGCAGTGAGTCCAGAGAGTGCACTGGCACCACTGGTAATGCAGTGCAGTGAGTCCAGAGAGTGCACTGGCACCACTGGGAATGCACTGCAGTGACTCCAGAGAGTGCCCTGGCACAACTGGGAATGCAGTGCAGTGAGTCCAGAGAGCGCACTGGCACCACTGGGGATGCAGTGCAGTGAGTAAACAGAGCGCACTGGCACCACTGGTGATGCAGTGCCGTGAGTCCAGAGAGTGCTCTGGCACCACTGGGGATGCAGTGCAGTGAGTCCAGAGAGTGCACTGGCGCCACTGGAGATGCAGTGCAGTGAGTCCAGAGAGTGCACTGGCACCACTGGGGATGCACTGCAGGGAGTCCAGTGTGAGCACTGGCACCACTGGGGATGCAGTGCAGTGAGTCCATAGAGTGAACTGGCACCACTGGTAATGCAGTGCAGTGAGTCCTGAGAGTGCACTGGCACCACTGGGAATGCACTGCAGTGACTCCAGAGAGTGCCCTGGCACAACTGGGAATGCAGTGCAGTGAGTCCAGAGAGCGCACTGGCACCACTGGGGATGCAGTGCAGTGAGTAAACAGAGTGCACTGGCACCACTGGTGATGCAGTGCCGTGAGTCCAGAGAGTGCACTGGCACCACTGGTGATGCAGTGCAGTGAGTCCAGAGAGTGTACTGGCGCCACTGGGGATGCAGTGCAGTGAGTCCAGAGAGTGCACTGGCACCACTGAGGATGCACTGCAGTGAGTCCAGTGTGAGCACTGGCACCACTGGGGATGCAGTGCAGTGAGTCCATAGAGTGCACTGGTACCACTGGGAATGCAGTGCAGTGAGTCCAGAGAGTGCAGTGACACCACTGGGGATGCAGTGCAGTGAGTCCATAGAGTGCACTGGCACCACTGGGGATGCAGTGCAGTGAGTCCAGAGAGTGCACTGGCACCACTGGGGATGCAGTGCAGTGAGTCCAGTAAGTGCACTGGCACCAGTGGGGATGCACTGCAGTGAGTGCACTGGCACCACTGGGGATGCACTGCAGTGACGCTAAAGAGTGCACTGGCACCACTGTGAATACACTGCAGTGAGTCCAGAGAGTGCACTGGCACCACTGGGAATGCAGTGCAGTGAGTCCAGAGAGTGCACTGGCACCACTGGAGCTGTACTGTAGTGAGTCCAGAGATTGCACTGGCACCTCTGGGGATGCAGTGCAGTGAGTCCAGAGAGTGCACTGGCACCACTGGGGATGCAGTGCAGTGAGTCCAGAGAGTTTACTGGCACCACTGGTGATGCAGTGCAGTGAGTCCAGAGAGTGCACTGGCACCACTGGGGATGCAGTGCTGTGAGTCCACAGAGTTCAATGGCACCACTGGGGATGCAGTGCCGTGAGTCCAGAGAGTGCACTTGCCCCACTGGGGATGCAGTGCAGTGAGTCCAGAGAGTGCACTAGCAGCACTGGGGATGCAGTGCTGTGAGTCCAGAGAGTGCACTGGCACCACTGGGAATGCAGTGCTGTGAGTCCAGAGAGTGCCCTGGCAACACTGGGGATGCACTGCAGTTAGTCCAGAGAGTGCTCTGGCAGCACTGGTAATGCAGTGCAGTGAGTCCAGAGAGTGCACTGGCACCACTGGGAATGCAGTGCCGTGAGTCCACAGAGTGCACTGGCAACACTGGGGATGCACTGCAGTGAGTCCAGAGAGTGCACTGGCACCACTGGGGATGCTCTGCAGTGAGTATAGACAGTGCACTGGCACGACTTGGGATGCAGTGCAGTGAGTCCAGAGAGTGCAGTGGCACCACTGGGGATGCACTGCAGTGAGTCCAGAGAGTGCACTGGCAACACTGGGGATGCAGTGAAGTGATTCCAGAGCGTGCACTGCACCTTGGGGATGCAGAGCAGTGAGTCCAGAGAGTGCACTGGCACCACTCGGGATGCAGTGCAGTGAGTCCAGAGAGTGCACTGGCAACACTGGGGATGCAGTGAAGTGATTCCAGAGCGTGCACTGGCACCACTGGGGATGCAGTGCAGTGAGTCCAGAGAGTGCCCTGGGACCAGTGGGAATGCACTGCAGTGAGTCCAGAGAGTGCACTGGCACCACTCGGGATGCAGTGCAGTGAGTCCAGAGAGTGCTCTGGCACCACTGGAGCTGTACTGTAGTGAGTCCAGAGAGTGCACTGGCACCACTGGGAATGCAGTGCAGTGAGTCCAGAGAGTGCCCTGGCACCACTGGGGATGCAGTGCAGTGAGTAAACAGAGTGCACTGGCACCACTGCGGATGCAGTGCCGTGAGTCCAGGGAGTGCACTCTCAGCACTGGGGATGCAGTGCAGTGAGTCCAGAGAGTGCCCTGGCACCACTGGGGATGCAGTGCAGTGAGTCCAGAGAGTGCACTGGCACCACTGGTGATGCAGTGCAGTGAGGCCATAGAGTGCAGTGGCACCACTGGGGATGCAGTGCAGTGAGTCCAGAGAGTGCACTGGCCCCACTGGGGATGCAGTGCAGTGAGTGCAGAGAGTGCACTGGCACCAGTGGGGATGCACTGCAGAGAGTGCACTGGCACCACTGCGGATGCACTGCAGTGACGCTAAAGAGTGCACTGGCACCACTGCGGATGCAGTACCGTGAGTCCAGAGCGTGCACTGGCACCACTGGGGATGCAGTGCAGTGAGTGCAGAGAGTGCACTGGCACCACTGGGGATGCAGTGCAGTGAGTCCAGAGAGTGCACTCGCACCACTGGGGATGCAGTGCAGTGAGTCCAGAGAGTGTACTGGCACCAATGGGGATGCACTGCAGTGAGTCCAGAGAGTGCACTGGCACCACTGGGAATGCAGTGCAGTGAGTCCAGAGAGTGCAGTGACACCACTGGGGATGCAGTGCAGTGAGTCCATAGAGTGCACTGGCACCACTGGGGATGCAGTGCAGTGAGTCCAGAGAGTGCACTGGCACCACTGGGGATGCAGTGCAGTGAGTCCAGAGAGTGCACTGGCACCACTGGGGATGCACTGCAGTGACTCCAGAGAGTGCCGTGGCACTAGTGAAGATGCACTGCAGTGTCTCCAGAGAGTGCCCTGGCACCACTGGTAATGCAGTGCAGTGAGTCCAGAGAGTGCACTGGCACCACTGGGGATGCACTGCAGTGACTCCAGAGAGTGCCCTGGCACTAGTGGAGATGCACAGCAGTGTCTCCAGAGAGTGCACTGGCACCACTGGGGATGCACTGCAGTTAGTCCAGAGAGTGCACTGGCACCACTGGGGATGTAGTGCAGTGATTCCAGAGAGTGCACTGGCACCACTGGGGATGCACTGCAGTGAGTCCAGAGAGTGCACTGGCACCACTGGGGATCCAGTGCAGTGAGTGCAGAGAGTGCACTGGCACCACTCGGGATGCAGTGCAGTGAGTGCATTGAGTGCCCTGGCACCATTGGGGATGCAGTTCAGTGAGTCCAAAGAGTGCACTGGCACCACTGGGGATGCAGTGCAGTGAGTCCAGAGAGTGCACTGGCAACACTGGGGATGCAGTGAAGTGATTCCAGAGCGTGCACTGGCACCTTGGGGATGCAGTGCAGTGAGTCCAGAGAGTGCACTGGCACCACTCGGGATGCCATGCAGTGAGTCCATAGAGTGCACTGGCACCACTGGGGATGCAGTGCAGTGAGTCCAGAGAGTGCACTGGCACCACTCGGGATGCCGTGCAGTGAGTCCACAGAGTACCCTGGCACCACTGGGGATGCAGTGCAGGGAGTCCAGTGTGTGCACTGGCACCACTGAGGATGCAGTGCAGTGAGTCCAGAGAGTGCACTGGCACCACTGGGGATGCAGTGCAGTGAGTCCATAGAGTGCACTGGCACCACTGGGGATGCAGTGCAGTGAGTCCAGAGAGTGTACTGGCACCACTGGGGATGCACTGCAGTGAGTCCAGAGAGTGCACTGGCACCAGTGGGGATGCACTGCAGTGAGTGCACTGGCACCACTGGGGATGCACTGCAGTGACGCTAAAGAGTGCACTGGCACCACTGGGAATACACTGCAGTGAGTCCAGAGAGTGCACTGGCACCACTGGGGATGCAGTGCAGTGAGTGCAGAGAGTGCCCTGGCACCACTGGGGATGCAGTGCAGTGAGTCCACAGAGTTCAATGGCACCACTGGGTAGCAGTGCCGTGAGTCCAGAGAGTGCACTGGCCCCACTGGGGATGCAGTGCAGTGAGTCCAGAGAGTGCACTAGCAGCACTAAGGGATGCAGTGCCGTGAGTCCAGAGAGTGCACTGGCACCACTGGGAATGCAGTCCTGTAAGTCCAGAGAGTGCCTTGGCAACACTGGGGATGCACTGCAGTGAGTCCAAAGAGTGCACTGGCACCACTGGTAATGCAGTGCAGTGAGTCCAGAGAGTGCACTCGCACCACTGGGAATGCACTGCAGTGACTCCAGAGAGTGCCCTGGCACAACTGGGAATGCAGTGCAGTGAGTCCAGAGAGCGCACTGGCACCACTGGGGATGCAGTGCAGTGAGTATACAGAGTGCACTGGCACCACTGGTGATGCAGTGCCGAGAGTCCAGAGAGTGCACTGGCACCACTGGGGATGCAGTGCAGTGAGTCCAGAGAGTGCACTGGCACCACTGGGGATGCAGTGCAGTGAGTCCATAGAGTGCACTCGCACCACTGGGAATGCACTGCAGTGACTACAGAGAGTGCCCTGGCACAACTGGGAATGCAGTGCAGTGAGTCCAGAGAGCGCACTGGCACCACTGGGGATGCAGTGCAGTGAGTATACAGAGTGCACTGGCACCACTGGTGATGCAGTGCCGAGAGTCCAGAGAGTGCACTGGCACCACTGGGGATGCAGTGCAGTGAGTCCAAAGAGTGCACTGGCACCACTGGGGATGCAGTGCAGTGAGTCCAGAGAGTGCACTGGCAACACTGGGGATGCAGTGAAGTGATTCCAGAGCGTGCACTGGCACCTTGGGGATGCAGAGCAGTGAGTCCAGAGAGTGCACTGGCACGACTGGGGATGCAGTGCAGTGAGTGCAGAGAGTGCACTGGCACCACTGGGGACGCAGTGCAGTGAGTCCAGGGAGTGCCCTGGGACCAGTGGGAATGCACTGCAGTGACTCCAGAGAGTGCCCTGGCACAACTGGGAATGCAGTGCAGTGAGTCCAGAGAGCGCACTGGCACCACTGGGGATGCAGTGCAGTGAGTAAACAGAGTGCACTGGCACCACTGGTGATGCAGTGCCGAGAGTCCAGAGAGTGCACTGGCACCACTGGGGATGTAGTGCAGTGAATCCAGAGAGTGCACTGTCACCACTGCGGATGCACTGCAGTGATTCCAGAGAGTGCCCTGGCACCACTGGGAAGCAGTGCAGTGAGTCCAGAGAGTGCACTGGCACCACTGGGGATGCAGTGTAGTGAGTGCAGAGAGTGCCCTGGCACCACTGGGGATGCAGTGCAGTGAGTGCAGAGGTTGCCCTGGCACCATTGGGATGCAGTGCAGTGAGTCCAGAGAGTGCACTGGCTCCACTGGGGATGCAGTGCAGTGAGTCCAAAGAGTGCACTGGCACCACTGGGGATGCAGTGCAGTGACTCCAGAGAGTGCACTGGCACCACTGGGGATGCAGTGCAGTGAGTCCAGAGAGTGCACTGGCACCACTGGGGATGCAGTGCAGTGAGTCCAGAGAGTGCACTGGCACCACTCGGGATGCAGTGCAGGGAGTCCAGAGAGTGCACTGGCACCACTGGGGATGCACTGCAGTGAGTCCAGAGAGTGCCCTGGGACCAGTGGGAATGCACTGCAGTGAGTCCAGAGAGTGCACTGGCACCACTGGGGATGCAGTGCAGTGTGTCCAGAGAGTGCACTGGCACCACTGGGGATGCAGTGCAGTGAGTGCAGAGAGTGCCCTGGCACCACTGGGGATGCAGTGCAGTGAGTCCAGAGAGTGCACTGGCACCATTGAAGATGCAGTGCAGTGAGTCCAGAGAGTGCACTGGCACCACTGGGGATGCAGTGCAGTGAGTCCAGAGAGTGCACTGGCACCACTGGAGCTGTACTGTAGTGAGTCCAGAGAGTGCACTGGCACCACTGGGAATGCAGTGCAGTGAGTCCAGAGAGTGCACTGGCACCACTGGGGATGCAGTGCAGGGAGTCCAGTGTGTGCACTGGCACCACTGAGGATGCAGTGCAGTGAGTCCAGAGAGTGCACTGGCACCACTGGGGATGCAGTGCAGTGAGTCCATAGAGTGCACTTGCACCACTGGGGATGCAGTGCTGTGAGTCCAGAGAGTGCACTGGCACCACTGGGGATGCAGTGCAGTGAGTCCAGAGAGTGCACTGGCACCAGTGGGGATGCACTGCAGTGAGTGCACTGGCACCACTGGGGATGCACTGCAGTGACGCTAAAGAGTGCACTGGCACCACTGGGAATACACTGCAGTGAGTCCAGAGAGTGCACTGGCACCAGTGGGGATGCAGTGCAGTGAGTCCAGAGAGTGCACTCGCACCACTGGGGATGCAGTGCAGTGAGTCCAGAGAGTGCAGTGGCACCACTGGAGCTGTACTATAGTGAGTCCAGAGAGTGCACTGGCACCTCTGGGAATGCAGTGCAGTGAGTCCAGAGAATGCACTGGCACCACTGGTGATGCAGTGCAGTGAGTAAACAGAGTGTACTGGCACCACTGCGGATGCAGTGCCGTGAGTCCAGAGAGTGCACTGTCAGCACTGGGGATGCAGTGCAGTGAGTCCAGAGAGTGCACTGGCACCACTGGGGATGCAGTGCAGTGAGTCCAGAGAGTGCACTGGCACCACTGGGGATGCAGTGCAGTGAGTCCAGAGAGTGCACTGGCACCACTGGGGATTCAGTGTAGTGAGTCCAGTAAGTGCAAAGGTACCAGTGGGGATGCACTGCAGTGAGTGCACTGGCACCACTGGGGATGCACTGCAGTGACGCTAAAGAGTGCACTGGCACCACTGGGAATACACTGCAGTGAGTCCAGAGAGTGCACTGGCACCACTGGGGATGCAGTGCAGTGAGTCCAGTGTGTGCACTGGCACCACTGGGGATGCAGTGCAGTGAGTACAGAGAGTGCACTGGCACCACTGGGGATGCAGTGCAGTGAGTCCATAGAGTGCACTGGCACCACTGGGGATGCAGTGCAGTGAGTCCAGAGAGTGCACTGGCAACACTGGGGATGCAGTGGAGTGAGTCCAGAGAGTGCACTGGCACCAGTGGGGATGCACTGCAGTGAGTGCACTGGCACCACTGGGGATGCACTGCAGTGACGCTAAAGAGTGCACTGGCACCACTGGGAATACACTGCAGTGAGTCCAGAGAGTGCACTGGCACCACTGGGGATGCAGTGCAGTGAGTCCAGAGAGTGCACTGGCACCACTGGGGATGCAGTGCAGTGAGTCCAGAGATTGCACTGGCACCAGTGGGGATGCAGTGCAGTGAGTCCAGAGAGTGCACTGGCACCACTGGGAATGCAGTGCAGTGAGTCCAGAGAGTGCACTGGCACCACTGCGGATGAAGTGCCGTGAGTCCAGAGAGTGCACTGTCAGCACTGGGGATGCAGTGCCGTGAGTCCAGAGAGTGCACTGTCAGCACTGGGGATGCAGTGCAGTGAGTCCAGAGAGTGCACTGGCACCACTGGTAATGCAGTGCAGTGAGTCCAGAGAGTGCACTGGCACCACTGGGAATGCACTGCAGTGACTCCAGAGAGTGCACTGGCACCATTGGGGATGCAGTGCAGTGAGTCCAAAGAGTGCACTGGCACCATTGAAGATGCAGTGCAGTGAGTCCAGAGAGTGCACTGGCACCACTGGGGATGCAGTGTAGTGAGTCTAGTAAGTGCTCTGGTACCAGTGGGGATGCACTGCAGTGAGTGCACTGGCACCACTGGGGATGCACTGCAGTGACGCTAAAGAGTGCACTGGTACCACTGGGAATACACTGCAGTGAGTCCAGAGAGTGCACTGGCACCACTGGGGATGCAGTGCAGTGAGTCCAGAGAGTGCACTGGCACCACTGGTAATGCAGTGCAGTGAGTCCAGAGAGTGCACTGGCACCACTGGGAATGCACTGCAGTGACTCCAGAGAGTGCCCTGGCACAACTGGGAATGCAGTGCAGTGAGTCCAGAGAACGCACTGGCACCACTGGGGATGCAGTGCAGTGAGTAAACAGAGTGCACTGGCACCACTGGTGATGCAGTGCCGAGAGTCCAGAGAGTGCTCCTGCACCACTGGGGATGCAGTGCAGTGAGTCCAGAGAGTGCACTGGCACCACTGGGGATGCACTGCAGGGAGTCCAGTGTGAGCACTGGCACCACTGGGGATGCAGTGCAGTGAGTCCAGAGAGTGCACTGGCACCACTGGGAATGCAGTGCAGTGAGTCCAGAGAGTGCAGTGGCACCACTGGTGATGCAGTGCAGTGAGTCCATAGAGTGCACTGGCACCACTGGGGATGCAGTGCAGTGACTCCAGAGAGTGCACTGGCACCATTGGAGCTGTACTGTAGTGAGTCCAGAGATTGCACTGGCACCACTGGGGATGCAGTGCAGTGAGTCCAGAGAGTGCTCTGGCACCACTGGGGATGCAGTGCAGTGAGTCCAGAGAGTGCACTGGCGCCACTGGAGATGCAGTGCAGTGAGTCCAGAGAGTGCACTGGCACCACTGGGGATGCACTGCAGTGAGTCCAGTGTGAGCACTGGCACCACTGGGGATGCAGTGCAGTGAGTCCATAGAGTGCACTGGCACCACTGGGAATGCAGTGCAGTGAGTCCAGAGAGTGCAGTGACACCACTGGGGATGCAGTGCTGTGAGTCCATAGAGTGAACTGGCACCACCGGTAATGCAGTGCAGTGAGTCCTGAGAGTGCACTGGCACCACTGGGAATGCACTGCAGTGACTCCAGAGAGTGCCCTGGCACAACTGGGAATGCAGTGCAGTGAGTCCAGAGAGCGCACTGGCACCACTGGGGATGCAGTGCAGTGAGTAAACAGAGTGCACTGGCACCACTGGTGATGCAGTGCCGTGAGTCCAGAGAGTGCACTGGCACCACTGGTGATGCAGTGCAGTGAGTCCAGAGAGTGTACTGGCGCCACTGGGGATGCAGTGCAGTGAGTCCAGAGAGTGCACTGGCACCACTGGGGATGCACTGCAGTGAGTCCAGTGTGAGCACTGGCACCACTGGGGATGCAGTGCAGTGAGTCCATAGAGTGCACTGGTACCACTGGGAATGCAGTGCAGTGAGTCCAGAGAGTGCAGTGACACCACTGGGGATGCAGTGCAGTGAGTCCATAGAGTGCACTGGCACCACTGGGGATGCAGTGCAGTGAGTCCAGAGAGTGCACTGGCACCACTGGGGATGCAGTGCAGTGAGTCCAGTAAGTGCACTGGCACAAGTGGGGATGCACTGCAGTGAGTGCACTGGCACCACTGGGGATGCACTGCAGTGACGCTAAAGAGTGCACTGGCACCACTGTGAATACACTGCAGTGAGTCCAGAGAGTGCACTGGCACCACTGGGGATGCAGTGCAGTGAGTCCAGAGAGTGCACTGGCACCACTGGAGCTGTACTGTAGTGAGTCCAGAGATTGCACTGGCACCTCTGGGGATGCAGTGCAGTGAGTCCAGAGAGTGCACTGGCACCACTGGGGATGCAGTGCAGTGAGTCCAGAGAGTGTACTGGCACCACTGGTGATGCAGTGCAGTGAGTCCAGAGAGTGCACTGGCACCACTGGGGATGCAGTGCTGTGAGTCCACAGAGTTCAATGGCACCACTGGGGATGCAGTGCCTTGAGTCCAGAGAGTGCACTTGCCCCACTGGGGATGCAGTGCAGTGAGTCCAGAGAGTGCACTAGCAGCACTGGGGATGCAGTGCTGTGAGTCCAGAGAGTACACTGGCACCACTGGGAATGCAGTGCTGTGAGTCCAGAGAGTGCCCTGGCAACACTGGGGATGCACTGCAGTGAGTCCAGAGAGTGCACTGGCAGCACTGGTAATGCAGTGCAGTGAGTCCAGAGAGTGCACTGGCACCACTGGGAATGCAGTGCCGTGAGTCCACAGAGTGCACTGGCAACACTGGGGATGCACTGCAGTGAGTCCAGAGAGTGCACTGGCACCACTGGGGATGCTCTGCAGTGAGTATAGACAGTGCACTGGCACGACTTGGGATGCAGTGCAGTGAGTCCAGAGAGTGCAGTGGCACCACTGGGGATGCACTGCAGTGAGTCCAGAGAGTGCACTGGCAACACTGGGGATGCAGTGAAGTGATTCCAGAGCGTGCACTGCACCTTGGGGATGCAGAGCAGTGAGTCCAGAGAGTGCACTGGCAACACTGGGGATGCAGTGAAGTGATTCCAGAGCGTGCACTGGCACCACTGGGGATGCAGTGCAGTGAGTCCAGAGAGTGCCCTGGGACCAGTGGGAATGCACTGCAGTGAGTCCAGAGAGTGCACTGGCACCACTCGGGATGCAGTGCAGTGAGTCCAGAGAGTGCTCTGGCACCGCTGGAGCTGTACTGTAGTGAGTCCAGAGAGTGCACTGGCACCACTGGGAATGCAGTGCAGTGAGTCCAGAGAGTGCACTGGCACCACTGGGGATGCAGTGCAGTGAGTAAAGAGAGTGCACTGGCACCACTGCGGATGCAGTGCCGTGAGTCCAGGGAGGGCACTGTCAGCACTGGGGATGCAGTGCAGTGAGTCCAGAGAGTGCCCTGGCACCACTGGGGATGCAGTGCAGTGAGTCCAGAGAGTGCACTGGCACCACTGGGGATGCAGTGCAGTGAGGCCATAGAGTGCAGTGGCACCACTGGGGATGCAGTGCAGTGAGTCCAGAGAGTGCACTGGCCCCACTGGGGATGCAGTGCAGTGAGTGCAGAGAGTGCACTGGCACCAGTGGGGATGCACTGCAGAGAGTGCACTGGCACCACTGGGGATGCACTGCAGTGACGCTAAAGAGTGCACTGGCTCCACTGCGGATGCAGTACCGTGAGTCCAGAGAGTGCACTGGCACCACTGGGGATGCAGTGCAGTGAGTGCAGAGAGTGCACTGGCACCACTGGGGATGCAGTGCAGTGAGTCCAGAGAGTGCACTCGCACCACTGGGGATGCAGTGCAGTGAGTCCAGAGAGTGTACTGGCACCAATGGGGATGCACTGCAGTGAGTCCAGAGAGTGCACTGGCACCACTGGGAATGCAGTGCAGTGAGTCCAGAGAGTGCAGTGACACCACTGGGGATGCAGTGCAGTGAGTCCATAGAGTGCACTGGCACCACTGGGGATGCAGTGCAGTGAGTCCAGAGAGTGCACTGGCACCACTCGGGATGCCATGCAGTGAGTCCAGAGAGTGTACTGGCACCACTGGTGATGCAGTGCAGTGAGTCCAGAGAGTGCACTGGCACCACTGGGGATGCAGTGCTGTGAGACCACAGAGTTCAATGGCACCACTGGGGATGCAGTGCCGTGAGTCCAGAGAGTGCACTTGCCCCACTGGGGATGCAGTGCAGTGAGTCCAGAGAGTGCACTAGCAGCACTGGGGATGCAGTGCTGTGAGTCCAGAGAGTGCACTGGCACCACTGGGAATGCAGTGCTGTGAGTCCAGAGAGTGCCCTGGCAACACTGGGGATGCACTGCAGTGAGTCCAGAGAGTGCTCTGGCAGCACTGGTAATGCAGTGCAGTGAGTCCAGAGAGTGCCCTGGCACCACTGGGGATGCAGTGCAGTGAGTCCAGAGAGTGCACTGGCACCACTGGGGATGCAGTGCAGTGAGGCCATAGAGTGCAGTGGCACCACTGGGGATGCAGTGCAGTGAGTCCAGAGAGTGCACTGGCCCCACTGGGGATGCAGTGCAGTGAGTGCAGAGAGTGCACTGGCACCAGTGGGGATGCACTGCAGAGAGTGCACTGGCACCACTGGGGATGCACTGCAGTGACGCTAAAGAGTGCACTGGCACCACTGCGGATGCAGTACCGTGAGTCCAGAGAGTGCACTGGCACCACTGGGGATGCAGTGCAGTGAGTGCAGAGAGTGCACTGGCACCACTGGGGATGCAGTGCAGTGAGTCCAGAGAGTGCACTCGCACCACTGGGGATGCAGTGCAGTGAGTCCAGAGAGTGTACTGGCACCAGTGGGGATGCACTGCAGTGAGTCCAGAGAGTGCACTGGCACCACTGGGAATGCAGTGCAGTGAGTCCAGAGAGTGCAGTGACACCACTGGGGATGCAGTGCAGTGAGTCCATAGAGTGCACTAGCACCACTGGGGATGCAGTGCAGTGAGTCCAGAGAGTGCACTGGCACCACTGGGGATGCAGTGCAGTGAGTCCAGAGAGTGCACTGGCACCACTGGGGATGCACTGCAGTGACTCCAGAGAGTGCCGTGGCACTAGTGAAGATGCACTGCAGTGTCTCCAGAGAGTGCCCTGGCACCACTGGTAATGCAGTGCAGTGAGTCCAGAGAGTGCACTGGCACCACTGGGGATGCACTGCAGTGACTCCAGAGAGTGCCCTAGCACTAGTGGAGATGCACAGCAGTGTCTCCAGAGAGTGCACTGGCACCACTGGGGATGCACTGCAGTTAGTCCAGAGAGTGCACTGGCACCACTGGGGATGTAGTGCAGTGATTCCAGAGAGTGCACTGGCACCACTGGGGATGCACTGCAGTGAGTCCAGAGAGTGCACTGGCACCACTGGGGATGCAGTGCAGTGAGTGCAGAGAGTGCACTGGCACCACTCGGGATGCAGTGCAGTGAGTGCATTGAGTGCCCTGGCACCATTGGGGATGCAGTTCAGTGAGTCCAGAGAGTACACTGGCACCACTGGGGATGCAGTGCAGTGAGTCCAGAGAGTGCACTGGCAACACTGGGGATGCAGTGAAGTGATTCCAGAGCGTGCACTGGCACCTTGGGGATGCAGTGCAGTGAGTCCAGAGAGTGCACTGGCACCACTCGGGATGCCATGCAGTGAGTCCATAGAGTGCACTGGCACCACTGGGGATGCAGTGCAGTGAGTCCAGAGAGTGCACTGGCACCACTCGGGATGCCGTGCAGTGAGTCCATAGAGTACCCTGGCACCACTGGGGATGCAGTGCAGGGAGTCCAGTGTGTGCACTGGCACCACTGAGGATGCAGTGCAGTGAGTCCAGAGAGTGCACTGGCACCACTGGGGATGCAGTGCAGTGAGTCCATAGAGTGCACTGGCACCACTGGGGATGCAGTGCAGTGAGTCCAGAGAGTGTACTGGCACCACTGGGGATGCACTGCAGTGAGTCCAGAGAGTGCACTGGCACCAGTGGGGATGCACTGCAGTGAGTGCACTGGCACCACTGGGGATGCACTGCAGTGACGCTAAAGAGTGCACTGGCACCACTGGGAATACACTGCAGTGAGTCCAGAGAGTGCACTGGCACCACTGGGGATGCAGTGCAGTGAGTGCAGAGAGTGCCCTGGCACCACTGGGGATGCAGTGCAGTGAGTCCACAGAGTTCAATGGCACCACTGGGGATGCAGTGCAGTGACTCCAGAGAGTGCACTGGCACCATTGGAGCTGTACTGTAGTGAGTCCAGAGATTGCACTGGCACCACTTGGGATGCAGTGCAGTGAGTCCAGAGAGTGCACTGGCACCACTGGGGATGCAGTGCAGTGAGTCCAGAGAGTGTACTGGCACCACTGGGGATGCACTGCAGTGAGTCCAGAGAGTGCACTGGCACCACTGGGGATGCAGTGCAGTGAGTCCACAGAGTTCAATGGCACCACTGGGGATGCAGTGCAGTGAGTCCAGAGAGTGCACTGGCACCACTGGGGATGCAGTGCAGTGACTCCAGAGAGTGCACTAGGAGCACTGGGGATGCAGTGCCGTGAGTCCAGAGAGTGCACTGGCACCACTGGGAATGCAGTGCTGTGTGTCCAGAGAGTGCCCTGGCAACATTGGGGATGCACTGCAGTGAGTCCAGAGAGTGCACTGGCACCACTGGTAATGCAGTGCAGTGAGTCCTGAGAGTGCACTGGCACCACTGGGAATGCACTGCAGTGACTCCAGAGAGTGCCCTGGCACAACTGGGAATGCAGTGCAGTGAGTCCAGAGAGCGCACTGGCACCACTGGGGATGCAGTGCAGTGAGTAAACAGAGTGCACTGGCACCACTGGTGATGCAGTGCCGTGAGTCCAGAGAGTGCACTGGCACCACTGGTGATGCAGTGCAGTGAGTCCAGAGAGTGTACTGGCGCCACTGGGGATGCAGTGCAGTGAGTCCAGAGAGTGCACTGGCACCACTGGGGATGCACTGCAGTGAGTCCAGTGTGAGCACTGGCACCACTGGGGATGCAGTGCAGTGAGTCCATAGAGTGCAATGGTACCACTGGGAATGCAGTGCAGTGAGTCCAGAGAGTGCAGTGACACCACTGGGGATGCAGTGCAGTGAGTCCATAGAGTGCACTGGCACCACTGGGGATGCAGTGCAGTGAGTCCAGAGAGTGCACTGGCACCACTGGGGATGCAGTGCAGTGAGTCCAGTAAGTGCACTGGCAGCAGTGGGGATGCACTGCAGTGAGTGCACTGGCACCACTGGGGATGCACTGCAGTGACGCTAAAGAGTGCACTGGCACCACAGGGAATACACTGCAGTGAGTCCAGAGAGTGCACTGGCACCAGTGGGGATGCAGTGCAGTGAGTCCAGAGAGTGCACTGGCACCACTGGGGATGCAGTGCAGTGAGTCCAGAGAGTGCACTGGCACCACTGGAGCTGTACTATAGTGAGTCCAGAGAGTGCACTGGCACCTCTGGGAATGCAGTGCAGTGAGTCCAGAGAATGCACTGGCACCACTGGTGATGCAGTGCAGTGAGTAAACAGAGTGTACTGGCACCACTGCGGATGCAGTGCCGTGAGTCCAGAGAGTGCACTGGCACCACTGGGGATGCAGTGCAGTGAGTCCAGAGAGTGCACTGGCACCAGTGGGGATGCACTGCAGTGAGTGCACTGGCACCACTGGGGATGCACTGCAGTGACGCTAAAGAGTGCACTGGCACCACTGGGAATACACTGCAGTGAGTCCAGAGAGTGCACTGGCACCACTGGGGATGCAGTGCAGTGAGTCCAGAGAGTGCACTGGCACCACTGGGGATGCAGTGCAGTGAGTCCAGAGAGTGCACTGGCACCAGTGGGGATGCAGTGCAGTGAGTCCAGAGAGTGCACTGGCACCACTGGGGATGCAGTGCAGTGAGTCTAGTACGTGCTCTGGTACCAGTGGGGATGCACTGCAGTGAGTGCACTGGCACCACTGGGGATGCACTGCAGTGACGCTAAAGAGTGCACTGGCACCACTGGGAATACACTGCAGTGAGTCCAGAGAGTGCAGTGGCACCACTTGGGATGCAGTGCAGTGAGTCCAGAGAGTGCACTGGCACCACTGGTAATGCAGTGCAGTGAGTCCAGAGAGTACACTGGCACCACTGGGAATGCACTGCAGTGACTCCAGAGAGTGCCCTGGCACAACTGGGAATGCAGTGCAGTGAGTCCAGAGAGCGCACTGGCACCACTGGGGATGCAGTGCAGTGAGTAAACAGAGTGCACTGGCACCACTGGTGATGCAGTGCCGAGAGTCCAGAGAGTGCTCCTGCACCACTGGGGATGCAGTGCAGTGAGTCCAGAGAGTGCACTGGCACCACTGGGGATGCACTGCAGGGAGTCCAGTGTGAGCACTGGCACCACTGGGGATGCAGTGCAGTGAGTCTAGAGAGTGCACTGGCACCACTGGGAATGCAGTGCAGTGAGTCCAGAGAGTGCAGTGGCACCACTGGTGATGCAGTGCAGTGAGTCCATAGAGTGCACTGGCACCACTGGGGATGCAGTGCAGTGACTCCAGAGAGTGCACTGGCACCATTGGAGCTGTACTGTAGTGAGTCCAGAGATTGCACTGGCACCACTCGGGATGCACTGCAGTGAGTCCAGAGAGTGCACTGGCACCAGTGGGGATGCAGTGCAGTGAGTCCAGAGAGTGCACTGGCACCACTGGGGATGCAGTGTAGTGAGTCTAGTACGTGCTCTGGTACCAGTGGGGATGCACTGCAGTGAGTGCACTGGCACCACTGGGGATGCACTGCAGTGACGCTAAAGAGTGCACTGGCACCACTGGGAATACACTGCAGTGAGTCCAGAGAGTGCAGTGGCACCACTTGGGATGCAGTGCAGTGAGTCCAGAGAGTGCACTGGCACCACTGGTAATGCAGTGCAGTGAGTCCAGAGAGTACACTGGCACCACTGGGAATGCACTGCAGTGACTCCAGAGAGTGCCCTGGCACAACTGGGAATGCAGTGCAGTGAGTCCAGAGAGCGCACTGGCACCACTGGGGATGCAGTGCAGTGAGTAAACAGAGTGCACTGGCACCACTGGTGATGCAGTGCCGAGAGTCCAGAGAGTGCTCCTGCACCACTGGGGATGCAGTGCAGTGAGTCCAGAGAGTGCACTGGCACCACTGGGGATGCACTGCAGGGAGTCCAGTGTGAGCACTGGCACCACTGGGGATGCAGTGCAGTGAGTCTAGAGAGTGCACTGGCACCACTGGGAATGCAGTGCAGTGAGTCCAGAGAGTGCAGTGGCACCACTGGTGATGCAGTGCAGTGAGTCCATAGAGTGCACTGGCACCACTGGGGATGCAGTGCAGTGACTCCAGAGAGTGCACTGGCACCATTGGAGCTGTACTGTAGTGAGTCCAGAGATTGCACTGGCACCACTCGGGATGCACTGCAGTGAGTCCAGAGAGTGCACTGGCACCAGTGGGGATGCAGTGCAGTGAGTCCAGAGAGTGCACTGGCACCACTGGGGATGCAGTGTAGTGAGTCTAGTACGTGCTCTGGTACCAGTGGGGATGCACTGCAGTGAGTGCACTGGCACCACTGGGGATGCACTGCAGTGACGCTAAAGAGTGCACTGGCACCACTGGGAATACACTGCAGTGAGTCCAGAGAGTGCACTGGCACCACTGGGGATGCAGTGCAGTGAGTCCAGAGAGTGCACTGGCACCACTGGTAATGCAGTGCAGTGAGTCCAGAGAGTACACTGGCACCACTGGGAATGCACTGCAGTGACTCCAGAGAGTGCCCTGGCACAACTGGGAATGCAGTGCAGTGAGTCCAGAGAGCGCACTGGCACCACTGGGGATGCAGTGCAGTGAGTAAACAGAGTGCACTGGCACCACTGGTGATGCAGTGCCGAGAGTCCAGAGAGTGCTCCTGCACCACTGGGGATGCAGTGCAGTGAGTCCAGAGAGTGCACTGGCACCACTGGGGATGCACTGCAGGGAGTCCAGTGTGAGCACTGGCACCACTGGGGATGCAGTGCAGTGAGTCTAGAGAGTGCACTGGCACCACTGGGAATGCAGTGCAGTGAGTCCAGAGAGTGCAGTGGCACCACTGGTGATGCAGTGCAGTGAGTCCATAGAGTGCAGTGGCACCACTGGGGATGCAGTGCAGTGACTCCAGAGAGTGCACTGGCACCATTGGAGCTGTACTGTAGTGAGTCCAGAGATTGCACTGGCACCACTGGGGATGCAGTGCAGTGAGTCCAGAGAGTGCACTGGCACCACTGGGGATGCAGTGCAGTGAGTCCAGAGAGTGTACTGGCACCACTGGGGATGCACTGCAGTGAGTCCAGAGAGTGCACTGGCACCACTGGGGATGCAGTGCAGTGAGTCCAGAGAGTGCACTGGCCCCACAGGGGATGCAGTGCAGTGACTCCAGAGAGTGCACTAGGAGCACTGGGGATGCAGTGCCGTGAGTCCAGAGAGTGCACTGGCACCACTGGGAATGCAGTGCTGTGAGTCCAGAGAGTGCCCTGGCAACACTGGCGATGCACTGCAGTGAGTCCAGAGAGTGCACTGGCACCACTGGGAATGCAGTGCAGTGAGTCCAGAGAGTGCACTGGCACCACTGGGAATGCACTGCAGTGACTCCAGAGAGTGCCCTGGCACAACTGGGAATGCAGTGCAGTGAGTCCAGAGAGCGCACTGGCACCACTGGGGATGCAGTGCAGTGAGTAAACAGAGCGCACTGGCACCACTGGTGATGCAGTGCCGTGAGTCCAGAGAATGCTCTGGCACCACTGGGGATGCAGTGCAGTGAGTCCAGAGAGTGCACTGGCGCCACTGGGGATGCAGTGCAGTGAGTCCAGAGAGTGCACTGGCACCACTGGGAATGCACTGCAGTGACTCCAGAGAGTGCCCTGGCACAACTGGGAATGCAGTGCAGTGAGTCCAGAGAGCGCACTGGCACCACTGGGGATGCAGTGCAGTGAGTAAACAGAGTGCACTGGCACCACTGGTGATGCAGTGCCGAGAGTCCAGAGAGTGCTCCTGCACCACTGGGGATGCAGTGCAGTGAGTCCAGAGAGTGCACTGGCACCACTGGGGATGCACTGCAGGGAGTCCAGTGTGAGCACTGGCACCACTGGGGATGCAGTGCAGTGAGTCTAGAGAGTGCACTGGCACCACTGGGAATGCAGTGCAGTGAGTCCAGAGAGTGCAGTGGCACCACTGGTGATGCAGTGCAGTGAGTCCATAGAGTGCAGTGGCACCACTGG
Organism: Anser brachyrhynchus; assembly: GCF_964034855.1. NCBI lineage: Eukaryota > Metazoa > Chordata > Aves > Anseriformes > Anatidae > Anser > Anser brachyrhynchus. Next base: position 1,314,227 of record NC_137715.1, read on the forward strand.
GGATGCAGTGCAGTGACTCCAGAGAGTGCACTGGCACCATTGGAGCTGTACTGTAGTGAGTCCAGAGATTGCACTGGAACCACTCGGGATGCACTGCAGTGAGTCCAGAGAGTGCACTGGCACCACTGGGGATGCAGTGCAGTGAGTCCAGAGAGTGTACTGGCACCACTGGGGATGCACTGCAGTGAGTCCAGAGAGTGCACTGGCACCACTGGGGATGCAGTGCAGTGAGTCCAGAGAGTGCACTGGCCCCACAGGGGATGCAGTGTAGTGACTCCAGAGAGTGCACTAGGAGCACTGGGGATGCAGTGCCGTGAGTCCAGAGAGTGCACTGGCACCACTGGGAATGCAGTGCTGTGAGTCCAGAGAGTGCCCTGGCAACACTGGCGATGCACTGCAGTGAGTCCAGAGAGTGCACTGGCACCACTGGGAATGCAGTGCAGTGAGTCCAGAGAGTGCACTGGCACCACTGGGAATGCACTGCAGTGACTCCAGAGAGTGCCCTGGCACAACTGGGAATGCAGTGCAGTGAGTCCAGAGAGCGCACTGGCACCACTGGGGATGCAGTGCAGTGAGTAAACAGAGCGCACTGGCACCACTGGTGATGCAGTGCCGTGAGTCCAGAGAATGCTCTGGCACCACTGGGGATGCAGTGCAGTGAGTCCAGAGAGTGCACTGGCGCCACTGGGGATGCAGTGCAGTGAGTCCAGAGAGTGCACTGGCACCACTGGGGATGCACTGCAGGGAGTCCAGTGTGAGCACTGGCACCACTGGGGATGCAGTGCAGTGAGTCCATAGAGTGCACTGGCACCACTGGGAATGCAGTGCAGTGAGTCCAGAGAGTGCAGTGACACCACTGGGGATGCAGTGCTGTGAGTCCATAGAGTGAACTGGCACCACTGGGGATGCAGTGCAGTGTGTCCAGAGAGTGCACTGGCACCACTGGGGATGCAGTGCAGTGAGTCCAGTAAGTGCACTGGCACCAGTGGGGATGCACTGCAGTGAGTGCACTGGCACCACTGGGGATGCAGTGCAGTGACGCTAAAGAGTGCACTGGCACCACTGGGAATACACTGCAGTGAGTCCAGAGAGTGCACTGGCACCACTGGGGATGCACTGCAGTGAGTGCACAGAGTGCACTGGCACCACTGGGGATGCAGTGCAGTGAGTCCAGAGAGTGCACTGGCACCACTGGACCTGTACTGTAGTAAGTCCAGAGATTGCACTGGCACCACTGGAGATGCAGTGCAGTGAGTCCAGAGAGTGCACTGGCACCACTGGGGATGCAGTGCAGTGACTCCAGAGAGTGCACTAGGAGCACTGGGGATGCAGTGCCGTTAGTCCAGAGAGTGCACTGGCACCACTGGGAATGCAGTGCTCTGTGTCCAGAGAGTGCCCTGGCAACATTGGGGATGCACTGCAGTGAGTCCAGAGAGTGCACTGGCACCACTGGTAATGCAGTGCAGTGAGTCCTGAGAGTGCACTGGCACCACTGGGAATGCACTGCAGTGACTCCAGAGAGTGCCCTGGCACAACTGGGAATGCAGTGCAGTGAGTCCAGAGAGCGCACTGGCACCACTGGGGATGCAGTGCAGTGAGTAAACAGAGTGCACTGGCACCACTGGTGATGCAGTGCCGTGAGTCCAGAGAGTGCACTGGCACCACTGGTGATGCAGTGCAGTGAGTCCAGAGAGTGTACTGGCGCCACTGGGGATGCAGTGCAGTGAGTCCAGAGAGTGCACTGGCACCACTGGGGATGCACTGCAGTGAGTCCAGAGAGTGCACTGGCACCACTGGGGATGCAGTGCAGTGAGTCCATAGAGTGCACTGGTACCACTGGGAATGCAGTGCAGTGAGTCCAGAGAGTGCAGTGACACCACTGGGGATGCAGTGCAGTGAGTCCATAGAGTGCACTGGCACCACTGGGGATGCAGTGCAGTGAGTCCAGAGAGTGCACTGGCACCACTGGGGATGCAGTGCAGTGAGTCCATAGAGTGCACTGGTACCACTGGGAATGCAGTGCAGTGAGTCCAGAGAGTGCAGTGACACCACTGGGGATGCAGTGCAGTGAGTCCATAGAGTGCACTGGCACCACTGGGGATACAGTGCAGTGAGTCCAGAGAGTGCACTGGCACCACTGGGGATGCAGTGCAGTGAGTCCAGTAAGTGCACTGGCACCAGTGGGGATGCACTGCAGTGAGTGCACTGGCACCACTGGGGATGCACTGCAGTGACGCTAAAGAGTGCACTGCCACCACTGTGAATACACTGCAGTGAGTCCAGAGAGTGCACTGGCACCACTGGGGATGCAGTGCAGTGAGTCCAGAGAGTGCACTGGCACCACTGGGGATGCAGTGCAGTGAGTCCAGAGAGTGCACTGGCACCACTGGAGCTGTACTGTAGTGAGTCCAGAGATTGCACTGGCACCTCTGGGGATGCAGTGCAGTGAGTCCAGAGAGTGCACTGGCACCACTGGGGATGCAGTGCAGTGAGTCCAGAGAGTGTACTGGCACCACTGGTGATGCAGTGCAGTGAGTCCAGAGAGTGCACTGGCACCACTGGGGATGCAGTGCTGTGAGTCCACAGAGTTCAATGGCACCACTGGGGATGCAGTGCCGTGAGTCCAGAGAGTGCACTTGCCCCACTGGGGATGCAGTGCAGTGAGTCCAGAGAGTGCACTAGCAGCACTGGGGATGCAGTGCTGTGAGTCCAGAGAGTGCCCTGGCAACACTGGGGATGCACTGCAGTTAGTCCAGAGAGTGCTCTGGCAGCACTGGTAATGCAGTGCAGTGAGTCCAGAGAGTGCACTGGCACCACTGGGAATGCAGTGCCGTGAGTCCACAGAGTGCACTGGCAACACTGGGGATGCACTGCAGTGAGTCCAGAGAGTGCACTGGCACCACTGGGGATGCTCTGCAGTGAGTATAGACAGTGCACTGGCACGACTTGGGATGCAGTGCAGTGAGTCCAGAGAGTGCAGTGGCACCACTGGGGATGCACTGCAGTGAGTCCAGAGAGTGCACTGGCAACACTGGGGATGCAGTGAAGTGATTCCAGAGCGTGCACTGCACCTTGGGGATGCAGAGCAGTGAGTCCAGAGAGTGCACTGGCACCACTCGGGATGCAGTGCAGTGAGTCCAGAGAGTGCATTGGCAACACTGGGGATGCAGTGAAGTGATTCCAGAGCGTGCACTGGCACCACTGGGGATGCAGTGCAGTGAGTCCAGAGAGTGCCCTGGGACCAGTGGGAATGCAGTGCAGTGAGTCCAGAGAGTGCACTGGCACCACTGGGGATGCAGTGCAGTGAGTAAACAGAGTGCACTGGCACCACTGCGGATGCAGTGCTGTGAGTCCATAGAGTGCAGTGGCACCACTGGGGATGCAGTGCAGTGAGTCCAGAGAGTGCACTGGCCCCACTGGGGATGCAGTGCAGTGAGTGCAGAGAGTGCACTGGCACCAGTGGGGATGCACTGCAGAGAGTACACTGGCACCACTGGGGATGCACTGCAGTGACGCTAAAGAGTGCACTGGCACCACTGCGGATGCAGTACCGTGAGTCCAGAGAGTGCACTGGCACCACTGGGGATGCAGTGCAGTGAGTGCAGAGAGTGCACTGGCACCACTGGGGATGCAGTGCAGTGAGTCCAGAGAGTGCACTCGCACCACTGGGGATGCAGTGCAGTGAGTCCAGAGAGTGTACTGGCACCAATGGGGATGCACTGCAGTGAGTCCAGAGAGTGCACTGGCACCACTGGGAATGCAGTGCAGTGAGTCCAGAGAGTGCACTGGCACCACTGGGGATGCAGTGCAGTGAGTCCATAGAGTGCACTGGCACCACTGGGGATGCAGTGCAGTGAGTCCAGAGAGTGCACTGGCACCACTGGGGATGCAGTGCAGTGAGTCCAGAGAGTGCACTGTCAGCACTGGGGATGCAGTGCAGTGAGTCCAGAGAGTGCACTGGCACCACTGGGGATGCAGTGCAGTGAGTGCAGAGAGTGCCCTGGCACCACTGGGGATGCAGTGCAGTGAGTCCAGAGAGTGCACTGGCACCACTGGGGATGCAGTGTAGTGAGTCTAGTAAGTGCTCTGGTACCAGTGGGGATGCACTGCAGTGAGTGCACTGGCACCACTGGGGATGCACTGCAGTGACGCTAAAGAGTGCACTGGCACCACTGGGAATGCACTGCAGTGACTCCAGAGAGTGCACTGGCACCACTGGGGATGCAGTGCAGTGAGTCCAGAGAGCGCACTGGCACCACTGGGGATGCAGTGCAGTGAGTAAACAGAGTGCACTGGCACCACTGGTGATGCAGTGCCGAGAGTCCAGAGAGTGCTCCTGCACCACTGGGGATGCAGTGCAGTGAGTCCAGAGAGTGCACTGGCAACACTGGGGATGCACTGCAGGGAGTCCAGTGTGAGCACTGGCACCACTGGGGATGCAGTGCAGTGAGTCCATAGAGTGCACTGGCACCACTGGGAATGCAGTGCAGTGAGTCCAGAGAGTGCAGTGACACCACTGGGGATGCAGTGCTGTGAGTCCATAGAGTGAACTGGCACCACTGGGGATGCAGTGCAGTGTGTCCAGAGAGTGCACTGGCACCACTGGGGATGCACTGCAGTGAGTGCACTGGCACCACTGGGGATGCACTGCAGTGACGCTAAAGAGTGCACTGGCACCACTGGGAATACACTGCAGTGAGTCCAGAGAGTGCACTGGCACCACTGGGGATGCACTGCAGTGAGTGCACAGAGTGCACTGGCACCACTGGGGATGCACTGCAGTGAGTCCAGAGAGTGCACTGGCACCACTGGACCTGTACTGTAGTAAGTCCAGAGATTGCACTGGCACCACTGGGGATGCAGTGCAGTGAGTCCAGAGAGTGCACTCACACCACTGGGGATGCAGTGCAGTGACTCCAGAGAGTGCACTAGGAGCACTGGGGATGCAGTGCCGTGAGTCCAGAGAGTGCACTGGCACCACTGGGAATGCAGTGCTGTGTGTCAGAGAGTGCCCTGGCAACATTGGGGATGCACTGCAGTGAGTCCAGAGAGTGCACTGGCACCACTGGTAATGCAGTGCAGTGAGTCCTGAGAGTGCAATGGCACCACTGGGAATGCACTGCAGTGACTCCAGAGAGTGCCCTGGCACAACTGGGAATGCAGTGCAGTGAGTCCAGAGAGTGCACTGGCACCACTGGGGATGCAGTGCAGTGAGTAAACAGAGTGCACTGGCACCACTGGTGATGCAGTGCCGTGAGTCCAGAGAGTGCACTGGCACCACTGGTGATGCAGTGCAGTGAGTCCAGAGAGTGTACTGGCGCCACTGGGGATGCAGTACAGTGAGTCCAGAGAGTGCACTGGCACCACTGGGGATGCACTGCAGTGAGTCCAGTGTGAGCACTGGCACCACTGGGGATGCAGTGCAGTGAGTCCATAGAGTGCACTGGTACCACTGGGAATGCAGTGCAGTGAGTCCAGAGAGTGCACTGGCACCACTGGGGATGCAGTGCAGTGAGTCCATAGAGTGCACTGGCACCACTGGGGATGCAGTGCAGTGAGTCCAGAGAGTGCACTGGCACCACTGGGGATGCAGTGCAGTGAGTCCAGTAAGTGCACTGGCACCAGTGGGGATGCACTGCAGTGAGTGCACTGGCACCACTGGGGATGCACTGCAGTGACGCTAAAGAGTGCACTGGCACCACTGTGAATACACTGCAGTGAGTCCAGAGAGTGCATTGGCACCAGTGGGGATGCAGTGCAGTGAGTCCAGAGAGTGCACTGGCACCACTGGGGATGCAGTGCAGTGAGTAAACAGAGTGCACTGGCACCACTGGTGATGCAGTGCAGTGAGTAAACAGAGTGCACTGGCACCACTGGTGATGCAGTGCCGAGAGTCCAGAGAGTGCACTGGCACCACTGGGGATGTAGTGCAGTGAATCCAGAGAGTGCACTGCACCACTGCGGATGCACTGCAGTGATTTCAGAGAGTGCACTGGCACCACTCGGGAAGCAGTGCAGTGAGTCCAGAGAGTGCACTGGCACCACTGGGGATGCAGTGCAGTGAGTCCAGAGAGTGCCCTGGCACCACTGGGGATGCAGTGCAGTGAGTCCAGAGAGTGCACTGGCACCACTGGGGATGCAGTGCAGTGAGTCCAGAGAGTGCACTGGCAACACTCGGGATGCAGTGAAGTGATTCCAGAGCGTGCACTGGCACCTTGGGGATGCAGAGCAGTGAGTCCAGAGAGTGCACTGGCACCACTCGGGATGCAGTGCAGTGAGTCCAGAGAGTGCACTGGCACCACTGGGGATGCAGTGCAGTGAGTCCAGAGAGTGCCCTGGGACCAGTGGGAATGCACTGCAGTGACTCCAGAGAGTGCCCTGGCACAACTGGGAATGCAGTGCAGTGAGTCCAGAGAGCGCACTGGCACCACTGGGGATGCGGTGCCGTGAGTAAACAGAGTGCACTGGCACCACTGGTGATGCAGTGCCGAGAGTCCAGAGAGTGCACTGGCACCACTGGGGATGTAGTGCAGTGAATCCAGAGAGTGCACTGTCACCACTGCGGATGCACTGCAGTGATTCCAGAGAGTGCACTGGCACCACTGGGGAAGTAGTGCAGTGAGTCCAGAGAGTGCACTGGCACCACTGGGGATGCAGTGCAGTGAGAGCAGAGAGAGCCCTGGCACCACGGGGATGCAGTGTAGTGAGTGCAGAGAGTGCCCTGGCACCATTGGGGATGCAGTGCAGTGAGTCCAGAGAGTGCACTGGCACCACTGGGGATGCACTGCAGTGAGTCCAGAGAGTGCCCTGGCACCACTGGGGATGCAGTGCAGTGAGTCCAGAGAGTGCACTGGCAGCAATGGGAATGCAGTGCAGTGAGTCCAGAGAGTGCAGTGGCACCATTGGGGATGCAGTGCAGTGAGTCCAGAGAGTGCACTGGCACAACTGGGGATGCAGTGCAGTGAGTCCAGAGAGTGCACTGGCACCACAGGGGATGCACTGCAGTGAGTCCAGAGAGTGCACTGGCACCACTGGGGATGCACTGCAGTGACTCTAGAGGGTGCACTGGCACCACTGGGGATGCACTGCAGTGAGTGCAGAGAGTGCACTGGCACCACTGGGGATGCAGTGCAGTGAGTCCAGAGAGTGCAGTGGCACCACTGGGGATGCAGTGCAGTGAGTGCAGAGAGTGCCCTGGCACCACTGGGGATGCAGTGCAGTGAGTCCAAAGAGTGCACTGGCACCATTGAACATGCAGTGCAGTGAGTCCAGAGAGTGCACTGGCACCACTGGGGATGCAGTGCAGTGAGTCCAGAGAGTGCACTGGCACCAATGGAGCTGTACTGTAGTGAGTCCAGAGAGTGCACTGGCACCACTGGGAATGCAGTGCAGTGACTCCAGAGAGTGCCCTGGCACAACTGGGAATGCAGTGCAGTGAGTCCAGAGAGCGCACTGGCACCACTGGGGATGCAGTGCAGTGAGTATACAGAGTGCACTGGCACCACTGGTGATGCAGTGCCGAGAGTCCAGAGAGTGCACTGGCACCACTGGGGATGCAGTGCAGTGAGTCCAAAGAGTGCACTGGCACCACTGGGGATGCAGAGCAGTGAGTCCAGAGAGTGCACTGGCACCACTGGGGATGCAGTGCAGTGAGTCCAGAGAGTGCACTGGCAACACTGGGGATGCAGTGAAGTGATTCCAGAGCGTGCACTGGCACCTTGGGGATGCAGAGCAGTGAGTCCAGAGAGTGCACTGGCACGACTGGGGATCCAGTGCAGTGAGTGCAGAGAGTGCACTGGCACCACTGGGGATGCAGTGCAGTGAGTCCAGAGAGTGCCCTGGGACCAGTGGGAATGCACTGCAGTGACTCCAGAGAGTGCCCTGGCACAACTGGGAATGCAGTGCAGTGAGTCCAGAGAGCGCACTGGCACCACTGGGGATGCAGTGCAGTGAGTAAACAGAGTGCACTGGCACCACTGGTGATGCAGTGCCGAGAGTCCAGAGAGTGCACTGGCACCACTGGGGATGTAGTGCAGTGAATCCAGAGAGTGCACTGTCACCACTGCGGATGCACTGCAGTGATTCCAGAGAGTGCACTGGCACCACTGGGGAAGCAGTGCAGTGAGTCCAGAGAGTGCACTGGCACCACTGGGGATGCAGTGCAGTGAGTGCAGAGAGTGCCCTGCCACCACTGGGAATGCAGTGCAGTGAGTGCAGAGGTTGCCCTGGCACCATTGGGATGCAGTGCAGTGAGTCCAGAGAGTGCACTGGCTCCACTGGGGATGCAGTGCAGTGAGTCCAAAGAGTGCACTGGCACCACTGGGGATGCAGTGCAGTGCGTCCAGAGAGTGCACTGGCAACACTGGTGATGCAGTGAAGTGATTCCAGAGCGTGCACTGTCACCTTGGGGATGCAGAGCAGTGAGTCCAGAGCGTGCACTGGCACCACTCGGGATGCAGTGCAGGGAGTCCAGAGAGTGCACTGGCACCACTGGGGATGCACTGCAGTGAGTCCAGAGAGTGCCCTGGGAGCAGTGGGAATGCACTGCAGTGAGTCCAGAGAGTGCACTGGCACCACTGGGGACGCACTGCAGTGAGCCCAGAGAGTGCCCTGGCACCACTGGGGATGCAGTGCAGTGAGTCCACAGAGTGCACTAGCAGCAATGGGAATGCAGTGCAGTGAGTCCAGAGAGTGCACTGGCACCACTGGGGATGCAGTGCAGTGAGTCCATAGAGTGCACTGGCACCATTGGGGATGCAGTGCAGTGAGTCCAGAGAGTGCACTGGCACCACTGGGGATGCAGTGCAGTGAGTCCAGAGAGTGCACGGGCACCAGTGGGGATGCACTGCAGTGAGTCCAAAGAGTGCACTGGCACCACTGGGGATGCACTGTAGTGACTCTAGAGAGTGCACTGGCACCACTGGGGATGCAGTGCAGTGAGTACAGAGAGTGCACTGGCACCAGTGGGGATGCAGTGCAGTGAGTCCAGAGAGTGCACTGGCACCACTGGGGATGCAGTGCAGTGAGTCCAGAGAGTTCCCTGACACCACTGGGGATGCAGTGCAGTGAGTCCAAAGAGTGCACTGGCACCATTGAAGATGCAGTGCAGTGAGTCCAGAGAGTGCACTGGCACCACTGGGGATGCAGTGCAGTGAGTCCAGAGAGTGCACTGGCACCACTGGAGCTGTACTGTAGTGAGTCCAGAGAGTGCACTGGCACCACTGGGAATGCAATGCAGTGAGTCCAGAGAGTGCACTGGCACCACTGGGGATGCAGAGCAGGGAGTCCAGTGTGTGCACTGGCACCACTGAGGATGCAGTGCAGTGAGTCCTGAGAGTGCACTGGCACCACTGGGGATGCAGTGCAGTGAGTCCAGAGAGTGCACTGGCACCACTGGGGATGCAGTGCTGTGAGTCCAGAGAGTGCACTGGCACCACTGGGGATGCAGTGCAGTGAGTCCAGAGAGTGCACTGGCACCAGTGGGGATGCACTGCAGTGAGTGCACTGGCACCACTGGGGATGCACTGCAGTGACGCTAAAGAGTGCACTGGCACCACTGGGAATACACTGCAGTGAGTCCAGAGAGTGCACTGGCACCAGTGGGGATGCAGTGCAGTGAGTCCAGAGAGTGCACTGGCACCACTGGGGATGCAGTGCAGTGAGTCCAGAGAGTGCACTGGCACCAGTGGGGATGCACTGCAGTGAGTCCAAAGAGTGCACTGGCACCACTGGGGATGCACTGTAGTGACTCTAGAGAGTGCACTGGCACCACTGGGGATGCAGTGCAGTGAGTACAGAGAGTGCACTGGCACCAGTGGGGATGCAGTGCAGTGAGTCCAGAGAGTGCACTGGCACCACTGGGGATGCAGTGCAGTGAGTCCAGAGAGTTCCCTGACACCACTGGGGATGCAGTGCAGTGAGTCCAAAGAGTGCACTGGCACCATTGAAGATGCAGTGCAGTGAGTCCAGAGAGTGCACTGGCACCACTGGGGATGCAGTGCAGTGAGTCCAGAGAGTGCACTGGCACCACTGGAGCTGTACTGTAGTGAGTCCAGAGAGTGCACTGGCACCACTGGGAATGCAATGCAGTGAGTCCAGAGAGTGCACTGGCACCACTGGGGATGCAGAGCAGGGAGTCCAGTGTGTGCACTGGCACCACTGAGGATGCAGTGCAGTGAGTCCAGAGAGTGCACTGGCACCACTGGGGATGCAGTGCAGTGAGTCCAGAGAGTGCACTGGCACCACTGGGGATGCAGTGCTGTGAGTCCAGAGAGTGCACTGGCACCACTGGGGATGCAGTGCAGTGAGTCCAGAGAGTGCACTGGCACCAGTGGGGATGCACTGCAGTGAGTGCACTGGCACCACTGGGGATGCACTGCAGTGACGCTAAAGAGTGCACTGGCACCACTGGGAATACACTGCAGTGAGTCCAGAGAGTGCACTGGCACCAGTGGGGATGCAGTGCAGTGAGTCCAGAGAGTGCACTGGCACCACTGGGGATGCAGTGCAGTGAGTCCAGAGAGTGCACTGGCACCACTGGAGCTGTACTTTAGTGAGTCCAGAGAGTGCACTGGCACCTCTGGGAATGCAGTGCAGTGAGTCCAGAGAATGCACTGGCACCACTGGTGATGCAGTGCAGTGAGTAAACAGAGTGTACTGGCACCACTGCGGATGCAGTGCCGTGAGTCCAGAGAGTGCACTGTCAGCACTGGGGATGCAGTGCAGTGAGTCCAGAGAGTGCACTGGCACCACTGGGGATGCAGTGCAGTGAGTCCAGAGAGTGCACTGGCACCACTGGGGATCCAGTGCAGTGAGTCCATAGAGTGCACCTGCACCACTGGGGATTCAGTGTAGTGAGTCCAGTAAGTGCAAAGGTACCACTGCGGATGCACTGCAGTGAGTGCACTGGCACCACTGGAGCTGTACTGTAGTGAGTCCAGAGAGTGCACTGGCACCACTGGGAATGCAGTGCAGTGAGTCCAGAGAGTGCACTGGCACCACTGGGGATGCAGTGCAGTGAGTGCAGAGAGTGCCCTGGCACCACTGGGGATGCAGTGCAGTGAGTCCACAGAGTTCAATGGCACCACTGGGTAGCAGTGCCGTGAGTCCAGAGAGTGCACTGGCCCCACTGGGGATGCACTGCAGTGACTTCAGAGAGTGCACTAGCAGCACTAAGGGATGCAGTGCCGTGAGTCCAGAGAGTGCACTTGCACCACTGGGAATGCAGTCCTGTAAGTCCAGAGAGTGCCTTGACAACACTGGGGATGCACTGCAGTGAGTCCAGAGAGTGCACTGGCACCACTGGTAATGCAGTGCAGTGAGTCCAGAGAGTGCCCTGGCACAACTGGGAATGCAGTGCAGTGAGTCCAGAGAGCGCACTGGCACCACTGGGGATGCAGTGCAGTGAGTATACAGAGTGCACTGGCACCACTGGTGATGCAGTGCCGAGAGTCCAGAGAGTGCACTGGCACCACTGGGGATGCAGTGCAGTGAGTCCAAAGAGTGCACTGGCACCACTGGGGATGCAGTGCAGTGAGTCCAGAGAGTGCACTGGCAACACTGGGGATGCAGTGAAGTGATTCCAAAGCGTGCACTGGCACCTTGGGGATGCAGAGCAGTGAGTCCAGAGAGTGCACTGGCACGACTGGGGATGCAGTGCAGTGAGTGCAGAGAGTGCACTGGCACCACTGGTAATGCAGTGCAGTGAGTCCAGGGAGTGCCCTGGGACCAGTGGGAATGCACTGCAGTGACTCCAGAGAGTGCCCTGGCACAACTGGGAATGCAGTGCAGTGAGTCCAGAGAGCGCACTGGCACCACTGGGGATGCAGTGCAGTGAGTAAACAGAGTGCACTGGCACCACTGGTGATGCAGTGCCGAGAGTCCAGAGAGTGCACTGGCACCACTGGGGATGTAGTGCAGTGAATCCAGAGAGTGCACTGTCACCACTGCGGATGCACTGCAGTGATTCCAGAGAGTGCCCTGGCACCACTGGGGAAGCAGTGCAGTGAGTCCAGAGAGTGCACTGGCACCACTGGGGATGCAGTGCAGTGAGTGCAGAGAGTGCCCTGGCACCACTGGGGATGCAGTGCAGTGAGTGCAGAGGTTGCCCTGGCACCATTGGGATGCAGTGTAGTGAGTCCAGAGAGTGCACTGGCTCCACTGGGGATGCAGTGCAGTGAGTCCAAAGAGTGCACTGGCACCACTGGGGATGCAGTGCAGTGACTCCAGAGAGTGCACTGGCACCACTGGGGATGCAGTGCAGTGAGTGCAGAGAGTGCACTGGTACCACTGGGGATGCAGTGCAGTGAGTCCAGAGAGTGCACTGGCCCCACTCGGGATGCAGTGCAGGGAGTCCAGAGAGTGCACTGGCACCACTGGGGATGCACTGCAGTGAGTCCAGAGAGTGCCCTGGGACCAGTGGGAATTCACTGCAGTGAGTCCAGAGAGTGCACTGGCACCACTGGGGATGCAGTGCAGTGAGTCCAGAGAGTGCACTGGCACCACTGGGGATGCAGTGCAGTGAGTGCAGAGAGTGCCCTGGCACCACTGGGGATGCAGTGCAGTGAGTCCAGAGAGTGCACTGGCACCATTGAAGATGCAGTGCAGTGAGTCCAGAGAGTGCACTGGCACCACTGGGGATGCAGTGCAGTGAGTCCAGAGAGTGCACTGGCACCACTGGAGCTGTACTGCAGTGAGTCCAGAGAGTGCACTGGCACCACTGGGAATGCAGTGCAGTGAGTCCAGGGAGTGCACTGGCACCACTGGGGATGCAGTGCAGGGAGTCCAGTGTGTGCACTGGCACCACTGAGGATGCAGTGCAGTGAGTCCAGAGAGTGCACTGGCACCACTGGGGATGCAGTGCAGTGAGTCCATAGAGTGCACTGGCACCACTGGGGATGCAGTGCTGTGAGTCCAGAGAGTGCACTGGCACCACTGGGGATGCAGTGCAGTGAGTCCAGAGAGTGCACTGGCACCAGTGGGGATGCACTGCAGTGAGTGCACTGGCACCACTGGGGATGCACTGCAGTGACGCTAAAGAGTACACTGGCACCACTGGGAATACACTGCAGTGAGTCCAGAGAGTGCACTGGCACCAGTGGGGATGCAGTGCAGTGAGTCCAGAGAGTGCACTGGCACCACTGGGGATGCAGTGCAGTGAGTCCAGAGAGTGCACTGGCACCACTGGAGCTGTACTATAGTGAGTCCAGAGAGTGCACTGGCACCTCTGGGAATGCAGTGCAGTGAGTCCAGAGAATGCACTGGCACCACTGGTGATGCAGTGCAGTGAGTAAACAGAGTGTACTGGCACCACTGCGGATGCAGTGCCGTGAGTCCAGAGAGTGCACTGTCAGCACTGGGGATGCAGTGCAGTGAGTCCAGAGAGTGCACTGGCACCACTGGGGATGCAGTGCAGTGAGTCCAGAGAGTGCACTGGCACCACTGGGGATGCAGTGCAGTGAGTCCATAGAGTGCACTGGCACCACTGGGGATTCAGTGTAGTGAGTCCAGTAAGTGCAAAGGTACCAGTGGGGATGCACTGCAGTGAGTGCACTGGCACCACTGGGGATGCACTGCAGTGACGCTAAAGAGTGCACTGGCACCACTGGGAATACACTGCAGTGAGTCCAGAGAGTGCACTGGCACCACTGGGGATGCAGTGCAGTGAGTCCAGTGTGTGCACTGGCACCACTGGGGATGCAGTGCAGTGAGTACAGAGAGTGCACTGGCACCACTGGGGATGCAGTGCAGTGAGTCCATAGAGTGCACTGGCACCACTGGGGATGCAGTGCAGTGAGTCCAGAGAGTGCACTGGCACCACTGGGGATGCAGTGGAGTGAGTCCAGAGAGTGCACTGGCACCAGTGGGGATGCACTGCAGTGAGTGCACTGGCACCACTGGGGATGCACTGCAGTGACGCTAAAGAGTGCACTGGCACCACTGGGAATACACTGCAGTGAGTCCAGAGAGTGCACTGGCACCACTGGGGATGCAGTGCAGTGAGTCCAGAGAGTGCACTGGCACCACTGGGGATGCAGTGCAGTGAGTCCAGAGAGTGCACTGGCACCACTGGGAATGCAGTGCAGTGAGTCCATAGAGTGCACTGGCACCACTGCGGATGAAGTGCCGTGAGTCCAGAGAGTGCACTGTCAGCACTGGGGATGCAGTGCCGTGAGTCCAGAGAGTGCACTGTCAGCACTGGGGATGCAGTGCAGTGAGTCCAGAGAGTGCACTGGCACCACTGGTAATGCAGTGCAGTGAGTCCAGAGAGTGCACTGGCACCACTGGGAATGCACTGCAGTGAGTGCACTGGCACCACTGGGGATGCACTGCAGTGACGCTAAAGAGTGCACTGGCACCACTGTGAATACACTGCAGTGAGTCCAGAGAGTGCATTGGCACCAGTGGGGATGCAGTGCAGTGAGTCCAGAGAGTGCACTGGCACCACTGGGGATGCAGTGCAGTGAGTAAACAGAGTGCACTGGCACCACTGGTGATGCAGTGCAGTGAGTAAACAGAGTGCACTGGCACCACTGGTGATGCAGTGCCGAGAGTCCAGAGAGTGCACTGGCACCACTGGGGATGTAGTGCAGTGAATCCAGAGAGTGCACTGCACCACTGCGGATGCACTGCAGTGATTTCAGAGAGTGCACTGGCACCACTCGGGAAGCAGTGCAGTGAGTCCAGAGAGTGCACTGGCACCACTGGGGATGCAGTGCAGTGAGTCCAGAGAGTGCCCTGGCACCACTGGGGATGCAGTGCAGTGAGTCCAGAGAGTGCACTGGCACCACTGGGGATGCAGTGCAGTGAGTCCAGAGAGTGCACTGGCAACACTCGGGATGCAGTGAAGTGATTCCAGAGCGTGCACTGGCACCTTGGGGATGCAGAGCAGTGAGTCCAGAGAGTGCACTGGCACCACTCGGGATGCAGTGCAGTGAGTCCAGAGAGTGCACTGGCACCACTGGGGATGCAGTGCAGTGAGTCCAGAGAGTGCCCTGGGACCAGTGGGAATGCACTGCAGTGACTCCAGAGAGTGCCCTGGCACAACTGGGAATGCAGTGCAGTGAGTCCAGAGAGCGCACTGGCACCACTGGGGATGCGGTGCCGTGAGTAAACAGAGTGCACTGGCACCACTGGTGATGCAGTGCCGAGAGTCCAGAGAGTGCACTGGCACCACTGGGGATGTAGTGCAGTGAATCCAGAGAGTGCACTGTCACCACTGCGGATGCACTGCAGTGATTCCAGAGAGTGCACTGGCACCACTGGGGAAGTAGTGCAGTGAGTCCAGAGAGTGCACTGGCACCACTGGGGATGCAGTGCAGTGAGAGCAGAGAGAGCCCTGGCACCACGGGGATGCAGTGTAGTGAGTGCAGAGAGTGCCCTGGCACCATTGGGGATGCAGTGCAGTGAGTCCAGAGAGTGCACTGGCACCACTGGGGATGCACTGCAGTGAGTCCAGAGAGTGCCCTGGCACCACTGGGGATGCAGTGCAGTGAGTCCAGAGAGTGCACTGGCAGCAATGGGAATGCAGTGCAGTGAGTCCAGAGAGTGCAGTGGCACCATTGGGGATGCAGTGCAGTGAGTCCAGAGAGTGCACTGGCACAACTGGGGATGCAGTGCAGTGAGTCCAGAGAGTGCACTGGCACCACAGGGGATGCACTGCAGTGAGTCCAGAGAGTGCACTGGCACCACTGGGGATGCACTGCAGTGACTCTAGAGGGTGCACTGGCACCACTGGGGATGCACTGCAGTGAGTGCAGAGAGTGCACTGGCACCACTGGGGATGCAGTGCAGTGAGTCCAGAGAGTGCAGTGGCACCACTGGGGATGCAGTGCAGTGAGTGCAGAGAGTGCCCTGGCACCACTGGGGATGCAGTGCAGTGAGTCCAAAGAGTGCACTGGCACCATTGAACATGCAGTGCAGTGAGTCCAGAGAGTGCACTGGCACCACTGGGGATGCAGTGCAGTGAGTCCAGAGAGTGCACTGGCACCAATGGAGCTGTACTGTAGTGAGTCCAGAGAGTGCACTGGCACCACTGGGAATGCAGTGCAGTGACTCCAGAGAGTGCCCTGGCACAACTGGGAATGCAGTGCAGTGAGTCCAGAGAGCGCACTGGCACCACTGGGGATGCAGTGCAGTGAGTATACAGAGTGCACTGGCACCACTGGTGATGCAGTGCCGAGAGTCCAGAGAGTGCACTGGCACCACTGGGGATGCAGTGCAGTGAGTCCAAAGAGTGCACTGGCACCACTGGGGATGCAGAGCAGTGAGTCCAGAGAGTGCACTGGCACCACTGGGGATGCAGTGCAGTGAGTCCAGAGAGTGCACTGGCAACACTGGGGATGCAGTGAAGTGATTCCAGAGCGTGCACTGGCACCTTGGGGATGCAGAGCAGTGAGTCCAGAGAGTGCACTGGCACGACTGGGGATCCAGTGCAGTGAGTGCAGAGAGTGCACTGGCACCACTGGGGATGCAGTGCAGTGAGTCCAGAGAGTGCCCTGGGACCAGTGGGAATGCACTGCAGTGACTCCAGAGAGTGCCCTGGCACAACTGGGAATGCAGTGCAGTGAGTCCAGAGAGCGCACTGGCACCACTGGGGATGCAGTGCAGTGAGTAAACAGAGTGCACTGGCACCACTGGTGATGCAGTGCCGAGAGTCCAGAGAGTGCACTGGCACCACTGGGGATGTAGTGCAGTGAATCCAGAGAGTGCACTGTCACCACTGCGGATGCACTGCAGTGATTCCAGAGAGTGCACTGGCACCACTGGGGAAGCAGTGCAGTGAGTCCAGAGAGTGCACTGGCACCACTGGGGATGCAGTGCAGTGAGTGCAGAGAGTGCCCTGCCACCACTGGGAATGCAGTGCAGTGAGTGCAGAGGTTGCCCTGGCACCATTGGGATGCAGTGCAGTGAGTCCAGAGAGTGCACTGGCTCCACTGGGGATGCAGTGCAGTGAGTCCAAAGAGTGCACTGGCACCACTGGGGATGCAGTGCAGTGCGTCCAGAGAGTGCACTGGCAACACTGGTGATGCAGTGAAGTGATTCCAGAGCGTGCACTGTCACCTTGGGGATGCAGAGCAGTGAGTCCAGAGCGTGCACTGGCACCACTCGGGATGCAGTGCAGGGAGTCCAGAGAGTGCACTGGCACCACTGGGGATGCACTGCAGTGAGTCCAGAGAGTGCCCTGGGAGCAGTGGGAATGCACTGCAGTGAGTCCAGAGAGTGCACTGGCACCACTGGGGACGCACTGCAGTGAGCCCAGAGAGTGCCCTGGCACCACTGGGGATGCAGTGCAGTGAGTCCACAGAGTGCACTAGCAGCAATGGGAATGCAGTGCAGTGAGTCCAGAGAGTGCACTGGCACCACTGGGGATGCAGTGCAGTGAGTCCATAGAGTGCACTGGCACCATTGGGGATGCAGTGCAGTGAGTCCAGAGAGTGCACTGGCACCACTGGGGATGCAGTGCAGTGAGTCCAGAGAGTGCACGGGCACCAGTGGGGATGCACTGCAGTGAGTCCAAAGAGTGCACTGGCACCACTGGGGATGCACTGTAGTGACTCTAGAGAGTGCACTGGCACCACTGGGGATGCAGTGCAGTGAGTACAGAGAGTGCACTGGCACCAGTGGGGATGCAGTGCAGTGAGTCCAGAGAGTGCACTGGCACCACTGGGGATGCAGTGCAGTGAGTCCAGAGAGTTCCCTGACACCACTGGGGATGCAGTGCAGTGAGTCCAAAGAGTGCACTGGCACCATTGAAGATGCAGTGCAGTGAGTCCAGAGAGTGCACTGGCACCACTGGGGATGCAGTGCAGTGAGTCCAGAGAGTGCACTGGCACCACTGGAGGTGTACTGTAGTGAGTCCAGAGAGTGCACTGGCACCACTGGGAATGCAATGCAGTGAGTCCAGAGAGTGCACTGGCACCACTGGGGATGCAGAGCAGGGAGTCCAGTGTGTGCACTGGCACCACTGAGGATGCAGTGCAGTGAGTCCAGAGAGTGCACTGGCACCACTGGGGATGCAGTGCAGTGAGTCCAGAGAGTGCACTGGCACCACTGGGGATGCAGTGCTGTGAGTCCAGAGAGTGCACTGGCACCACTGGGGATGCAGTGCAGTGAGTCCAGAGAGTGCACTGGCACCAGTGGGGATGCACTGCAGTGAGTGCACTGGCACCACTGGGGATGCACTGCAGTGACGCTAAAGAGTGCACTGGCACCACTGGGAATACACTGCAGTGAGTCCAGAGAGTGCACTGGCACCAGTGGGGATGCAGTGCAGTGAGTCCAGAGAGTGCACTGGCACCACTGGGGATGCAGTGCAGTGAGTCCAGAGAGTGCACTGGCACCACTGGAGCTGTACTTTAGTGAGTCCAGAGAGTGCACTGGCACCTCTGGGAATGCAGTGCAGTGAGTCCAGAGAATGCACTGGCACCACTGGTGATGCAGTGCAGTGAGTAAACAGAGTGTACTGGCACCACTGCGGATGCAGTGCCGTGAGTCCAGAGAGTGCACTGTCAGCACTGGGGATGCAGTGCAGTGAGTCCAGAGAGTGCACTGGCACCACTGGGGATGCAGTGCAGTGAGTCCAGAGAGTGCACTGGCACCACTGGGGATCCAGTGCAGTGAGTCCATAGAGTGCACCTGCACCACTGGGGATTCAGTGTAGTGAGTCCAGTAAGTGCAAAGGTACCACTGCGGATGCACTGCAGTGAGTGCACTGGCACCACTGGAGCTGTACTGTAGTGAGTCCAGAGAGTGCACTGGCACCACTGGGAATGCAGTGCAGTGAGTCCAGAGAGTGCACTGGCACCACTGGGGATGCAGTGCAGTGAGTGCAGAGAGTGCCCTGGCACCACTGGGGATGCAGTGCAGTGAGTCCACAGAGTTCAATGGCACCACTGGGTAGCAGTGCCGTGAGTCCAGAGAGTGCACTGGCCCCACTGGGGATGCACTGCAGTGACTTCAGAGAGTGCACTAGCAGCACTAAGGGATGCAGTGCCGTGAGTCCAGAGAGTGCACTTGCACCACTGGGAATGCAGTCCTGTAAGTCCAGAGAGTGCCTTGACAACACTGGGGATGCACTGCAGTGAGTCCAGAGAGTGCACTGGCACCACTGGTAATGCAGTGCAGTGAGTCCAGAGAGTGCCCTGGCACAACTGGGAATGCAGTGCAGTGAGTCCAGAGAGCGCACTGGCACCACTGGGGATGCAGTGCAGTGAGTATACAGAGTGCACTGGCACCACTGGTGATGCAGTGCCGAGAGTCCAGAGAGTGCACTGGCACCACTGGGGATGCAGTGCAGTGAGTCCAAAGAGTGCACTGGCACCACTGGGGATGCAGTGCAGTGAGTCCAGAGAGTGCACTGGCAACACTGGGGATGCAGTGAAGTGATTCCAAAGCGTGCACTGGCACCTTGGGGATGCAGAGCAGTGAGTCCAGAGAGTGCACTGGCACGACTGGGGATGCAGTGCAGTGAGTGCAGAGAGTGCACTGGCACCACTGGTAATGCAGTGCAGTGAGTCCAGGGAGTGCCCTGGGACCAGTGGGAATGCACTGCAGTGACTCCAGAGAGTGCCCTGGCACAACTGGGAATGCAGTGCAGTGAGTCCAGAGAGCGCACTGGCACCACTGGGGATGCAGTGCAGTGAGTAAACAGAGTGCACTGGCACCACTGGTGATGCAGTGCCGAGAGTCCAGAG
Source organism: Anser brachyrhynchus (assembly GCF_964034855.1). NCBI lineage: Eukaryota > Metazoa > Chordata > Aves > Anseriformes > Anatidae > Anser > Anser brachyrhynchus. Next base: position 1,333,921 of record NC_137715.1, read on the forward strand.
AGTGCACTGGCACCACTGGGGATGTAGTGCAGTGAATCCAGAGAGTGCACTGTCACCACTGCGGATGCACTGCAGTGATTCCAGAGAGTGCCCTGGCACCACTGGGGAAGCAGTGCAGTGAGTCCAGAGAGTGCACTGGCACCACTGGGGATGCAGTGCAGTGAGTGCAGAGAGTGCCCTGGCACCACTGGGGATGCAGTGCAGTGAGTGCAGAGGTTGCCCTGGCACCATTGGGATGCAGTGTAGTGAGTCCAGAGAGTGCACTGGCTCCACTGGGGATGCAGTGCAGTGAGTCCAAAGAGTGCACTGGCACCACTGGGGATGCAGTGCAGTGACTCCAGAGAGTGCACTGGCACCACTGGGGATGCAGTGCAGTGAGTGCAGAGAGTGCACTGGTACCACTGGGGATGCAGTGCAGTGAGTCCAGAGAGTGCACTGGCCCCACTCGGGATGCAGTGCAGGGAGTCCAGAGAGTGCACTGGCACCACTGGGGATGCACTGCAGTGAGTCCAGAGAGTGCCCTGGGACCAGTGGGAATTCACTGCAGTGAGTCCAGAGAGTGCACTGGCACCACTGGGGATGCAGTGCAGTGAGTCCAGAGAGTGCACTGGCACCACTGGGGATGCAGTGCAGTGAGTGCAGAGAGTGCCCTGGCACCACTGGGGATGCAGTGCAGTGAGTCCAGAGAGTGCACTGGCACCATTGAAGATGCAGTGCAGTGAGTCCAGAGAGTGCACTGGCACCACTGGGGATGCAGTGCAGTGAGTCCAGAGAGTGCACTGGCACCACTGGAGCTGTACTGCAGTGAGTCCAGAGAGTGCACTGGCACCACTGGGAATGCAGTGCAGTGAGTCCAGGGAGTGCACTGGCACCACTGGGGATGCAGTGCAGGGAGTCCAGTGTGTGCACTGGCACCACTGAGGATGCAGTGCAGTGAGTCCAGAGAGTGCACTGGCACCACTGGGGATGCAGTGCAGTGAGTCCATAGAGTGCACTGGCACCACTGGGGATGCAGTGCTGTGAGTCCAGAGAGTGCACTGGCACCACTGGGGATGCAGTGCAGTGAGTCCAGAGAGTGCACTGGCACCAGTGGGGATGCACTGCAGTGAGTGCACTGGCACCACTGGGGATGCACTGCAGTGACGCTAAAGAGTGCACTGGCACCACTGGGAATACACTGCAGTGAGTCCAGAGAGTGCACTGGCACCAGTGGGGATGCAGTGCAGTGAGTCCAGAGAGTGCACTGGCACCACTGGGGATGCAGTGCAGTGAGTCCAGAGAGTGCACTGGCACCACTGGAGCTGTACTATAGTGAGTCCAGAGAGTGCACTGGCACCTCTGGGAATGCAGTGCAGTGAGTCCAGAGAATGCACTGGCACCACTGGTGATGCAGTGCAGTGAGTAAACAGAGTGTACTGGCACCACTGCGGATGCAGTGCCGTGAGTCCAGAGAGTGCACTGTCAGCACTGGGGATGCAGTGCAGTGAGTCCAGAGAGTGCACTGGCACCACTGGGGATGCAGTGCAGTGAGTCCAGAGAGTGCACTGGCACCACTGGGGATGCAGTGCAGTGAGTCCATAGAGTGCACTGGCACCACTGGGGATTCAGTGTAGTGAGTCCAGTAAGTGCAAAGGTACCAGTGGGGATGCACTGCAGTGAGTGCACTGGCACCACTGGGGATGCACTGCAGTGACGCTAAAGAGTGCACTGGCACCACTGGGAATACACTGCAGTGAGTCCAGAGAGTGCACTGGCACCACTGGGGATGCAGTGCAGTGAGTCCAGTGTGTGCACTGGCACCACTGGGGATGCAGTGCAGTGAGTACAGAGAGTGCACTGGCACCACTGGGGATGCAGTGCAGTGAGTCCATAGAGTGCACTGGCACCACTGGGGATGCAGTGCAGTGAGTCCAGAGAGTGCACTGGCACCACTGGGGATGCAGTGGAGTGAGTCCAGAGAGTGCACTGGCACCAGTGGGGATGCACTGCAGTGAGTGCACTGGCACCACTGGGGATGCACTGCAGTGACGCTAAAGAGTGCACTGGCACCACTGGGAATACACTGCAGTGAGTCCAGAGAGTGCACTGGCACCACTGGGGATGCAGTGCAGTGAGTCCAGAGAGTGCACTGGCACCACTGGGGATGCAGTGCAGTGAGTCCAGAGAGTGCACTGGCACCACTGGGAATGCAGTGCAGTGAGTCCATAGAGTGCACTGGCACCACTGCGGATGAAGTGCCGTGAGTCCAGAGAGTGCACTGTCAGCACTGGGGATGCAGTGCCGTGAGTCCAGAGAGTGCACTGTCAGCACTGGGGATGCAGTGCAGTGAGTCCAGAGAGTGCACTGGCACCACTGGTAATGCAGTGCAGTGAGTCCAGAGAGTGCACTGGCACCACTGGGAATGCACTGCAGTGACTCCAGAGAGTGCACTGGCACCATTGGGGATGCAGTGCAGTGAGTCCAAAGAGTGCACTGGCACCATTGAAGATGCAGTGCAGTGAGTCCAGAGAGTGCACTGGCACCACTGGGGATGCAGTGTAGTGAGTCTAGTAAGTGCTCTGGTACCAGTGGGGATGCACTGCAGTGAGTGCACTGGCACCACTGGGGATGCACTGCAGTGACGCTAAAGAGTGCACTGGTACCACTGGGAATACACTGCAGTGAGTCCAGAGAGTGCACTGGCACCACTGGGGATGCAGTGCAGTGAGTCCAGAGAGTGCACTGGCACCACTGGTAATGCAGTGCAGTGAGTCCAGAGAGTGCACTGGCACCACTGGGAATGCACTGCAGTGACTCCAGAGAGTGCCCTGGCACAACTGGTAATGCAGTGCAGTGAGTCCAGAGAGTGCACTGGCACCACTGGGGATGCAGTGCAGTGAGTAAACAGAGTGCACTGGCACCACTGGGGATGCAGTGCCGAGAGTCCAGAGAGTGCTCCTGCACCACTGGGGATGCAGTGCAGTGAGTCCAGAGAGTGCACTGGCACCACTGGGGATGCACTGCAGGAAGTCCAGTGTGAGCACTGGCACCACTGGGGATGCAGTGCAGTGAGTCCAGAGAGTGCACTGGCACCACTGGGAATGCAGTGCAGTGAGTCCAGAGAGTGCAGTGGCACCACTGGTGATGCAGTGCAGTGAGTCCATAGAGTGCACTGGCACCACTGGGGATGCAGTGCAGTGACTCCAGAGAGTGCACTGGCACCATTGGAGCTGTACTGTAGTGAGTCCAGAGATTGCACTGGCACCACTGGGGATGCAGTGCAGTGAGTCCACAGAGTGCACTGGCACCACTGGGGATGCAGTGCAGTGAGTCCAGAGAGTGTACTGGCACCACTGGGGATGCACTGCAGTGAGTCCAGAGAGTGCACTGGCACCACTGGGGATGCAGTGCAGTGAGTCCACAGAGTTCAATGGCACCACTGGGGATGCAGTGCAGTGAGTCCAGAGAGTGCACTGGCCCCACAGGGGATGCAGTGCAGTGACTCCAGAGAGTGCACTAGGAGCACTGGGGATGCAGTGCCGTGAGTCCAGAGCGTGCACTGGCACCACTGGGAATGCAGTGCTGTGAGTCCAGAGAGTGCCCTGGCAACACTGGCGATGCACTGCAGTGAGTCCAGAGAGTGCACTGGCACCACTGGTAATGCAGTGCAGTGAGTCCAGAGAGTGCACTGGCACCACTGGGAATGCACTGCAGTGACTCCAGAGAGTGCCCTGGCACAACTGGGAATGCAGTGCAGTGAGTCCAGAGAGCGCACTGGCACCACTGGGGATGCAGTGCAGTGAGTAAACAGAGCGCACTGGCTCCACTGGTGATGCAGTGCCGTGAGTCCAGAGAGTGCTCTGGCACCACTGGGGATGCAGTGCAGTGAGTCCAGAGAGTGCACTGGCGCCACTGGAGATGCAGTGCAGTGAGTCCAGAGAGTGCACTGGCACCACTGGGGATGCACTGCAGGGAGTCCAGTGTGAGCACTGGCACCACTGGGGATGCAGTGCAGTGAGTCCATAGAGTGAACTGGCACCACTGGTAATGCAGTGCAGTGAGTCCTGAGAGTGCACTGGCACCACTGGGAATGCACTGCAGTGACTCCAGAGAGTGCCCTGGCACAACTGGGAATGCAGTGCAGTGAGTCCAGAGAGCGCACTGGCACCACTGGGGATGCAGTGCAGTGAGTAAACAGAGTGCACTGGCACCACTGGTGATGCAGTGCCGTGAGTCCAGAGAGTGCACTGGCACCACTGGTGATGCAGTGCAGTGAGTCCAGAGAGTGTACTGGCGCCACTGGGGATGCAGTGCAGTGAGTCCAGAGAGTGCACTGGCACCACTGGGGATGCACTGCAGTGAGTCCAGTGTGAGCACTGGCACCACTGGGGATGCAGTGCAGTGAGTCCATAGAGTGCACTGGTACCACTGGGAATGCAGTGCAGTGAGTCCAGAGAGTGCAGTGGCACCACTGGGGATGCAGTGCAGTGAGTCCATAGAGTGCACTGGCACCACTGGGAATGCAGTGCAGTGAGTCCAGAGAGTGCACTGGCACCACTGGGGATGCAGTGCAGTGAGTCCAGTAAGTGCACTGGCACCAGTGGGGATGCACTGCAGTGAGTGCACTGGCACCACTGGGGATGCACTGCAGTGACGCTAAAGAGTGCACTGGCACCACTGTGAATACACTGCAGTGAGTCCAGAGAGTGCACTGGCACCACTGGGGATGCAGTGCAGTGAGTCCAGAGAGTGCACTGGCACCACTGGGGATGCAGTGCAGTGAGTCCAGAGAGTGCACTGGCACCACTGGAGCTGTACTGTAGTGAGTCCAGAGATTGCACTGGCACCTCTGGGGATGCAGTGCAGTGAGTCCAGAGAGTGCACTGGCACCACTGGTGATGCAGTGCAGTGAGTCCAGAGAGTGCACTGGCACCACTGGGGATGCAGTGCTGTGAGTCCACAGAGTTCAATGGCACCACTGGGGATGCAGTGCTGTGAGTCCAGAGAGTGCACTTGCCCCACTGGGGATGCAGTGCAGTGAGTCCAGAGAGTGCACTAGCAGCACTGGGGATGCAGTGCTGTGAGTCCAGAGAGTGCACTGGCACCACTGGGAATGCAGTGCTGTGAGTCCAGAGAGTGCCCTGGCAACACTGGGGATGCACTGCAGTGAGTCCAGAGAGTGCTCTGGCAGCACTGGTAATGCAGTGCAGTGAGTCCAGAGAGTGCACTGGCACCACTGGGAATGCAGTGCCGTGAGTCCACAGAGTGCACTGGCAACACTGGGGATGCACTGCAGTGAGTCCAGAGAGTGCACTGGCACCACTGGGGATGCTCTGCAGTGAGTATAGACAGTGCACTGGCACGACTTGGGATGCAGTGCAGTGAGTCCAGAGAGTGCAGTGGCACCACTGGGGATGCACTGCAGTGAGTCCAGAGAGTGCACTGGCAACACTGGGGATGCAGTGAAGTGATTCCAGAGCGTGCACTGCACCTTGGGGATGCAGAGCAGTGAGTCCAGAGAGTGCACTGGCACCACTCGGGATGCAGTGCAGTGAGTCCAGAGAGTGCACTGGCAACACTGGGGATGCAGTGAAGTGATTCCAGAGCGTGCACTGGCACCACTGGGGATGCAGTGCAGTGAGTCCAGAGAGTGCCCTGGGACCAGTGGGAATGCACTGCAGTGAGTCCAGAGAGTGCACTGGCACCACTCGGGATGCAGTGCAGTGAGTCCAGAGAGTGCACTGGCACCACTGGGGATGCAGTGCAGTGAGTCCAGAGAGTGCACTGGCACCACTGGGGATGCAGTGCAGTGAGTCCAAAGAGTGCACTGGCACCACTGGGGATGCAGTGCAGTGAGTCCAGGGAGTGCCCTGGGACCAGTGGGAATGCACTGCAGTGACTCCAGAGAGTGCCCTGGCACAACTGGGAATGCAGTGCAGTGAGTCCAGAGAGCGCACTGGCACCACTGGGGATGCAGTGCAGTGAGTAAACAGAGTGCACTGGCACCACTGGTGATGCAGTGCCGAGAGTCCAGAGAGTGCACTGGCACCACTGGGGATGTAGTGCAGTGAATCCAGAGAGTGCACTGTCACCACTGCGGATGCACTGCAGTGATTCCAGAGAGTGCCCTGGCACCACTGGGGAAGCAGTGCAGTGAGTCCAGAGAGTGCACTGGCACCACTGGGGATGCAGTGCAGTGAGTGCAGAGAGTGCCCTGGCACCACTGGGGATGCAGTGCAGTGAGTGCAGAGGTTGCCCTGGCACCATTGGGATGCAGTGTAGTGAGTCCAGAGAGTGCACTGGCTCCACTGGGGATGCAGTGCAGTGAGTCCAAAGAGTGCACTGGCACCACTGGGGATGCAGTGCAGTGACTCCAGAGAGTGCACTGGCACCACTGGGGATGCAGTGCAGTGAGTGCAGAGAGTGCACTGGTACCACTGGGGATGCAGTGCAGTGAGTCCAGAGAGTGCACTGGCCCCACTCGGGATGCAGTGCAGGGAGTCCAGAGAGTGCACTGGCACCACTGGGGATGCACTGCAGTGAGTCCAGAGAGTGCCCTGGGACCAGTGGGAATTCACTGCAGTGAGTCCAGAGAGTGCACTGGCACCACTGGGGATGCAGTGCAGTGAGTCCAGAGAGTGCACTGGCACCACTGGGGATGCAGTGCAGTGAGTGCAGAGAGTGCCCTGGCACCACTGGGGATGCAGTGCAGTGAGTCCAGAGAGTGCACTGGCACCATTGAAGATGCAGTGCAGTGAGTCCAGAGAGTGCACTGGCACCACTGGGGATGCAGTGCAGTGAGTCCAGAGAGTGCACTGGCACCACTGGAGCTGTACTGCAGTGAGTCCAGAGAGTGCACTGGCACCACTGGGAATGCAGTGCAGTGAGTCCAGGGAGTGCACTGGCACCACTGGGGATGCAGTGCAGGGAGTCCAGTGTGTGCACTGGCACCACTGAGGATGCAGTGCAGTGAGTCCAGAGAGTGCACTGGCACCACTGGGGATGCAGTGCAGTGAGTCCATAGAGTGCACTGGCACCACTGGGGATGCAGTGCTGTGAGTCCAGAGAGTGCACTGGCACCACTGGGGATGCAGTGCAGTGAGTCCAGAGAGTGCACTGGCACCAGTGGGGATGCACTGCAGTGAGTGCACTGGCACCACTGGGGATGCACTGCAGTGACGCTAAAGAGTGCACTGGCACCACTGGGAATACACTGCAGTGAGTCCAGAGAGTGCACTGGCACCAGTGGGGATGCAGTGCAGTGAGTCCAGAGAGTGCACTGGCACCACTGGGGATGCAGTGCAGTGAGTCCAGAGAGTGCACTGGCACCACTGGAGCTGTACTATAGTGAGTCCAGAGAGTGCACTGGCACCTCTGGGAATGCAGTGCAGTGAGTCCAGAGAATGCACTGGCACCACTGGTGATGCAGTGCAGTGAGTAAACAGAGTGTACTGGCACCACTGCGGATGCAGTGCCGTGAGTCCAGAGAGTGCACTGTCAGCACTGGGGATGCAGTGCAGTGAGTCCAGAGAGTGCACTGGCACCACTGGGGATGCAGTGCAGTGAGTCCAGAGAGTGCACTGGCACCACTGGGGATGCAGTGCAGTGAGTCCATAGAGTGCACTGGCACCACTGGGGATTCAGTGTAGTGAGTCCAGTAAGTGCAAAGGTACCAGTGGGGATGCACTGCAGTGAGTGCACTGGCACCACTGGGGATGCACTGCAGTGACGCTAAAGAGTGCACTGGCACCACTGGGAATACACTGCAGTGAGTCCAGAGAGTGCACTGGCACCACTGGGGATGCAGTGCAGTGAGTCCAGTGTGTGCACTGGCACCACTGGGGATGCAGTGCAGTGAGTACAGAGAGTGCACTGGCACCACTGGGGATGCAGTGCAGTGAGTCCATAGAGTGCACTGGCACCACTGGGGATGCAGTGCAGTGAGTCCAGAGAGTGCACTGGCACCACTGGGGATGCAGTGGAGTGAGTCCAGAGAGTGCACTGGCACCAGTGGGGATGCACTGCAGTGAGTGCACTGGCACCACTGGGGATGCACTGCAGTGACGCTAAAGAGTGCACTGGCACCACTGGGAATACACTGCAGTGAGTCCAGAGAGTGCACTGGCACCACTGGGGATGCAGTGCAGTGAGTCCAGAGAGTGCACTGGCACCACTGGGGATGCAGTGCAGTGAGTCCAGAGAGTGCACTGGCACCACTGGGAATGCAGTGCAGTGAGTCCATAGAGTGCACTGGCACCACTGCGGATGAAGTGCCGTGAGTCCAGAGAGTGCACTGTCAGCACTGGGGATGCAGTGCCGTGAGTCCAGAGAGTGCACTGTCAGCACTGGGGATGCAGTGCAGTGAGTCCAGAGAGTGCACTGGCACCACTGGTAATGCAGTGCAGTGAGTCCAGAGAGTGCACTGGCACCACTGGGAATGCACTGCAGTGACTCCAGAGAGTGCACTGGCACCATTGGGGATGCAGTGCAGTGAGTCCAAAGAGTGCACTGGCACCATTGAAGATGCAGTGCAGTGAGTCCAGAGAGTGCACTGGCACCACTGGGGATGCAGTGTAGTGAGTCTAGTAAGTGCTCTGGTACCAGTGGGGATGCACTGCAGTGAGTGCACTGGCACCACTGGGGATGCACTGCAGTGACGCTAAAGAGTGCACTGGTACCACTGGGAATACACTGCAGTGAGTCCAGAGAGTGCACTGGCACCACTGGGGATGCAGTGCAGTGAGTCCAGAGAGTGCACTGGCACCACTGGTAATGCAGTGCAGTGAGTCCAGAGAGTGCACTGGCACCACTGGGAATGCACTGCAGTGACTCCAGAGAGTGCCCTGGCACAACTGGTAATGCAGTGCAGTGAGTCCAGAGAGTGCACTGGCACCACTGGGGATGCAGTGCAGTGAGTAAACAGAGTGCACTGGCACCACTGGGGATGCAGTGCCGAGAGTCCAGAGAGTGCTCCTGCACCACTGGGGATGCAGTGCAGTGAGTCCAGAGAGTGCACTGGCACCACTGGGGATGCACTGCAGGAAGTCCAGTGTGAGCACTGGCACCACTGGGGATGCAGTGCAGTGAGTCCAGAGAGTGCACTGGCACCACTGGGAATGCAGTGCAGTGAGTCCAGAGAGTGCAGTGGCACCACTGGTGATGCAGTGCAGTGAGTCCATAGAGTGCACTGGCACCACTGGGGATGCAGTGCAGTGACTCCAGAGAGTGCACTGGCACCATTGGAGCTGTACTGTAGTGAGTCCAGAGATTGCACTGGCACCACTGGGGATGCAGTGCAGTGAGTCCAGAGAGTGCACTGGCACCACTGGGGATGCAGTGCAGTGAGTCCAGAGAGTGTACTGGCACCACTGGGGATGCACTGCAGTGAGTCCAGAGAGTGCACTGGCACCACTGGGGATGCAGTGCAGTGAGTCCACAGAGTTCAATGGCACCACTGGGGATGCAGTGCAGTGAGTCCAGAGAGTGCACTGGCCCCACAGGGGATGCAGTGCAGTGACTCCAGAGAGTGCACTAGGAGCACTGGGGATGCAGTGCCGTGAGTCCAGAGCGTGCACTGGCACCACTGGGAATGCAGTGCTGTGAGTCCAGAGAGTGCCCTGGCAACACTGGCGATGCACTGCAGTGAGTCCAGAGAGTGCACTGGCACCACTGGTAATGCAGTGCAGTGAGTCCAGAGAGTGCACTGGCACCACTGGGAATGCACTGCAGTGACTCCAGAGAGTGCCCTGGCACAACTGGGAATGCAGTGCAGTGAGTCCAGAGAGCGCACTGGCACCACTGGGGATGCAGTGCAGTGAGTAAACAGAGCGCACTGGCTCCACTGGTGATGCAGTGCCGTGAGTCCAGAGAGTGCTCTGGCACCACTGGGGATGCAGTGCAGTGAGTCCAGAGAGTGCACTGGCGCCACTGGAGATGCAGTGCAGTGAGTCCAGAGAGTGCACTGGCACCACTGGGGATGCACTGCAGGGAGTCCAGTGTGAGCACTGGCACCACTGGGGATGCAGTGCAGTGAGTCCATAGAGTGAACTGGCACCACTGGTAATGCAGTGCAGTGAGTCCTGAGAGTGCACTGGCACCACTGGGAATGCACTGCAGTGACTCCAGAGAGTGCCCTGGCACAACTGGGAATGCAGTGCAGTGAGTCCAGAGAGCGCACTGGCACCACTGGGGATGCAGTGCAGTGAGTAAACAGAGTGCACTGGCACCACTGGTGATGCAGTGCCGTGAGTCCAGAGAGTGCACTGGCACCACTGGTGATGCAGTGCAGTGAGTCCAGAGAGTGTACTGGCGCCACTGGGGATGCAGTGCAGTGAGTCCAGAGAGTGCACTGGCACCACTGGGGATGCACTGCAGTGAGTCCAGTGTGAGCACTGGCACCACTGGGGATGCAGTGCAGTGAGTCCATAGAGTGCACTGGTACCACTGGGAATGCAGTGCAGTGAGTCCAGAGAGTGCAGTGGCACCACTGGGGATGCAGTGCAGTGAGTCCATAGAGTGCACTGGCACCACTGGGAATGCAGTGCAGTGAGTCCAGAGAGTGCACTGGCACCACTGGGGATGCAGTGCAGTGAGTCCAGTAAGTGCACTGGCACCAGTGGGGATGCACTGCAGTGAGTGCACTGGCACCACTGGGGATGCACTGCAGTGACGCTAAAGAGTGCACTGGCACCACTGTGAATACACTGCAGTGAGTCCAGAGAGTGCACTGGCACCACTGGGGATGCAGTGCAGTGAGTCCAGAGAGTGCACTGGCACCACTGGGGATGCAGTGCAGTGAGTCCAGAGAGTGCACTGGCACCACTGGAGCTGTACTGTAGTGAGTCCAGAGATTGCACTGGCACCTCTGGGGATGCAGTGCAGTGAGTCCAGAGAGTGCACTGGCACCACTGGTGATGCAGTGCAGTGAGTCCAGAGAGTGCACTGGCACCACTGGGGATGCAGTGCTGTGAGTCCACAGAGTTCAATGGCACCACTGGGGATGCAGTGCTGTGAGTCCAGAGAGTGCACTTGCCCCACTGGGGATGCAGTGCAGTGAGTCCAGAGAGTGCACTAGCAGCACTGGGGATGCAGTGCTGTGAGTCCAGAGAGTGCACTGGCACCACTGGGAATGCAGTGCTGTGAGTCCAGAGAGTGCCCTGGCAACACTGGGGATGCACTGCAGTGAGTCCAGAGAGTGCTCTGGCAGCACTGGTAATGCAGTGCAGTGAGTCCAGAGAGTGCACTGGCACCACTGGGAATGCAGTGCCGTGAGTCCACAGAGTGCACTGGCAACACTGGGGATGCACTGCAGTGAGTCCAGAGAGTGCACTGGCACCACTGGGGATGCTCTGCAGTGAGTATAGACAGTGCACTGGCACGACTTGGGATGCAGTGCAGTGAGTCCAGAGAGTGCAGTGGCACCACTGGGGATGCACTGCAGTGAGTCCAGAGAGTGCACTGGCAACACTGGGGATGCAGTGAAGTGATTCCAGAGCGTGCACTGCACCTTGGGGATGCAGAGCAGTGAGTCCAGAGAGTGCACTGGCACCACTCGGGATGCAGTGCAGTGAGTCCAGAGAGTGCACTGGCAACACTGGGGATGCAGTGAAGTGATTCCAGAGCGTGCACTGGCACCACTGGGGATGCAGTGCAGTGAGTCCAGAGAGTGCCCTGGGACCAGTGGGAATGCACTGCAGTGAGTCCAGAGAGTGCACTGGCACCACTCGGGATGCAGTGCAGTGAGTCCAGAGAGTGCACTGGCACCACTGGGGATGCAGTGCAGTGAGTCCAGAGAGTGCACTGGCACCACTGGGGATGCAGTGCAGTGAGTCCAAAGAGTGCACTGGCACCACTGGGGATGCAGTGCAGTGAGTAAACAGAGTGCACTGGCACCACTGCGGATGCAGTGCCGTGAGTCCAGGGAGTGCACTGTCAGCGCTGGGGATGCAGTGCAGTGAGTCCAGAGAGTGCCCTGGCACCACTGGGGATGCAGTGCAGTGAGTCCAGAGAGTGCACTGGCACCACTGGGGATGCAGTGCAGTGAGGCCATAGAGTGCAGTGGCACCACTGGGGATGCAGTGCAGTGAGTCCAGAGAGTGCACTGGCCCCACTGGGGATGCAGTGCAGTGAGTGCAGAGAGTGCACTGGCACCAGTGGGGATGCACTGCAGAGAGTGCACTGGCACCACTGGGGATGCACTGCAGTGACGCTAAAGAGTGCACTGGCACCACTGCGGATGCAGTACCGTGAGTCCAGAGCGTGCACTGGCACCACTGGGGATGCAGTGCAGTGAGTGCAGAGAGTGCACTGGCACCACTGGGGATGCAGTGCAGTGAGTCCAGAGAGTGCACTCGCACCACTGGGGATGCAGTGCAGTGAGTCCAGAGAGTGTACTGGCACCAATGGGGATGCACTGCAGTGAGTCCAGAGAGTGCACTGGCACCACTGGGAATGCAGTGCAGTGAGTCCAGAGAGTGCAGTGACACCACTGGGGATGCAGTGCAGTGAGTCCATAGAGTGCACTGGCACCACTGGGGATGCAGTGCAGTGAGTCCAGAGAGTGCACTGGCACCACTGGGGATGCAGTGCAGTGAGTCCAGAGAGTGCACTGGCACCACTGGGGATGCACTGCAGTGACTCCAGAGAGTGCCGTGGCACTAGTGAAGATGCACTGCAGTGTCTCCAGAGAGTGCCCTGGCACCACTGGTAATGCAGTGCAGTGAGTATACAGAGAGTGCACTGGCACCACTGGGGATGCACTGCAGTGACTCCAGAGAGTGCCCTGGCACTAGTGGAGATGCACAGCAGTGTCTCCAGAGAGTGCACTGGCACCACTGGGGATGCACTGCAGTTATTCCAGAGAGTGCACTGGCACCACTGGGGATGTAGTGCAGTGATTCCAGAGAGTGCACTGGCACCACTGGGGATGCACTGCAGTGAGTCCAGAGAGTGCACTGGCACCACTGGGTATGCAGTGCAGTGAGTGCAGAGAGTGCACTGGCACCACTCGGGATGCAGTGCAGTGAGTGCATTGAGTGCCCTGGCACCATTGGGGATGCAGTTCAGTGAGTCCAAAGAGTGCACTGGCACCACTGGGGATGCAGTGCAGTGAGTCCAGAGAGTGCACTGGCAACACTGGGGATGCAGTGAAGTGATTCCAGAGCGTGCACTGGCACCTTGGGGATGCAGTGCAGTGAGTCCAGAGAGTGCACTGGCACCACTCGGGATGCCATGCAGTGAGTCCATAGAGTGCACTGGCACCACTGGGGATGCAGTGCAGTGAGTCCAGAGAGTGCACTGGCACCACTCGGGATGCCGTGCAGTGAGTCCACAGAGTACCCTGGCACCACTGGGGATGCAGTGCAGGGAGTCCAGTGTGTGCACTGGCACCACTGAGGATGCAGTGCAGTGAGTCCAGAGAGTGCACTGGCACCACTGGGGATGCAGTGCAGTGAGTCCAGAGAGTGTACTGGCACCACTGGGGATGCACTGCAGTGAGTCCAGAGAGTGCACTGGCACCACTGGGGATGCACTGCAGTGAGTCCAGAGAGTGCACTGGCACCACTGGGGATGCACTGCAGTGAGTCCAGAGAGTGCACTGGCACCACTCGGGATGCCGTGCAGTGAGTCCATAGAGTGCACTGGCACCACTGGGGATGCAGTGCAGGGAGTCCAGTGTGTGCACTGGCACCACTGAGGATGCAGTGCAGTGAGTCCAGAGAGTGCACTGGCACCACTGGGGATGCAGTGCAGTGAGTCCAGAGAGTGTACTGGCACCACTGGGGATGCACTGCAGTGAGTCCAGAGAGTGCACTGGCACCACTGGGGATGCACTGCAGTGAGTCCAGAGAGTGCACTGGCACCAGTGGGGATGCACTGCAGTGAGTGCACTGGCACCACTGGGGATGCACTGCAGTGACGCTAAAGAGTGCACTGGCACCACTGGGAATACACTGCAGTGAGTCCAGAGAGTGCACTGGCACCACTGGGGATGCAGTGCAGTGAGTGCAGAGAGTGCCCTGGCACCACTGGGGATGCAGTGCAGTGAGTCCACAGAGTTCAATGGCACCACTGGGTAGGAGTGCCGTGAGTCCAGAGAGTGCACTGGCCCCACTGGGGATGCAGTGCAGTGAGTCCAGAGAGTGCACTAGCAGCACTAAGGGATGCAGTGCCGTGAGTCCAGAGAGTGCACTGGCACCACTGGGAATGCAGTCCTGTAAGTCCAGAGAGTGCCTTGGCAACACTGGGGATGCACTGCAGTGAGTCCAGAGAGTGCACTGGCACCACTGGTAATGCAGTGCAGTGAGTCCAGAGAGTGCACTCGCACCACTGGGAATGCACTGCAGTGACTCCAGAGAGTGCCCTGGCACAACTGGGAATGCAGTGCAGTGAGTCCAGAGAGCGCACTGGCACCACTGGGGATGCAGTGCAGTGAGTATACAGAGTGCACTGGCACCACTGGTGATGCAGTTCCGAGAGTCCAGAGAGTGCACTGGCACCACTGGGGATGCAGTGCAGTGAGTCCATAGAGTGCACTGGCACCACTGGGGATGCAGTGCAGTGAGTCCAGAGAGTGTACTGGCACCACTGGGGATGCACTGCAGTGAGTCCAGAGAGTGCACTGGCACCAGTGGGGATGCACTGCAGTGAGTGCACTGGCACCACTGGGGATGCACTGCAGTGACGCTAAAGAGTGCACTGGCACCACTGGGAATACACTGCAGTGAGTCCAGAGAGTGCACTGGCACCACTGGGGATGCAGTGCAGTGAGTGCAGAGAGTGCCCTGGCACCACTGGGGATGCAGTGCAGTGAGTCCACAGAGTTCAATGGCACCACTGGGTAGCAGTGCCGTGAGTCCAGAGAGTGCACTGGCCCCACTGGGGATGCAGTGCAGTGACTCCAGAGAGTGCACTAGCAGCACTAAGGGATGCAGTGCAGTGAGTCCAGAGAGTGCACTGGCACCACTGGGAATGCAGTCCTGTAAGTCCAGAGAGTGCCTTGGCAACACTGGGGATGCACTGCAGTGAGTCCAGAGAGTGCACTGGCACCACTGGTAATGCAGTGCAGTGAGTCCAGAGAGTGCACTCGCACCACTGGGAATGCACTGCAGTGACTACAGAGAGTGCCCTGGCACAACTGGGAATGCAGTGCAGTGAGTCCAGAGAGCGCACTGGCACCACTGGGGATGCAGTGCAGTGAGTATACAGAGTGCACTGGCACCACTGGTGATGCAGTGCCGAGAGTCCAGAGAGTGCACTGGCACCACTGGGGATGCAGTGCAGTGAGTCCAAAGAGTGCACTGGCACCACTGGGGATGCACTGCAGTGAGTCCAGAGAGTGCACTGGCAACACTGGGGATGCAGTGAAGTGATTCCAGAGCGTGCACTGGCACCTTGGGGATGCAGAGCAGTGAGTCCAGAGAGTGCACTGGCACGACTGGGGATGCAGTGCAGTGAGTGCAGAGAGTGCACTGGCACCACTGGGGACGCAGTGCAGTGAGTCCAGGGAGTGCCCTGGGACCAGTGGGAATGCACTGCAGTGACTCCAGAGAGTGCCCTGGCACAACTGGGAATGCAGTGCAGTGAGTCCAGAGAGCGCACTGGCACCACTGGGGATGCAGTGCAGTGAGTAAACAGAGTGCACTGGCACCACTGGTGATGCAGTGCCGAGAGTCCAGAGAGTGCACTGGCACCACTGGGGATGTAGTGCAGTGAATCCAGAGAGTGCACTGTCAGCACTGCGGATGCACTGCAGTGATTCCAGAGAGTGCCCTGGCACCACTGGGGATGCAGTGCAGTGAGTGCAGAGGTTGCCCTGGCACCATTGGGATGCAGTGCAGTGAGTCCAGAGAGTGCACTGGCTCCACTGGGGATGCAGTGCAGTGAGTCCAAAGAGTGCACTGGCACCACTGGGGATGCAGTGCAGTGACTCCAGAGAGTGCACTGGCACCACTGGGGATGCAGTGCAGTGAGTCCAGAGAGTGCACTGGTACCACTGGGGATGCAGTGCAGTGAGTCCAGAGAGTGCACTGGCACCACTGGGGATGCAGTGCAGTGAGTCCAGAGAGTGCACTGGCACCACTGGGGATGCACTGCAGTGAGTCCAGAGAGTGCCCTGGGACCAGTGGGAATGCACTGCAGTGAGTCCAGAGAGCGCACTGGCACCACTGGTGATGCAGTGCAGTGAGTCCAGAGAGTGCACTGGCACCACTGGGGATGCAGTGCAGTGAGTGCAGAGAGTGCCCTGGCACCACTGGGGATGCAGTGCAGTGAGTCCAGAGAGTGCACTGGCACCATTGAAGATACAGTGCAGTGAGTCCAGAGAGTGCACTGGCACCACTGGGGATGCAGTGCAGTGAGTCCAGAGAGTGCACTGGCACCACTGGAGCTGTACTGTAGTGAGTCCAGAGAGTGCACTGGCACCACTGGGAATGCAGTGCAGTGAGTCCAGAGAGTGCACTGGCACCACTGGGGATGCAGTGCAGGGAGTCCAGTGTGTGCACTGGCACCACTGAGGATGCAGTGCAGTGAGTCCAGAGAGTGCACTGGCACCACTGGGGATGCAGTGCAGTGAGTCCATAGAGTGCACTGGCACCACTGTGGATGCAGTGCTGTGAGTCCAGAGAGTGCACTGGCACCACTGGGGATGCAGTGCAGTGAGTCCAGAGAGTGCACTGGCACCAGTGGGGATGCACTGCAGTGAGTGCACTGGCACCACTGGGGATGCACTGCAGTGACGCTAAAGAGTGCACTGGCACCACTGGGAATACACTGCAGTGAGTCCAGAGAGTGCACTGGCACCAGTGGGGATGCAGTGCAGTGAGTCCAGAGAGTGCACTCGCACCACTGGGGATGCAGTGCAGTGAGTCCAGAGAGTGCACTGGCACGACTGGAGCTGTACTATAGTGAGTCCAGAGAGTGCACTGGCACCTCTGGGAATGCAGTGCAGTGAGTCCAGAGAATGCACTGGCACCACTGGTGATGCAGTGCAGTGAGTAAACAGAGTGTACTGGCACCACTGCGGATGCAGTGCCGTGAGTCCAGAGAGTGCACTGTCAGCACTGGGGATGCAGTGCAGTGAGTCCAGAGAGTGCACTGGCAACACTGGGGATGCACTGCAGTGAGTCCAGAGAGTGCTCTGGCAGCACTGGTAATGCAGTGCAGTGAGTCCAGAGAGTGCACTGGCACCACTGGGAATGCAGTGCCGTGAGTCCACAGAGTGCACTGGCAACACTGGGGATGCACTGCAGTGAGTCCAGAGAGTGCACTGGCACCACTGGGGATGCTCTGCAGTGAGTACAGACAGTGCACTGGCACGACTTGGGATGCAGTGCAGTGAGTCCAGAGAGTGCAGTGGCACCACTGGGGATGCACTGCAGTGAGTCCAGAGAGTGCACTGGCAACACTGGGGATGCAGTGAAGTGATTCCAGAGCGTGCACTGCACCTTGGGGATGCAGAGCAGTGAGTCCAGAGAGTGCACTGGCACCACTCGGGATGCAGTGCAGTGAGTCCAGAGAGTGCACTGGCAACACTGGGGATGCAGTGAAGTGATTCCAGAGCGTGCACTGGCACCACTGGGGATGCAGTGCAGTGAGTCCAGAGAGTGCCCTGGGACCAGTGGGAATGCACTGCAGTGAGTCCAGAGAGTGCACTGGCACCACTCGGGATGCAGTGCAGTGAGTCCAGAGAGTGCTCTGGCACCACTGGAGCTCTACTGTAGTGAGTCCAGAGAGTGCACTGGCACCACTGGGAATGCAGTGCAGTGAGTCCAGAGAGTGCACTGGCACCACTGGGGATGCAGTGCAGTGAGTAAACAGAGTGCACTGGCACCACTGCGGATGCAGTGCCGTGAGTCCAGGGAGTGCACTGTCAGCACTGGGGATGCAGTGCAGTGAGTCCAGAGAGTGCCCTGGCACCACTGGGGATGCAGTGCAGTGAGTCCAGAGAGTGCACTGGCACCACTGGGGATGCAGTGCAGTGAGGCCATAGAGTGCAGTGGCACCACTGGGGATGCAGTGCAGTGAGTCCAGAGAGTGCACTGGCCCCACTGGGGATGCAGTGCAGTGAGTGCAGAGAGTGCACTGGCACCAGTGGGGATGCACTGCAGAGAGTGCACTGGCACCACTGGGGATGCACTGCAGTGACGCTAAAGAGTGCACTGGCACCACTGCGGATGCAGTACCGTGAGTCCAGAGCGTGCACTGGCACCACTGGGGATGCAGTGCAGTGAGTGCAGAGAGTGCACTGGCACCACTGGGGATGCAGTGCAGTGAGTCCAGAGAGTGCACTCGCACCACTGGGGATGCAGTGCAGTGAGTCCAGAGAGTGTACTGGCACCAATGGGGATGCACTGCAGTGAGTCCAGAGAGTGCACTGGCACCACTGGGAATGCAGTGCAGTGAGTCCAGAGAGTGCAGTGACACCACTGGGGATGCAGTGCAGTGAGTCCATAGAGTGCACTGGCACCACTGGGGATGCAGTGCAGTGAGTCCAGAGAGTGCACTGGCACCACTGGGGATGCAGTGCAGTGAGTCCAGAGAGTGCACCGGCACCACTGGGGATGCACTGCAGTGACTCCAGAGAGTGCCGTGGCACTAGTGAAGATGCACTGCAGTGTCTCCAGAGAGTGCCCTGGCACCACTGGTAATGCAGTGCAGTGAGTATACAGAGAGTGCACTGGCACCACTGGGGATGCACTGCAGTGACTCCAGAGAGTGCCCTGGCACTAGTGGAGATGCACAGCAGTGTCTCCAGAGAGTGCACTGGCACCACTGGGGATGCACTGCAGTTAGTCCAGAGAGTGCACTGGCACCACTGGGGATGTAGTGCAGTGATTCCAGAGAGTGCACTGGCACCACTGGGGATGCACTGCAGTGAGTCCAGAGAGTGCACTGGCACCACTGGGGATGCAGTGCAGTGAGTGCAGAGAGTGCACTGGCACCACTCGGGATGCAGTGCAGTGAGTGCATTGAGTGCCCTGGCACCATTGGGGATGCAGTTCAGTGAGTCCAAAGAGTGCACTGGCACCACTGGGGATGCAGTGCAGTGAGTCCAGAGAGTGCACTGGCAACTCTGGGGATGCAGTGAAGTGATTCCAGAGCGTGCACTGGCACCTTGGGGATGCAGTGCAGTGAGTCCAGAGAGTGCACTGGCACCACTCGGGATGCCATGCAGTGAGTCCATAGAGTGCACTGGCACCACTGGGGATGCAGTGCAGTGAGTCCAGAGAGTGCACTGGCACCACTCGGGATGCCGTGCAGTGAGTCCACAGAGTACCCTGGCACCACTGGGGATGCAGTGCAGGGAGTCCAGTGTGTGCACTGGCACCACTGAGGATGCAGTGCAGTGAGTCCAGAGAGTGCACTGGCACCACTGGGGATGCAGTGCAGTGAGTCCAGAGAGTGCACTGGCACCACTGGGGATGCACTGCAGTGAGTCCAGAGAGTGCACTGGCACCACTGGGGATGCACTGCAGTGAGTCCAGTGAGTGCACTGGCACCACTGGGGATGCACTGCAGTGACGCTAAAGAGTGCACTGGCACCACTGGGAATACACTGCAGTGAGTCCAGAGAGTGCACTGGCACCACTGGGGATGCAGTGCAGTGAGTGCAGAGAGTGCCCTGGCACCACTGGGGATGCAGTGCAGTGAGTCCACAGAGTTCAATGGCACCACTGGGTAGCAGTGCCGTGAGTCCAGAGAGTGCACTGGCCCCACTGGGGATGCAGTGCAGTGAGTCCAGAGAGTGCACTAGCAGCACTAAGGGATGCAGTGCCGTGAGTCCAGAGAGTGCACTGGCACCACTGGGAATGCAGTCCTGTAAGTCCAGAGAGTGCCTTGGCAACACTGGGGATGCACTGCAGTGAGTCCAGAGAGTGCACTGGCACCACTGGTAATGCAGTGCAGTGAGTCCAGAGAGTGCACTCGCACCACTGGGAATGCACTGCAGTGACTCCAGAGAGTGCCCTGGCACAACTGGGAATGCAGTGCAGTGAGTCCAGAGAGCGCACTGGCACCACTGGGGATGCAGTGCAGTGAGTCCAGAGAGTGCACTGGCACCACTGGTGATGCAGTGCCGAGAGTCCAGAGAGTGCACTGGCACCACTGGGGATGCAGTGCAGTGAGTCCAGAGAGTGCACTGGCACCACTGGGGATGCAGTGCAGTGAGTCCATAGAGTGCACTGGCACCACTGGGGATGCAGTGCAGTGAGTCCAGAGAGTGTACTGGCACCACTGGGGATGCACTGCAGTGAGTCCAGAGAGTGCACTGGCACCAGTGGGGATGCACTGCAGTGAGTGCACTGGCACCACTGGGGATGCACTGCAGTGACGCTAAAGAGTGCACTGGCACCACTGGGAATACACTGCAGTGAGTCCAGAGAGTGCACTGGCACCACTGGGGATTCAGTGCAGTGAGTGCAGAGAGTGCCCTGGCACCACTGGGGATGCAGTGCAGTGAGTCCACAGAGTTCAATGGCACCACTGGGTAGCAGTGCCGTGAGTCCAGAGAGTGCACTGGCCCCACTGGGGATGCAGTGCAGTGACTCCAGAGAGTGCACTAGCAGCACTAAGGGATGCAGTGCCGTGAGTCCAGAGAGTGCACTGGCACCACTGGGAATGCAGTCCTGTAAGTCCAGAGAGTGCCTTGGCAACACTGGGGATGCACTGCAGTGAGTCCAGAGAGTGCACTGGCACCACTGGTAATGCAGTGCAGTGAGTCCAGAGAGTGCACTCGCACCACTGGGGATGCAGTGCAGTGAGTATACAGAGTGCACTGGCACCACTGGTGATGCAGTGCCGAGAGTCCAGAGAGTGCACTGGCACCACTGGGGATGCAGTGCAGTGAGTCCAAAGAGTGCACTGGCACCACTGGGGATGCAGTGCAGTGAGTCCAGAGAGTGCACTGGCAACACTGGGGATGCAGTGAAGTGATTCCAGAGCGTGCACTGGCACCTTGGGGATGCAGAGCAGTGAGTCCAGAGAGTGCACTGGCACGACTGGGGATGCAGTGCAGTGAGTGCAGAGAGTGCACTGGCACCACTGGGGACGCAGTGCAGTGAGTCCAGGGAGTGCCCTGGGACCAGTGGGAATGCACTGCAGTGACTCCAGAGAGTGCCCTGGCACAACTGGGAATGCAGTGCAGTGAGTCCAGAGAGCGCACTGGCACCACTGGGGATGCAGTGCAGTGAGTAAACAGAGTGCACTGGCACCACTGGTGATGCAGTGCCGAGAGTCCAGAGAGTGCACTGGCACCACTGGGGATGTAGTGCAGTGAATCCAGAGAGTGCACTGTCAGCACTGCGGATGCACTGCAGTGATTCCAGAGAGTGCCCTGGCACCACTGGGGAAGCAGTGCAGTGAGTCCATAGAGTGCACTGGCACCACTGGGGATGCAGTGCAGTGAGTGCAGAGAGTGCCCTGGCACCACTGGGGATGCAGTGCAGTGAGTGCAGAGGTTGCCCTGGCACCATTGGGATGCAGTGCAGTGAGTCCAGAGAGTGCACTGGCTCCACTGGGGATGCAGTGCAGTGAGTCCAAAGAGTGCACTGGCACCACTGGGGATGCAGTGCAGTGACTCCAGAGAGTGCACTGGCACCACTGGGGATGCAGTGCAGTGAGACCAGAGAGTGCACTGGTACCACTGGGGATGCAGTGCAGTGAGTCCAGAGAGTGCACTGGCACCACTCGGGATGCAGTGCAGGGAGTCCAGAGAGTGCACTGGCACCACTGGGGATGCACTGCAGTGAGTCCAGAGAGTGCCCTGGGACCAGTGGGAATGCACTGCAGTGAGTCCAGAGAGTGCACTGGCACCACTGGTGATGCAGTGCAGTGAGTCCAGAGAGTGCACTGGCACCACTGGGGATGCAGTGCAGTGAGTGCAGAGAGTGCCCTGGCACCACTGGGGATGCAGTGCAGTGAGTCCAGAGAGTGCACTGGCACCATTGAAGATACAGTGCAGTGAGTCCAGAGAGTGCACTGGCACCACTGGGGATGCAGTGCAGTGAGTCCAGAGAGTGCACTGGCACCACTGGAGCTGTACTGTAGTGAGTCCAGAGAGTGCACTGGCACCACTGGGAATGCAGTGCAGTGAGTCCAGAGAGTGCACTGGCACCACTGGGGATGCAGTGCAGGGAGTCCAGTGTGTGCACTGGCACCACTGAGTATGCAGTGCAGTGAGTCCAGAGAGTGCACTGGCACCACTGGGGATGCAGTGCAGTGAGTCCATAGAGTGCACTGGCACCACTGGGGATGCAGTGCTGTGAGTCCAGAGAGTGCACTGGCACCACTGGGGATGCAGTGCAGTGAGTCCAGAGAGTGCACTGGCACCAGTGGGGATGCACTGCAGTGAGTGCACTGGCACCACTGGGGATGCACTGCAGTGACGCTAAAGAGTGCACTGGCACCACTGGGAATACACTGCAGTGAGTCCAGAGAGTGCACTGGCACCAGTGGGGATGCAGTGCAGTGAGTCCAGAGAGTGCACTCGCACCACTGGAGCTGTACTATAGTGAGTCCAGAGAGTGCACTGGCACCTCTGGGAATGCAGTGCAGTGAGTCCAGAGAATGCACTGGCACCACTGGTGATGCAGTGCAGTGAGTAAACAGAGTGTACTGGCACCACTGCGGATGCAGTGCCGTGAGTCCAGAGAGTGCACTGTCAGCACTGGGGATGCAGTGCAGTGAGTCCAGAGAGTGCACTGGCACCACTGGGGATGCAGTGCAGTGAGTCCAGAGAGTGCACTGGCACCACTGGGGATGCAGTGCAGTGAGTCCAGAGAGTGCACTGGCACCACTGGGGATTCAGTGTAGTGAGTCCAGTAAGTGCAAAGGTACCAGTGGGGATGCACTGCAGTGAGTGCACTGGCACCACTGGGGATGCACTGCAGTGACGCTAAAGAGTGCACTGGCACCACTGGGAATACACTGCAGTGAGTCCAGAGAGTGCACTGGCACCACTGGGGATGCAGTGCAGTGAGTCCAGTGTGTGCACTGGCACCACTGGGGATGCAGTGCAGTGAGTACAGAGAGTGCACTGGCACCACTGGGGATGCAGTGCAGTGAGTCCATAGAGTGCACTGGCACCACTGGGGATGCAGTGCAGTGAGTCCAGAGAGTACACTGGCAACACTGGGGATGCAGTGGAGTGAGTCCAGAGAGTGCACTGGCACCAGTGGGGATGCACTGCAGTGAGTGCACTGGCACCACTGGGGATGCACTGCAGTGACGCTAAAGAGTGCACTGGCACCACTGGGAATACACTGCAGTGAGTCCAGAGAGTGCACTGGCACCACTGGGGATGCAGTGCAGTGAGTCCAGAGAGTGCACTGGCACCACTGGGGATGCAGTGCAGTGAGTCCAGAGAGTGCACTGGCACCACTGGGAATGCAGTGCAGTGAGTCCAGAGAGTGCACTGGCACCACTGCGGATGAAGTGCCGTGAGTCCAGAGAGTGCACTGGCACCACTGGGGATGCAGTGCCGTGAGTCCAGAGAGTGCACTGTCAGCACTGGGGATGCAGTGCAGTGAGTCCAGAGAGTGCACTGGCACCACTGGTAATGCAGTGCAGTGAGTCCAGAGAGTGCACTGGCACCACTGGGAATGCACTGCAGTGACTCCAGAGAGTGCACTGGCACCATTGGGGATGCAGTGCAGTGAGTCCAAAGAGTGCACTGGCACCATTGAAGATGCAGTGCAGTGAGTCCATAGAGTGCACTGGCACCACTGGGGATGCAGTGTAGTGAGTCTAGTAAGTGCTCTGGTACCAGTGGGGATGCACTGCAGTGAGTGCACTGGCACCACTGGGGATGCACTGCAGTGACGCTAAAGAGTGCACTGGTACCACTGGGAATACATTGCAGTGAGTCCAGAGAGTGCACTGGCACCACTGGGGATGCAGTGCAGTGAGTCCAGAGAGTGCACTGGCACCACTGGTAATGCAGTGCAGTGAGTCCAGAGAGTGCACTGGCACCACTGGGAATGCACTGCAGTGACTCCAGAG
Organism: Anser brachyrhynchus; assembly: GCF_964034855.1. Lineage (NCBI taxonomy): Eukaryota > Metazoa > Chordata > Aves > Anseriformes > Anatidae > Anser > Anser brachyrhynchus. The sequence goes on from NC_137715.1 coordinate 1,357,897, forward strand.
AGTGCCCTGGCACAACTGGGAATGCAGTGCAGTGAGTCCAGTGAGCGCACTGGCACCACTGGGGATGCAGTGCAGTGAGTAAACAGAGTGCACTGGCACCACTGGTGATGCAGTGCCGAGAGTCCAGAGAGTGCTCCTGCACCACTGGGGATGCAGTGCAGTGAGTCCAGAGAGTGCACTGGCACCACTGGGGATGCACTGCAGGGAGTCCAGTGTGAGCACTGGCACCACTGGGGATGCAGTGCAGTGAGTCCAGAGAGTGCACTGGCACCACTGGGAATGCAGTGCAGTGAGTCCAGAGAGTGCAGTGGCACCACTGGTGATGCAGTGCAGTGAGTCCATAGAGTGCACTGGCACCACTGGGGATGCAGTGCAGTGACTCCAGAGAGTGCACTGGCACCATTGGAGCTGTACTGTAGTGAGTCCAGAGATTGCACTGGCACCACTGGGGATGCAGTGCAGTGAGTCCAGAGAGTGCACTGGCACCACTGGGGATGCAGTGCAGTGAGTCCAGAGAGTGTACTGGCACCACTGGGGATGCACTGCAGTGAGTCCAGAGAGTGCACTGGCACCACTGGGGATGCAGTGCAGTGAGTCCACAGAGTTCAATGGCACCACTGGGGATGCAGTGCAGTGAGTCCAGAGAGTGCACTGGCCCCACAGGGGATGCAGTGCAGTGACTCCAGAGAGTGCACTAGGAGCACTGGGGATGCAGTGCCGTGAGTCCAGAGCGTGCACTGGCACCACTGGGGATGCAGTGCAGTGAGTCCAGAGAGTGCACTGGCCCCACAGGGGATGCAGTGCAGTGACTCCAGAGAGTGCACTAGGAGCACTGGGGATGCACTGCAGTGAGTCCAGAGAGTGCACTGGCACCACTGGTAATGCAGTGCAGTGAGTCCAGAGAGTGCACTGGCACCACTGGGAATGCACTGCAGTGACTCCAGAGAGTGCCCTGGCACAACTGGGAATGCAGTGCAGTGAGTCCAGAGAGCGCACTGGCACCACTGGGGATGCAGTGCAGTGAGTAAACAGAGCGCACTGGCACCACTGGTGATGCAGTGCCGTGAGTCCAGAGAGTGCTCTGGCACCACTGGGGATGCAGTGCAGTGAGTCCAGAGAGTGCACTGGCGCCACTGGAGATGCAGTGCAGTGAGTCCAGAGAGTGCACTGGCACCACTGGGGATGCAGTGCAGGGAGTCCAGTGTGAGCACTGGCTCCACTGGGGATGCAGTGCAGTGAGTCCATAGAGTGCACTGGCACCACTGGGAATGCAGTGCAGTGAGTCCAGAGAGTGCAGTGACACCACTGGGAATGCACTGCAGTGACTCCAGAGAGTGCCCTGGCACAACTGGGAATGCAGTGCAGTGAGTCCAGAGAGCGCACTGGCACCACTGGGGATGCAGTGCAGTGAGTAAACAGAGTGCACTGGCACCACTGGTGATGCAGTGCCGTGAGTCCAGAGAGTGCACTGGCACCACTGGTGATGCAGTGCAGTGAGTCCAGAGAGTGTACTGGCGCCACTGGGGATGCAGTGCAGTGAGTCCAGAGAGTGCACTGGCACCACTGGGGATGCACTGCAGTGAGTCCAGTGTGAGCACTGGCACCACTGGGGATGCAGTGCAGTGAGTCCATAGAGTGCACTGGTACCACTGGGAATGCAGTGCAGTGAGTCCAGAGAGTGCAGTGACACCACTGGGGATGCAGTGCAGTGAGTCCATAGAGTGCACTGGCACCACTGGGGATGCAGTGCAGTGAGTCCAGAGAGTGCACTGGCACCACTGGGGATGCAGTGCAGTGAGTGCAGAGAGAGCACTGGCACCAGTGGGGATGCACTGCAGTGAGTGCACTGGCACCACTGGGGATGCACTGCAGTGACGCTAAAGAGTGCACTGGCACCACTGTGAATACACTGCAGTGAGTCCAGAGAGTGCACTGGCACCACTGGGGATGCAGTGCAGTGAGTCCAGAGAGTGCACTGGCACCACTGGGGATGCAGTGCAGTGAGTCCAGAGAGTGCACTGGCACCACTGGAGCTGTACTGTAGTGAGTCCAGAGATTGCACTGGCACCTCTGGGGATGCAGTGCAGTGAGTCCAGAGAGTGCACTGGCACCACTGGTGATGCAGTGCAGTGAGTCCAGAGAGTGTACTGGCACCACTGGTGATGCAGTGCAGTGAGTCCAGAGAGTGCACTGGCACCACTGGTGATGCAGTGCTGTGAGTCCACAGAGTTCAATGGCACCACTGGGGATGCAGTGCCGTGAGTCCAGAGAGTGCACTTGCCCCACTGGGGATGCAGTGCAGTGAGTCCAGAGAGTGCAATAGCAGCACTGGGGATGCAGTGCTGTGAGTCCAGAGAGTGCACTGGCACCACTGGGAATGCAGTGCTGTGAGTCCAGAGAGTGCCCTGGCAACACTGGGGATGCACTGCAGTGAGTCCAGAGAGTGCACTGGCAGCACTGGTAATGCAGTGCAGTGAGTCCAGAGAGTGCACTGGCACCACTGGGAATGCAGTGCCGTGAGTCCACAGAGTGCACTGGCAACACTGGGGATGCACTGCAGTGAGTCCAGAGAGTGCACTGGCACCACTGGGGATGCTCTGCAGTGAGTATAGACAGTGCACTGGCACGACTTGGGATGCAGTGCAGTGAGTCCAGAGAGTGCAGTGGCACCACTGGGGATGCACTGCAGTGAGTCCAGAGAGTGCACTGGCAACACTGGGGATGCAGTGAAGTGATTCCAGAGCGTGCACTGCACCAGTGGGGATGCAGAGCAGTGAGTCCAGAGAGTGCACTGGCACCACTCGGGATGCAGTGCAGTGAGTCCAGAGAGTGCACTGGCAACACTGGGGATGCAGTGAAGTGATTCCAGAGCGTGCACTGGCACCACTGGGGATGCAGTGCAGTGAGTCCAGAGAGTGCCCTGGGACCAGTGGGAATGCACTGCAGTGAGTCCAGAGAGTGCACTGGCACCACTCGGGATGCAGTGCAGTGAGTCCAGAGAGTGCTCTGGCACCGCTGGAGCTGTACTGTAGTGAGTCCAGAGAGTGCACTGGCACCACTGGGAATGCAGTGCAGTGAGTCCAGAGAGTGCACGGGCACCACTGGGGATGCAGTGCAGTGAGTAAACAGAGTGCACTGGCACCACTGCGGATGCAGTGCCGTGAGTCCAGGGAGGGCACTGTCAGCACTGGGGATGCAGTGCAGTGAGTCCAGAGAGTGCCCTGGCACCACTGGGGATGCAGTGCAGTGAGTCCAGAGAGTGCACTGGCACCACTGGGGATGCAGTGCAGTGAGGCCATAGAGTGCAGTGGCACCACTGGGGATGCAGTGCAGTGAGTCCAGAGAGTGCACTGGCACCACTGGGGATGCAGTGCAGTGAGTGCAGAGAGTGCACTGGCACCAGTGGGGATGCACTGCAGAGAGTGCACTGGCACCACTGGGGATGCACTGCAGTGACGCTAAAGAGTGCACTGGCACCACTGCGGATGCAGTACCGTGAGTCCAGAGAGTGCACTGGCACCACTGGGGATGCAGTGCAGTGAGTGCAGAGAGTGCACTGGCACCACTGGGGATGCAGTGCAGTGAGTCCAGAGAGTGCACTCGCACCACTGGGGATGCAGTGCAGTGAGTCCAGAGAGTGTACTGGCACCAATGGGGATGCACTGCAGTGAGTCCAGAGAGTGCACTGGCACCACTGGGAATGCAGTGCAGTGAGTCCAGAGAGTGCAGTGACACCACTGGGGATGCACTGCAGGGAGTCCATAGAGTGCACTGGCACCACTGGGGATGCAGTGCAGTGAGTCCAGAGAGTGCACTGGCACCAGTGGGGATGCAGTGCAGTGAGTCCAGAGAGTGCACTGGCACCACTGGGGATGCACTGCAGTGACTCCAGAGAGTGCCGTGGCACTAGTGAAGATGCACTGCAGTGTCTCCAGAGAGTGCCCTGGCACCACTGGTAATGCAGTGCAGTGAGTCCAGAGAGTGCACTGGCACCACTGGGGATGCACTGCAGTGACTCCAGAGAGTGCCCTGGCACTAGTGGAGATGCACAGCAGTGTCTCCAGAGAGTGCACTGGCACCACTGGGGATGCACTGCAGTTAGTCCAGAGAGTGCACTGGCACCACTGGGGATGTAGTGCAGTGATTCCAGAGAGTGCACTGGCACCACTGGGGATGCACTGCAGTGAGTCCAGAGAGTGCACTGGCACCACTGGGGATGCAGTGCAGTGAGTGCAGAGAGTGCACTGGCACCACTCGGGATGCAGTGCAGTGAGTGCATTGAGTGCCCTGGCACCATTGGGGATGCAGTTCAGTGAGTCCAAAGAGTGCACTGGCACCACTGGGGATGCAGTGCAGTGAGTCCAGAGAGTGCACTGGCAACACTGGGGATGCAGTGAAGTGATTCCAGAGCGTGCACTGGCACCTTGGGGATGCAGTGCAGTGAGTCCAGAGAGTGCACTGGCACCACTCGGGATGCCATGCAGTGAGTCCGTAGAGTGCACTGGCACCACTGGGGATGCAGTACAGTGAGTCCAGAGAGTGCACTGGCACCACTCGGGATGCAGTGCAGTGAGTCCAGAGAGTGTACTGGCACCACTGGTGATGCAGTGCAGTGAGTCCAGAGAGTGCACTGGCACCACTGGGGATGCAGTGCTGTGAGTCCACAGAGTTCAATGGCACCACTGGGGATGCAGTGCCGTGAGTCCAGAGAGTGCACTTGCCCCACTGGGGATGCAGTGCAGTGAGTCCAGAGAGTGCACTAGCAGCACTGGGGATGCAGTGCTGTGAGTCCAGAGAGTGCACTGGCACCACTGGGAATGCAGTGCTGTGAGTCCAGAGAGTGCCCTGGCAACACTGGGGATGCACTGCAGTGAGTCCAGAGAGTGCTCTGGCAGCACTGGTAATGCAGTGCAGTGAGTCCAGAGAGTGCACTGGCACCACTGGGAATGCAGTGCCGTGAGTCCACAGAGTGCACTGGCAACACTGGGGATGCACTGCAGTGAGTCCAGAGAGTGCACTGGCACCACTGGGGATGCTCTGCAGTGAGTATAGACAGTGCACTGGCACGACTTGGGATGCAGTGCAGTGAGTCCAGAGAGTGCAGTGGCACCACTGGGGATGCACTGCAGTGAGTCCAGAGAGTGCACTGGCAACACTGGGGATGCAGTGAAGTGATTCCAGAGCGTGCACTGCACCTTGGGGATGCAGAGCAGTGAGTCCAGAGAGTGCACTGGCACCACTCGGGATGCAGTGCAGTGAGTCCAGAGAGTGCACTGGCAACACTGGGGATGCAGTGAAGTGATTCCAGAGCGTGCACTGGCACCACTGGGGATGCAGTGCAGTGAGTCCAGAGAGTGCCCTGGGACCAGTGGGAATGCACTGCAGTGAGTCCAGAGAGTGCACTGGCACCACTCGGGATGCAGTGCAGTGAGTCCAGAGAGTGCTCTGACACCACTGGAGCTGTACTGTAGTGAGTCCAGAGAGTGCACTGGCACCACTGGGAATGCAGTGCAGTGAGTCCAGAGAGTGCACTGGCACCACTGGGGATGCAGTGCAGTGAGTAAACAGAGTGCACTGGCACCACTGCGGATGCAGTGCCGTGAGTCCAGGGAGTGCACTGTCAGCACTGGGGATGCAGTGCAGTGAGTCCAGAGAGTGCCCTGGCACCACTGGGGATGCAGTGCAGTGAGTCCAGAGAGTGCACTGGCACCACTGGGGATGCAGTGCAGTGAGGCCATAGAGTGCAGTGGCACCACTGGGGATGCAGTGCAGTGAGTCCAGAGAGTGCACTGGCCCCACTGGGGATGCAGTGCAGTGAGTGCAGAGAGTGCACTGGCACCAGTGGGGATGCACTGCAGAGAGTGCACTGGCACCACTGGGGATGCACTGCAGTGACGCTAAAGAGTGCACTGGCACCACTGCGGATGCAGTACCGTGAGTCCAGAGAGTGCACTGGCACCACTGGGGATGCAGTGCAGTGAGTGCAGAGAGTGCACTGGCACCACTGGGGATGCAGTGCAGTGAGTCCAGAGAGTGCACTCGCACCACTGGGGATGCAGTGCAGTGAGTCCAGAGAGTGTACTGGCACCAATGGGGATGCACTGCAGTGAGTCCAGAGAGTGCACTGGCACCACTGGGAATGCAGTGCAGTGAGTCCAGAGAGTGCAGTGACACCACTGGGGATGCAGTGCAGTGAGTCCATAGAGTGCACTGGCACCACTGGGGATGCAGTGCAGTGAGTCCAGAGAGTGCACTGGCACCACTGGGGATGCAGTGCAGTGAGTCCAGAGAGTGCACTGGCACCACTGGGGATGCACTGCAGTGACTCCAGAGAGTGCCGTGGCACTAGTGAAGATGCACTGCAGTGTCTCCAGAGAGTGCCCTGGCACCACTGGTAATGCAGTGCAGTGAGTCCAGAGAGTGCACTGGCACCACTGGGGATGCACTGCAGTGACTCCAGAGAGTGCCCTGGCACTAGTGGAGATGCACAGCAGTGTCTCCAGAGAGTGCACTGGCACCACTGGGGATGCACTGCAGTTAGTCCAGAGAGTGCACTGGCACCACTGGGGATGTAGTGCAGTGATTCCAGAGAGTGCACTGGCACCACTGGGGATGCACTACAGTGAGTCCAGAGAGTGCACTGGCACGACTGGGGATGCAGTGCAGTGAGTGCAGAGAGTGCACTGGCACCACTCGGGATGCAGTGCAGTGAGTGCATTGAGTGCCCTGGCACCATTGGGGATGCAGTTCAGTGAGTCCAAAGAGTGCACTGGCACCACTGGGGATGCAGTGCAGTGAGTCCAGAGAGTGCACTGGCAACACTGGGGATGCAGTGAAGTGATTCCAGAGCGTGCACTGGCACCTTGGGGATGCAGTGCCGTGAGTCCAGAGAGTGCACTGGCACCACTCGGGATGCCATGCAGTGAGTCCATAGAGTGCACTGGCACCACTGGGGATGCAGTGCAGTGAGTCCAGAGAGTTCACTGGCACCACTCGGGATGCCGTGCAGTGAGTCCACAGAGTACCCTGGCACCACTGGGGATGCAGTGCAGGGAGTCCAGTGTGTGCACTGGCACCACTGAGGATGCAGTGCAGTGAGTCCAGAGAGTGCACTGGCACCACTGGGGATGCAGTGCAGTGAGTCCATAGAGTGCACTGGCACCACTGGGGATGCAGTGCAGTGAGTCCAGAGAGTGTACTGGCACCACTGGGGATGCACTGCAGTGAGTCCAGAGAGTGCACTGGCACCAGTGGGGATGCACTGCAGTGAGTGCACTGGCACCACTGGGGATGCACTGCAGTGACGCTAAAGAGTGCACTGGCACCACTGGGAATACACTGCAGTGAGTCCAGAGAGTGCACTGGCACCACTGGGGATGCAGTGCAGTGAGTGCAGAGAGTGCCCTGGCACCACTGGGGATGCAGTGCAGTGAGTCCACAGAGTTCAATGGCACCACTGGGTAGCAGTGCCGTGAGTCCAGAGAGTGCACTGGCCCCACTGGGGATGCAGTGCAGTGAGTCCAGAGAGTGCACTAGCAGCACTAAGGGATGCAGTGCCGTGAGTCCAGAGAGTGCACTGGCACCACTGGGAATGCAGTCCTGTAAGTCCAGAGAGTGCCTTGGCAACACTGGGGATGCACTGCAGTGAGTCCAGAGAGTGCACTGGCACCACTGGTAATGCAGTGCAGTGAGTCCAGAGAGTGCACTCGCACCACTGGGAATGCACTGCAGTGACTCCAGAGAGTGCCCTGGCACAACTGGGAATGCAGTGCAGTGAGTCCAGAGAGCGCACTGGCACCACTGGGGATGCAGTGCAGTGAGTATACAGAGTGCACTGGCACCACTGGTGATGCAGTGCCGAGAGTCCAGAGAGTGCACTGGCACCACTGGGGATGCAGTGCAGTGAGTCCAAAGAGTGCACTGGCACCACTGGGGATGCAGTGCAGTGAGTCCAGAGAGTGCACTGGCAACACTGGGGATGCAGTGAAGTGATTCCAGAGCGTGCACTGGCAACTTGGGGATGCAGAGCAGTGAGTCCAGAGAGTGCACTGGCACGACTGGGGATCCAGTGCAGTGAGTGCAGAGAGTGCACTGGCACCACTGGGGATGCAGTGCAGTGAGTCCAGAGAGTGCCCTGGGACCAGTGGGAATGCACTGCAGTGACTCCAGAGAGTGCCCTGGCACAACTGGGAATGCAGTGCAGTGAGTCCAGAGAGCGCACTGGCACCACTGGGGATGCAGTGCTGTGAGTAAACAGAGTGCACTGGCACCACTGGTGATGCAGTGCCGAGAGTCCAGAGAGTGCACTGGCACCACTGGGGATGTAGTGCAGTGAATCCAGAGAGTGCACTGGCACCACTGCGGATGCACTGCAGTGATTCCAGAGAGTGCACTGGCACCACTGGGGAAGCAGTGCAGTGAGTCCAGAGAGTGCACTGGCACCACTGGGGATGCAGTGCAGTGAGTGCAGAGAGTGCCCTGGCACCACTGGGGATGCAGTGCAGTGAGTGCAGAGGTTGCCCTGGCACCATTGGGATGCAGTGCAGTGAGTCCAGAGAGTGCACTGGCTCCACTGGGGATGCAGTGCAGTGAGTCCAAAGAGTGCACTGGCACCACTGGGGATGCAGTGCAGTGCGTCCAGAGAGTGCACTGGCAACACTGGTGATGCAGTGAAGTGATTCCAGAGCGTGCACTGTCACCTTGGGGATGCAGAGCAGTGAGTCCAGAGCGTGCACTGGCACCACTCGGGATGCAGTGCAGGGAGTCCAGAGAGTGCACTGGCACCACTGGGAATGCAGTGCAGTGAGTCCAGAGAGTGCAGTGGCACCACTGCGGAAGAAGTGCCGTGAGTCCAGAGAGTGCACTGTCAGCACTGGTGATGCAGTGCCGTGAGTCCAGAGAGTGCACTGTCAGCACTGGGGATGCAGTGCAGTGAGTCCAGAGAGTGCACTGGCACCACTGGTAATGCAGTGCAGTGAGTCCAGAGAGTGCACTGGCACCACTGGGAATGCACTGCAGTGACTCCAGAGAGTGCACTGGCACCATTGGTGATGCAGTGCAGTGAGTCCAAAGAGTGCACTGGCACCACTGAAGATGCAGTGCAGTGAGTCCAGAGAGTGCACTGGCACCACTGGGGATGCAGTGTAGTGAGTCTAGTAAGTGCTCTGGTACCAGTGGGGATGCACTGCAGTGAGTGCACTGGCACCACTGGGGATGCACTGCAGTGACGCTAAAGAGTGCACTGGTACCACTGGGAATACACTGCAGTGAGTCCAGAGAGTGCACTGGCACCACTGGGGATGCAGTGCAGTGAGTCCAGAGAGTGCACTGGCACCACTGGTAATGCAGTGCAGTGAGTCCAGAGAGTGCACTGGCACCACTGGGAATGCACTGCAGTGACTCCAGAGAGTGCCCTGGCACAACTGGGAATGCAGTGCAGTGAGTCCAGAGAGCGCACTTGCACCACTGGGGATGCAGTGCAGTGAGTAAACAGAGTGCACTGGCACCACTGGTGATGCAGTGCCGAGAGTCCAGAGAGTGCTCCTGCACCACTGGGGATGCAGTGCAGTGAGTCCAGAGAGTGCACTGGCACCACTGGGGATGCACTGCAGGGAGTCCAGTGTGAGCACTGGCACCACTGGGGATGCAGTGCAGTGAGTCCAGAGAGTGCACTGGCACCACTGGGAATGCAGTGCAGTGAGTCCAGAGAGTGCAGTGGCACCACTGGTGATGCAGTGCAGTGAGTCCATAGAGTGCACTGGCACCACTGGGGATGCAGTGCAGTGACTCCAGAGAGTGCACTGGCACCATTGGAGCTGTACTGTAGTGAGTCCAGAGATTGCACTGGCACCACTGGGGATGCAGTGCAGTGAGTCCAGAGAGTGCACTGGCACCACTGGGGATGCAGTGCAGTGAGTCCAGAGAGTGCACTGGCACCACTGGGGATGCACTGCAGTGAGTCCAGAGAGTGCACTGGCACCACTGGGGATGCAGTGCAGTGAGTCCACAGAGTTCAATGGCACCACTGGGGATGCAGTGCAGTGAGTCCAGAGAGTGCACTGGCCCCACGGGGGATGCAGTGCAGTGACTCCAGAGAGTGCACTAGGAGCACTGGGGATGCAGTGCCGTGAGTCCAGAGCGTGCACTGGCACCACTGGGAATGCAGTGCTGTGAGTCCAGAGAGTGCCCTGGCAACACTGGCGATGCACTGCAGTGAGTCCAGAGAGTGCACTGGCACCACTGGGGATGCACTGCAGTGAGTCCAGAGAGTGCACTGGCACCACTGGGAATGCACTGCAGTGACTCCAGAGAGTGCCCTGGCACAACTGGGAATGCAGTGCAGTGAGTCCAGAGAGCGCACTGGCACCACTGGGGATGCAGTGCAGTGAGTAAACAGAGCGCACTGGCACCACTGGTGATGCAGTGCCGTGAGTCCAGAGAGTGCTCTGGCACCACTGGGGATGCAGTGCAGTGAGTCCAGAGAGTGCACTGGCGCCACTGGAGATGCAGTGCAGTGAGTCCAGAGAGTGCACTGGCACCACTGGGGATGCACTGCAGGGAGTCCAGTGTGAGCACTGGCACCACTGGGGATGCAGTGCAGTGAGTCCATAGAGTGCACTGGCACCACTGGGAATGCAGTGCAGTGAGTCCAGAGAGTGCAGTGACACCACTGGGGATGCAGTGCTGTGAGTCCATAGAGTGAACTGGCACCACTGGTAATGCAGTGCAGTGAGTCCTGAGAGTGCACTGGCACCACTGGGAATGCACTGCAGTGACTCCAGAGAGTGCCCTGGCACAACTGGGAATGCAGTGCAGTGAGTCCAGAGAGCGCACTGGCACCACTGGGGATGCAGTGCCGTGAGTAAACAGAGTGCACTGGCACCACTGGTGATGCAGTGCCGTGAGTCCAGAGAGTGCACTGGCACCACTGGTGATGCAGTGCAGTGAGTCCAGAGAGTGTACCGGCAACACTGGGGATGCACTGCAGTGAGTCCAGAGAGTGCACTGGCACCACTGGGGATGCTCTGCAGTGAGTATAGACAGTGCACTGGCACGACTTGGGATGCAGTGCAGTGAGTCCAGAGAGTGCAGTGGCACCACTGGGGATGCACTGCAGTGAGTCCAGAGAGTGCACTGGCAACACTGGGGATGCAGTGAAGTGATTCCAGAGCGTGCACTGCACCTTGGGGATGCAGAGCAGTGAGTCCAGAGAGTGCACTGGCACCACTCGGGATGCAGTGCAGTGAGTCCAGAGACTGCCCTGGGACCAGTGGGAATGCACTGCAGTGAGTCCAGAGAGTGCACTGGCACCACTCGGGATGCAGTGCAGTGAGTCCAGAGAGTGCTCTGACACCACTGGAGCTGTACTGTAGTGAGTCCAGAGAGTGCACTGGCACCACTGGGAATGCAGTGCAGTGAGTCCAGAGAGTGCACTGGCACCACTGGGGATGCAGTGCAGTGAGTAAACAGAGTGCACTGGCACCACTGCGGATGCAGTGCCGTGAGTCCAGGGAGTGCACTGTCAGCACTGGGGATGCAGTGCAGTGAGTCCAGAGAGTGCCCTGGCACCTCTGGGGATGCAGTGCAGTGAGTCCAGAGAGTGCACTGGCACCACTGGGGATGCAGTGCAGTGAGTCCATAGAGTGCAGTGGCACCACTGGGGATGCAGTGCAGTGAGTCCAGAGAGTGCACTGGCCCCACTGGGGATGCAGTGCAGTGAGTGCAGAGAGTGCACTGGCACCAGTGGGGATGCACTGCAGAGAGTGCACTGGCACCACTGGGGATGCACTGCAGTGACGCTAAAGAGTGCACTGGCACCACTGCGGATGCAGTACCGTGAGTCCATAGAGTGCACTGGCACCACTGGGGATGCAGTGCAGTGAGTGCAGAGAGTGCACTGGCACCACTGGGGATGCAGTGCAGTGAGTCCAGAGAGTGCACTCGCACCACTGGGGATGCAGTGCAGTGAGTCCAGAGAGTGTACTGGCACCAATGGGGATGCACTGCAGTGAGTCCAGAGACTGCACTGGCACCACTGGGAATGCAGTGCAGTGAGTCCAGAGAGTGCAGTGACACCACTGGGGATGCAGTGCAGTGAGTCCATAGAGTGCACTGGCACCACTGGGGATGCAGTGCAGTGAGTCCAGAGAGTGCACTGGCACCACTGGGGATGCAGTGCAGTGAGTCCAGAGAGTGCACTGGCACCACTGGGGATGCACTGCAGTGACTCCAGAGAGTGCCGTGGCACTAGTGAAGATGCACTGCAGTGTCTCCAGAGAGTGCCCTGGCACCACTGGGGATGCACTGCAGTGACTCCAGAGAGTGCCCTGGCACTAGTGGAGATGCACAGCAGTGTCTCCAGAGAGTGCACTGGCACCACTGGGGATGCACTGCAGTTAGTCCAGAGAGTGCACTGGCACCACTGGGGATGTAGTGCAGTGATTCCAGAGAGTGCACTGGCACCACTGGGGATGCACAGCAGTGAGTCCAGAGAGTGCACTGGCACCACTGGGGATGCAGTGGAGTGAGTGCAGAGAGTGCACTGGCACCACTCGGGATGCAGTGCAGTGAGTGCATTGAGTGCCCTGGCACCATTGGGGATGCAGTTCAGTGAGTCCAAAGAGTGCACTGGCACCACTGGGGATGCAGTGCAGTGAGTCCAGAGAGTGCACTGGCAACACTGGGGATGCAGTGAAGTGATTCCAGAGCGTGCACTGGCACCTTGGGGATGCAGTGCAGTGAGTCCAGAGAGTGCACTGGCACCACTCGGGATGCCATGCAGTGAGTCCATAGAGTGCACTGGCACCACTGGGGATGCAGTGCAGTGAGCCCAGAGAGTGCACTGGCACCACTCGGGATGCCGTGCAGTGAGTCCACAGAGTACCCTGGCACCACTGGGGATGCAGTGCAGGGAGTCCAGTGTGTGCACTGGCACCACTGAGGATGCAGTGCAGTGAGTCCAGAGAGTGCACTGGCACCACTGGGGATGCAGTGCAGTGAGTCCATAGAGTGCACTGGCACCACTGGGGATGCAGTGCAGTGAGTCCAGAGAGTGTACTGGCACCACTGGGGATGCACTGCAGTGAGTCCAGAGAGTGCACTGGCACCAGTGGGGATGCACTGCAGTGAGTGCACTGGCACCACTGGGGATGCACTGCAGTGACGCTAAAGAGTGCACTGGCACCACTGGGAATACACTGCAGTGAGTCCAGAGAGTGCACTGGCACCACTGGGGATGCAGTGCAGTGAGTGCAGAGAGTGCCCTGGCACCACTGGGGATGCAGTGCAGTGAGTCCACAGAGTTCAATGGCACCACTGGGTAGCAGTGCCGTGAGTCCAGAGAGTGCACTGGCCCCACTGGGGATGCAGTGCAGTGAGTCCAGAGAGTGCACTAGCAGCACTAAGGGATGCAGTGCCGTGAGTCCAGAGAGTGCACTGGCACCACTGGGAATGCAGTCCTGTAAGTCCAGAGAGTGCCTTGGCAACACTGGGGATGCACTGCAGTGAGTCCAGAGAGTGCACTGGCACCACCGGTAATGCAGTGCAGTGAGTCCAGAGAGTGCACTCGCACCACTGGGAATGCACTGCAGTGACTCCAGAGAGTGCCCTGGCACAACTGGGAATGCAGTGCAGTGAGTCCAGAGAGCGCACTGGCACCACTGGGGATGCAGTGCCGAGAGTCCAGAGAGTGCACTGGCACCACTGGGGATGCAGTGCAGTGAGTCCAAAGAGTGCACTGGCACCACTGGGGATGCAGTGCAGTGAGTCCAGAGAGTGCACTGGCAACACTGGGGATGCAGTGAAGTGATTCCAGAGCGTGCACTGGCAACTTGGGGATGCAGAGCAGTGAGTCCAGAGAGTGCACTGGCACGACTGGGGATCCAGTGCAGTGAGTGCAGAGAGTGCACTGGCACCACTGGGGATGCAGTGCAGTGAGTCCAGAGAGTGCCCTGGGACCAGTGGGAATGCACTGCAGTGACTCCAGAGAGTGCCCTGGCACAACTGGGAATGCAGTGCAGTGAGTCCAGAGAGCGCACTGGCACCACTGGGGATGCAGTGCTGTGAGTAAACAGAGTGCACTGGCACCACTGGTGATGCAGTGCCGAGAGTCCAGAGAGTGCACTGGCACCACTGGGGATGTAGTGCATTGAATCCAGAGAGTGCACTGGCACCACTGCGAATGCACTGCAGTGATTCCAGAGAGTGCACTGGCACCACTGGGGAAGCAGTGCAGTGAGTGCAGAGAGTGCCCTGGCACCACTGGGGATGCAGTGCAGTGAGTGCAGAGGTTGCCCTGGCACCATTGGGATGCAGTGCAGTGAGTCCAGAGAGTGCACTGGCTCCACTGGGGATGCAGTGCAGTGAGTCCAAAGAGTGCACTGGCACCACTGGGGATGCAGTGCAGTGCGTCCAGAGAGTGCACTGGCAACACTGGTGATGCAGTGAAGTGATTCCAGAGCGTGCACTGTCACCTTGGGGATGCAGAGCAGTGAGTCCAGAGCGTGCACTGGCACCACTCTGGATGCAGTGCAGGGAGTCCAGAGAGTGCACTGGCACCACTGGGGATGCACTGCAGTGAGTCCAGAGAGTGCCCTGGGACCAGTGGGAATGCACTGCTGTGAGTCCAGAGAGTGCACTGGCACCACTGGGGATGCACTGCAGTGAGCCCAGAGAGTGCCCTGGCACCACTGGGGATGCAGTGCAGTGAGTCCACAGAGTGCACTAGCAGCAATGGGAATGCAGTGCAGTGAGTCCAGAGAGTGCAGTGGCACCACTGGGGATGCAGTGCAGTGAGTCCATAGAGTGCACTGGCACCATTGGGGATGCAGTGCAGTGAGTCCAGAGAGTGCACTGGCACCACTGGGGATGCAGTGCAGTGAGTCCAGAGAGTGCACGGGCACCAGTGGGGATGCACTGCAGTGAGTCCAAAGAGTGCACTGGCACCACTGGGGATGCACTGCAGTGACTCTAGAGAGTGCACTGGCACCACTGGGGATGCAGTGCAGTGAGTCCAGAGAGTGCACTGGCACCACTGGGGATGCAGTGCAGTGAGTCCAGAGAGTGCACTGGCACCACTGGGGATGCAGTGCAGTGAGTGCAGAGAGTGCCCTGGCACCACTGGGGATGCAGTGCAGTGAGTCCAAAGAGTGCACTGGCACCATTGAAGATGCAGTGCAGTGAGTCCAGAGAGTGCACTGGCACCACTGGGGATGCAGTGCAGTGAGTCCAGAGAGTGCACTGGCACCACTGGGGATGCAGTGCAGTGAGTCCAGAGAGTGCACTGGCACCAGTGGGGATGCACTGCAGTGAGTGCACTGGCACCACTGGGGATGCACTGCTGTGACGCTAAAGAGTGCACTGGCACCACTGGGAATACACTGCAGTGAGTCCAGAGAGTGCACTGGCACCACTGGGGATGCAGTGCAGTGAGTCCAGAGAGTGCACTGGCACCACTGGGGATGCAGTGCAATGAGTCCAGAGAGTGCACTGGCACCACTGGAGCTGTACTTTAGTGAGTCCAGAGAGTGCACTGGCACCTCTGGGAATGCAGTGCAGTGAGTCCAGAGAATGCACTGGCACCACTGGTGATGCAGTGCAGTGAGTAAACAGAGTGTACTGGCACCACTGCGGATGCAGTGCCGTGAGTCCAGAGAGTGCACTGTCAGCACTGGGGATGCAGAGCAGTGAGTCCAGAGAGTGCACTGGCACCACTGGGGATGCAGTGCAGTGAGTCCAGAGAGTGCACTGGCACCACTGGGGATGCAGTGCAGTGAGTCCATAGAGTGCACTGGCACCACTGGGGATTCAGTGTAGTGAGTCCAGTAAGTGCAAAGGTACCAGTGGGGATGCACTGCAGTGAGTGCACTGGCACCACTGGAGCTGTACTGTAGTGAGTCCAGAGAGTGCACTGGCACCACTGGGAATGCAGTGCAGTGAGTCCAGAGAGTGCACTGGCACCACTGGGGATGCAGTGCAGTGAGTGCAGAGAGTGCCCTGGCACCACTGGGGATGCAGTGCAGTGAGTCCACAGAGTTCAATGGCACCACTGGGTAGCAGTGCCGTGAGTCCAGAGAGTGCACTGGCCCCACTGGGGATGCACTGCAGTGACTTCAGAGAGTGCACTAGCAGCACTAAGGGATGCAGTGCCGTGAGTCCAGAGAGTGCACTGGCACCAATGGGAATGCAGTCCTGTAAGTCCAGAGAGTGCCTTGGCAACACTGGGGATGCACTGCAGTGAGTCCAGAGAGTGCACTGGCACCACTGGTAATGCAGTGCAGTGAGTCCAGAGAGTGCACTGGCACCACTGGGAATGCACTGCAGTGACTCCAGAGAGTGCCCTGGCACAACTGGGAATGCAGTGCAGTGAGTCCAGAGAGCGCACTGGCACCACTGGGGATGCAGTGCAGTGAGTAAACAGAGCGCACTGGCACCACTGGTGATGCAGTGCCGTGAGTCCAGAGAGTGCTCTGACACCACTGGGGATGCAGTGCAGTGAGTCCAGAGAGTGCACTGGCGCCACTGGGGATGCAGTGCAGTGAGTCCAGAGAGTGCACTGGCACCACTGGGGATGGACTGCAGGGAGTCCATAGAGTGCACTGGCACCACTGGGAATGCAGTGCAGTGAGTCCAGAGAGTGCAGTGACACCACTGGGGATGCAGTGCTGTGAGTCCATAGAGTGAACTGGCACCACTGGGGATGCAGTACAGTGTGTCCAGAGAGCGCACTGGCACCACTGGGGATGCAGTGCCGAGAGTCCAGAGAGTGCACTGGCACCACTGGGGATGCAGTGCAGTGAGTCCAAAGAGTGCACTGGCACCACTGGGGATGCAGTGCAGTGAGTCCAGAGAGTGCACTGGCAACACTGGGGATGCAGTGAAGTGATTCCAGAGCGTGCACTGGCAACTTGGGGATGCAGAGCAGTGAGTCCAGAGAGTGCACTGGCACGACTGGGGATCCAGTGCAGTGAGTGCAGAGAGTGCACTGGCACCACTGGGGATGCAGTGCAGTGAGTCCAGAGAGTGCCCTGGGACCAGTGGGAATGCACTGCAGTGACTCCAGAGAGTGCCCTGGCACAACTGGGAATGCAGTGCAGTGAGTCCAGAGAGCGCACTGGCACCACTGGGGATGCAGTGCTGTGAGTAAACAGAGTGCACTGGCACCACTGGTGATGCAGTGCCGAGAGTCCAGAGAGTGCACTGGCACCACTGGGGATGTAGTGCATTGAATCCAGAGAGTGCACTGGCACCACTGCGGATGCACTGCAGTGATTCCAGAGAGTGCACTGGCACCACTGGGGAAGCAGTGCAGTGAGTCCAGAGAGTGCACTGGCACCACTGGGGATGCAGTGCAGTGAGTGCAGAGAGTGCCCTGGCACCACTGGGGATGCAGTGCAGTGAGTGCAGAGGTTGCCCTGGCACCATTGGGATGCAGTGCAGTGAGTCCAGAGAGTGCACTGGCTCCACTGGGGATGCAGTGCAGTGAGTCCAAAGAGTGCACTGGCACCACTGGGGATGCAGTGCAGTGCATCCAGAGAGTGCACTGGCAACACTGGTGATGCAGTGAAGTGATTCCAGAGCGTGCACTGTCACCTTGGGGATGCAGAGCAGTGAGTCCAGAGCGTGCACTGGCACCACTCGGGATGCAGTGCAGGGAGTCCAGAGAGTGCACTGGCACCACTGGGGATGCACTGCAGTGAGTCCAGAGAGTGCCCTGGGACCAGTGGGAATGCACTGCTGTGAGTCCAGAGAGTGCACTGGCACCACTGGGGATGCACTGCAGTGAGCCCAGAGAGTGCCCTGGCACCACTGGGGATGCAGAGCAGTGAGTCCACAGAGTGCACTAGCAGCAATGGGAATGCAGTGCAGTGAGTCCAGAGAGTGCAGTGGCACCACTGGGGATGCAGTGCAGTGAGTCCAGAGAGTGCACGGGCACCAGTGGGGATGCACTGCAGTGAGTCCAAAGAGTGCACTGGCACCACTGGGGATGCAGTGCAGTGAGTCCAGAGAGTGCACTGGCACCACTGGGGATGCAGTGCAGTGAGTCCAGAGAGTGCACGGGCACCAGTGGGGATGCACTGCAGTGAGTCCAAAGAGTGCACTGGCACCACTGGGGATGCACTGCAGTGACTCTAGAGAGTGCACTGGCACCACTGGGGATGCAGTGCAGTGAGTCCAGAGAGTGCACTGGCACCACTGGGGATGCAGTGCAGTGAGTCCAGAGAGTGCACTGGCACCACTGGGGATGCAGTGCAGTGAGTGCAGAGAGTGCCCTGGCACCTCTGGGGATGCAGTGCAGTGAGTCCAAAGAGTGCACTGGCACCATTGAAGATGCAGTGCAGTGAGTCCAGAGAGTGCACAGGCACCACTGGGGATGCAGTGCAGTGAGTCCAGAGAGTGCACTGGCACCACTGGAGCTGTACTGTAGTGAGTCCAGAGAGTGCACTGGCACCACTGGGAATGCAATGCAGTGAGTCCAGAGAGTGCACTGGCACCACTGGGGATGCAGAGCAGGGAGTCCAGTGTGTGCACTGGCACCACTGAGTATGCAGTGCAGTGAGTCCAGAGAGTGCACTGGCACCACTGGGGATGCAGTGCAGTGAGTCCATAGAGTGCACTGGCACCACTGGGGATGCAGTGCTGTGAGTCCAGAGAGTGCACTGGCACCACTGGGGATGCAGTGCAGTGAGTCCAGAGAGTGCACTGGCAACACTGGGGATGCACTGCAGTGAGTGCACTGGCACCACTGGGGATGCACTGCTGTGACGCTAAAGAGTGCACTGGCACCACTGGGAATACACTGCAGTGAGTCCAGAGAGTGCACTGGCACCAGTGGGGATGCAGTGCAGTGAGTCCAGAGAGTGCACTGGCACCACTGGGGATGCAGTGCAATGAGTCCAGAGAGTGCACTGGCACCACTGGAGCTGTACTTTAGTGAGTCCAGAGAGTGCACTGGCACCTCTGGGAATGCAGTGCAGTGAGTCCAGAGAATGCACTGGCACCACTGGTGATGCAGTGCAGTGAGTAAACAGAGTGTACTGGCACCACTGCGGATGCAGTGCCGTGAGTCCAGAGAGTGCACTGTCAGCACTGGGGATGCAGTGCAGTGAGTCCAGAGAGTGCACTGGCACCACTGGGGATGCAGTGCAGTGAGTCCAGAGAGTGCACTGGCACCACTGGGGATGCAGTGCAGTGAGTCCATAGAGTGCACTGGCACCACTGGGGATTCAGTGTAGTGAGTCCAGTAAGTGCAAAGGTACCAGTGGGGATGCACTGCAGTGAGTGCACTGGCACCACTGGAGCTGTACTGTAGTGAGTCCAGAGAGTGCACTGGCACCACTGGGAATGCAGTGCAGTGAGTCCAGAGAGTGCACTGGCACCACTGGGGATGCAGTGCAGTGAGTGCAGAGAGTGCCCTGGCACCACTGGGGATGCAGTGCAGTGAGTCCACAGAGTTCAATGGCACCACTGGGTAGCAGTGCCGTGAGTCCAGAGAGTGCACTGGCCCCACTGGGGATGCACTGCAGTGACTTCAGAGAGTGCACTAGCAGCACTAAGGGATGCAGTGCCGTGAGTCCAGAGAGTGCACTGGCACCAATGGGAATGCAGTCCTGTAAGTCCAGAGAGTACCTTGGCAACACTGGGGATGCACTGCAGTGAGTCCAGAGAGTGCACTGGCACCACTGGTAATGCAGTGCAGTGAGTCCAGAGAGTGCACTGGCACCACTGGGAATGCACTGCAGTGACTCCAGAGAGTGCCCTGGCACAACTGGGAATGCAGTGCAGTGAGTCCAGAGAGCGCACTGGCACCACTGGGGATGCAGTGCAGTGAGTAAACAGAGCGCACTGGCACCACTGGTGATGCAGTGCCGTGAGTCCAGAGAGTGCTCTGGCACCACTGGGGATGCAGTGCAGTGAGTCCAGAGAGTGCACTGGCACCACTGGGGATGGACTGCAGGGAGTCCATAGATTGCACTGGCACCACTGGGAATGCAGTGCAGTGAGTCCAGAGAGTGCAGTGACACCACTGGGGATGCAGTGCTGTGAGTCCATAGAGTGAACTGGCACCACTGGGGATGCAGTGCAGTGTGTCCAGAGAGTGCACTGGCACCACTGGGGATGCAGTGCAGTGAGTCCAGTAAGTGCACTGGCACCAGTGGTGATGCACTGCAGTGAGTGCACTGGCACCACTGGGGATGCACTGCAGTGACGCTAAAGAGTGCACTGGCACCACTGGGAATACACTGCAGTGAGTCCAGAGAGTGCACTGGCACCACTGGGGATGCACTGCAGTGAGTGCACAGAGTGCACTGGCACCACTGGGGATGCAGTGCAGTGAGTCCAGAGAGTGCACTGGCACCACTGGACCTGTACTGTAGTAAGTCCAGAGATTGCACTGGCACCACTGGGGATGCAGTGCAGTGAGTCCAGAGAGTGCACTGGCACCACTGGGGATGCAGTGTAGTGACTCCAGAGAGTGCACTAGGAGCACTGGGGATGCAGTGCCGTGAGTCCAGAGAGTGCACTGGCACCACTGGGAATGCAGTGCTGTGTGTCCAGAGAGTGCCCTGGCAACATTGGGGATGCACTGCAGTGAGTCCAGAGAGTGCACTGGCACCACTGGTAATGCAGTGC
The DNA here is from genome assembly GCF_964034855.1 of Anser brachyrhynchus. NCBI lineage: Eukaryota > Metazoa > Chordata > Aves > Anseriformes > Anatidae > Anser > Anser brachyrhynchus. The sequence continues at coordinate 1,378,528 of NC_137715.1, forward strand.
AGTGAGTCCTGAGAGTGCACTGGCACCACTGGGAATGCACTGCAGTAACTCCAGAGAGTGCCCTGGCACAACTGGGAATGCAGTGCAGTGAGTACAGAGAGCGCACTGGCACCACTGGGGATGCAGTGCAGTGAGTAAACAGAGTGCACTGGCACCACTGGTGATGCAGTGCCGTGAGTCCAGAGAGTGCACTGGCGCCACTGGGGATGCAGTGCAGTGAGTCCAGAGAGTGCACTGGCACCACTGGGGATGCACTGCAGTGAGTCCAGTGTGAGCACTGGCACCACTGGGGATGCAGTGCAGTGAGTCCATAGAGTGCACTGGTACCACTGGGAATGCAGTGCAGTGAGTCCAGAGAGTGCAGTGACACCACTGGGGATGCAGTGCAGTGAGTCCAGAGAGTGCACTGGCACCACTGGGGATGCAGTGCAGTGAGTCCAGAGAGTGCACTGGCACCACTGGGGATGCAGTGCAGTGAGTCCAGTAAGTGCACTGGCACCAGTGGGGATGCACTGCAGTGAGTGCACTGGCACCACTGGGGATGCACTGCAGTGACGCTAAAGAGTGCACTGGCACCACTGTGAATACACTGCAGTGAGTCCAGAGAGTGCACTGGCACCACTGGGGATGCAGTGCAGTGAGTCCAGAGAGTGCACTGGCACCACTGGGGATGCAGTGCAGTGAGTCCAGAGAGTGCACTGGCACCACTGGAGCTGTACTGTAGTGAGTCCAGAGATTGCACTGGCACCTCTGGGGATGCAATGCAGTGAGTCCAGAGAGTGCACTGGCACTACTGGGGATGCAGTGCAGTGAGTCCAGAGAGTGTACTGGCACCACTGGTGATGCAGTGCAGTGAGTCCAGAGAGTGCACTGGCACCACTGGGGATGCAGTGCTGTGAGTCCACAGAGTTCAATGGCACCACTGGGGATGCAGTGCCGTGAGTCCAGAGAGTGCACTTGCCCCACTGGGGATGCAGTGCAGTGAGTCCAGAGAGTGCACTAGCAGCACTGGGGATGCAGTGCTGTGAGTCCAGAGAGTGCACTGGCACCACTGGGAATGCAGTGCTGTGAGTCCAGAGAGTGCCCTGGCAACACTGGGGATGCACTGCAGTTAGTCCAGAGAGTGCTCTGGCAGCACTGGTAATGCAGTGCAGTGAGTCCAGAGAGTGCACTGGCACCACTGGGAATGCAATGCCGTGAGTCCACAGAGTGCACTGGCAACACTGGGGATGCACTGCAGTGAGTCCAGAGAGTGCACTGGCACCACTGGGGATGCTCTGCAGTGAGTATAGACAGTGCACTGGCACGACTTGGGATGCAGTGCAGTGAGTCCAGAGAGTGCAGTGGCACCACTGGGGATGCACTGCAGTGAGTCCAGAGAGTGCACTGGCAACACTGGGGATGCAGTGAAGTGATTCCAGAGCGTGCACTGCACCTTGGGGATGCAGAGCAGTGAGTCCAGAGAGTGCACTGGCACCACTCGGGATGCAGTGCAGTGAGTCCAGAGAGTGCACTGGCAACACTGGGGATGCAGTGAAGTGATTCCAGAGCGTGCACTGGCACCACTGGGGATGCAGTGCAGTGAGTCCAGAGAGTGCCCTGGGACCAGTGGGAATGCAGTGCAGTGAGTCCAGAGAGTGCTCTGGCACCACTGGAGCTGTACTGTAGTGAGTCCAGAGAGTGCACTGGCACCACTGGGAATGCAGTGCAGTGAGTCCAGAGAGTGCACTGGCACCACTGGGGATGCAGTGCAGTGAGTAAACAGAGTGCACTGGCACCACTGCGGATGCAGTGCCGTGAGTGCAGGGAGTGCACTGTCAGCACTGGGGATGCAGTGCAGTGAGTCCAGAGAGTGCCCTGGCACCACTGGGGATGCAGTGCAGTGAGTCCAGAGAGTGCACTGGCACCACTGGGGATGCAGTGCAGTGAGTCCATAGAGTGCAGTGGCACCACTGGGGATGCAGTGCAGTGAGTCCAGAGAGTGCACTGGCCCCACTGGGGATGCAGTGCAGTGAGTGCAGAGAGTGCACTGGCACCAGTGGGGATGCACTGCAGAGAGTGCACTGGCACCACTGGGGATGCACTGCAGTGACGCTAAAGAGTGCACTGGCACCACTGCGGATGCAGTACCGTGAGTCCAGAGAGTGCACTGGCACCACTGGGGATGCAGTGCAGTGAGTGCAGAGAGTGCACTGGCACCACTGGGGATGCAGTGCAGTGAGTCCAGAGAGTGCACTCGCACCACTGGGGATGCAGTGCAGTGAGTCCAGAGAGTGTACTGGCACCAATGGGGATGCACTGCAGTGAGTCCAGAGAGTGCACTGGCACCACTGGGAATGCAGTGCAGTGAGTCCAGAGAGTGCAGTGACACCACTGGGGATGCAGTGCAGTGAGTCCATAGAGTGCACTGGCACCACTGGGGATGCAGTGCAGTGAGTCCAGAGAGTGCACTGGCACCACTGGGGATGCAGTGCAGTGAGTCCAGAGAGTGCACTGGCACCACTGGGGATGCAGTGCAGTGAGTCCATAGAGTGCACTGGCACCACTGGGGATTCAGTGTAGTGAGTCCAGTAAGTGCAAAGGTACCAGTGGGGATGCACTGCAGTGAGTGCACTGGCACCACTGGAGCTGTACTGTAGTGAGTCCAGAGAGTGCACTGGCACCACTGGGAATGCAGTGCAGTGAGTCCAGAGAGTGCACTGGCACCACTGGGGATGCAGTGCAGTGAGTGCAGAGAGTGCCCTGGCACCACTGGGGATGCAGTGCAGTGAGTCCACAGAGTTCAATGGCACCACTGGGTAGCAGTGCCGTGAGTCCAGAGAGTGCACTGGCCCCACTGGGGATGCACTGCAGTGACTTCAGAGAGTGCACTAGCAGCACTAAGGGATGCAGTGCCGTGAGTCCAGAGAGTGCACTGGCACCAATGGGAATGCAGTCCTGTAAGTCCAGAGAGTGCCTTGGCAACACTGGGGATGCACTGCAGTGAGTCCAGAGAGTGCACTGGCACCACTGGTAATGCAGTGCAGTGAGTCCAGAGAGTGCACTGGCACCACTGGGAATGCACTGCAGTGACTCCAGAGAGTGCCCTGGCACAACTGGGAATGCAGTGCAGTGAGTCCAGAGAGCGCACTGGCACCACTGGGGATGCAGTGCAGTGAGTAAACAGAGCGTACTGGCACCACTGGTGATGCAGTGCCGTGAGTCCAGAGAGTGCTCTGGCACCACTGGGGATGCAGTGCAGTGAGTCCAGAGAGTGCACTGGCGCCACTGGGGATGCAGTGCAGTGAGTCCAGAGAGTGCACTGGCACCACTGGGGATGGACTGCAGGGAGTCCATAGAGTGCACTGGCACCACTGGGAATGCAGTGCAGTGAGTCCAGAGAGTGCAGTGACACCACTGGGGATGCAGTGCTGTGAGTCCATAGAGTGAACTGGCACCACTGGGGATGCAGTGCAGTGTGTCCAGAGAGTGCACTGGCACCACTGGGGATGCAGTGCAGTGAGTCCAGTAAGTGCACTGGCACCAGTGGTGATGCACTGCAGTGAGTGCACTGGCACCACTGGGGATGCACTGCAGTGACGCTAAAGAGTGCACTGGCACCACTGGGAATACACTGCAGTGAGTCCAGAGAGTGCACTGGCACCACTGGGGATGCACTGCAGTGAGTGCACAGAGTGCACTGGCACCACTGGGGATGCAGTGCAGTGAGTCCAGAGAGTGCACTGGCACCACTGGACCTGTACTGTAGTAAGTCCAGAGATTGCACTGGCACCACTGGGGATGCAGTGCAGTGAGTCCAGAGAGTGCACTGGCACCACTGGGGATGCAGTGTAGTGACTCCAGAGAGTGCACTAGGAGCACTGGGGATGCAGTGCCGTGAGTCCAGAGAGTGCACTGGCACCACTGGGAATGCAGTGCTGTGTGTCCAGAGAGTGCCCTGGCAACATTGGGGATGCACTGCAGTGAGTCCAGAGAGTGCACTGGCACCACTGGTAATGCAGTGCAGTGAGTCCTGAGAGTGCACTGGCACCACTGGGAATGCACTGCAGTAACTCCAGAGAGTGCCCTGGCACAACTGGGAATGCAGTGCAGTGAGTACAGAGAGCGCACTGGCACCACTGGGGATGCAGTGCAGTGAGTAAACAGAGTGCACTGGCACCACTGGTGATGCAGTGCCGTGAGTCCAGAGAGTGCACTGGCGCCACTGGGGATGCAGTGCAGTGAGTCCAGAGAGTGCACTGGCACCACTGGGGATGCATTGCAGTGAGTCCAGTGTGAGCACTGGCACCACTGGGGATGCAGTGCAGTGAGTCCATAGAGTGCACTGGTACCACTGGGAATGCAGTGCAGTGAGTCCAGAGAGTGCAGTGACACCACTGGGGATGCAGTGCAGTGAGTCCAGAGAGTGCACTGGCACCACTGGGGATGCAGTGCAGTGAGTCCAGAGAGTGCACTGGCACCACTGGGGATGCAGTGCAGTGAGTCCAGTAAGTGCACTGGCACCAGTGGGGATGCACTGCAGTGAGTGCACTGGCACCACTGGGGATGCACTGCAGTGACGCTAAAGAGTGCACTGGCACCACTGTGAATACACTGCAGTGAGTCCAGAGAGTGCACTGGCACCACTGGGGATGCAGTGCAGTGAGTCCAGAGAGTGCACTGGCACCACTGGGGATGCAGTGCAGTGAGTCCAGAGAGTGCACTGGCACCACTGGAGCTGTACTGTAGTGAGTCCAGAGATTGCACTGGCACCTCTGGGGATGCAATGCAGTGAGTCCAGAGAGTGCACTGGCACCACTGGGGATGCAGTGCAGTGAGTCCAGAGAGTGTACTGGCACCACTGGTGATGCAGTGCAGTGAGTCCAGAGAGTGCACTGGCACCACTGGGGATGCAGTGCTGTGAGTCCACAGAGTTCAATGGCACCACTGGGGATGCAGTGCCGTGAGTCCAGAGAGTGCACTTGCCCCACTGGGGATGCAGTGCAGTGAGTCCAGAGAGTGCACTAGCAGCACTGGGGATGCAGTGCTGTGAGTCCAGAGAGTGCACTGGCACCACTGGGAATGCAGTGCTGTGAGTCCAGAGAGTGCCCTGGCAACACTGGGGATGCACTGCAGTTAGTCCAGAGAGTGCTCTGGCAGCACTGGTAATGCAGTGCAGTGAGTCCAGAGAGTGCACTGGCACCACTGGGAATGCAATGCCGTGAGTCCACAGAGTGCACTGGCAACACTGGGGATGCACTGCAGTGAGTCCAGAGAGTGCACTGGCACCACTGGGGATGCTCTGCAGTGAGTATAGACAGTGCACTGGCACGACTTGGGATGCAGTGCAGTGAGTCCAGAGAGTGCAGTGGCACCACTGGGAATGCACTGCAGTGAGTCCAGAGAGTGCACTGGCAACACTGGGGATGCAGTGAAGTGATTCCAGAGCGTGCACTGCACCTTGGGGATGCAGAGCAGTGAGTCCAGAGAGTGCACTGGCACCACTCGGGATGCAGTGCAGTGAGTCCAGAGAGTGCACTGGCAACACTGGGGATGCAGTGAAGTGATTCCAGAGCGTGCACTGGCACCACTGGGGATGCAGTGCAGTGAGTCCAGAGAGTGCCCTGGGACCAGTGGGAATGCACTGCAGTGAGTCCAGAGAGTGCTCTGGCACCACTGGAGCTGTACTGTAGTGAGTCCAGAGAGTGCACTGGCACCACTGGGGATGCAGTGCAGTGAGTAAACAGAGTGCACTGGCACCACTGCGGATGCAGTGCCGTGAGTGCAGGGAGTGCACTGTCAGCACTGGGGATGCAGTGCAGTGAGTCCAGAGAGTGCCCTGGCACCACTGGGGATGCAGTGCAGTGAGTCCAGAGAGTGCACTGGCACCACTGGGGATGCAGTGCAGTGAGTCCATAGAGTGCACTGGCACCACTGGGGATGCAGTGCAGTGAGTCCAGAGAGTGCACTGGCCCCACTGGGGATGCAGTGCAGTGAGTGCAGAGAGTGCACTGGCACCAGTGGGGATGCACTGCAGAGAGTGCACTCACACCACTGGGGATGCACTGCAGTGACGCTAAAGAGTGCACTGGCACCACTGGGGATGCAGTACCGTGAGTCCAGAGAGTGCACTGGCACCACTGGGGATGCAGTGCAGTGAGTGCAGAGAGTGCACTGGCACCACTGGGGATGCAGTGCAGTGAGTCCAGAGAGTGCACTCGCACCACTGGGGATGCAGTGCAGTGAGTCCAGAGAGTGTACTGGCACCAATGGGGATGCACTGCAGTGAGTCCAGAGAGTGCACTGGCACCACTGGGAATGCAGTGCAGTGAGTCCAGAGAGTGCAGTGACACCACTGGGGATGCAGTGCAGTGAGTCCATAGAGTGCACTGGCACCACTGGGGATGCAGTGCAGTGAGTCCAGAGAGTGCACTGGCACCACTGGGGATGCAGTGCAGTGAGTGCAGAGAGTGCCCTGGCACCACTGGGGATGCAGTGCAGTGAGTCCAGAGAGTGCACTGGCACCACTGGGGATGCAGTGTAGTGAGTCTAGTAAGTGCTCTGGTACCAGTGGGGATGCACTGCAGTGAGTGCACTGGCACCACTGGGGATGCACTGCAGTGACGCTAAAGAGTGCACTGGCACCACTGGGGATGCAGTGCAGTGAGTCCAGAGAGTGCACTGGCACCACTGGGAATGCACTGCAGTGACTCCAGAGAGTGCCCTGGCACAACTGGGAATGCAGTGCAGTGAGTCCAGAGAGCGCACTGGCACCACTGGGGATGCAGTGCAGTGAGTAAACAGAGTGCACTGGCACCACTGGTGATGCAGTGCCGAGAGTCCAGAGAGTGCTCCTGCACCACTGGGGATGCAGTGCAGTGAGTCCAGAGAGTGCACTGGCAACACTGGGGATGCACTGCAGGGAGTCCAGTGTGAGCACTGGCACCACTGGGGATGCAGTGCAGTGAGTCCATAGAGTGCACTGGCACCACTGGGAATGCAGTGCAGTGAGTCCAGAGAGTGCAGTGACACCACTGGGGATGCAGTGCTGTGAGTCCATAGAGTGAACTGGCACCACTGGGGATGCAGTGCAGTGTGTCCAGAGAGTGCACTGGCACCACTGGGGATGCAGTGCAGTGAGTCCAGTAAGTGCACTGGCACCACTGGGGATGCACTGCAGTGAGTGCACTGGCACCACTGGGGATGCACTGCAGTGACGCTAAAGAGTGCACTGGCACCACTGGGAATACACTGCAGTGAGTCCAGAGAGTGCACTGGCACCACTGGGGATGCACTGCAGTGAGTGCACAGAGTGCACTGGCACCACTGGGGATGCAGTGCAGTGAGTCCAGAGAGTGCACTGGCACCACTGGACCTGTACTGTAGTAAGTCCAGAGATTGCACTGGCGCCACTGGGGATGCAGTGCAGTGAGTCCAGAGAGTGCACTCACACCACTGGGGATGCAGTGCAGTGACTCCAGAGAGTGCACTAGGAGCACTGGGGATGCAGTGCCGTGAGTCCAGAGAGTGCACTGGCACCACTGGGAATGCAGTGCTGTGTGTCAGAGAGTGCCCTGGCAACATTGGGGATGCACTGCAGTGAGTCCAGAGAGTGCACTGGCACCACTGGTAATGCAGTGCAGTGAGTCCTGAGAGTGCAATGGCACCACTGGGAATGCACTGCAGTGACTCCAGAGAGTGCCCTGGCACAACTGGGAATGCAGTGCAGTGAGTCCAGAGAGTGCACTGGCACCACTGGGGATGCAGTGCAGTGAGTAAACAGAGTGCACTGGCACCACTGGTGATGCAGTGCAGTGAGTCCAGAGAGTGCACTGGCACCACTGGTGATGCAGTGCAGTGAGTCCAGAGAGTGTACTGGCGCCACTGGGGATGCAGTGCAGTGAGTCCAGAGAGTGCACTGGCACCACTGGGGATGCACTGCAGTGAGTCCAGTGTGAGCACTGGCACCACTGGGGATGCAGTGCAGTGAGTCCATAGAGTGCACTGGTACCACTGGGAATGCAGTGCAGTGAGTCCAGAGAGTGCAGTGACACCACTGGGGATGCAGTGCAGTGAGTCCATAGAGTGCACTGGCACCACTGGGGATGCAGTGCAGTGAGTCCAGAGAGTGCACTGGCACCACTGGGGATGCAGTGCAGTGAGTCCAGAGAGTGCACTGGCACCACTGGGGATGCAGTGCAGTGAGTCCAGAGAGTGCACTGGCACCACTGGAGATGCAGTGTAGTGAGTCTAGTAAGTTCTCTGGTACCAGTGGGGATGCACTGCAGTGAGTGCACTGGCACCACTGGGGATGCACTGCAGTGACGCTAACGAGTGCACTGGCACCACTGGGGATGCAGTGCAGTGAGTCCAGAGAGTGCACTGGCACCACTGGGAATGCACTGCAGTCACTCCAGAGAGTGCCCTGGCAGAACTGGGAATGCAGTGCAGTGAGTCCAGAGAGTGCACTGGCACCACTGGTGATGCAGTGCCGAGAGTCCAGAGAGTGCTCCTGCACCACTGGGGATGCAGTGTAGTGAGTCCAGAGAGTGCACTGGCAACACTGGGGATGCACTGCAGGGAGTCCAGTGTGAGCACTGGCACCACTGGGGATGCAGTGCAGTGAGTCCATAGAGTGCACTGGCACCACTGGGAATGCAGTGCAGTGAGTCCAGAGAGTGCAGTGACACCACTGGGGATGCAGTGCTGTGAGTCCATAGAGTGAACTGGCACCACTGGGGATGCAGTTCAGTGTGTCCAGAGAGTGCACTGGCACCACTGGGGATGCAGTGCAGTGAGTCCAGTAAGTGCACTGGCACCAGTGGGGATGCACTGCAGTGAGTGCACTGGCACCACTGGGGATGCACTGCAGTGACGCTAAAGAGTGCACTGGCACCACTGGGGATGCACTGCAGTGAGTGCACAGAGTGCACTGGCACCACTGGGGATGCAGTGCAGTGAGTCCAGAGAGTGCACTGGCACCACTGGACCTGTACTGTAGTAAGTCCAGAGATTGCACTGGCACCACTGGGGATGCAGTGCAGTGAGTCCAGAGAGTGCACTCACACCACTGGGGATGCAGTGCAGTGACTCCAGAGAGTGCACTAGGAGCACTGGGGATGCAGTGCCGTGAGTCCAGAGAGTGCACTGGCACCACTGGGAATGCAGTGCTGTGTGTCAGAGAGTGCAATGGCACCACTGGGAATGCACTGCAGTGACTCCAGAGAGTGCCCTGGCACAACTGGGAATGCAGTGCAGTGAGTCCAGAGAGTGCACTGGCACCACTGGGGATGCAGTGCAGTGAGTAAACAGAGTGCACTGGCACCACTGGTGATGCAGTGCCGTGAGTCCAGAGAGTGCACTGGCACCACTGGTGATGCAGTGCAGTGAGTCCAGAGAGTGTACTGGCGCCACTGGGGATGCAGTGCAGTGAGTCCAGAGAGTGCACTGGCACCACTGGGGATGCACTGCAGTGAGTCCAGTGTGAGCACTGGCACCACTGGGGATGCAGTGCAGTGAGTCCATAGAGTGCACTGGTACCACTGGGAATGCAGTGCAGTGAGTCCAGAGAGTGCAGTGACACCACTGGGGATGCAGTGCAGTGAGTCCATAGAGTGCACTGGCACCACTGGGGATGCAGTGCAGTGAGTCCAGAGAGTGCACTGGCACCACTGGTAATGCAGTGCAGTGAGTCCAGTAAGTGCACTGGCACCAGTGGGGATGCACTGCAGTGAGTGCACTGGCACCACTGGGGATGCACTGCAGTGACGCTAAAGATTGCACTGGCACCACTGTGAATACACTGCAGTGAGTCCAGAGAGTGCACTGGCACCACTGGGGATGCAGTGCAGTGAGTCCAGAGAGTGCACTGGCACCACTGGGGATGCAGTGCAGTGAGTAAACAGAGTGCACTGGCACCACTGGTGATGCAGTGCAGTGAGTAAACAGAGTGCACTGGCACCACTGGTGATGCAGTGCCGAGAGTCCAGAGAGTGCACTGGCACCACTGGGGATGCAGTGCAGTGAGTCCAGAGAGTGCAGTGGCACCACTGGGGATGCAGTGCAGTGAGTCCAGAGAGTGCACTGGCACCACTGGGGATGCAGTGCAGTGAGTCCAGAGAGTGCACTGGCAACACTCGGGATGCAGTGAAGTGATTCCAGAGCGTGCACTGGCACCTTGGGGATGCAGAGCAGTGAGTCCAGAGAGTGCACTGGCACCACTCGGGATGCAGTGCAGTGAGTCCAGAGAGTGCACTGGCACCACTGGGGATGCAGTGCAGTGAGTCCAGAGAGTGCCCTGGGACCAGTGGCAATGCACTGCAGTGACTCCAGAGAGTGCCCTGGCACAACTGGGAATGCAGTGCAGTGAGTCCAGAGAGCGCACTGGCACCACTGGGGATGCAGTGCCGTGAGTAAACAGAGTGCACTGGCACCACTGGTGATGCAGTGCCGAGAGTCCAGAGAGTGCACTGGCACCACTGGGGATGTAGTGCAGTGAATCCAGAGAGTGCACTGTCACCACTGCGGATGCACTGCAGTGATTCCAGAGAGTGCACTGGCACCACTGGGGAAGCAGTGCAGTGAGTCCAGAGAGTGCACTGGCACCACTGGGGATGCAGTGCAGTGAGAGCAGAGAGTGCCCTGGCACCACGGGGATGCAGTGTAGTGAGTGCAGAGAGTGCCCTGGCACCATTGGGGATGCAGTGCAGTGAGTCCAGAGAGTGCACTGGCACCACTGGGGATGCAGTGCAGTGAGTCCAGAGAGTGCCCTGGCACCACTGGGGATGCAGTGCAGTGAGTCCAGAGAGTGCACTGGCAGCAATGGGAATGCAGTGCAGTGAGTCCAGAGAGTGCAGTGGCACCATTGGGGATGCAGTGCAGTGAGTCCAGAGAGTGCACTGGCACCACTGGGGATGCAGTGCAGTGAGTCCAGAGAGTGCACTGGCACCACTGGGGATGCACTGCAGTGAGTCCAGAGAGTGCACTGGCACCACTGGGGATGCACTGCAGTGACTCTAGAGAGTGCACTGGCACCACTGGGGATGCACTGCAGTGAGTCCAGAGAGTGCACTGGCACCACTGGGGATGCAGTGCAGTGAGTCCAGAGAGTGCACTGGCACCACTGGGGATGCAGTGCAGTGAGTGCAGAGAGTGCCCTGGCACCACTGGGGATGCAGTGCAGTGAGTCCAAAGAGTGCACTGGCACCATTGAACATGCAGTGCAGTGAGTCCAGAGAGTGCACTGGCACCACTGGGGATGCAGTGCAGTGAGTCCAGAGAGTGCACTGGCACCACTGGGGATGCAGTGCAGTGAGTAAACAGAGTGCACTGGCACCACTGGTGATGCAGTGCAGTGAGTAAACAGAGTGCACTGGCACCACTGGTGATGCAGTGCCGAGAGTCCAGAGAGTGCACTGGCACCACTGGGGATGCAGTGCAGTGAGTCCAGAGAGTGCACTGGCACCACTGGGGATGCAGTGCAGTGAGTCCAGAGAGTGCACTGGCACCACTGGGGATGCAGTGCAGTGAGTCCAGAGAGTGCACTGGCAACACTCGGGATGCAGTGAAGTGATTCCAGAGCGTGCACTGGCACCTTGGGGATGCAGAGCAGTGAGTCCAGAGAGTGCACTGGCACCACTCGGGATGCAGTGCAGTGAGTCCAGAGAGTGCACTGGCACCACTGGGGATGCAGTGCAGTGAGTCCAGAGAGTGCCCTGGGACCAGTGGCAATGCACTGCAGTGACTCCAGAGAGTGCCCTGGCACAACTGGGAATGCAGTGCAGTGAGTCCAGAGAGCGCACTGGCACCACTGGGGATGCAGTGCCGTGAGTAAACAGAGTGCACTGGCACCACTGGTGATGCAGTGCCGAGAGTCCAGAGAGTGCACTGGCACCACTGGGGATGTAGTGCAGTGAATCCAGAGAGTGCACTGTCACCACTGCGGATGCACTGCAGTGATTCCAGAGAGTGCACTGGCACCACTGGGGAAGCAGTGCAGTGAGTCCAGAGAGTGCACTGGCACCACTGGGGATGCAGTGCAGTGAGAGCACAGAGTGCACTGGCACCACGGGGATGCAGTGCAGTGAGTGCAGAGAGTGCCCTGGCACCATTGGGGATGCAGTGCAGTGAGTCCAGAGAGTGCACTGGCACCACTGGGGATGCAGTGCAGTGAGTCCAGAGAGTGCCCTGGCACCACTGGGGATGCAGTGCAGTGAGTCCAGAGAGTGCACTGGCACCACTGGGGATGCACTGCAGTGAGTCCAGAGAGTGCACTGGCACCACTGGGGATGCACTGCAGTGACTCTAGAGAGTGCACTGGCACCACTGGGGATGCACTGCAGTGAGTCCAGAGAGTGCACTGGCACCACTGGGGATGCAGTGCAGTGAGTCCAGAGAGTGCACTGGCACCACTGGGGATGCAGTGCAGTGAGTGCAGAGAGTGCCCTGGCACCACTGGGGATGCAGTTGCAGTGAGTCCAAAGAGTGCACTGGCACCATTGAACATGCAGTGCAGTGAGTCCAGAGAGTGCACTGGCACCACTGGGGATGCAGTGCAGTGAGTCCAGAGAGTGCACTGGCACCACTGGAGCTGTACTGTAGTGAGTCCAGAGAGTGCACTGGCACCACTGGGAATGCAGTGCAGTGAGTCCAGAGAGTGCACTGGCACCACTGGGGATGCAGTGCAGGGAGTCCAGTGTGTGCACTGGCACCACTGAGGATGCAGTGCAGTGAGTCCAGAGAGTGCACTGGCACCACTGGGGATGCAGTGCAGTGAGTCCATAGAGTGCACTGTCAGCACTGGGGATGCAGTGCAGTGAGTCCAGAGAGTGTACTGGCACCACTGGGGATGCACTGCAGTGAGTCCAGAGAGTGCACTGGCACCAGTGGGGATGCACTGCAGTGAGTGCACTGGCACCACTGGGGATGCACTGCAGTGACGCTAAAGAGTGCACTGGCACCACTGGGAATACACTGCAGTGAGTCCAGAGAGTGCACTGGCACCACTGGGGATGCAGTGCAGTGAGTGCAGAGAGTGCCCTGGCACCACTGGGGATGCAGTGCAGTGAGTCCACAGAGTTCAATGGCACCACTGGGTAGCAGTGCCGTGAGTCCAGAGAGTGCACTGGCCCCACTGGGGATGCAGTGCAGTGACTCCAGAGAGTGCACTAGCAGCACTAAGGGATGCAGTGCAGTGAGTCCAGAGAGTGCACGGGCACCACTGGGAATGCAGTCCTGTAAGTCCAGAGAGTGCCTTGGCAACACTGGGGATGCACTGCAGTGAGTCCAGAGAGTGCACTGGCACCACTGGTAATGCAGTGCAGTGAGTCCAGAGAGTGCACTGGCACCACTGGGAATGCACTGCAGTGACTCCAGAGAGTGCCCTGGCACAACTGGGAATGCAGTGCAGTGAGTCCAGAGAGCGCACTGGCACCACTGGGGATGCAGTGCAGTGAGTATACAGAGTGCACTGGCACCACTGGTGATGCAGTGCCGAGAGTCAGGAGAGTGCACTGGCACCACTGGGGATGCAGTGCAGTGAGTCCAAAGAGTGCACTGGCACCACTGGGGATGCAGTGCAGTGAGTCCAGAGAGTGCACTGGCAACACTGGGGATGCAGTGAAGTGATTCCAGAGCGTGCACTGGCACCTTGGGGATGCAGAGCAGTGAGTCCAGAGAGTGCACTGGCACGACTGGGGATGCAGTGCAGTGAGTGCAGAGAGTGCACTGGCACCACTGGGGATGCAGTGCAGTGAGTCCAGAGAGTGCCCTGGGACCAGTGGGAATGCACTGCAGTGACTCCAGAGAGTGCCCTGGCACAACTGGGAATGCAGTGCAGTGAGTCCAGAGAGCGCACTGGCACCACTGGGGATGCAGTGCAGTGAGTAAACAGAGTGCACTGGCACCACTGGTGATGCAGTGCCGAGAGTCCAGAGAGTGCACTGGCACCACTGGGGATGTAGTGCAGTGAATCCAGAGAGTGCACTGTCACCACTGCGGATGCACTGCAGTGATTCCAGAGAGTGCACTGGCACCACTGGGGAAGCAGTGCAGTGAGTCCAGAGATTGCACTGGCACCACTGGGGATGCAGTGCAGTGAGTGCAGAGAGTGCCCTGGCACCACTGGGGATGCAGTGCAGTGAGTGCAGAGGTTGCCCTGGCACCATTGGGATGCAGTGCAGTGAGTCCAGAGAGTGCACTGGCTCCACTGGGGATGCAGTGCAGTGAGTCCAAAGAGTGCACTGGCACCACTGGGGATGCAGTGCAGTGCGTCCAGAGAGTGCACTGGCAACACTGGTGATGCAGTGAAGTGATTCCAGAGCGTGCACTGTCACCTTGGGGATGCAGAGCAGTGAGTCCAGAGCGTGCACTGGCACCACTCGGGATGCAGTGCAGGGAGTCCAGAGAGTGCACTGGCACCACTGGGGATGCACTGCAGTGAGTCCAGAGAGTGCCCTGGGACCAGTGGGAATGCACTGCAGTGAGTCCAGAGAGTGCACTGGCACCACTGGGGATGCACTGCAGTGAGCCCAGAGAGTGCCCTGGCACCACTGGGGATGCAGTGCAGTGAGTCCACAGAGTGCACTGGCAGCAATGGGAATGCAGTGCAGTGAGTCCAGAGAGTGCAGTGGCACCACTGGGGATGCAGTGCAGTGAGTCCATAGAGTGCACTGGCACCATTGGGGATGCAGTGCAGTGAGTCCAGAGAGTGCACTGGCACCACTGGGGATGCAGTGCAGTGAGTCCAGAGAGTGCACGGGCACCAGTGGGGATGCACTGCAGTGAGTGCAGAGAGTGCACTGGCACCACTGGGGATGCACTGCAGTGACTCTAGAGAGTGCACTGGCACCACTGGGGATGCAGTGCAGTGAGTCCAGAGAGTGCACTGGCACCACTGGGGATGCAGTGCAGTGAGTCCAGAGAGTGCACTGGCACCACTGGGGATGCAGTGCAGTGAGTGCAGAGAGTGCCCTGGCACCACTGGGGATGCAGTGCAGTGAGTCCAAAGAGTGCACTGGCACCATTGAAGATGCAGTGCAGTGAGTCCAGAGAGTGCACTGGCACCACTGGGGATGCAGTGCAGTGAGTCCAGAGAGTGCACTGGCACCACTGGAGCTGTACTGTAGTGAGTCCAGAGAGTGCACTGGCACCACTGGGAATGCAGTGCAGTGAGTCCAGAGAGTGCACTGGCACCACTGGGGATGCAGAGCAGGGAGTCCAGTGTGTGCACTGGCACCACTGAGGATGCAGTGCAGTGAGTCCAGAGAGTGCACTGGCACCACTGGGGATGCAGTGCAGTGAGTCCATAGAGTGCACTGGCACCACTGGGGATGCAGTGCTGTGAGTCCAGAGAGTGCACTGGCACCACTGGGGATGCAGTGCTGTGAGTCCAGAGAGTGCACTGGCACCAGTGGAGATGCACTGCAGTGAGTGCACTGGCACCACTGGGGATGCACTGCAGTGACGCTAAAGAGTGCACTGGCACCACTGGGAATACACTGCAGTGAGTCCAGAGAGTGCACTGGCACCAGTGGGGATGCAGTGCAGTGAGTCCAGAGAGTGCACTGGCACCACTGGGGATGCAGTGCAGTGAGTCCAGAGAGTGCACTGGCACCACTGGAGCTGTACTTTAGTGAGTCCAGAGAGTGCACTGGCACCTCTGGGAATGCAGTGCAGTGAGTCCAGAGAATGCACTGGCACCACTGGTGATGCAGTGCAGTGAGTAAACAGAGTGTACTGGCACCACTGCGGATGCAGTGCCGTGAGTCCAGAGAGTGCACTGTCAGCACTGGGGATGCAGTGCAGTGAGTCCAGAGAGTGCACTGGCACCACTGGGGATGCAGTGCAGTGAGTGCAGAGAGTGCACTGGCACCACTGGGGATGCAGTGCAGTGAGTCCATAGAGTGCACTGGCACCACTGGGGATTCAGTGTAGTGAGTCCAGTAAGTGCAAAGGTACCAGTGGGGATGCACTGCAGTGAGTGCACTGGCACCACTGGAGCTGTACTGTAGTGAGTCCAGAGAGTGCACTGACACCACTGGGAATGCAGTGCAGTGAGTGCAGAGAGTGCCCTGGCACCACTGGGGATGCAGTGCAGTGAGTCCACAGAGTTCAATGGCACCACTGGGTAGCAGTGCCGTGAGTCCAGAGAGTGCACTGGCCCCACTGGGGATGCAGTGCAGTGACTCCAGAGAGTGCACTAGCAGCACTAAGGGATGCAGTGCCGTGAGTCCAGAGAGTGCACGGGCACCACTGGGAATGCAGTCCTGTAAGTCCAGAGAGTGCCTTGGCAACACTGGGGATGCACTGCAGTGAGTCCAGAGAGTGCACTGGCACCACTGGTAATGCAGTGCAGTGAGTCCAGAGAGTGCACTGGCACCACTGGGAATGCACTGCAGTGACTCCAGAGAGTGCCCTGGCACAACTGGGAATGCAGTGCAGTGAGTCCAGAGAGCGCACTGGCACCACTGGGGATGCAGTGCAGTGAGTATACAGAGTGCACTGGCACCACTGGTGATGCAGTGCCGAGAGTCAGGAGAGTGCACTGGCACCACTGGGGATGCAGTGCAGTGAGTCCAAAGAGTGCACTGGCACCACTGGGGATGCAGTGCAGTGAGTCCAGAGAGTGCACTGGCAACACTGGGGATGCAGTGAAGTGATTCCAGAGCGTGCACTGGCACCTTGGGGATGCAGAGCAGTGAGTCCAGAGAGTGCACTGGCACGACTGGGGATGCAGTGCAGTGAGTGCAGAGAGTGCACTGGCACCACTGGGGATGCAGTGCAGTGAGTCCAGAGAGTGCCCTGGGACCAGTGGGAATGCACTGCAGTGACTCCAGAGAGTGCCCTGGCACAACTGGGGATGCAGTGCAGTGAGTCCAGAGAGCGCACTGGCACCACTGGGGATGCAGTGCAGTGAGTAAACAGAGTGCACTGGCACCACTGGTGATGCAGTGCCGAGAGTCCAGAGAGTGCACTGGCACCACTGGGGATGTAGTGCAGTGAATCCAGAGAGTGCACTGTCACCACTGCGGATGCACTGCAGTGATTCCAGAGAGTGCACTGGCACCACTGGGGAAGCAGTGCAGTGAGTCCAGAGAGTGCACTGGCACCACTGGGGATGCAGTGCAGTGAGTGCAGAGAGTGCCCTGGCACCACTGGGGATGCAGTGCAGTGAGTGCAGAGGTTGCCCTGGCACCATTGGGATGCAGTGCAGTGAGTCCAGAGAGTGCACTGGCTCCACTGGGGATGCAGTGCAGTGAGTCCAAAGAGTGCACTGGCACCACTGGGGATGCAGTGCAGTGCGTCCAGAGAGTGCACTGGCAACACTGGTGATGCAGTGAAGTGATTCCAGAGCGTGCACTGTCACCTTGGGGATGCAGAGCAGTGAGTCCAGAGCGTGCACTGGCACCACTCGGGATGCAGTGCAGGGAGTCCAGAGAGTGCACTGGCACCACTGGGGATGCACTGCAGTGAGTCCAGAGAGTGCCCTGGGACCAGTGGGAATGCACTGCAGTGAGTCCAGAGAGTGCCCTGGCACCACTGGGGATGCAGTGCCGTGAGTCCACAGAGTGCACTGGCAGCAATGGGAATGCAGTGCAGTGAGTCCAGAGAGTGCAGTGGCACCACTGGGGATGCAGTGCAGTGAGTCCATAGAGTGCACTGGCACCATTGGGGATGCAGTGCAGTGAGTCCAGAGAGTGCACTGGCACCACTGGGGATGCAGTGCAGTGAGTCCAGAGAGTGCACGGGCACCAGTGGGGATGCACTGCAGTGAGTCCAAAGAGTGCACTGGCACCACTGGGGATGCACTGCAGTGACTCTAGAGAGTGCACTGGCACCACTGGGGATGCAGTGCAGTGAGTCCAGAGAGTGCACTGGCACCACTGGGGATGCAGTGCAGTGAGTCCAGAGAGTGCACTGGCACCACTGGGGATGCAGTGCAGTGAGTGCAGAGAGTGCCCTGGCACCACTGGGGATGCAGTGCAGTGAGTCCAAAGAGTGCACTGGCACCATTGAAGATGCAGTGCAGTGAGTCCAGAGAGTGCACTGGCACCACTGGGGATGCAGTGCAGTGAGTCCAGAGAGTGCACTGGCACCACTGGAGCTGTACTGTAGTGAGTCCAGAGAGTGCACTGGCACCACTGGGAATGCAGTGCAGTGAGTCCAGAGAGTGCACTGGCACCACTGGGGATGCAGAGCAGGGAGTCCAGTGTGTGCACTGGCACCACTGAGGATGCAGTGCAGTGAGTCCAGAGAGTGCACTGGCACCACTGGGGATGCAGTGCAGTGAGTCCATAGAGTGCACTGGCACCACTGGGGATGCAGTGCTGTGAGTCCAGAGAGTGCACTGGCACCACTGGGGATGCAGTGCTGTGAGTCCAGAGAGTGCACTGGCACCAGTGGAGATGCACTGCAGTGAGTGCACTGGCACCACTGGGGATGCACTGCAGTGACGCTAAAGAGTGCACTGGCACCACTGGGAATACACTGCAGTGAGTCCAGAGAGTGCACTGGCACCAGTGGGGATGCAGTGCAGTGAGTCCAGAGAGTGCACTGGCACCACTGGGGATGCAGTGCAGTGAGTCCAGAGAGTGCACTGGCACCACTGGAGCTGTACTTTAGTGAGTCCAGAGAGTGCACTGGCACCTCTGGGAATGCAGTGCAGTGAGTCCAGAGAATGCACTGGCACCACTGGTGATGCAGTGCAGTGAGTAAACAGAGTGTACTGGCACCACTGCGGATGCAGTGCCGTGAGTCCAGAGAGTGCACTGTCAGCACTGGGGATGCAGTGCAGTGAGTCCAGAGAGTGCACTGGCACCACTGGGGATGCAGTGCAGTGAGTGCAGAGAGTGCACTGGCACCACTGGGGATGCAGTGCAGTGAGTCCATAGAGTGCACTGGCACCACTGGGAATTCAGTGTAGTGAGTCCAGTAAGTGCAAAGGTACCAGTGGGGATACACTGCAGTGAGTGCACTGGCACCACTGGAGCTGTACTGTAGTGAGTCCAGAGAGTGCACTGACACCACTGGGAATGCAGTGCAGTGAGTCCAGAGAGTGCACTGGCACCACTGGGGATGCAGTGCAGTGAGTGCAGAGAGTGCCCTGGCACCACTGGGGATGCAGTGCAGTGAGTCCACAGAGTTCAATGGCACCACTGGGTAGCAGTGCCGTGAGTCCAGAGAGTGAACTGGCCCCACTGGGGATGCACTGCAGTGACTTCAGAGAGTGCACTAGCAGCACTAAGGGATGCAGTGCCGTGAGTCCAGAGAGTGCACTGGCACCACTGGGAATGCAGTCCTGTAAGTCCAGAGAGTGCCTTGGCAACACTGGGGATGCACTGCAGTGAGTCCAGAGAGTGCACTGGCACCACTGGTAATGCAGTGCAGTGAGTCCAGAGAGTGCACTGGCACCACTGGGAATGCACTGCAGTGACTCCAGAGAGTGCCCTGGCACAACTGGGAATGCAGTGCAGTGAGTCCAGAGAGTGCACTGGCACCACTGGGGATGCAGTGCAGTGAGTATACAGAGTGCACTGGCACCACTGGTGATGCAGTGCCGAGAGTCCAGAGAGTGCACTGGCACCACTGGGGATGCAGTGCAGTGAGTCCAAAGAGTGCACTGGCACCACTGGGGATGCAGTGCAGTGAGTCCAGAGAGTGCACTGGTAACACTGGGGATGCAGTGAAGTGATTCCAGAGCGTGCACTGGCACCTTGGGGATGCAGAGCAGTGAGTCCAGAGAGTGCACTGGCACCACTGGGAATGCAGTGCAGTGAGTGCAGAGAGTGCACTGGCACCACTGGGGATGCAGTGCAGTGAGTCCAGAGAGTGCCCTGGGACCAGTGGGAATGCACTGCAGTGACTCCAGAGAGTGCCCTGGCACAACTGGGAATGCAGTGCATTGAGTCCAGAGAGCGCACTGGCACCACTGGGGATGCAGTGCAGTGAGTAAACAGAGTGCACTGGCACCACTGGTGATGCAGTGCCGAGAGTCCAGAGAGTGCACTGGCACCACTGGGGATGTAGTGCAGTGAATCCAGAGAGTGCACTGTCACCACTGCGGATGCACTGCAGTGATTCCAGAGAGTGCACTGGCACCACTGGGGAAGCAGTGCAGTGAGTCCAGAGAGTGCACTGGCACCACTGGGGATGCAGTGCAGTGAGTGCAGAGAGTGCCCTGGCACCACTGGGGATGCAGTGCAGTGAGTGCAGAGGTTGCCCTGGCACCATTGGGATGCAGTGCAGTGAGTCCAGAGAGTGCACTGGCTCCACTGGGGATGCAGTGCAGTGAGTCGAAAGAGTGCACTGGCACCACTGGGGATGCAGTGCAGTGACTCCAGAGAGTACACTGGCACCACTGGGGATGCAGTGCAGTGAGTCCAGAGAGTGCACTGGTACCACTGGGGATGCAGTGCAGTGAGTCCAGAGAGTGCACTGGCACCACTCGGGATGCAGTGCAGGGAGTCCAGAGAGTGCACTGGCACCACTGGGGATGCACTGCAGTGAGTCCAGAGAGTGCCCTGGGACCAGTGGGAATGCACTGCAGTGAGTCCAGAGAGTGCACTGGCACCACTGGGGATGCACTGCAGTGAGCCCAGAGAGTGCCCTGGCACCACTGGGGATGCAGTGCAGTGAGTCCAAAGAGTGCACTGGCAGCAATGGGAATGCAGTGCAGTGAGTCCAGAGAGTTCAGTGGCACCACTGGGGATGCAGTGCAGTGAGTCCATAGAGTGCACTGGCACCATTGGGGATGCAGTGCAGTGAGTCCAGAGAGTGCACTGGCACCACTGGGGATGCAGTGCAGTGAGTCCAGAGAGTGCACGGGCACCAGTGGGGATGCACTGCAGTGAGTCCAAAGAGTGCACTGGCACCACTGGGGATGCACTGCAGTGACTCTAGAGAGTGCACTGGCACCACTGGGGATGCAGTGCAGTGAGTCCAGAGAGTGCACTGGCACCACTGGGGATGCAGTGCAGTGAGTCCAGAGAGTGCACTGGCACCACTGGGGATGCAGTGCAGTGAGTGCAGAGAGTGCCCTGGCACCACTGGGGATGCAGTGCAGTGAGTCCAAAGAGTGCACTGGCACCATTGAAGATGCAGTGCAGTGAGTCCAAAGAGTGCACTGGCACCACTGGGGATGCAGTGCAGTGAGTCCAGAGAGTGCACTGGCACCACTGGAGCTGTACTGTAGTGAGTCCAGAGAGTGCACTGGCACCACTGGGAATGCAGTGCAGTGAGTCCAGAGAGTGCACTGGCACCACTGGGGATGCAGTGCAGGGAGTCCAGTGTGTGCACTGGCACCACTGAGGATGCAGTGCAGTGAGTCCAGAGAGTGCACTGGCACCACTGGGGATGCAGTGCAGTGAGTCCATAGAGTGCACTGGCACCACTGGGGATGCAGTGCTGTGAGTCCAGAGAGTGCACTGGCACCAATGGGGATGCAGTGCAGTGAGTCCAGAGAGTGCACTGGCACCAGTGGGGATGCACTGCAGTGAGTGCACTGGCACCACTGGGGATGCACTGCAGTGACGCTAAAGAGTGCACTGGCACCACTGGGAATACACTGCAGTGAGTCCAGAGAGTGCACTGGCACCACTGGGGATGCAGTGCAGTGAGTCCAGAGAGTGCACTGGCACCACTGGGGATGCAGTGCAGTGAGTCCAGAGAGTGCACTGGCACCACTGGAGCTGTACTATAGTGAGTCCAGAGAGTACACTGGCACCTCTGGGAATGCAGTGCAGTGAGTCCAGAGAATGCACTGGCACCACTGGTGATGCAGTGCAGTGAGTAAACAGAGTGTACTGGCACCACTGCGGATGCAGTGCCGTGAGTCCAGAGAGTGCACTGTCAGCACTGGGGATGCAGTGCAGTGAGTCCAGAGAGTGCACTGGCACCACTGGGGATGCAGTGCAGTGAGTCCAGAGAGTGCACTGGCACCACTGGGGATGCAGTGCAGTGAGTCCATAGAGTGCACTGGCACCACTGGGGATTCAGTGTAGTGAGTCCAGTAAGTGCAAAGGTACCAGTGGGGATGCACTGCAGTGAGTGCACTGGCACCACTGGGGATGCACTGCAGTGACGCTAAAGAGTGCACTGGCACCACTGGGAATACACTGCAGTGTGTCCAGAGAGTGCACTGGCACCACTGGGGATGCAGTGCAGTGAGTCCAGAGAGTGCCCTGGCACCACTGAGGATGCAGTGCAGTGAGTCCAGAGAGTGCACTGGCACCACTGGGGATGCAGTGCAGTGAGTCCATAGAGTGCACTGGCACCTTGGGGATGCAGTGCAGTGAGTCCAGAGAGTGCACTGGCACCACTGGGGATGCACTGCAGTGAGTCCAGAGAGTGCACTGGCACCAGTGGGGATGCAGTGCAGTGAGTGCACTGGCACCACTGGGGATGCACTGCAGTGACGCTAAAGAGTGCACTGGCACCACTGGGAATACACTGCAGTGAGTCCAGAGAGTGCACTGGCACCACTGGGGATGCAGTGCAGTGAGTCCAGAGAGTGCACTGGCACCACTGGGGATGCAGTGCAGTGAGTCCAGAGAGTGCACTGGCACCAGTGGGGATGCAGTGCAGTGAGTCCAGAGAGTGCACTGGCACCACTGGGAATGCAGTGCAGTGAGTCCAGAGAGTGCACTGGCACCACTGCGGATGAAGTGCCGTGAGTCCAGAGAGTGCACTGTCAGCACTGGGGATGCAGTGCAGTGAGTCCAGAGAGTGCACTGTCAGCACTTGGGATGCAGTGCAGTGAGTCCAGAGAGTGCACTGGCACCACTGGTAATGCATTGCACTGAGTCCAGAGAGTGCACTGGCACCACTGGGAATGCACTGCAGTGACTCCAGAGAGTGCCCTGGCACCACTGGGGATGCACTGCAGTGAGTCCAAAGAGTGCACTGGCACCATTGAAGATGCAGTGCAGTGAGTCCAGAGAGTGCACTGGCACCACTGGGGATGCAGTGTAGTGAGTCTAGTAAGTGCTCTGGTACCAGTGGGGATGCACTGCAGTGAGTGCACTGGCACCACTGGGGATGCACTGCAGTGACGCTAAAGAGTGCACTGGCACCACTGGGAATACACTGCAGTGAGTCCAGAGAGTGCAGTGGCACCACTGGGGATGCAGTGCAGTGAGTCCAGAGAGTGCACTGGCACCACTCGGGATGCAGTGCAGTGAGTCCAGAGAGTACACTGGCACCACTGGGAATGCAGTGCAGTGAGTCCAGAGAGTGCCCTGGGACCAGTGGGAATGCAGTGCAGTGAGTCCAGAGAGCGCACTGGCACCACTGGGGATGCAGTGCAGTGAGTAAACAGAGTGCACTGGCACCACTGGTGATGCAGTGCCGAGAGTCCAGAGAGTGCTCCTGCACCACTGGGGATGCAGTGCAGTGAGTCCAGAGAGTGCACTGGCACCACTGGGGATGCACTGCAGTGAGTCCAGAGAGTGCACTGGCACCACTGGGGATGCAGTGCAGTGAGTCCAGAGAGTGCACTGGCACCACTGGGGATGCAGTGCAGTGAGTGCAGAGAGTGCCCTGGCACCACTGGGGATGCAGTGCAGTGAGTCCAAAGAGTGCACTGGCACCATTGAAGATGCAGTGCAGTGAGTCCAGAGAGTGCACTGGCACCACTGGGGATGCAGTGCAGTGAGTCCAGAGAGTGCACTGGCACCACTGGAGCTGTACTGTAGTGAGTCCAGAGAGTGCACTGGCACCACTGGGAATGCAGTGCAGTGAGTCCAGAGAGTGCACTGGCACCACTGGGGATGCACTGCAGTGAGTCCAGAGAGTGCACTGGCACCACTGGGGATGCAGTGCAGTGAGTGCAGAGAGTGCCCTGGCACCACTGGGGATGCAGTGCAGTGAGTCCAAAGAGTGCACTGGCACCATTGAAGATGCAGTGCAGTGAGTCCAGAGAGTGCACTGGCACCACTGGGGATGCAGTGCAGTGAGTCCAGAGAGTGCACTGGCACCACTGGAGCTGTACTGTAGTGAGTCCAGAGAGTGCACTGGCACCACTGGGAATGCAGTGCAGTGAGTCCAGAGAGTGCACTGGCACCACTGGGGATGCAGAGCAGGGAGTCCAGTGTGTGCACTGGCACCACTGAGGATGCAGTGCAGTGAGTCCAGAGAGTGCACTGGCACCACTGGGGATGCAGTGCAGTGAGTCCATAGAGTGCACTGGCACCACTGGGGATGCAGTGCTGTGAGTCCAGAGAGTGCACTGGCACCACTGGGGATGCAGTGCTGTGAGTCCAGAGAGTGCACTGGCACCAGTGGAGATGCACTGCAGTGAGTGCACTGGCACCACTGGGGATGCACTGCAGTGACGCTAAAGAGTGCACTGGCACCACTGGGAATACACTGCAGTGAGTCCAGAGAGTGCACTGGCACCAGTGGGGATGCAGTGCAGTGAGTCCAGAGAGTGCACTGGCACCACTGGGGATGCAGTGCAGTGAGTCCAGAGAGTGCACTGGCACCACTGGAGCTGTACTTTAGTGAGTCCAGAGAGTGCACTGGCACCTCTGGGAATGCAGTGCAGTGAGTCCAGAGAATGCACTGGCACCACTGGTGATGCAGTGCAGTGAGTAAACAGAGTGTACTGGCACCACTGCGGATGCAGTGCCGTGAGTCCAGAGAGTGCACTGTCAGCACTGGGGATGCAGTGCAGTGAGTCCAGAGAGTGCACTGGCACCACTGGGGATGCAGTGCAGTGAGTGCAGAGAGTGCACTGGCACCACTGGGGATGCACTGCAGTGAGTCCATAGAGTGCACTGGCACCACTGGGGATTCAGTGTAGTGAGTCCAGTAAGTGCAAAGGTACCAGTGGGGATGCACTGCAGTGAGTGCACTGGCACCACTGGAGCTGTACTGTAGTGAGTCCAGAGAGTGCACTGACACCACTGGGAATGCAGTGCAGTGAGTGCAGAGAGTGTCCTGGCACCACTGGGGATGCAGTGCAGTGAGTCCACAGAGTTCAATGGCACCACTGGGTAGCAGTGCCGTGAGTCCAGAGAGTGCACTGGCCCCACTGGGGATGCAGTGCAGTGACTCCAGAGAGTGCACTAGCAGCACTAAGGGATGCAGTGCCGTGAGTCCAGAGAGTGCACGGGCACCACTGGGAATGCAGTCCTGTAAGTCCAGAGAGTGCCTTGGCAACACTGGGGATGCACTGCAGTGAGTCCAGAGAGTGCACTGGCACCACTGGTAATGCAGTGCAGTGAGTCCAGAGAGTGCACTGGCACCACTGGGAATGCACTGCAGTGACTCCAGAGAGTGCCCTGGCACAACTGGGAATGCAGTGCAGTGAGTCCAGAGAGCGCACTGGCACCACTGGGGATGCAGTGCAGTGAGTATACAGAGTGCACTGGCACCACTGGTGATGCAGTGCCGAGAGTCAGGAGAGTGCACTGGCACCACTGGGGATGCAGTGCAGTGAGTCCAAAGAGTGCACTGGCACCACTGGGGATGCAGTGCAGTGAGTCCAGAGAGTGCACTGGCAACACTGGGGATGCAGTGAAGTGATTCCAGAGCGTGCACTGGCACCTTGGGGATGCAGAGCAGTGAGTCCAGAGAGTGCACTGGCACGACTGGGGATGCAGTGCAGTGAGTGCAGAGAGTGCACTGGCACCACTGGGGATGCAGTGCAGTGAGTCCAGAGAGTGCCCTGGGACCAGTGGGAATGCACTGCAGTGACTCCAGAGAGTGCCCTGGCACAACTGGGAATGCAGTGCAGTGAGTCCAGAGAGCGCACTGGCACCACTGGGGATGCAGTGCAGTGAGTAAACAGAGTGCACTGGCACCACTGGTGATGCAGTGCCGAGAGTCCAGAGAGTGCACTGGCACCACTGGGGATGTAGTGCAGTGAATCCAGAGAGTGCACTGTCACCACTGCGGATGCACTGCAGTGATTCCAGAGAGTGCACTGGCACCACTGGGGAAGCAGTGCAGTGAGTCCAGAGAGTGCACTGGCACCACTGGGGATGCAGTGCAGTGAGTGCAGAGAGTGCCCTGGCAC
The DNA here is from genome assembly GCF_964034855.1 of Anser brachyrhynchus. Lineage (NCBI taxonomy): Eukaryota > Metazoa > Chordata > Aves > Anseriformes > Anatidae > Anser > Anser brachyrhynchus. Next base: position 1,404,524 of record NC_137715.1, read on the forward strand.
CACTGGGGATGCAGTGCAGTGAGTGCAGAGGTTGCCCTGGCTCCATTGGGATGCAGTGCAGTGAGTCCAGAGAGTGCACTGGCTCCACTGGGGATGCAGTGCAGTGAGTCCAAAGAGTGCACTGGCACCACTGGGGATGCAGTGCAGTGCGTCCAGAGAGTGCACTGGCAACACTGGTGATGCAGTGAAGTGATTCCAGAGCGTGCACTGTCACCTTGGGGATGCAGAGCAGTGAGTCCAGAGCGTGCACTGGCACCACTCGGGATGCAGTGCAGGGAGTCCAGAGAGTGCACTGGCACCACTGGGGATGCACTGCAGTGAGTCCAGAGAGTGCCCTGGGACCAGTGGGAATGCACTGCAGTGAGTCCAGAGAGTGCACTGGCACCACTGGGGATGCACTGCAGTGAGCCCAGAGAGTGCCCTGGCACCACTGGGGATGCAGTGCAGTGAGTCCACAGAGTGCACTGGCAGCAATGGGAATGCAGTGCAGTGAGTCCAGAGAGTGCAGTGGCACCACTGGGGATGCAGTGCAGTGAGTCCATAGAGTGCACTGGCACCATTGGGGATGCAGTGCAGTGAGTCCAGAGAGTGCACGGGCACCAGTGGGGATGCACTGCAGTGAGTCCAAAGAGTGCACTGGCACCACTGGGGATGCACTGCAGTGACTCTAGAGAGTGCACTGGCACCACTGGGGATGCAGTGCAGTGAGTCCAGAGAGTGCACTGGCACCACTGGGGATGCAGTGCAGTGAGTCCAGAGAGTGCACTGGCACCACTGGGGATGCAGTGCAGTGAGTGCAGAGAGTGCCCTGGCACCACTGGGGATGCAGTGCAGTGAGTCCAAAGAGTGCACTGGCACCATTGAAGATGCAGTGCAGTGAGTCCAGAGAGTGCACTGGCACCACTGGGGATGCAGTGCAGTGAGTCCAGAGAGTGCACTGGCACCACTGGAGCTGTACTGTAGTGAGTCCAGAGAGTGCACTGGCACCACTGGGAATGCAGTGCAGTGAGTCCAGAGAGTGCACTGGCACCACTGGGGATGCAGAGCAGGGAGTCCAGTGTGTGCACTGGCACCACTGAGGATGCAGTGCAGTGAGTCCAGAGAGTGCACTGGCACCACTGGGGATGCAGTGCAGTGAGTCCATAGAGTGCACTGGCACCACTGGGGATGCAGTGCTGTGAGTCCAGAGAGTGCACTGGCACCACTGGGGATGCAGTGCTGTGAGTCCAGAGAGTGCACTGGCACCAGTGGAGATGCACTGCAGTGAGTGCACTGGCACCACTGGGGATGCACTGCAGTGACGCTAAAGAGTGCACTGGCACCACTGGGAATACACTGCAGTGAGTCCAGAGAGTGCACTGGCACCAGTGGGGATGCAGTGCAGTGAGTCCAGAGAGTGCACTGGCACCACTGGGGATGCAGTGCAGTGAGTCCAGAGAGTGCACTGGCACCACTGGAGCTGTACTTTAGTGAGTCCAGAGAGTGCACTGGCACCTCTGGGAATGCAGTGCAGTGAGTCCAGAGAATGCACTGGCACCACTGGTGATGCAGTGCAGTGAGTAAACAGAGTGTACTGGCACCACTGCGGATGCAGTGCCGTGAGTCCAGAGAGTGCACTGTCAGCACTGGGGATGCAGTGCAGTGAGTCCAGAGAGTGCACTGGCACCACTGGGGATGCAGTGCAGTGAGTGCAGAGAGTGCACTGGCACCACTGGGGATGCAGTGCAGTGAGTCCATAGAGTGCACTGGCACCACTGGGGATTCAGTGTAGTGAGTCCAGTAAGTGCAAAGGTACCAGTGGGGATGCACTGCAGTGAGTGCACTGGCACCACTGGAGCTGTACTGTAGTGAGTCCAGAGAGTGCACTGACACCACTGGGAATGCAGTGCAGTGAGCCCAGAGAGTGCCCTGGGACCAGTGGGAATGCACTGCAGTGAGTCCAGAGAGTGCACTGGCACCACTGGGGATGCACTGCAGTGAGCCCAGAGAGTGCCCTGGCACCACTGGGGATGCAGTGCAGTGAGTCCAAAGAGTGCACTGGCAGCAATGGGAATGCAGTGCAGTGAGTCCAGAGAGTTCAGTGGCACCACTGGGGATGCAGTGCAGTGAGTCCATAGAGTGCACTGGCACCATTGGGGATGCAGTGCAGTGAGTCCAGAGAGTGCACTGGCACCACTGGGGATGCAGTGCAGTGAGTCCAGAGAGTGCACGGGCACCAGTGGGGATGCACTGCAGTGAGTCCAAAGAGTGCACTGGCACCACTGGGGATGCACTGCAGTGACTCTAGAGAGTGCACTGGCACCACTGGGGATGCAGTGCAGTGAGTCCAGAGAGTGCACTGGCACCACTGGGGATGCAGTGCAGTGAGTCCAGAGAGTGCACTGGCACCACTGGGGATGCAGTGCAGTGAGTGCAGAGAGTGCCCTGGCACCACTGGGGATGCAGTGCAGTGAGTCCAAAGAGTGCACTGGCACCATTGAAGATGCAGTGCAGTGAGTCCAGAGAGTGCACTGGCACCACTGGGGATGCAGTGCAGTGAGTCCAGAGAGTGCACTGGCACCACTGGAGCTGTACTGTAGTGAGTCCAGAGAGTGCACTGGCACCACTGGGAATGCAGTGCAGTGAGTCCAGAGAGTGCACTGGCACCACTGGGGATGCAGTGCAGGGAGTCCAGTGTGTGCACTGGCACCACTGAGGATGCAGTGCAGTGAGTCCAGAGAGTGCACTGGCACCACTGGGGATGCAGTGCAGTGAGTCCATAGAGTGCACTGGCACCACTGGGGATGCAGTGCTGTGAGTCCAGAGAGTGCACTGGCACCAATGGGGATGCAGTGCAGTGAGTCCAGAGAGTGCACTGGCACCAGTGGGGATGCACTGCAGTGAGTGCACTGGCACCACTGGGGATGCACTGCAGTGACGCTAAAGAGTGCACTGGCACCACTGGGAATACACTGCAGTGAGTCCAGAGAGTGCACTGGCACCACTGGGGATGCAGTGCAGTGAGTCCAGAGAGTGCACTGGCACCACTGGGGATGCAGTGCAGTGAGTCCAGAGAGTGCACTGGCACCACTGGAGCTGTACTATAGTGAGTCCAGAGAGTACACTGGCACCTCTGGGAATGCAGTGCAGTGAGTCCAGAGAATGCACTGGCACCACTGGTGATGCAGTGCAGTGAGTAAACAGAGTGTACTGGCACCACTGCGGATGCAGTGCCGTGAGTCCAGAGAGTGCACTGTCAGCACTGGGGATGCAGTGCAGTGAGTCCAGAGAGTGCACTGGCACCACTGGTGATGCAGTGCAGTGAGTCCAGAGAGTGCACTGGCACCACTGGGGATGCAGTGCAGTGAGTCCAGAGAGTGCACTGGCACCACTGGGAATGCAGTGCAGTGAGTCCAGAGAGTGCACTGGCACCACTGCGGATGAAGTGCCGTGAGTCCAGAGAGTGCACTGTCAGCACTGGGGATGCAGTGCAGTGAGTCCAGAGAGTGCACTGTCAGCACTTGGGATGCAGTGCAGTGAGTCCAGAGAGTGCACTGGCACCACTGGTAATGCAGTGCAGTGAGTCCAGAGAGTGCACTGGCACCACTGGGAATGCACTGCAGTGACTCCAGAGAGTGCCCTGGCACCACTGGGGATGCACTGCAGTGAGTCCAAAGAGTGCACTGGCACCATTGAAGATGCAGTGCAGTGAGTCCAGAGAGTGCACTGGCACCACTGGGGATGCAGTGTAGTGAGTCTAGTAAGTGCTCTGGTACCAGTGGGGATGCACTGCAGTGAGTGCACTGGCACCACTGGGGATGCACTGCAGTGACGCTAAAGAGTGCACTGGCACCACTGGGAATACACTGCAGTGAGTCCAGAGAGTGCAGTGGCACCACTGGGGATGCAGTGCAGTGAGTCCAGAGAGTGCACTGGCACCACTCGGGATGCAGTGCAGTGAGTCCAGAGAGTACACTGGCACCACTGGGAATGCACTGCAGTGACTCCAGAGAGTGCCCTGGCACAACTGGGAATGCAGTGCAGTGAGTCCAGAGAGCGCACTGGCACCACTGGGGATGCAGTGCAGTGAGTAAACAGAGTGCACTGGCACCACTGGTGATGCAGTGCCGAGAGTCCAGAGAGTGCTCCTGCACCACTGGGGATGCAGTGCAGTGAGTCCAGAGAGTGCACTGGCACCACTGGGGATGCACTGCAGTGAGTCCAGAGAGTGCACTGGCACCACTGGGGATGCAGTGCAGTGAGTCCAGAGAGTGCACTGGCACCACTGGGGATGCAGTGCAGTGAGTGCAGAGAGTGCCCTGGCACCACTGGGGATGCAGTGCAGTGAGTCCAAAGAGTGCACTGGCACCATTGAAGATGCAGTGCAGTGAGTCCAGAGAGTGCACTGGCACCACTGGGGATGCAGTGCAGTGAGTCCAGAGAGTGCACTGGCACCACTGGAGCTGTACTGTAGTGAGTCCAGAGAGTGCACTGGCACCACTGGGAATGCAGTGCAGTGAGTCCAGAGAGTGCACTGGCACCACTGGGGATGCACTGCAGTGAGTCCAGAGAGTGCACTGGCACCACTGGGGATGCAGTGCAGTGAGTGCAGAGAGTGCCCTGGCACCACTGGGGATGCAGTGCAGTGAGTCCAAAGAGTGCACTGGCACCATTGAAGATGCAGTGCAGTGAGTCCAGAGAGTGCACTGGCACCACTGGGGATGCAGTGCAGTGAGTCCAGAGAGTGCACTGGCACCACTGGAGCTGTACTGTAGTGAGTCCAGAGAGTGCACTGGCACCACTGGGAATGCAGTGCAGTGAGTCCAGAGAGTGCACTGGCACCACTGGGGATGCAGAGCAGGGAGTCCAGTGTGTGCACTGGCACCACTGAGGATGCAGTGCAGTGAGTCCAGAGAGTGCACTGGCACCACTGGGGATGCAGTGCAGTGAGTCCATAGAGTGCACTGGCACCACTGGGGATGCAGTGCTGTGAGTCCAGAGAGTGCACTGGCACCACTGGGGATGCAGTGCTGTGAGTCCAGAGAGTGCACTGGCACCAGTGGAGATGCACTGCAGTGAGTGCACTGGCACCACTGGGGATGCACTGCAGTGACGCTAAAGAGTGCACTGGCACCACTGGGAATACACTGCAGTGAGTCCAGAGAGTGCACTGGCACCAGTGGGGATGCAGTGCAGTGAGTCCAGAGAGTGCACTGGCACCACTGGGGATGCAGTGCAGTGAGTCCAGAGAGTGCACTGGCACCACTGGAGCTGTACTTTAGTGAGTCCAGAGAGTGCACTGGCACCTCTGGGAATGCAGTGCAGTGAGTCCAGAGAATGCACTGGCACCACTGGTGATGCAGTGCAGTGAGTAAACAGAGTGTACTGGCACCACTGCGGATGCAGTGCCGTGAGTCCAGAGAGTGCACTGTCAGCACTGGGGATGCAGTGCAGTGAGTCCAGAGAGTGCACTGGCACCACTGGGGATGCAGTGCAGTGAGTGCAGAGAGTGCACTGGCACCACTGGGGATGCAGTGCAGTGAGTCCATAGAGTGCACTGGCACCACTGGGGATTCAGTGTAGTGAGTCCAGTAAGTGCAAAGGTACCAGTGGGGATGCACTGCAGTGAGTGCACTGGCACCACTGGAGCTGTACTGTAGTGAGTGCAGAGAGTGCCCTGGCACCACTGGGGATGCAGTGCAGTGAGTCCACAGAGTTCAATGGCACCACTGGGTAGCAGTGCCGTGAGTCCAGAGAGTGCACTGGCCCCACTGGGGATGCAGTGCAGTGACTCCAGAGAGTGCACTAGCAGCACTAAGGGATGCAGTGCCGTGAGTCCAGAGAGTGCACGGGCACCACTGGGAATGCAGTCCTGTAAGTCCAGAGAGTGCCTTGGCAACACTGGGGATGCACTGCAGTGAGTCCAGAGAGTGCACTGGCACCACTGGTAATGCAGTGCAGTGAGTCCAGAGAGTGCACTGGCACCACTGGGAATGCACTGCAGTGACTCCAGAGAGTGCCCTGGCACAACTGGGAATGCAGTGCAGTGAGTCCAGAGAGCGCACTGGCACCACTGGGGATGCAGTGCAGTGAGTATACAGAGTGCACTGGCACCACTGGTGATGCAGTGCCGAGAGTCAGGAGAGTGCACTGGCACCACTGGGGATGCAGTGCAGTGAGTCCAAAGAGTGCACTGGCACCACTGGGGATGCAGTGCAGTGAGTCCAGAGAGTGCACTGGCAACACTGGGGATGCAGTGAAGTGATTCCAGAGCGTGCACTGGCACCTTGGGGATGCAGAGCAGTGAGTCCAGAGAGTGCACTGGCACGACTGGGGATGCAGTGCAGTGAGTGCAGAGAGTGCACTGGCACCACTGGGGATGCAGTGCAGTGAGTCCAGAGAGTGCCCTGGGACCAGTGGGAATGCACTGCAGTGACTCCAGAGAGTGCCCTGGCACAACTGGGAATGCAGTGCAGTGAGTCCAGAGAGCGCACTGGCACCACTGGGGATGCAGTGCAGTGAGTAAACAGAGTGCACTGGCACCACTGGTGATGCAGTGCCGAGAGTCCAGAGAGTGCACTGGCACCACTGGGGATGTAGTGCAGTGAATCCAGAGAGTGCACTGTCACCACTGCGGATGCACTGCAGTGATTCCAGAGAGTGCACTGGCACCACTGGGGAAGCAGTGCAGTGAGTCCAGAGAGTGCACTGGCACCACTGGGGATGCAGTGCAGTGAGTGCAGAGAGTGCCCTGGCACCACTGGGGATGCAGTGCAGTGAGTGCAGAGGTTGCCCTGGCTCCATTGGGATGCAGTGCAGTGAGTCCAGAGAGTGCACTGGCTCCACTGGGGATGCAGTGCAGTGAGTCCAAAGAGTGCACTGGCACCACTGGGGATGCAGTGCAGTGCGTCCAGAGAGTGCACTGGCAACACTGGTGATGCAGTGAAGTGATTCCAGAGCGTGCACTGTCACCTTGGGGATGCAGAGCAGTGAGTCCAGAGCGTGCACTGGCACCACTCGGGATGCAGTGCAGGGAGTCCAGAGAGTGCACTGGCACCACTGGGGATGCACTGCAGTGAGTCCAGAGAGTGCCCTGGGACCAGTGGGAATGCACTGCAGTGAGTCCAGAGAGTGCACTGGCACCACTGGGGATGCACTGCAGTGAGCCCAGAGAGTGCCCTGGCACCACTGGGGATGCAGTGCAGTGAGTCCACAGAGTGCACTGGCAGCAATGGGAATGCAGTGCAGTGAGTCCAGAGAGTGCAGTGGCACCACTGGGGATGCAGTGCAGTGAGTCCATAGAGTGCACTGGCACCATTGGGGATGCAGTGCAGTGAGTCCAGAGAGTGCACTGGCACCACTGGGGATGCACTGCAGTGAGTCCAAAGAGTGCACTGGCACCATTGAAGATGCAGTGCAGTGAGTCCAGAGAGTGCACTGGCACCACTGGGGATGCAGTGCAGTGAGTCCAGAGAGTGCACTGGCACCACTGGAGCTGTACTGTAGTGAGTCCAGAGAGTGCACTGGCACCACTGGGAATGCAGTGCAGTGAGTCCAGAGAGTGCACTGGCACCACTGGGGATGCAGAGCAGGGAGTCCAGTGTGTGCACTGGCACCACTGAGGATGCAGTGCAGTGAGTCCAGAGAGTGCACTGGCACCACTGGGGATGCAGTGCAGTGAGTCCATAGAGTGCACTGGCACCACTGGGGATGCAGTGCTGTGAGTCCAGAGAGTGCACTGGCACCACTGGGGATGCAGTGCTGTGAGTCCGGAGAGTGCACTGGCACCAGTGGAGATGCACTGCAGTGAGTGCACTGGCACCACTGGGGATGCACTGCAGTGACGCTAAAGAGTGCACTGGCACCACTGGGAATACACTGCAGTGAGTCCAGAGAGTGCACTGGCACCAGTGGGGATGCAGTGCAGTGAGTCCAGAGAGTGCACTGGCACCACTGGGGATGCAGTGCAGTGAGTCCAGAGAGTGCACTGGCACCACTGGAGCTGTACTTTAGTGAGTCCAGAGAGTGCACTGGCACCTCTGGGAATGCAGTGCAGTGAGTCCAGAGAATGCACTGGCACCACTGGTGATGCAGTGCAGTGAGTAAACAGAGTGTACTGGCACCACTGCGGATGCAGTGCCGTGAGTCCAGAGAGTGCACTGTCAGCACTGGGGATGCAGTGCAGTGAGTCCAGAGAGTGCACTGGCACCACTGGGGATGCAGTGCAGTGAGTGCAGAGAGTGCACTGGCACCACTGGGGATGCAGTGCAGTGAGTCCATAGAGTGCACTGGCACCACTGGGGATTCAGTGTAGTGAGTCCAGTAAGTGCAAAGGTACCAGTGGGGATGCACTGCAGTGAGTGCACTGGCACCACTGGAGCTGTACTGTAGTGAGTCCAGAGAGTGCACTGACACCACTGGGAATGCAGTGCAGTGAGTCCAGAGAGTGCACTGGCACCACTGGGGATGCAGTGCAGTGAGTGCAGAGAGTACCCTGGCACCACTGGGGATGCAGTGCAGTGAGTCCACAGAGTTCAATGGCACCACTGGGTAGCAGTGCCGTGAGTCCAGAGAGTGAACTGGCCCCACTGGGGATGCACTGCAGTGACTTCAGAGAGTGCACTAGCAGCACTAAGGGATGCAGTGCCGTGAGTCCAGAGAGTGCACTGGCACCACTGGGAATGCAGTCCTGTAAGTCCAGAGAGTGCCTTGGCAACACTGGGGATGCACTGCAGTGAGTCCAGAGAGTGCACTGGCACCACTGGTAATGCAGTGCAGTGAGTCCAGAGAGTGCACTGGCACCACTGGGAATGCACTGCAGTGACTCCAGAGAGTGCCCTGGCACAACTGGGAATGCAGTGCAGTGAGTCCAGAGAGTGCACTGGCACCACTGGGGATGCAGTGCAGTGAGTATACAGAGTGCACTGGCACCACTGGTGATGCAGTGCCGAGAGTCCAGAGAGTGCACTGGCACCACTGGGGATGCAGTGCAGTGAGTCCAAAGAGTGCACTGGCACCACTGGGGATGCAGTGCAGTGAGTCCAGAGAGTGCACTGGCAACACTGGGGATGCAGTGAAGTGATTCCAGAGCGTGCACTGGCACCTTGGGGATGCAGAGCAGTGAGTCCAGAGAGTGCACTGGCACCACTGGGAATGCAGTGCAGTGAGTGCAGAGAGTGCACTGGCACCACTGGGGATGCAGTGCAGTGAGTCCAGAGAGTGCCCTGGGACCAGTGGGAATGCACTGCAGTGACTCCAGAGAGTGCCCTGGCACAACTGGGAATGCAGTGCAGTGAGTCCAGAGAGCGCACTGGCACCACTGGGGATGCAGTGCAGTGAGTAAACAGAGTGCACTGGCACCACTGGTGATGCAGTGCCGAGAGTCCAGAGAGTGCACTGGCACCACTGGGGATGTAGTGCAGTGAATCCAGAGAGTGCACTGTCACCACTGCGGATGCACTGCAGTGATTCCAGAGAGTGCACTGGCACCACTGGGGAAGCAGTGCAGTGAGTCCAGAGAGTGCACTGCACCACTGGGGATGCAGTGCAGTGAGTGCAGAGAGTGCCCTGGCACCACTGGGGATGCAGTGCAGTGAGTGCAGAGGTTGCCCTGGCACCATTGGGATGCAGTGCAGTGAGTCCAGAGAGTGCACTGGCTCCACTGGGGATGCAGTGCAGTGAGTCCAAAGAGTGCACTGGCACCACTGGGGATGCAGTGCAGTGACTCCAGAGAGTACACTGGCACCACTGGGGATGCAGTGCAGTGAGTCCATAGAGTGCAGTGGCACCACTGGGGATGCAGTGCAGTGAGTCCAGAGAGTGCACTGGCACCACTCGGGATGCAGTGCAGGGAGTCCAGAGAGTGCACTGGCACCACTGGGGATGCACTGCAGTGAGTCCAGAGAGTGCCCTGGGACCAGTGGGAATGCACTGCAGTGAGTCCAGAGAGTGCACTGGCACCACTGGGGATGCACTGCAGTGAGCCCAGAGAGTGCCCTGGCACCACTGGGGATGCAGTGCAGTGAGTCCAAAGAGTGCACTGGCAGCAATGGGAATGCAGTGCAGTGAGTCCAGAGAGTTCAGTGGCACCACTGGGGATGCAGTGCAGTGAGTCCATAGAGTGCACTGGCACCATTGGGGATGCAGTGCAGTGAGTCCAGAGAGTGCACTGGCACCACTGGGGATGCAGTGCAGTGAGTCCAGAGAGTGCACGGGCACCAGTGGGGATGCACTGCAGTGAGTCCAAAGAGTGCACTGGCACCACTGGGGATGCACTGCAGTGACTCTAGAGAGTGCACTGGCACCACTGGGGATGCAGTGCAGTGAGTCCAGAGAGTGCACTGGCACCACTGGGGATGCAGTGCAGTGAGTCCAGAGAGTGCACTGGCACCACTGGGGATGCAGTGCAGTGAGTGCAGATAGTGCCCTGGCACCACTGGGGATGCAGTGCAGTGAGTCCAAAGAGTGCACTGGCACCATTGAAGATGCAGTGCAGTGAGTCCAGAGAGTGCACTGGCACCACTGGGGATGCAGTGCAGTGAGTCCAGAGAGTGCACTGGCACCACTGGAGCTGTACTGTAGTGAGTCCAGAGAGTGCACTGGCACCACTGGGAATGCAGTGCAGTGAGTCCAGAGAGTGCACTGGCACCACTGGGGATGCAGTGCAGGGAGTCCAGTGTGTGCACTGGCACCACTGAGGATGCAGTGCAGTGAGTCCAGAGAGTGCACTGGCACCACTGGGGATGCAGTGCAGTGAGTCCATAGAGTGCACTGGCACCACTGGGGATGCAGTGCTGTGAGTCCAGAGAGTGCACTGGCACCAATGGGGATGCAGTGCAGTGAGTCCAGAGAGTGCACTGGCACCAGTGGGGATGCACTGCAGTGAGTGCACTGGCACCACTGGGGATGCACTGCAGTGACGCTAAAGAGTGCACTGGCACCACTGGGAATACACTGCAGTGAGTCCAGAGAGTGCACTGGCACCACTGGGGATGCAGTGCAGTGAGTCCAGAGAGTGCACTGGCACCACTGGGGATGCAGTGCAGTGAGTCCAGAGAGTGCACTGGCACCACTGGAGCTGTACTATAGTGAGTCCAGAGAGTACACTGGCACCTCTGGGAATGCAGTGCAGTGAGTCCAGAGAATGCACTGGCACCACTGGTGATGCAGTGCAGTGAGTAAACAGAGTGTACTGGCACCACTGCGGATGCAGTGCCGTGAGTCCAGAGAGTGCACTGTCAGCACTGGGGATGCAGTGCAGTGAGTCCAGAGAGTGCACTGGCACCACTGGGGATGCAGTGCAGTGAGTCCAGAGAGTGCACTGGCACCACTGGGGATGCAGTGCAGTGAGTCCATAGAGTGCACTGGCACCACTGGGGATTCAGTGTAGTGAGTCCAGTAAGTGCAAAGGTACCAGTGGGGATGCACTGCAGTGAGTGCACTGGCACCACTGGGGATGCACTGCAGTGACGCTAAAGAGTGCACTGGCACCACTGGGAATACACTGCAGTGAGTCCAGAGAGTGCACTGGCACCACTGGGGATGCAGTGCAGTGAGTCCAGTGTGTGCACTGGCACCACTGAGGATGCAGTGCAGTGAGTCCAGAGAGTGCACTGGCACCACTGGGGATGCAGTGCAGTGAGTCCATAGAGTGCACTGGCACCTTGGGGATGCAGTGCAGTGAGTCCAGAGAGTGCACTGGCACCACTGGGGATGCACTGCAGTGAGTCCAGAGAGTGCACTGGCACCAGTGGGGATGCAGTGCAGTGAGTGCACTGGCACCACTGGGGATGCACTGCAGTGACGCTAAAGAGTGCACTGGCACCACTGGGAATACACTGCAGTGAGTCCAGAGAGTGCACTGGCACCACTGGGGATGCAGTGCAGTGAGTCCAGAGAGTGCACTGGCACCACTGGGGATGCAGTGCAGTGAGTCCAGAGAGTGCACTGGCACCAGTGGGGATGCAGTGCAGTGAGTCCAGAGAGTGCACTGGCACCACTGGGAATGCAGTGCAGTGAGTCCAGAGAGTGCACTGGCACCACTGCGGATGAAGTGCCGTGAGTCCAGAGAGTGCACTGTCAGCACTGGGGATGCAGTGCAGTGAGTCCAGAGAGTGCACTGTCAGCACTGGGGATGCAGTGCAGTGAGTCCAGAGAGTGCACTGGCACCACTGGTAATGCAGTGCAGTGAGTCCAGAGAGTGCACTGGCACCACTGGGAATGCACTGCAGTGACTCCAGAGAGTGCCCTGGCACCACTGGGGATGCACTGCAGTGAGTCCAGAGAGTGCACTGGCACCACTGGGGATGCAGTGTAGTGAGTCTAGTAAGTGCTCTGGTACCAGTGGGGATGCACTGCAGTGAGTGCACTGGCACCACTGGGGATGCACTGCAGTGACGCTAAAGAGTGCACTGGCACCACTGGGAATACACTGCAGTGAGTCCAGAGAGTGCAGTGGCACCACTGGGGATGCAGTGCAGTGAGTCCAGAGAGTGCACTGGCACCACTCGGGATGCAGTGCAGTGAGTCCAGAGAGTACACTGGCACCACTGGGAATGCACTGCAGTGACTCCAGAGAGTGCCCTGGCACAACTGGGAATGCAGTGCAGTGAGTCCAGAGAGCGCACTGGCACCACTGGGGATGCAGTGCAGTGAGTAAACAGAGTGCACTGGCACCACTGGTGATGCAGTGCCTAGAGTCCAGAGAGTGCTCCTGCACCACTGGGGATGCAGTGCAGTGAGTCCAGAGAGTGCACTGGCACCACTGGGGATGCACTGCAGTGAGTCCAGAGAGTGCACTGGCACCACTGGGGATGCAGTGCAGTGAGTCCAGAGAGTGCACTGGCACCACTGGGGATGCAGTGCAGTGAGTGCAGAGAGTGCCCTGGCACCACTGGGGATGCAGTGCAGTGAGTCCAAAGAGTGCACTGGCACCATTGAAGATGCAGTGCAGTGAGTCCAGAGAGTGCACTGGCACCACTGGGGATGCAGTGCAGTGAGTCCAGAGAGTGCACTGGCACCACTGGAGCTGTACTGTAGTGAGTCCAGAGAGTGCACTGGCACCACTGGGAATGCAGTGCAGTGAGTCCAGAGAGTGCACTGGCACCACTGGGGATGCACTGCAGTGAGTCCAGAGAGTGCACTGGCACCACTGGGGATGCAGTGCAGTGAGTCCAGAGAGTGCACTGGCCCCACAGGGGATGCAGTGCAGTGACTCCAGAGAGTGCACTAGGAGCACTGGGGATGCAGTGCCGTGAGTCCAGAGAGTGCACTGGCACCACTGGGAATGCAGTGCTGTGAGTCCAGAGAGTGCCCTGGCAACACTGGCGATGCACTGCAGTGAGTCCAGAGAGTGCACTGGCACCGCTGGTAATGCAGTGCAGTGAGTCCAGAGAGTGCACTGGCACCACTGGGAATGCACTGCAGTGACTCCAGAGAGTGCCCTGGCACAACTGGGAATGCAGTGCAGTGAGTCCAGAGAGCGCACTGGCACCACTGGGGATGCAGTGCAGTGAGTAAACAGAGCGCACTGGCACTACTGGGGATGCAGTGCCGTGAGTCCAGAGAGTGCTCTGGCACCACTGGGGATGCAGTGCAGTGAGTACAGAGAGTGCACTGGCGCCACTGGGGATGCAGTGCAGTGAGTCCAGAGAGTGCACTGGCACCACTGGGGATGCACTGCAGGGAGTCCAGTGTGAGCACTGGCACCACTGGGGATGCAGTGCTGTGAGTCCATAGAGTAAACTGGCACCACTGGGGATGCAGTGCAGTGAGTCCATAGAGTGCAGTGGCACCACTGGGGATGCAGTGCAGTGAGTCCAGAGAGTGCACTGGCACCAGTGGGGATGCACTGCAGTGAGTGCACTGGCACCACTGGGGATGCAGTGCAGTGACGCTAAAGAGTGCACTGGCACCACTGGGAATACACTGCAGTGAGTCCAGAGAGTGCACTGGCACCACTGGTAATGCAGTGCAGTGAGTGCACTGGCACCACTGGGGATGCACTGCAGTGAGTGCACAGAGTGCACTGGCACCACTGGGGATGCAGTGCAGTGAGTCCAGAGAGTGCACTGGCACCACTGGACCTGTACTGTAGTAAGTCCAGAGATTGCACTGGCACCACTGGGGATGCAGTGCAGTGAGTCCAGAGAGTGCACTGGCACCACTGGGGATGCAGTGCAGTGACTCCAGAGAGTGCACTAGGAGCACTGGGGATGCAGTGCCGTGAGTCCAGAGAGTGCACTGGCACCACTGGGAATGCAGTGCTCTGTGTCCAGAGAGTGCCCTGGCAACATTGGGGATGCACTGCAGTGAGTCCAGAGAGTGCACTGGCACCACTGGTAATGCAGTGCAGTGAGTCCTGAGAGTGCACTGGCACCACTGGGAATGCACTGCAGTGACTCCAGAGAGTGCCCTGGCACAACTGGGAATGCAGTGCAGTGAGTCCATAGAGCGCACTGGCACCACTGGGGATGCACTGCAGTGAGTCCAGAGAGTGCACTGGCACCAGTGGGGATGCAGTGCAGTGAGTGCACTGGCACCACTGGGGATGCACTGCAGTGACGCTAAAGAGTGCACTGGCACCACTGGGAATACACTGCAGTGAGTCCAGAGAGTGCACTGGCACCACTGGGGATGCAGTGCAGTGAGTCCAGAGAGTGCACTGGCACCACTGGGGATGCAGTGCAGTGAGTCCAGAGAGTGCACTGGCACCAGTGGGGATGCAGTGCAGTGAGTCCAGAGAGTGCACTGGCACCACTGGGAATGCAGTGCAGTGAGTCCAGAGAGTGCACTGGCACCACTGCGGATGAAGTGCCGTGAGTCCAGAGAGTGCACTGTCAGCACTGGGGATGCAGTGCAGTGAGTCCAGAGAGTGCACTGTCAGCACTGGGGATGCAGTGCAGTGAGTCCAGAGAGTGCACTGGCACCACTGGTAATGCAGTGCAGTGAGTCCAGAGAGTGCACTGGCACCACTGGGAATGCAATGCAGTGACTCCAGAGAGTGCCCTGGCACCACTGGGGATGCACTGCAGTGAGTCCAAAGAGTGCACTGGCACCATTGAAGATGCAGTGCAGTGAGTCCAGAGAGTGCACTGGCACCACTGGGGATGCAGTGCATTGACTCCAGAGAGTGCACTGGCACCATTGGAGCTGTACTGTAGTGAGTCCAGAGATTGCACTGGCACCACTGGGGATGCAGTGCAGTGAGTCCAGAGAGTGCACTGGCACCACTGGGGATGCAGTGCAGTGAGTCCAGAGAGTGTACTGGCACCACTGGGGATGCACTGCAGTGAGTCCAGAGAGTGCACTGGCACCACTGGGGATGCAGTGCAGTGAGTCCAGAGAGTGCACTGGCCCCACAGGGGATGCAGTGCAGTGACTCCAGAGAGTGCACTAGGAGCACTGGGGATGCAGTGCCGTGAGTCCAGAGAGTGCACTGGCACCACTGGGAATGCAGTGCTGTGAGTCCAGAGAGTGCCCTGGCAACACTGGCGATGCACTGCAGTGAGTCCAGAGAGTGCACTGGCACCGCTGGTAATGCAGTGCAGTGAGTCCAGAGAGTGCACTGGCACCACTGGGAATGCACTGCAGTGACTCCAGAGAGTGCCCTGGCACAACTGGGAATGCAGTGCAGTGAGTCCAGAGAGCGCACTGGCACCACTGGGGATGCAGTGCAGTGAGTAAACAGAGCGCACTGGCACTACTGGGGATGCAGTGCCGTGAGTCCAGAGAGTGCTCTGGCACCACTGGGGATGCAGTGCAGTGAGTACAGAGAGTGCACTGGCGCCACTGGGGATGCAGTGCAGTGAGTCCAGAGAGTGCACTGGCACCACTGGGGATGCACTGCAGGGAGTCCAGTGTGAGCACTGGCACCACTGGGGATGCAGTGCAGTGAGTCCATAGAGTGCACTGGCACCACTGGGAATGCAGTGCAGTGAGTCCAGAGAGTGCAGTGACACCACTGGGGATGCAGTGCTGTGAGTCCATAGAGTAAACTGGCACCACTGGGGATGCAGTGCAGTGTGTCCAGAGAGTGCACTGGCACCACTGGGGATGCAGTGCAGTGAGTCCAGTAAGTGCACTGGCACCAGTGGGGATGCACTGCAGTGAGTGCACTGGCACCACTGGGGATGCAGTGCAGTGACGCTAAAGAGTGCACTGGCACCACTGGGAATACACTGCAGTGAGTCCAGAGAGTGCACTGGCACCACTGGGGATGCACTGCAGTGAGTGCACAGAGTGCACTGGCACCACTGGGGATGCAGTGCAGTGAGTCCAGAGAGTGCACTGGCACCACTGGACCTGTACTGTAGTAAGTCCAGAGATTGAACTGGCACCACTGGGGATGCAGTGCAGTGAGTCCAGAGAGTGCACTGGCACCACTGGGGATGCAGTGCAGTGAGTCCAGAGAGTGCACTGGCACCACAGGAGCTGTACTGTAGTGAGTCCAGAGATTGCACTGGCACCTCTGGGGATGCAGTGCAGTGAGTCCAGAGAGTGCACTGGCACCACTGGGGATGCAGTGCAGTGAGTCCAGAGAGTGTACTGGCACCACTGGTGATGCAGTGCAGTGAGTCCAGAGAGTGCACTGGCACCACTGGGGATGCAGTGCTGTGAGTCCACAGAGTTCAATGGCACCACTGGGGATGCAGTGCCGTGAGTCCAGAGAGTGCACTTGCCCCACTGGGGATGCAGTGCAGTGAGTCCAGAGAGTGCACTAGCAGCACTGGGGATGCAGTGCTGTGAGTCCAGAGAGTGCACTGGCACCACTGGGAATGCAGTGCTGTGAGTCCAGAGAGTGCCCTGGCAACACTGGGGATGCACTGCAGTTAGTCCAGAGAGTGCTCTGGCAGCACTGGTAATGCAGTGCAGTGAGTCCAGAGAGTGCACTGGCACCACTGGGAATGCAGTGCCGTGAGTCCACAGAGTGCACTGGCAACACTGGGGATGCACTGCAGTGAGTCCAGAGAGTGCACTGGCACCACTGGGGATGCTCTGCAGTGAGTATAGACAGTGCACTGGCACGACTTGGGATGCAGTGCAGTGAGTCCAGAGAGTGCAGTGGCACCACTGGGGATGCACTGCAGAGAGTCCAGAGAGTGCACTGACAACACTGGGGATGCAGTGAAGTGATTCCAGAGCGTGCACTGCACCTTGGGGATGCAGTGCAGTGAGTCCAGAGAGTGCACTGTCAGCACTGGGGATGCAGTGCAGTGAGTCCAGAGAGTGCACTGGCAACACTGGGGATGCAGTGAAGTGATTCCAGAGCGTGCACTGGCACCACTGGGGATGCAGTGCAGTGAGTCCAGAGAGTGCCCTGGGACCAGTGGGAATGCACTGCAGTGAGTCCAGAGAGTGCACTGGCACCACTGGGGATGCAGTGCAGTGAGTAAACAGAGTGCACTGGCACCACTGCGGATGCAGTGCTGTGAGTCCAGGGAGTGCACTGTCAGCACTGGGGATGCAGTGCAGTGAGTCCAGAGAGTGCACTGGCACCACTGTGGATGCAGTGCAGTGAGTCCAGAGAGTGCACTGGCACCACTGGGGATGCAGTGCAGTGAGTCCATAGAGTGCAGTGGCACCACTGGGGATGCAGTGCAGTGAGTCCAGAGAGTGCACTGGCCCCACTGGGGATGCAGTGCAGTGAGTGCAGAGAGTGCACTGGCACCAGTGGGGATGCACTGCAGAGAGTGCACTGGCACCACTGGGGATGCACTGCAGTGACGCTAAAGAGTGCACTGGCACCACTGCGGATGCAGTACCGTGAGTCCAGAGAGTGCACTGGCACCACTGGGGATGCAGTGCAGTGAGTGCAGAGAGTGCACTGGCACCACTGGGGATGCAGTGCAGTGAGTCCAGAGAGTGCACTCGCACCACTGGGGATGCAGTGCAGTGAGTCCAGTGTGAGCACTGGCACCACTGGGGATGCAGTGCAGTGAGTCCAGAGAGTGCACTGGCACCACTGGGAATGCAGTGCAGTGAGTCCAGAGAGTGCAGTGGCACCACTGGTGATGCAGTGCAGTGAGTCCATAGAGTGCACTGGCACCACTGGGGATGCAGTGCAGTGACTCCAGAGAGTGCACTGGCACCATTGGAGCTGTACTGTAGTGAGTCCAGAGATTGCACTGGCACCACTGGGGATGCAGTGCAGTGAGTCCAGAGAGTGCACTGGCACCACTGGGGATGCAGTGCAGTGAGTCCAGAGAGTGTACTGGCACCACTGGGGATGCACTGCAGTGAGTCCAGAGAGTGCACTGGCACCACTGGGGATGCAGTGCAGTGAGTCCAGAGAGTGCACTGGCCCCACAGGGGATGCAGTGCAGTGACTCCAGAGAGTGCACTAGGAGCACTGGGGATGCAGTGCCGTGAGTCCAGAGAGTGCACTGGCACCACTGGGAATGCAGTGCTGTGAGTCCAGAGAGTGCCCTGGCAACACTGGCGATGCACTGCAGTGAGTCCAGAGAGTGCACTGGCACCGCTGGTAATGCAGTGCAGTGAGTCCAGAGAGTGCACTGGCACCACTGGGAATGCACTGCAGTGACTCCAGAGAGTGCCCTGGCACAACTGGGAATGCAGTGCAGTGAGTCCAGAGAGTGCACTGGCACCACTGGGGATGCAGTGCAGTGAGTAAACAGAGCGCACTGGCACTACTGGGGATGCAGTGCCGTGAGTCCAGAGAGTGCTCTGGCACCACTGGGGATGCAGTGCAGTGAGTACAGAGAGTGCACTGGCGCCACTGGGGATGCAGTGCAGTGAGTCCAGAGAGTGCACTGGCACCACTGGGGATGCACTGCAGGGAGTCCAGTGTGAGCACTGGCACCACTGGGGATGCAGTGCAGTGAGTCCATAGAGTGCACTGGCACCACTGGGAATGCAGTGCAGTGAGTCCAGAGAGTGCAGTGACACCACTGGGGATGCAGTGCTGTGAGTCCATAGAGTAAACTGGCACCACTGGGGATGCAGTGCAGTGTGTCCAGAGAGTGCACTGGCACCACTGGGGATGCAGTGCAGTGAGTCCAGTAAGTGCACTGGCACCAGTGGGGATGCACTGCAGTGAGTGCACTGGCACCACTGGGGATGCAGTGCAGTGACGCTAAAGAGTGCACTGGCACCACTGGGAATACACTGCAGTGAGTCCAGAGAGTGCACTGGCACCAATGGGGATGCACTGCAGTGAGTGCACAGAGTGCACTGGCACCACTGGGGATGCAGTGCAGTGAGTCCAGAGAGTGCACTGGCACCACTGGACCTGTACTGTAGTAAGTCCAGAGATTGCACTGGCACCACTGGGGATGCAGTGCAGTGAGTCCAGAGAGTGCACTGGCACCACTGGGGATGCAGTGCAGTGACTCCAGAGAGTGCACTATGAGCACTGGGGATGCAGTGCAGTGAGTCCAGAGAGTGCACTGGCACCACTGGGGATGCAGTGCAGTGACTCCAGAGAGTGCACTATGAGCACTGGGGATGCAGTGCCGTGAGTCCAGAGAGTGCACTGTCAGCACTGGGAATGCAGTGCTCTGTGTCCAGAGAGTGCCCTGGCAACATTGGGGATGCACTGCAGTGAGTCCAGAGAGTGCACTGGCACCACTGGTAATGCAGTGCAGTGAGTCCTGAGAGTGCACTGGCACCACTGGGAATGCACTGCAGTGACTCCAGAGAGTGCCCTGGCACAACTGGGAATGCAGTGCAGTGAGTCCAGAGAGCGCACTGGCACCACTGGGGATGCAGTGCAGTGAGTAAACAGAGTGCACTGGCACCACTGGTGATGCAGTGCCGTGAGTCCAGAGAGTGCACTGGCACCACTGGTGATGCAGTGCAGTGAGTCCAGAGAGTGTACTGGCGCCACTGGGGATGCAGTGCAGTGAGTCCAGAGAGTGCACTGGCACCACTGGGGATGCACTGCAGTGAGTCCAGTGTGAGCACTGGCACCACTGGGGATGCAGTGCAGTGAGTCCATAGAGTGCACTGGTACCACTGGGAATGCAGTGCAGTGAGTCCAGAGAGTGCAGTGACACCACTGGGGATGCAGTGCAGTGAGTCCATAGAGTGCACTGGCACCACTGGGGATGCAGTGCAGTGAGTCCAGAGAGTGCACTGGCACCACTGGGGATGCAGTGCAGTGAGTCCAGTAAGTGCACTGGCACCAGTGGGGATGCACTGCAGTGAGTGCACTGGCACCACTGGGGATGCACTGCAGTGACGCTAAAGAGTGCACTGGCACCACTGTGAATACACTGCAGTGAGTCCAGAGAGTGCACTGGCACCACTGGGGATGCAGTGCAGTGAGTCCAGAGAGTGCACTGGCACCACTGGGGATGCAGTGCAGTGAGTCCAGAGAGTGCACTGGCACCACAGGAGCTGTACTGTAGTGAGTCCAGAGATTGCACTGGCACCTCTGGGGATGCAGTGCAGTGAGTCCAGAGAGTGCACTGGCACCACTGGGGATGCAGTGCAGTGAGTCCAGAGAGTGTACTGGCACCACTGGTGATGCAGTGCAGTGAGTCCAGAGAGTGCACTGGCACCACTGGGGATGCAGTGCTGTGAGTCCACAGAGTTCAATGGCACCACTGGGGATGCAGTGCCGTGAGTCCAGAGAGTGCACTTGCCCCACTGGGGATGCAGTGCAGTGAGTCCAGAGAGTGCACTAGCAGCACTGGGGATGCAGTGCTGTGAGTCCAGAGAGTGCACTGGCACCACTGGGAATGCAGTGCTGTGAGTCCAGAGAGTGCCCTGGCAACACTGGGGATGCACTGCAGTTAGTCCAGAGAGTGCTCTGGCAGCACTGGTAATGCAGTGCAGTGAGTCCAGAGAGTGCACTGGCACCACTGGGAATGCAGTGCCGTGAGTCCACAGAGTGCACTGGCAACACTGGGGATGCACTGCAGTGAGTCCAGAGAGTGCACTGGCACCACTGGGGATGCTCTGCAGTGAGTATAGACAGTGCACTGGCACGACTTGGGATGCAGTGCAGTGAGTCCAGAGAGTGCACTGGCACCACTGGGGATGCACTGCAGTGAGTCCAGAGAGTGCACTGGCAACACTGGGGATGCAGTGAAGTGATTCCAGAGCGTGCACTGCACCTTGGGGATGCAGAGCAGTGAGTCCAGAGAGTGCACTGGCACCACTCGGGATGCAGTGCAGTGAGTCCAGAGAGTGCACTGGCAACACTGGGGATGCAGTGAAGTGATTCCAGAGCGTGCACTGGCACCACTGGGGATGCAGTGCAGTGAGTCCAGAGAGTGCCCTGGGACCAGTGGGAATGCACTGCAGTGAGTCCAGAGAGTGCACTGGCACCACTGGGGATGCAGTGCAGTGAGTAAACAGAGTGCACTGGCACCACTGCGGATGCAGTGCTGTGAGTCCAGGGAGTGCACTGTCAGCACTGGGGATGCAGTGCAGTGAGTCCAGAGAGTGCACTGGCACCACTGTGGATGCAGTGCAGTGAGTCCAGAGAGTGCACTGGCACCACTGGGGATGCAGTGCAGTGAGTCCATAGAGTGCAGTGGCACCACTGGGGATGCAGTGCAGTGAGTCCAGAGAGTGCACTGGCACCACTGGGGATGCAGTGCAGTGAGTGCAGAGAGTGCACTGGCACCAGTGGGGATGCACTGCAGAGAGTGCACTGGCACCACTGGGGATGCACTGCAGTGACGCTAAAGAGTGCACTGGCACCACTGCGGATGCAGTACCGTGAGTCCAGAGAGTGCACTGGCACCACTGGGGATGCAGTGCAGTGAGTGCAGAGAGTGCTCTGGCACCACTGGGGATGCAGTGCAGTGAGTCCAGAGAGTGCACTCGCACCACTGGGGATGCAGTGCAGTGAGTCCAGAGAGTGTACTGGCACCAATGGGGATGCACTGCAGTGAGTCCAGAGAGTGCACTGGCACCACTGGGAATGCAGTGCAGTGAGTCCAGAGAGTGCAGTGACACCACTGGGGATGCAGTGCAGTGAGTCCATAGAGTGCACTGGCACCACTGGGGATGCAGTGCAGTGAGTCCAGAGAGTGCACTGGCACCACTGGGGATGCAGTGCAGTGAGTCCAGAGAGTGCACTGTCAGCACTGGGGATGCAGTGCAGTGAGTCCAGAGAGTGCACTGGCACCACTGGGGATGCAGTGCAGTGAAGTGCAGAGAGTGCCCTGGCACCACTGGGGATGCAGTGCAGTGAGTCCAGAGAGTGCACTGGCACCACTGGGGATGCAGTGTAGTGAGTCTAGTAAGTGCTCTGGTACCAGTGGGGATGCACTGCAGTGAGTGCACTGGCACCACTGGGGATGCACTGCAGTGACGCTAAAGAGTGCACTGGCACCACTGGGAATGCACTGCAGTGACTCCAGAGAGTGCCCTGGCACAACTGGGAATGCAGTGCAGTGAGTCCAGAGAGCGCACTGGCACCACTGGGGATGCAGTGCAGTCAGTAAACAGAGTGCACTGGCACCACTGGTGATGCAGTGCCGAGAGTCCAGAGAGTGCTCCTGCACCACTGGGGATGCAGTGCAGTGAGTCCAGAGAGTGCACTGGCAACACTGGGGATGCACTGCAGGGAGTCCAGTGTGAGCACTGGCACCACTGGGGATGCAGTGCAGTGAGTCCATAGAGTGCACTGGCACCACTGGGAATGCAGTGCAGTGAGTCCAGAGAGTGCAGTGACACCACTGGGGATGCAGTGCTGTGAGTCCATAGAGTGAACTGGCACCACTGGGGATGCAGTGCAGTGTGTCCAGAGAGTGCACTGGCACCACTGGGGATGCAGTGCAGTGAGTCCAGTAAGTGCACTGGCACCACTGGGGATGCACTGCAGTGAGTGCACTGGCACCACTGGGGATGCACTGCAGTGACGCTAAAGAGTGCACTGGCACCACTGGGAATACACTGCAGTGAGTCCAGAGAGTGCACTGGCACCAATGGGGATGCACTGCAGTGAGTGCACAGAGTGCACTGGCACCACTGGGGATGCACTGCAGTGAGTCCAGAGAGTGCACTGGCACCACTGGACCTGTACTGTAGTAAGTCCAGAGATTGCACTGGCACCACTGGGGATGCAGTGCAGTGAGTCCAGAGAGTGCACTCACACCACTGGGGATGCAGTGCAGTGACTCCAGAGAGTGCACTAGGAGCACTGGGGATGCAGTGCCGTGAGTCCAGAGAGTGCACTGGCACCACTGGGAATGCAGTGCTGTGTGTCAGAGAGTGCCCTGGCAACATTGGGGATGCACTGCAGTGAGTCCAGAGAGTGCACTGGCACCACTGGTAATGCAGTGCAGTGAGTCCTGAGAGTGCAATGGCACCACTGGGAATGCACTGCAGTGACTCCAGAGAGTGCCCTGGCACAACTGGGAATGCAGTGCAGTGAGTCCAGAGAGTGCACTGGCACCACTGGGGATGCAGTGCAGTGAGTAAACAGAGTGCACTGGCACCACTGGTGATGCAGTGCCGTGAGTCCAGAGAGTGCACTGGCACCACTGGTGATGCAGTGCAGTGAGTCCAGAGAGTGTACTGGCGCCACTGGGGATGCAGTGCAGTGAGTCCAGAGAGTGCACTGGCACCACTGGGGATGCACTGCAGTGAGTCCAGTGTGAGCACTGGCACCACTGGGGATGCAGTGCAGTGAGTCCATAGAGTGCACTGGTACCACTGGGAATGCAGTGCAGTGAGTCCAGAGAGTGCAGTGACACCACTGGGGATGCAGTGCAGTGAGTCCATAGAGTGCACTGGCACCACTGGGGATGCAGTGCAGTGAGTCCAGAGAGTGCACTGGCACCACTGGGGATGCAGTGCAGTGAGTCCAGTAAGTGCACTGGCACCAGTGGGGATGCACTGCAGTGAGTGCACTGGCACCAGTGGGGATGCACTGCAGTGACGCTAAAGAGTGCACTGGCACCACTGTGAATACACTGCAGTGAGTCCAGAGAGTGCATTGGCACCACTGGGGATGCAGTGCAGTGAGTCCAGAGAGTGCACTGGCACCACTGGGGATGCAGTGCAGTGAGTAAACAGAGTGCACTGGCACCACTGGTGATGCAGTGCAGTGAGTAAACAGAGTGCACTGGCACCACTGGTGATGCAGTGCCGAGAGTCCAGAGAGTGCACTGGCACCACTGGGGATGCACTGCAGGGAGTCCAGTGTGAGCACTGGCACCACTGGGGATGCAGTGCAGTGAGTCCACAGAGTGCACTGGCACCACTGGGAATGCAGTGCAGTGAGTCCAGAGAGTGCAGTGACACCACTGGGGATGCAGTGCTGTGAGTCCATAGAGTGAACTGGCACCACTGGGGATGCAGTGCAGTGTGTCCAGAGAGTGCACTGGCACCACTGGAGATGCAGTGCAGTGAGTCCAGTAAGTGCACTGGCACCACTGGTGATGCACTGCAGTGAGTGCACTGGCACCACTGGGGATGCACTGCAGTGACGCTAAAGAGTGCACTGGCACCACTGGGAATACACTGCAGTGATTCCAGAGAGTGCACTGGCACCACTGGGGATGCACTGCAGTGAGTGCACAGAGTGCACTGGCACCACTGGGGATGCAGTGCAGTGAGTCCAGAGAGTGCACTGGCACCACTGGACCTGTACTGTAGTAAGTCCAGAGATTGCACTGGCACCACTGGGGATGCAGTGCAGTGAGTCCAGAGAGTGCACTCACACCACTGGGGATGCAGTGCAGTGACTCCAGAGAGTGCACTAGGAGCACTGGGGATGCAGTGCCGTGAGTCCAGAGAGTGCACTGGCACCACTGGGAATGCAGTGCTGTGTGTCAGAGAGTGCCCTGGCAACATTGGGGATGCACTGCAGTGAGTCCAGAGAGTGCACTGGCACCACTGGTAATGCAGTGCAGTGAGTCCTGAGAGTGCAATGGCACCACTGGGAATGCACTGCAGTGACTCCAGAGAGTGCCCTGGCACAACTGGGAATGCAGTGCAGTGAGTCCAGAGAGTGCACTGGCACCACTGGGGATGCAGTGCAGTGAGTAAACAGAGTGCACTGGCACCACTGGTGATGCAGTGCCGTGAGTCCAGAGAGTGCACTGGCACCACTGGTGATGCAGTGCAGTGAGTCCAGAGAGTGTACTGGCGCCACTGGGGATGCAGTGCAGTGAGTCCAGAGAGTGCACTGGCACCACTGGGGATGCACTGCAGTGAGTCCAGTGTGAGCACTGGCACCACTGGGGATGCAGTGCAGTGAGTCCATAGAGTGCACTGGTACCACTGGGAATGCAGTGCAGTGAGTCCAGAGAGTGCAGTGACACCACTGGGGATGCAGTGCAGTGAGTCCATAGAGTGCACTGGCACCACTGGGGATGCAGTGCAGTGAGTCCAGAGAGTGCACTGGCACCACTGGGGATGCAGTGCAGTGAGTCCAGTAAGTGCACTGGCACCAGTGGGGATGCACTGCAGTGAGTGCACTGGCACCACTGGGGATGCACTGCAGTGACGCTAAAGAGTGCACTGGCACCACTGTGAATACACTGCAGTGAGTCCAGAGAGTGCATTGGCACCACTGGGGATGCAGTGCAGTGAGTCCAGAGAGTGCACTGGCACCACTGGGGATGCAGTGCGGTGAGTCCAGAGAGTGCCCTGGCACCACTGGGGATGCAGTGCAGTGAGTCCAAGAGAGTGCACTGGCACCACTGGGGATGCAGTGCAGTGAGTCCAGAGAGTGCACTGGCAACACTCGGGATGCAGTGAAGTGATTCCAGAGCGTGCACTGGCACCTTGGGGATGCAGAGCAGTGAGTCCAGAGAGTGCACTGGCACCACTCGGGATGCAGTGCAGTGAGTCCAGAGAGTGCACTGGCACCACTGGGGATGCAGTGCAGTGAGTCCAGAGAGTGCCCTGGGACCAGTGGGAATGCACTGCAGTGACTCCAGAGAGTGCCCTGGCACAACTGGGAATGCAGTGCAGTGAGTCCAGAGAGCGCACTGGCACCACTGGGGATGCAGTGCCGTGAGTAAACAGAGTGCACTGGCACCACTGGTGATGCAGTGCCGAGAGTCCAGAGAGTGCACTGGCACCACTGGGGATGTAGTGCAGTGAATCCAGAGAGTGCACTGTCACCACTGCGGATGCACTGCAGTGATTCCAGAGAGTGCACTGGCACCACTGGGGAAGCAGTGCAGTGAGTCCAGAGAGTGCACTGGCACCACTGGGGATGCAGTGCAGTGAGAGCAGAGAGTGCCCTGGCACCACGGGGATGCAGTGTAGTGAGTGCAGAGAGTGCCCTGGCACCATTGGGAATGCAGTGCAGTGAGTCCAGAGAGTGCACTGGCACCACTGGGGATGCACTGCAGTGAGTCCAGAGAGTGCCCTGGCACCACTGGGGATGCAGTGCAGTGAGTCCAGAGAGTGCACTGGCAGCAATGGGAATGCAGTGCAGTGAGTCCAGAGAGTGCAGGGGCACCATTGGGGATGCAGTGCAGTGAGTCCAGAGAGTGCACTGGCACCACTGGGGATGCAGTGCAGTGAGTCCAGAGAGTGCACTGGCACCACTGGGGATGCACTGCAGTGACTCTAGAGAGTGCACTGGCACCACTGGGGATGCACTGCAGTGAGTCCACAGAGTGCACTGGCACCACTGGGGATGCAGTGCAGTGAGTCCAGAGAGTGCAGTGGCACCACTGGGGATGCAGTGCAGTGAGTGCAGATAGTGCCCTGGCACCACTGGGGATGCAGTGCAGTGAGTCCAAAGAGTGCACTGGCACCATTGAACATGCAGTGCAGTGAGTCCAGAGAGTGCACTGGCACCACTGGGGATGCAGTGCAGTGAGTCCAGAGAGTGCACTGGCACCACTGGAGCTGTACTGTAGTGAGTCCAGAGAGTGCACTGGCACCACTGGGAATGCAGTGCAGTGAGTCCAGAGAGTGCACTGGCACCACTGGGGATGCAGTGCAGGGAGTCCAGTGTGTGCACTGGCACCACTGAGGATGCAGTGCAGTGAGTCCAGAGAGTGCACTGGCACCACTGGGGATGCAGTGCAGTGAGTCCATAGAGTGCACTGGCACCACTGGGGATGCAGTGCAGTGAGTCCAGAGAGTGTACTGGCACCACTGGGGATGCACTGCAGTGAGTCCAGAGAGTGCACTGGCACCAGTGGGGATGCACTGCAGTGAGTGCACTGGCACCACTGGGGATGCACTGCAGTGATGCTAAAGAGTGCACTGGCACCACTGGGAATACACTGCAGTGAGTCCAGAGAGTGCACTGGCACCACTGGGGATGCAGTGCAGTGAGTGCAGAGAGTGCCCTGGCACCACTGGGGATGCAGTGCAGTGAGTCCACAGAGTTCAATGGCACCACTGGGTAGCAGTGCCGTGAGTCCAGAGAGTGCACTGGCCCCACTGGGGATGCAGTGCAGTGACTCCAGAGAGTGCACTAGCAGCACTAAGGGATGCAGTGCCGTGAGTCCAGAGAGTGCACTGGCACCACTGGGAATGCAGTCCTGTAAGTCCAGAGAGTGCCTTGGCAACACTGGGGATGCACTGCAGTGAGTCCAGAGAGTGCACTGGCACCACTGGTAATGCAGTGCAGTGAGTCCAGAGAGTGCACTCGCACCACTGGGAATGCACTGCAGTGACTCCAGAGAGTGCCCTGGCACAACTGGGAATGTAGTGCAGTGAGTCCAGAGAGCGCACTGGCACCACTGGGGATGCAGTGCAGTGAGTATACAGAGTGCACTGGCACCACTGGTGATGCAGTGCCGAGAGTCCAGAGAGTGCACTGGCACCACTGGGGATGCAGTGCAGTGAGTCCAAAGAGTGCACTGGCACCACTGGGGATGCAGTGCAGTGAGTCCAGAGAGTGCACTGGCAACACTGGGGATGCAGTGAAGTAATTCCAGAGCGTGCACTGGCACCTTGGGGATGCAGAGCAGTGAGTCCAGAGAGTGCACTGGCACGACTGGGGATCCAGTGCAGTGAGTGCAGAGAGTGCACTGGCACCACTGGGGATGCAGTGCAGTGAGTCCAGAGAGTGCCCTGGGACCAGTGGGAATGCACTGCAGTGACTCCAGAGAGTGCCCTGGCACAACTGGGAATGCAGTTCAGTGAGTCCAGAGAGCGCACTGGCACCACTGGGGATGCAGTGCAGTGAGTAAACAGAGTGCACTGGCACCACTGGTGATGCAGTGCCGAGAGTCCAGAGAGTGCACTGGCACCACTGGGGATGTAGTGCAGTGAATCCAGAGAGTGCACTGTCACCACTGCGGATGCACTGCAGTGATTCCAGAGAGTGCACTGGCACCACTGGGGAAGCAGTGCAGTGAGTCCAGAGAGTGCACTGGCACCACTGGGGATGCAGTGCAGTGAGTGCAGAGAGTGCCCTGCCACCACTGGGAATGCAGTGCAGTGAGTGCAGAGGTTGCCCTGGCACCATTGGGATGCAGTGCAGTGAGTCCAGAGAGTGCACTGGCTCCACTGGGGATGCAGTGCAGTGAGTCCAAAGAGTGCACTGGCACCACTGGGGATGCAGTGCAGTGCGTCCAGAGAGTGCACTGGCAACACTGGTGATGCAGTGAAGTGATTCCAGAGCGTGCACTGTCACCTTGGGGATGCAGAGCAGTGAGTCCAGAGCGTGCACTGGCACCACTCGGGATGCAGTGCAGGGAGTCCAGAGAGTGCACTGGCACCACTGGGGATGCACTGCAGTGAGTCCAGAGAGTGCCCTGGGACCAGTGGGAATGCACTGCAGTGAGTCCAGAGAGTGCACTGGCACCACTGGGGATGCACTGCAGTGAGCCCAGAGAGTGCCCTGGCACCACTGGGGATGCAGTGCAGTGAGTCCACAGAGTGCACTAGCAACAATGGGAATGCAGTGCAGTGAGTCCAGAGAGTGCACTGGCACCACTGGGGATGCAGTGCAGTGAGTCCATAGAGTGCACTGGCACCATTGGGGATGCAGTGCAGTGAGTCCAGAGAGTGCACTGGCACCACTGGGGATGCAGTGCAGTGAGTCCAGAGAGTGCACGGGCACCAGTGGGGATGCACTGCAGTGAGTCCAAAGAGTGCACTGGCACCACTGGGGATGCACTGCAGTGACTCTAGAGAGTGCACTGGCACCACTGGGGATGCAGTGCAGTGAGTCCAGAGAGTGCACTGGCACCACTGGGGATGCAGTGCAGTGAGTCCAGAGAGTGCACTGGCACCACTGGGGATGCAGTGCAGTGAGTCCAGAGAGTGCCCTGGCACCACTGGGGATGCAGTGCAGTGAGTCCAAAGAGTGCACTGGCACCATTGAAGATGCAGTGCAGTGAGTCCAGAGAGTGCACTGGCACCACTGGGGATGCAGTGCAGTGAGTCCAGAGAGTGCACTGGCACCACTGGAGCTGTACTGTAGTGAGTCCAGAGAGTGCACTGGCACCACTGGGAATGCAATGCAGTCAGTCCAGAGAGTGCACTGGCACCACTGGGGATGCAGAGCAGGGAGTCCAGTGTGTGCACTGGCACCACTGAGGATGCAGTGCAGTGAGTCCAGAGAGTGCACTGGCACCACTGGGGATGCAGTGCAGTGAGTCCATAGAGTGCACTGGCACCACTGGGGATGCAGTGCTGTGAGTCCAGAGAGTGCACTGGCACCACTGGGGATGCAGTGCAGTGAGTCCAGAGAGTGCACTGGCACCACTGGAGCTGTACTTTAGTGAGTCCAGAGAGTGCACTGGCACCTCTGGGAATGCAGTGCAGTGAGTCCAGAGAATGCACTGGCACCACTGGTGATGCAGTGCAGTGAGTAAACAGAGTGTACTGGCACCACTGCGGATGCAGTGCCGTGAGTCCAGAGAGTGCACTGGCACCTCTGGGAATGCAGTGCAGTGAGTCCAGAGAGCGCACTGGCACCACTGGGGATGCAGTGCAGTGAGTATACAGAGTGCACTGGCACCACTGGTGATGCAGTGCCGAGAGTCCAGAGAGTGCACTGGCACCACTGGGGATGCAGTGCAGTGAGTCCAAAGAGTGCACTGGCACCACTGGGGATGCAGTGCAGTGAGTCCAGAGAGTGCACTGGCAACACTGGGGATGCAGTGAAGTGATTCCAGAGCGTGCACTGGCACCTTGGGGATGCAGAGCAGTGAGTCCAGAGAGTGCACTGGCACGACTGGGGATGCAGTGCAGTGAGTGCAGAGAGTGCACTGGCACCACTGGGGATGCAGTGCAGTGAGTCCAGAGAGTGCCCTGGGACCAGTGGGAATGCACTGCAGTGACTCCAGAGAGTGCCCTGGCACAACTGGGAATGCAGTGCAGTGAGTCCAGAGAGCGCACTGGCACCACTGGGGATGCAGTGCAGTGAGTAAACAGAGTGCACTGGCACCACTGGTGATGCAGTGCCGAGAGTCCAGAGAGTGCACTGGCACCACTGGGGATGTAGTGCAGTGAATCCAGAGAGTGCACTGTCACCACTGCGGATGCACTGCAGTGATTCCAGAGAGTGCCCTGGCACCACTGGGGAAGCAGTGCAGTGAGTCCAGAGAGTGCACTGGCACCACTGGGGATGCAGTGCAGTGAGTGCAGAGAGTGCCCTGGCACCACAGGGGATGCAGTGCAGTGAGTGCAGAGGTTGCCCTGGCACCATTGGGATGCAGTGCAGTGAGTCCAGAGAGTGCACTGGCTCCACTGGGGATGCAGTGCAGTGAGTCCAAAGAGTGCACTGGCACCACTGGGGATGCAGTGCAGTGACTCCAGAGAGTGCACTGGCACCACTGGGGATGCAGTGCA
Organism: Anser brachyrhynchus; assembly: GCF_964034855.1. Classification (NCBI taxonomy): domain Eukaryota; kingdom Metazoa; phylum Chordata; class Aves; order Anseriformes; family Anatidae; genus Anser; species Anser brachyrhynchus. Next base: position 1,435,205 of record NC_137715.1, read on the forward strand.
GTGAGTCCAGAGAGTGCACTGGTACCACTGGGGATGCAGTGCAGTGAGTCCAGAGAGTGCACTGGCACCACTCGGGATGCAGTGCAGGGAGTCCAGAGAGTGCACTGGCACCACTGGGGATGCACTGCAGTGAGTCCAGAGAGTGCCCTGGGACCAGTGGGAATGCACTGCAGTGAGTCCAGAGAGTGCACTGGCACCACTGGGGATGCAGTGCAGTGAGTCCAGAGAGTGCACTGGCACCACTGGGGATGCAGTGCAGTGAGTGCAGAGAGTGCCCTGGCACCACTGGGGATGCAGTGCAGTGAGTCCAGAGAGTGCACTGGCACCATTGAAGATGCAGTGCAGTGAGTCCAGAGAGTGCACTGGCACCACTGGGGATGCAGTGCAGTGAGTAAACAGAGTGCACTGGCACCACTGGAGCTGTACTGTAGTGAGTCCAGAGAGTGCACTGGCACCACTGGGAATGCAGTGCAGTGAGTCCAGAGAGTGCACTGGCACCACTGGGGATGCAGTGCAGGGAGTCCAGTGTGTGCACTGGCACCACTGAGGATGCAGTGCAGTGAGTCCAGAGAGTGCACTGGCACCACTGGGGATGCAGTGCAGTGAGTCCATAGAGTGCACTGGCACCACTGGGGATGCAGTGCTGTGAGTCCAGAGAGTGCACTGGCACCAGTGGGGATGCACTGCAGTGAGTGCACTGGCACCACTGGGGATGCACTGCAGTGACGCTAAAGAGTGCACTGGCACCACTGGGAATACACTGCAGTGAGTCCAGAGAGTGCACTGGCACCAGTGGGGATGCAGTGCAGTGAGTCCAGAGAGTGCACTGGCACCACTGGGGATGCAGTGCAGTGAGTCCAGAGAGTGCAGTGGCACCACTGGTGATGCAGTGCAGTGAGTCCATAGAGTGCACTGGCACCACTGGGGATGCAGTGCAGTGACTCCAGAGAGTGCACTGGCACCATTGGAGCTGTACTGTAGTGAGTCCAGAGATTGCACTGGCACCACTGGGGATGCAGTGCAGTGAGTCCAGAGAGTGCACTGGCACCACTGGGGATGCAGTGCAGTGAGTCCAGAGAGTGTACTGGCACCACTGGGGATGCAGTGCAGTGAGTCCAGAGAGTGCAGTGGCACCACTGGGGATGCAGTGCAGTGAGTCCAGAGAGTGCACTGGCACCACTGGGGATGCAGTGCAGTGAGTCCAGAGAGTGCACTGGCACCACTGGGGATGCAGTGCAGTGAGTCCAGAGAGTGCCCTGGCACCACTGGGGATGCAGTGCAGTGAGTCCAAAGAGTGCACTGGCACCATTGAAGATGCAGTGCAGTGAGTCCAGAGAGTCAACAGGACTCTGCGTCTTCACTCTTTCCTAACAACCCTAAACATAAGCCTAACCGCAACAAGAAGCTGAACCCGAGTTAGACCCGAAAAAACACGTACGGTGCCACTTTCTGCCATCAAAAAGTGCTCTCAGCGGAAGCCTTTGGGTACACCTGAACTCCCTGGGGGAGCCTTTATGCAACCCCACACTTAACAGGACTCTGCGTCTTCACTCTTTCCTAACAACCCTAAACATAACCCTAACCGGAACAAGAAGCTGAACCCGAGTTAGACCCGAAAAAACACGTACGGTGCCACTTTCTGCCATCAAAAAGTGCTCTCAGCGGAAGCCTTTGGGTACACCTGAACTCCCTGGGGGAGCCTTTACGCAACCCCACACTCAACAGGACTCTGCGTCTTCACTCTTTCCTAACAACCCTAAACATAAGCCTAACCGCAACAAGAAGCTCAACCCGAGTTAGACCCGAAAAAGCACGTACGGTGCCACTTTCTGCCATCAAAAAGTGCTCTCAGCGGAAGCCTTTGGGTACACCTGAACTCCCTGGGGGAGCCTTTACGCAACCCCACACTCAACAGGACTCTGTGTCTTCACTCTTTCCTAACAACCCTAAACATAACCCTAACCGCAACAAGAAGCTGAACCCGAGTTAGACCCGAAAAAACACGTACGGTGCCACTTTCTGCCATCAAAAAGTGCTCTCAGCGGAAGCCTTTGGGTACACCTGAACTCCCTGGGGGAGCCTTTACGCAACCCCACACTCAACAGGACTCTGCGTCTTCACTCTTTCCTAACAACCCTAAACATAAGCCTAACCGGAACAAGAAGCTGAACCCGAGTTAGACCCGAAAAAACACGTACGGTGCCACTTTCTGCCATCCAAAAGTGCTCTCAGCGGAAGCCTTTGGGTACACCTGAACTCCCTGGGGGAGCCTTTACGCAACCCCACACTCAACAGGACTCTGCGTCTTCACTCTTTCCTAACAACCCTAAACATAACCCTAACCGGAACAAGAAGCTGAACCCGAGTTAGACCCGAAAAAACATGTACGGTGCCACTTTCTGCCATCCAAAAGTGCTCTCAGCGGAAGCCTTTGGGTACACCTGAACTCCCTGGGGGAGCCTTTACGCAACCCCACACTCAACAGGACTCTGCGTCTTCACTCTTTCCTAACAATCCTAAACATAAGCCTAACCGGAACAAGAAGCTGAACCCGAGTTAGACCCGAAAAAACACGTACGGTGCCACTTTCTGCCATCCAAAAGTGCTCTCAGCGGAAGCCTTTGGGTACACCTGAACTCCCTGGGGGAGCCTTTACGCAACCCCACACTCAACAGGACTCTGCGTCTTCACTCTTTCCTAACAACCCTAAACATAACCATAACCGGAACAAGAAGCTCAACCCGAGTTAGACCCGAAAAAACACGTACGGTGCCACTTTCTGCCATCAAAAAGTGCTCTCAGCGGAAGCCTTTGGGTACACCTGAACTCCCTGGGGGAGCCTTTACGCAACCCCACACTCAACAGGACTCTGCGTCTTCACTCTTTCCTAACAACCCTAAACATAACCCTAACCGCAACAAGAAGCTGAACCCGAGTTAGACCCGAAAAAACACGTACGGTGCCACTTTCTGCCATCAAAAAGTGCTCTCAGCGGAAGCCTTTGGGTACACCTGAACTCCCTGGGGGAGCCTTTACGCAACCCCACACTCAACAGGACTCTGCGTCTTCACTCTTTCCTAACAACCCTAAACATAACCCTAACCGCAACAAGAAGCTGAACCCGAGTTAGACCCGAAAAAACACGTACGGTGCCACTTTCTGCCATCAAAAAGTGCTCTCAGCGGAAGCCTTTGGGTACACCTGAACTCCCTGGGGGAGCCTTTACGCAACCCCACACTCAACAGGACTCTGCGTCTTCACTCTTTCCTAACAACCCTAAACATAACCCTAACCGCAACAAGAAGCTGAACCCGAGTTAGACCCGAAAAAACACGTACGGTGCCACTTTCTGCCATCAAAAAGTGCTCTGAGCGGAAGCCTTTGAGTACACCTGAACTCCCTGGGGGAGCCTTTACGCAACCCCACACTCAACAGGACTCTGCGTCTTCACTCTTTCCTAACAACCCTAAACATAAGCCTAACCGGAAAAAGAAGCTGAACCCGAGTTAGACCCGAAAAAACACGTACGGTGCCACTTTCTGCCATCAAAAAGTGCTCTCAGTGGAAGCCTTTGGGTACACCTGAACTCCCTGGGGGAGCCTTTACGCAACCCCACACTCAACAGGACTCTGCGTCTTCACTCTTTCCTAACAACCCTAAATATAACCCTAACCGGAACAAGAAGCTGAACCTGAGTTAGACCCGAAAAAACACGTACGGTGCCACTTTCTGCCATCAAAAAGTGCTCTCAGCGGAAGCCTTTGGGTACACCTGAACTCCCTGGGGGAGCCTTTACGCAACCCCACACTCAACAGGACTCTGCGTCTTCACTCTTTCCTAACAACCCTAAACATAACCCTAACCGGAACAAGAAGCTGAACCCGAGTTAGACCCGAAAAAACACGCACGGTGCCACTTTCTGCCATCAAAAAGTGCTCTCAGCGGAAGCCTTTGGGCCACACCTGAACTCCCTGGGGGAGCCTTTACGCAACCCCACACTCAACAGGACTCTGCGTCTTCACTCTTTCCTAACAACCCTAAACATAACCCTAACCGGAACAAGAAGCTGAACCCGAGTTAGACCCGAAAAAACACGTACGGTGCCACTTTCTGCCATCAAAAAGTGCTCTCAGCGGAAGCCTTTGGGTACACCTGAACTCCCTGGGGGAGCCTTTACGCAACCCCACACTCAACAGGACTCTGCGTCTTCACTCTCTCCTAACAACCCTAAACATAACCCTAACCGCAACAAGAAGCTGAACCCGAGTTAGACCCGAAAAAACACGTACGGTGCCACTTTCTGCCATCAAAAAGTGCTCTCAGCGGAAGCCTTTGGGTACACCTGAACTCCCTGGGGGAGCCTTTACGCAACCCCACACTCAACAGGACTCTGCGTCTTCACTCTTTCCTAACAACCCTAAACATAACCCTAACCACAACAAGAAGCTGAACCCGAGTTAGACCCGAAAAAACACGTACGGTGCCACTTTCTGCCATCAAAAAGTGCTCTCAGCGGAAGCCTTTGGGTACTCCAGAACTCCCTGGGGGAGCCTTTACGCAACCCCACACTCAACAGGACTCTGCGTCTTCACTCTTTCCTAACAACCCTAAACATAACCCTAACCGGAAGAGGAAACTGAACCTGAGTTAGACCCGAAAAATCACGTACGATGCCACTTTCTGCATTCAAAAAGTGCTCTCAGCAGAAGCCTTTGGGTACACCTGAACTCCCTGGGGGAGCCTTTACGCAACCCCACACTCAACAGGACTCTGCGTCTTCACTCTTTCCTAACAACCCTAAACATAACCCTAACCGGAACAGGAAGCTGAACCCGAGCTAGACCCGAAAAAACACGTACGGTGCCACTTTCTGCCATCAAAAAGTGCTCTCAGCGGAAGCCTTTGGGTACTCCTGAACTCCCTGGGGGAGCCTTTACGCAACCCCACACTCAACAGGACTCTGCCTCTTCACTCTTTCCTAACAACCCTAAACATAACCCTAACCGGAACAAGAAGCTGAACCCGAGCTAGACCCCAAAAAACACGTACGGTGCCACTTTCTGCCATCAAAAAGTGCTCTCAGCGGAAGCCTTTGGGTACACCTGAACTCCCTGGGGGAGCCTTTACGCAACCCCACACTCAACAGGACTCTGCGTCTTCACTCTTTCCTAACAACCCTAAACATAACCCTAACCGCAACAGGAAGCTGAACCCGAGTTAGACCCGAAAAAACACGTACGGTGCCACTTTGTGCCATCAAAAAGTGCTCTCAGCGGAAGCCTTTGGGTACACCTGAACTCCCTGGGGGAGCCTTTACGCAACCCCAAACTCAACAGGACTCTGCGTCTTCACTCTTTCCTAACAACCCTAAACATAACCCTAACCGGAACAAGAAGCTGAACCCGAGTTAGACCCGAAAAAACACGTACGGTGCCACTTTCTGCCATCAAAAAGTGCTCTCAGCGGAAGCCTTTGGGTACACCTGAACTCCCTGGGGGAGCCTTTACGCAACCCCACACTCAACAGGACTCTGCCTCTTCACTCTTTCCTAACAACCCTAAACATAACCCTAACCGGAACAAGAAGCTGAACCCGAATTAGACCCGAAAAGCACGTACGGTGCCACTTTCTGCCATCAAAAAGTGCTCTCAGCGGAAGCCTTTGGGTACACCTGAACTCCCTGGGAGAGCCTTTACGCAACCCCACACTCAACAGGACTCTGCGTCTTCACTCTTTCCTAACAACCCTAAACATAACCCTAACCGCAACAAGAAGCTGAACCCGAGTTAGACCCGAAAAAACACGTATGGTGCCACTTTCTGCCATCAAAAAGTGCTCTCAGCGGAAGCCTTTGGGTACACCTGAACTCCCTGGGGGAGCCTTTACGCAACCCCACACTCAACAGGACTCTGCGTCTTCACTCTTTCCTAACAACCCTAAACATAACCCTAACCGGAACAAGAAGCTGAACCCGAGTTAGACCCGAAAAAACACGCACGGTGCCACTTTCTGCCATCAAAAAGTGCTCTCAGCGGAAGCCTTTGGGTACACCTGAACTCCCTGGGGGAGCCTTTATGCAACCCCACACTCAACAGGACTTTGCCTCTTCACTCTTTCCTAACAACCCTAAACATAACCCTAACCGGAACAAGAAGCTGAACCCGAGTTAGACCCGAAAAAACACGTACGGTGCCACTTTCTGCCATCAAAAAGTGCTCTCAGCGGAAGCCTTTGGGTACACCTGAACTCCCTGGGGGAGCCTTTACGCAACCCCACACTCAACAGGACTCTGCCTCTTCACTCTTTCCTAACAACCCTAAACATAACCCTAACTGGAACAGGAAGCTGAACCCGAGTTAGACCCGAAAAATCACGTACGGTGCCACTTTCTGCCATCAAAAAGTGCTCTCAGCGGAAGCCTTTGGGTACACCTGAACTCCCTGGGGGAGCCTTTACGCAACCCCACACTCAACAGGACTCTGCGTCTTCACTCTTTCCTAACAACCCTAAACATAACCCTAACCGCAACAAGAAGCTGAACCCGAGTTAGACCCGAAAAAACACGTACGGTGCCACTTTCTGCCATCAAAAAGTGCTCTCAGCGGAAGCCTTTGGGTACACCTGAACTCCCTGGGAGAGCCTTTACGCAACCCCACACTCAACAGGACTCTGCGTCTTCACTCTTTCCTAACAACCCTAAACATAACCCTAACCGGAACAAGAAGCTGAACCCGAGTTAGACCCGAAAAAACACGTACGGTGCCACTTTCTGCCATCAAAAAGTGCTCTCAGCGGAAGCCTTTGGGTACACCTGAACTCCCTGGGGGAGCCTTTACGCAACCCCACACTCAACAGGACTCTGCCTCTTCACTCTTTCCTAACAACCCTAAACATAACCCTAACCGCAACAAGAAGCTGAACCCGAGTTAGACCCGAAAAAACACGTACGGTGCCACTTTCTGCCATCAAAAAGTGCTCTCAGCGGAAGCCTTTGGGTACACCTGAACTCCCTGGGGGAGCCTTTACGCAACCCCACACTCAACAGGACTCTGCGTCTTCACTCTTTCCTAACAACCCTAAACATAACCCTAACCGGAACAGGAAGCTGAACCCGAGTTAGACCCGAAAAAACACGTACGGTGCCACTTTCTGCCATCAAAAAGTGCTCTCAGCGGAAGCCTTTGGGTACACCTGAACTCCCTGGGGGAGCCTTTACGCAACCCCACACTCAACAGGACTCTGCGTCTTCACTCTTTCCTAACAACCCTAAACATAACCCTAACCGGAACAAGAAGCTGAACCCGAGTTAGACCCAAAAAATCACGTACGGTGCCACTTTCTGCCATCAAAAAGTGCTCTCAGCGGAAGCCTTTGGGTACACCTGAACTCCCTGGGGGAGCCTTTACGCAACCCCACACTCAACAGGACTCTGCGTCTTCACTCTTTCCTAACAACCCTAAACATAACCCTAACCACAACAAGAAGCTGAACCCGAGTTAGACCCGAGAAAACACGCACGGTGCCACTTTATGCCATCAAAAAGTGCTCTCAGCGGAAGCCTTTGGGTACACCTGAACTCCCTGGGGGAGCCTTTACGCAACCCCACACTCAACAGGACTCTGCGTCTTCACTCTTTCCTAACAACCCTAAACATAACCCTAACCGGAACAAGAAGCTGAACCCGAGTTAGACCCGAAAAAACACGCACGGTGCCACTTTCTGCCATCAAAAAGTGCTCTCAGCGGAAGCCTTTGGGTACACCTGGACTCCCTGGGGGAGCCTTTATGCAACCCCACACTCAACAGGACTCTGCCTCTTCACTCTTTCCTAACAACCCTAAACATAACCCTAACCGGAACAAGAAGCTGAACCCGAGTTAGACCCGAAAAAACACGTACGGTGCCACTTTCTGCCATCAAAAAGTGCTCTCAGCGGAAGCCTTTGGGTACACCTGAACTCCCTGGGGGAGCCTTTACGCAACCCCACACTCAACAGGACTCTGCGTCTTCACTCTCTCCTAACAACCCTAAACATAACCCTAACCGGAACAAGAAGCTGAACCCGAGTTAGACCCGAAAAAACACGTACGGTGCCACTTTCTGCCATCAAAAAGTGCTCTCAGCGGAAGCCTTTGGGTACACCTGAACTCCCTGGGGGAGCCTTTACGCAACCCCACACTCAACAGGACTCTGCCTCTTCACTCTTTCCTAACAACCCTAAACATAACCCTAACCGGAACAAGAAGCTGAACCCGAGTTAGACTCGAAAAACAAGTACGGTGCCACTTTCTGCCATCAAAAAGTGCTCTCAGCGGAAGCCTTTGGGTACTCCTGAACTCCCTGGGGGAGCCTTTACGCAACCCCACACTCAACAGGACTCTGCGTCTTCACTCTTTCCTAACAACCCTAAACATAACCCTAACCGGAAGAGGAAACTGAACCTGAGTTAGACCCGAAAAATCACGTACGATGCCACTTTCTGCATTCAAAAAGTGCTCTCAGCAGAAGCCTTTGGGTACACCTGAACTCCCTGGGGGAGCCTTTACGCAACCCCACACTCAACAGGACTCTGCGTCTTCACTCTTTCCTAACAACCCTAAACATAACCCTAACCGGAACAGGAAGCTGAACCCGAGTTAGACCCGAAAAAACACGTACGGTGCCACTTTCTGCCATCAAAAAGTGCTCTCAGCGGAAGCCTTTGGGTACTCCTGAACTCCCTGGGGGAGCCTTTACGCAACCCCACACTCAACAGGACTCTGCGTCTTCACTCTTTCCTAACAACCCTAAACATAACCCTAACCGGAACAGGAAGCTGAACCCGAGTTAGACCCGAAAAAACACGTACGGTGCCACTTTCTGCCATCAAAAAGTGCTCTCAGCGGAAGCCTTTGGGTACTCCTGAACTCCCTGGGGGAGCCTTTACGCAACCCCACACTCAACAGGACTCTGCCTCTTCACTCTTTCCTAACAACCCTTAACACAACCCTAACCGGAACAAGAAGCTGAACCCGAGCTAGACCCCAAAAAACACGTACGGTGCCACTTTCTGCCATCAAAAAGTGCTCTCAGCGGAAGCCTTTGGGTACACCTGAACTCCCTGGGGGAGCCTTTACGCAACCCCACACTCAACAGGAGTCTGCGTCTTCACTCTTTCCTAACAACCCTAAACATAACCCTAACCGCAACAAGAAGCTGAACCCGAGTTAGACCCGAAAAAACACGTACGGTGCCACTTTGTGCCATCAAAAAGTGCTCTCAGCGGAAGCCTTTGGGTACACCTGAACTCCCTGGGGGAGCCTTTACGCAACCCCAAACTCAACAGGACTCTGCGTCTTCACTCTTTCCTAACAACCCTAAACATAACCCTAACCGGAACAAGAAGCTGAACCCGAGTTAGACCCGAAAAAACACGTACGGTGCCACTTTATGCCATCAAAAAGTGCTCTCAGCGGAAGCCTTTGGGTACACCTGAACTCCCTGGGGGAGCCTTTACGCAACCCCACACTCAACAGGACTCTGCGTCTTCACTCTTTCCTAACAACCCTAAACATAACCCTAACCGGAACAAGAAGCTGAACCCGAGTTAGACCCGAAAAAACACGCACGGTGCCACTTTCTGCCATCAAAAAGTGCTCTCAGCGGAAGCCTTTGGGTACACCTGGACTCCCTGGGGGAGCCTTTATGCAACCCCACACTCAACAGGACTCTGCCTCTTCACTCTTTCCTAACAACCCTAAACATAACCCTAACCGGAACAAGAAGCTGAACCCGAGTTAGACCCGAAAAAACACGTACGGTGCCACTTTCTGCCATCAAAAAGTGCTCTCAGCGGAAGCCTTTGGGTACACCTGAACTCCCTGGGGGAGCCTTTACGCAACCCCACACTCAACAGGACTCTGCGTCTTCACTCTCTCCTAACAACCCTAAACATAACCCTAACCGGAACAAGAAGCTGAACCCGAGTTAGACCCGAAAAAACACGTACGGTGCCACTTTCTGCCATCAAAAAGTGCTCTCAGCGGAAGCCTTTGGGTACACCTGAACTCCCTGGGGGAGCCTTTACGCAACCCCACACTCAACAGGACTCTGCGTCTTCACTCTTTCCTAACAACCCTAAACATAACCCTAACCGGAACAAGAAGCTGAACCCGAGTTAGACCCGAAAAAACACGTACGGTGCCACTTTCTGCCATCAAAAAGTGCTCTCAGCGGAAGCCTTTGGGTACACCTGAACTCCCTGGGGGAGCCTTTACGCAACCCCACACTCAACAGGACTCTGCGTCTTCACTCTTTCCTAACAACCCTAAACATAACCCTAACCGGAACAGGAAGCTGAACCCGAGTTAGACCCGAAAAAACACGTACGGTGCCACTTTCTGCCATCAAAAAGTGCTCTCAGCGGAAGCCTTTGGGTACTCCTGAACTCCCTGGGGGAGCCTTTACGCAACCCCACACTCAACAGGACTCTGCGTCTTCACTCTTTCCTAACAACCCTAAACATAACCCTAACCGGAAGAGGAAACTGAACCTGAGTTAGACCCGAAAAATCACGTACGATGCCACTTTCTGCATTCAAAAAGTGCTCTCAGCAGAAGCCTTTGGGTACACCTGAACTCCCTGGGGGAGCCTTTACGCAACCCCACACTCAACAGGACTCTGCGTCTTCACTCTTTCCTAACAACCCTAAACATAACCCTAACTGGAACAGGAAGCTGAACCCGAGTTAGACCCGAAAAAACACGTACGGTGCCACTTTCTGCCATCAAAAAGTGCTCTCAGCGGAAGCCATTGGGTACTCCTGAACTCCCTGGGGGAGCCTTTACGCAACCCCACACTCAACAGGACTCTGCCTCTTCACTCTTTCCTAACAACCCTTAACACAACCCTAACCGGAACAAGAAGCTGAACCCGAGCTAGACCCGAAAAAACACGTACGGTGCCACTTTCTGCCATCAAAAAGTGCTCTCAGCGGAAGCCTTTGGCTACACCTGAACTCCCTGGGGGAGCCTTTACGCAACCCCACACTCAACAGGAGTCTGCGTCTTCACTCTTTCCTAACAACCCTAAACATAACCCTAACCGCAACAAGAAGCTGAACCCGAGTTAGACCCGAAAAAACACGTACGGTGCCACTTTGTGCCATCAAAAAGTGCTCTCAGCGGAAGCCTTTGGGTACACCTGAACTCCCTGGGGGAGCCTTTACGCAACCCCAAACTCAACAGGACTCTGCGTCTTCACTCTTTCCTAACAACCCTAAACATAACCCTAACCGGAACAAGAAGCTGAACCCGAGTTAGACCCGAAAAAACACGTACGGTGCCACTTTATGCCATCAAAAAGTGCTCTCAGCGGAAGCCTTTGGGTACACCTGAACTCCCTGGGGGAGCCTTTACGCAACCCCACACTCAACAGGACTCTGCGTCTTCACTCTTTCCTAACAACCCTAAACATAACCCTAACCGGAACAAGAAGCTGAACCCGAGTTAGACCCGAAAAAACACGTACGGTGCCACTTTATGCCATCAAAAAGTGCTCTCAGTGGAAGCCTTTGGGTACACCTGAACTCCCTGGGGGAGCCTTTACGCAACCCCACACTCAACAGGACTCTGCGTCTTCACTCTTTCCTAACAACCCTAAACATAACCCTAACCGCAACAAGAAGCTGAACCCGAGTTAGACCCGAAAAAACACGTATGGTGCCACTTTCTGCCATCAAAAAGTGCTCTCAGCGGAAGCCTTTGGGTACACCTGAACTCCCTGGGGGAGCCTTTACGCAACCCCACACTCAACAGGACTCTGCGTCTTCACTCTTTCCTAACAACCCTAAACATAACCCTAACCGGAACAAGAAGCTGAACCCGAGTTAGACCCGAAAAAACACGTACGGTGCCACTTTCTGCCATCAAAAAGTGCTCTCAGCGGATGCCTTTGGGTACACCTGAACTCCCTGGGGGAGCCTTTACGCAACCCCACACTCAACAGGACTCTGCGTCTTCACTCTCTCCTAACAACCCTAAACATAACCCTAACCGCAACAAGAAGCTGAACCCGAGTTAGACCCGAAAAAACACGTACGGTGCCACTTTCTGCCATCAAAAAGTGCTCTCAGCGGAAGCCTTTGGGTACACCTGAACTCCCTGGGGGAGCCTTTACGCAACCCCACACTCAACAGGACTCTGCGTCTTCACTCTTTCCTAACAACCCTAAACATAACCCTAACCGGAACAAGAAGCTGAACCCGAGTTAGACCCGAAAAAACACGTACGGTGCCACTTTCTGCCATCAAAAAGTGCTCTCAGCGGAAGCCTTTGGGTACACCTGAACTCCCTGGGGGAGCCTTTACGCAACCCCACACTCAACAGGACTCTGCCTCTTCACTCTTTCCTAACAACCCTAAACATAACCCTAACCGCAACAAGAAGCTGAACCCGAGTTAGACTCGAAAAACAAGTACGGTGCCACTTTCTGCCATCAAAAAGTGCTCTCAGCGGAAGCCTTTGGGTACTCCTGAACTCCCTGGGGGAGCCTTTACGCAACCCCACACTCAACAGGACTCTGCGTCTTCACTCTTTCCTAACAACCCTAAACATAACTCTAACCGGAAGAGGAAACTGAACCTGAGTTAGACCCGAAAAATCACGTACGATGCCACTTTCTGCATTCAAAAAGTGCTCTCAGCAGAAGCCTTTGGGTACACCTGAACTCCCTGGGGGAGCCTTTACGCAACCCCACACTCAACAGGACTCTGCGTCTTCACTCTTTCCTAACAACCCTAAACATAACCCTAACCGCAACAAGAAGCTGAACCCGAGTTAGACCCGAAAAAACACGTACGGTGCCACTTTCTGCCATCAAAAAGTGCTCTCAGCGGAAGCCTTTGGGTACACCTGAACTCCCTGGGGGAGCCTTTACGCAACCCCACAATCAACAGGACTCTGCCTCTTCACTCTTTCCTAACAACCCTAAACATAACCCTAACCGCAACAAGAAGCTGAACCCGAGTTAGACCCGAAAAAACACGTACGGTGCCACTTTCTGCCATCAAAAAGTGCTCTCAGCGGAAGCCTTTGGGTACACCTGAACTCCCTGGGGGAGCCTTTACGCAACCCCACACTCAACAGGACTCTGCGTCTTCACTCTTTCCTAACAACCCTAAACATAACCCTAACCGGAACAAGAAGCTGAACCCGAGTTAGACCCAAAAAATCACGTACGGTGCCACTTTCTGCCATCAAAAAGTGCTCTCAGCGGAAGCCTTTGGGTACACCTGAACTCCCTGGGGGAGCCTTTACGCAACCCCACACTCAACAGGACTCTGCCTCTTCACTCTTTCCTAACAACCCTAAACATAACCCTAACCACAACAAGAAGCTGAACCCGAGTTAGACCCGAGAAAACACGCACGGTGCCACTTTCTGCCATCAAAAAGTGCTCTCAGCGGAAGCCTTTGGGTACACCTGAACTCCCTGGGGGAGCCTTTACGCAACCCCACACTCAACAGGACTCTGCGTCTTCACTCTTTCCTAACAACCCTAAACATAACCCTAACCGGAACAAGAAGCTGAACCCGAGTTAGACCCGAAAAAACACGCACGGTGCCACTTTCTGCCATCAAAAAGTGCTCTCAGCGGAAGCCTTTGGGTACACCTGGACTCCCTGGGGGAGCCTTTATGCAACCCCACACTCAACAGGACTCCGCCTCTTCACTCTTTCCTAACAACCCTAAACATAACCCTAACCGCAACAAGAAGCTGAACCCGAGTTAGACCCGAAAAAACACGTACGGTGCCACTTTCTGCCATCAAAAAGTGCTCTCAGCGGAAGCCTTTGGGTACACCTGAACTCCCTGGGGGAGCCTTTACGCAACCCCACACTCAACAGGACTCTGCGTCTTCACTCTCTCCTAACAACCCTAAACATAACCCTAACCGCAACAAGAAGCTGAACCCGAGTTAGACCCGAAAAAACACGTACGGTGCCACTTTATGCCATCAAAAAGTGCTCTCAGCGGAAGCCTTTGGGTACACCTGAACTCCCTGGGGGAGCCTTTACGCAACCCCACACTCAACAGGACTCTGCGTCTTCACTCTTTCCTAACAACCCTAAACATAACCCTAACCGGAACAAGAAGCTGAACCCGAGTTAGACCCGAAAAAACACGTACGGTGCCACTTTCTGCCATCAAAAAGTGCTCTCAGCGGAAGCCTTTGGGTACACCTGAACTCCCTGGGGGAGCCTTTACGCAACCCCACACTCAACAGGACTCTGCCTCTTCACTCTTTCCTAACAACCCTAAACATAACCCTAACCGGAACAAGAAGCTGAACCCGAGTTAGACTCGAAAAACAAGTACGGTGCCACTTTCTGCCATCAAAAAGTGCTCTCAGCGGAAGCCTTTGGGTACTCCTGAACTCCCTGGGGGAGCCTTTACGCAACCCCACACTCAACAGGACTCTGCGTCTTCACTCTTTCCTAACAACCCTAAACATAACCCTAACCGGAAGAGGAAACTGAACCTGAGTTAGACCCGAAAAATCACGTACGATGCCACTTTCTGCATTCAAAAAGTGCTCTCAGCAGAAGCCTTTGGGTACACCTGAACTCCCTGGGGGAGCCTTTACGCAACCCCACACTCAACAGGACTCTGCGTCTTCACTCTTTCCTAACAACCCTAAACATAACCCTAACCGGAACAGGAAGCTGAACCCGAGTTAGACCCGAAAAAACACGTACGGTGCCACTTTCTGCCATCAAAAAGTGCTCTCAGCGGAAGCCTTTGGGTACTCCTGAACTCCCTGGGGGAGCCTTTACGCAACCCCACACTCAACAGGACTCTGCGTCTTCACTCTTTCCTAACAACCCTAAACATAACCCTAACCGGAACAAGAAGCTGAACCCGAGTTAGACCCGAAAAAACACGTACGGTGCCACTTTCTGCCATCAAAAAGTGCTCTCAGCGGAAGCCTTTGGGTACACCTGAACTCCCTGGGGGAGCCTTTACGCAACCCCACACTCAACAGGACTCTGTGTCTTCACTCTTTCCTAACAACCCTAAACATAACCCTAACCGGAACAAGAAGCTGAACCCGAGTTAGACCCGAAAAAACACGTACGGTGCCACTTTCTGCCATCAAAAAGTGCTCTCAGCGGAAGCCTTTGGGTACACCTGAACTCCCTGGGGGAGCCTTTACGCAACCCCACACTCAACAGGACTCTGCCTCTTCACTCTTTCCTAACAACCCTAAACATAACCCTAACCGGAACAAGAAGCTGAACCCGAGTTAGACTCGAAAAACAAGTACGGTGCCACTTTCTGCCATCAAAAAGTGCTCTCAGCGGAAGCCTTTGGGTACTCCTGAACTCCCTGGGGGAGCCTTTACGCAACCCCACACTCAACAGGACTCTGCGTCTTCACTCTTTCCTAACAACCCTAAACATAACCCTAACCGGAAGAGGAAACTGAACCTGAGTTAGACCCGAAAAATCACGTACGATGCCACTTTCTGCATTCAAAAAGTGCTCTCAGCAGAAGCCTTTGGGTACACCTGAACTCCCTGGGGGAGCCTTTACGCAACCCCACACTCGACAGGACTCTGCGTCTTCACTCTTTCCTAACAACCCTAAACATAACCCTAACCGCAACAAGAAGCTGAACCCGAGTTAGACCCGAAAAAACACGTACGGTGCCACTTTCTGCCATCAAAAAGTGCTCTCAGCGGAAGCCTTTGGGTACACCTGAACTCCCTGGGGGAGCCTTTACGCAACCCCACAATCAACAGGACTCTGCCTCTTCACTCTTTCCTAACAACCCTAAACATAACCCTAACCGCAACAAGAAGCTGAACCCGAGTTAGACCCGAAAAAACACGTACGGTGCCACTTTCTGCCATCAAAAAGTGCTCTCAGCGGAAGCCTTTGGGTACACCTGAACTCCCTGGGGGAGCCTTTACGCAACCCCACACTCAACAGGACTCTGCGTCTTCACTCTTTCCTAACAACCCTAAACATAACCCTAACCGGAACAGGAAGCTGAACCCGAGTTAGACCCGAAAAAACACGTACGGTGCCACTTTCTGCCATCAAAAAGTGCTCTCAGCGGAAGCCTTTGGGTACACCTGAACTCCCTGGGGGAGCCTTTACGCAACCCCACACTCAACAGGACTCTGCCTCTTCACTCTTTCCTAACAACCCTAAACATAACCCTAACCACAACAAGAAGCTGAACCCGAGTTAGACCCGAGAAAACACGCACGGTGCCACTTTCTGCCATCAAAAAGTGCTCTCAGCGGAAGCCTTTGGGTACACCTGAACTCCCTGGGGGAGCCTTTACGCAACCCCACACTCAACAGGACTCTGCGTCTTCACTCTTTCCTAACAACCCTAAACATAACCCTAACCGGAACAAGAAGCTGAACCCGAGTTAGACCCGAAAAAACACGCACGGTGCCACTTTCTGCCATCAAAAAGTGCTCTCAGCGGAAGCCTTTGGGTACACCTGGACTCCCTGGGGGAGCCTTTATGCAACCCCACACTCAACAGGACTCCGCCTCTTCACTCTTTCCTAACAACCCTAAACATAACCCTAACCGCAACAAGAAGCTGAACCCGAGTTAGACCCGAAAAAACACGTACGGTGCCACTTTCTGCCATCAAAAGGTGCTCTCAGCGGAAGCCTTTGGGTACACCTGAACTCCCTGGGGGAGCCTTTACGCAACCCCACACTCAACAGGACTCTGCGTCTTCACTCTCTCCTAACAACCCTAAACATAACCCTAACCGCAACAAGAAGCTGAACCCGAGTTAGACCCGAAAAAACACGTACGGTGCCACTTTATGCCATCAAAAAGTGCTCTCAGCGGAAGCCTTTGGGTACACCTGAACTCCCTGGGGGAGCCTTTACGCAACCCCACACTCAACAGGACTCTGCGTCTTCACTCTTTCCTAACAACCCTAAACATAACCCTAACCGGAACAAGAAGCTGAACCCGAGTTAGACCCGAAAAAACACGTACGGTGCCACTTTCTGCCATCAAAAAGTGCTCTCAGCGGAAGCCTTTGGGTACACCTGAACTCCCTGGGGGAGCCTTTACGCAACCCCACACTCAACAGGACTCTGCCTCTTCACTCTTTCCTAACAACCCTAAACATAACCCTAACCGGAACAAGAAGCTGAACCCGAGTTAGACTCGAAAAACAAGTACGGTGCCACTTTCTGCCATCAAAAAGTGCTCTCAGCGGAAGCCTTTGGGTACACCTGAACTCCCTGGGGGAGCCTTTACGCAACCCCACACTCAACAGGACTCTGCGTCTTCACTCTTTCCTAACAACCCTAAACATAACCCTAACCGGAAGAGGAAACTGAACCTGAGTTAGACCCGAAAAATCACGTACGATGCCACTTTCTGCATTCAAAAAGTGCTCTCAGCAGAAGCCTTTGGGTACACCTGAACTCCCTGGGGGAGCCTTTACGCAACCCCACACTCAACAGGACTCTGCGTCTTCACTCTTTCCTAACAACCCTAAACATAACCCTAACCGGAACAGGAAGCTGAACCCGAGTTAGACCCGAAAAAACACGTACGGTGCCACTTTCTGCCATCAAAAAGTGCTCTCAGCGGAAGCCTTTGGGTACTCCTGAACTCCCTGGGGGAGCCTTTACGCAACCCCACACTCAACAGGACTCTGCGTCTTCACTCTTTCCTAACAACCCTAAACATAACCCTAACCGGAAGAGGAAACTGAACCTGAGTTAGACCCGAAAAATCACGTACGATGCCACTTTCTGCATTCAAAAAGTGCTCTCAGCAGAAGCCTTTGGGTACACCTGAACTCCCTGGGGGAGCCTTTACGCAACCCCACACTCAACAGGACTCTGCGTCTTCACTCTTTCCTAACAACCCTAAACATAACCCTAACCGGAACAGGAAGCTGAACCCGAGTTAGACCCGAAAAAACACGTACGGTGCCACTTTCTGCCATCAAAAAGTGCTCTCAGCGGAAGCCTTTGGGTACTCCTGAACTCCCTGGGGGAGCCTTTACGCAACCCCACACTCAACAGGACTCTGCCTCTTCACTCTTTCCTAACAACCCTTAACACAACCCTAACCGGAACAAGAAGCTGAACCCGAGCTAGACCCCAAAAAACACGTACGGTGCCACTTTCTGCCATCAAAAAGTGCTCTCAGCGGAAGCCTTTGGGTACACCTGAACTCCCTGGGGGAGCCTTTACGCAACCCCACACTCAACAGGAGTCTGCGTCTTCACTCTTTCCTAACAACCCTAAACATAACCCTAACCGCAACAGGAAGCTGAACCCGAGTTAGACCCGAAAAAACACGTACGGTGCCACTTTGTGCCATCAAAAAGTGCTCTCAGCGGAAGCCTTTGGGTACACCTGAACTCCCTGGGGGAGCCTTTACGCAACCCCAAACTCAACAGGACTCTGCGTCTTCACTCTTTCCTAACAACCCTAAACATAACCCTAACCGCAACAAGAAGCTGAACCCGAGTTAGACCCGAAAAAACACGTACGGTGCCACTTTATGCCATCAAAAAGTGCTCTCAGCGGAAGCCTTTGGGTACACCTGAACTCCCTGGGGGAGCCTTTACGCAACCCCACACTCAACAGGACTCTGCGTCTTCACTCTTTCCTAACAACCCTAAACATAACCCTAACCGCAACAAGAAGCTGAACCCGAGTTAGACCCGAAAAAACACGTACGGTGCCACTTTCTGCCATCAAAAAGTGCTCTCAGCGGAAGCCTTTGGGTACACCTGAACTCCCTGGGAGAGCCTTTACGCAACCCCACACTCAACAGGACTCTGCGTCTTCACTCTTTCCTAACAACCCTAAACATAACCCTAACCGCAACAAGAAGCTGAACCCGAGTTAGACCCGAAAAAACACGTATGGTGCCACTTTCTGCCATCAAAAAGTGCTCTCAGCGGAAGCCTTTGGGTACACCTGAACTCCCTGGGGGAGCCTTTACGCAACCCCACACTCAACAGGACTCTGCGTCTTCACTCTTTCCTAACAACCCTAAACATAACCCTAACCGGAACAAGAAGCTGAACCCGAGTTAGACCCGAAAAAACACGTACGGTGCCACTTTCTGCCATCAAAAAGTGCTCTCAGCGGATGCCTTTGGGTACACCTGAACTCCCTGGGGGAGCCTTTACGCAACCCCACACTCAACAGGACTCTGCGTCTTCACTCTTTCCTAACAACCCTAAACATAACCCTAACCGGAACAAGAAGCTGAACCCGAGTTAGACCCGAAAAAACACGTACGGTGCCACTTTCTGCCATCAAAAAGTGCTCTCAGCGGAAGCCTTTGGGTACACCTGAACTCCCTGGGGGAGCCTTTACGCAACCCCACACTCAACAGGACTCTGCGTCTTCACTCTCTCCTAACAACCCTAAACATAACCCTAACCGCAACAAGAAGCTGAACCCGAGTTAGACCCGAAAAAACACGTACGGTGCCACTTTCTGCCATCAAAAAGTGCTCTCAGCGGAAGCCTTTGGGTACACCTGAACTCCCTGGGGGAGCCTTTACGCAACCCCACACTCAACAGGACTCTGCGTCTTCACTCTTTCCTAACAACCCTAAACATAACCCTAACCGGAACAGGAAGCTGAACCCGAGTTAGACCCGAAAAAACACGTACGGTGCCACTTTCTGCCATCAAAAAGTGCTCTCAGCGGAAGCCTTTGGGTACTCCTGAACTCCCTGGGGGAGCCTTTACGCAACCCCACACTCAACAGGACTCTGCCTCTTCACTCTTTCCTAACAACCCTTAACACAACCCTAACCGGAACAAGAAGCTGAACCCGAGCTAGACCCCAAAAAACACGTACGGTGCCACTTTCTGCCATCAAAAAGTGCTCTCAGCGGAAGCCTTTGGGTACACCTGAACTCCCTGGGGGAGCCTTTACGCAACCCCACACTCAACAGGAGTCTGCGTCTTCACTCTTTCCTAACAACCCTAAACATAACCCTAACCGCAACAAGAAGCTGAACCCAAGTTAGACCCGAAAAAACACGTACGGTGCCACTTTGTGCCATCAAAAAGTGCTCTCAGCGGAAGCCTTTGGGTACACCTGAACTCCCTGGGGGAGCCTTTACGCAACCCCACACTCAACAGGACTCTGCGTCTTCACTCTTTCCTAACAACCCTAAACATAACCCTAACCGCAACAAGAAGCTGAACCCGAGTTAGACCCGAAAAAACACGTACGGTGCCACTTTATGCCATCAAAAAGTGCTCTCAGCGGAAGCCTTTGGGTACACCTGAACTCCCTGGGGGAGCCTTTACGCAACCCCACACTCAACAGGACTCTGCGTCTTCACTCTTTCCTAACAACCCTAAACATAACCCTAACCGGAACAAGAAGCTGAACCCGAGTTAGACCCGAAAAAACACGTACGGTGCCACTTTCTGCCATCAAAAAGTGCTCTCAGCGGAAGCCTTTGGGTACACCTGAACTCCCTGGGAGAGCCTTTACGCAACCCCACACTCAACAGGACTCTGCGTCTTCACTCTTTCCTAACAACCCTAAACATAACCCTAACCGGAACAAGAAGCTGAACCCGAGTTAGACCCGAAAAAACACGTATGGTGCCATTTTCTGCCATCAAAAAGTGCTCTCAGCGGAAGCCTTTGGGTACACCTGAACTCCCTGGGGGAGCCTTTACGCAACCCCACACTCAACAGGACTCTGCGTCTTCACTCTTTCCTAACAACCCTAAACATAACCCTAACCGGAACAAGAAGCTGAACCCGAGTTAGACCCGAAAAAACACGTACGGTGCCACTTTCTGCCATCAAAAAGTGCTCTCAGCGGATGCCTTTGGGTACACCTGAACTCCCTGGGGGAGCCTTTACGCAACCCCACACTCAACAGGACTCTGCGTCTTCACTCTTTCCTAACAACCCTAAACATAACCCTAACCGGAACAAGAAGCTGAACCCGAGTTAGACCCGAAAAAACACGTACGGTGCCACTTTCTGCCATCAAAAAGTGCTCTCAGCGGAAGCCTTTGGGTACACCTGAACTCCCTGGGGGAGCCTTTACGCAACCCCACACTCAACAGGACTCTGCGTCTTCACTCTCTCCTAACAACCCTAAACATAACCCTAACCGCAACAAGAAGCTGAACCCGAGTTAGACCCGAAAAAACACGTACGGTGCCACTTTCTGCCATCAAAAAGTGCTCTCAGCGGAAGCCTTTGGGTACACCTGAACTCCCTGGGGGAGCCTTTACGCAACCCCACACTCAACAGGACTCTGCCTCTTCACTCTTTCCTAACAACCCTAAACATAACCCTAACCGGAACAAGAAGCTGAACCCGAGTTAGACCCGAAAAAACACGTACGGTGCCACTTTCTGCCATCAAAAAGTGCTCTCAGCGGAAGCCTTTGGGTACACCTGAACTCCCTGGGGGAGCCTTTACGCAACCCCACACTCAACAGGACTCTGCCTCTTCACTCTTTCCTAACAACCCTAAACATAACCCTAACCGGAACAAGAAGCTGAACCCGAGTTAGACTCGAAAAACAAGTACGGTGCAACTTTCTGCCATCAAAAAGTGCTCTCAGCGGAAGCCTTTGGGTACTCCTGAACTCCCTGGGGGAGCCTTTACGCAACCCCACACTCAACAGGACTCTGCGTCTTCACTCTTTCCTAACAACCCTAAACATAACCCTAACCGGAAGAGGAAACTGAACCTGAGTTAGACCCGAAAAATCACGTACGATGCCACTTTCTGCATTCAAAAAGTGCTCTCAGCAGAAGCCTTTGGGTACACCTGAACTCCCTGGGGGAGCCTTTACGCAACCCCACACTCAACAGGACTCTGCGTCTTCACTCTTTCCTAACAACCCTAAACATAACCCTAACCGGAACAGGAAGCTGAACCCGAGTTAGACCCGAAAAAACACGTACGGTGCCACTTTCTGCCATCAAAAAGTGCTCTCAGCGGAAGCCTTTGGGTACTCCTGAACTCCCTGGGGGAGCCTTTACGCAACCCCACACTCAACAGGACTCTGCCTCTTCACTCTTTCCTAACAACCCTAAACATAACCCTAACCGGAACAAGAAGCTGAACCCGAGTTAGACCCCAAAAAACACGTACGGTGCCACTTTCTGCCATCAAAAAGTGCTCTCAGCGGAAGCCTTTGGGTACACCTGAACTCCCTGGGGGAGCCTTTACGCAACCCCACACTCAACAGGAGTCTGCCTCTTCACTCTTTCCTAACAACCCTTAACACAACCCTAACCGCAACAAGAAGCTGAACCCGAGTTAGACCCGAAAAAACACGTACGGTGCCACTTTGTGCCATCAAAAAGTGCTCTCAGCGGAAGCCTTTGGGTACACCTGAACTCCCTGGGGGAGCCTTTACGCAACCCCACACTCAACAGGACTCTGCGTCTTCACTCTTTCCTAACAACCCTAAACATAACCCTAACCGCAACAAGAAGCTGAACCCGAGTTAGACCCGAAAAAACACGCACGGTGCCACTTTCTACCATCAAAAAGTGCTCTCAGCGGAAGCCTTTGGGTACACCTGAACTCCCTGGGGGAGCCTTTACGCAACCCCACACTCAACAGGACTCTGCCTCTTCACTCTTTCCTAACAACCCTAAACATAACCCTAACCGGAACAGGAAGCTGAACCCGAGTTAGACCCGAAAAAACACGTACGGTGCCACTTTCTGCCATCAAAAAGTGCTCTCAGCGGAAGCCTTTGTGTACATCTGAACTCCCTGGGGGAGCCTTTACGGAACCCCACACTCAACAGGACTCTGCCTCTTAACTCTTTCCTAACAACCCTAAACATAACCCTAACCGGAACAAGAAGCTGAACCCGAGTTAGACCCGAAAAAACACGTACGGTGCCACTTTCTGCCATCAAAAAGTGCTCTCAGCGGAAGCCTTTGGGTACACCTGAACTCCCTGGGGGAGCCTTTACGCAACCCCACACTCAACAGGACTCTGCGTCTTCACTCTTTCCTAACAACCCTAAACATAACCCTAACCGGAACAGGAAGCTGAACCCGAGTTAGACCCGAAAAAACACGCACGGTGCCACTTTCTGCCATCAAAAAGTGCTCTCAGCGGAAGCCTTTGGGTACACCTGAACTCCCTGGGGGAGCCTTTACGCAACCCCACACTCAACAGGACTCTGCGTCTTCACTCTTTCCTAACAACCCTAAACATAACCCTAACCGGAACAAGAAGCTGAACCCGAGTTAGACCCGAAAAAACACGCACAGTGCCACTTTCTGCCATCAAAAAGTGCTCTCAGCGGAAGCCTTTGGGTACACCTGAACTCCCTGGGGGAGCCTTTACGCAACCCCACACTCAACAGGACTCTGCGTCTTCACTCTTTCCTAACAACCCTAAACATAACCCTAACCGGAACAAGAAGCTGAACCCGAGTTAGACCCGAAAAAACACGTACGGTGCCACTTTCTGCCATCAAAAAGTGCTCTCAGCGGAAGCCTTTGGGTACACCTGAACTCCCTGGGGGAGCCTTTACGCAACCCCACACTCAACAGGACTCTGCGTCTTCACTCTTTCCTAACAACCCTAAACATAACCCTAACCGGAACAGGAAGCTGAACCCGAGTTAGACCCGAAAAAACACGCACGGTGCCACTTTATGCCATCAAAAAGTGCTCTCAGCGGAAGCCTTTGGGTACACCTGAACTCCCTGGGGGAGCCTTTACGCAACCCCACACTCAACAGGACTCTGCCTCTTCACTCTTTCCTAACAACCCTAAACATAACCCTAACCGGAACAAGAAGCTGAACCCGAGTTAGACCCGAAAAAACACGCACAGTGCCACTTTCTGCCATCAAAAAGTGCTCTCAGCCGAAGCCTTTGGGTACACCTGAACTCCCTGGGGGAGCCTTTACGCAACCCCACACTCAACAGGACTCTGCGTCTTCACTCTTTCCTAACAACCCTAAACATAACCCTAACCGCAACAAGAAGCTGAACCCGAGTTAGACCCGAAAAAACACGCACGGTGCCACTTTCTGCCATCAAAAAGTGCTCTCAGCGGAAGCCTTTGGCTACACCTGAACTCCCTGGGGGAGCCTTTACGCAACCCCACACTCAACAGGACTCTGCCTCTTCACTCTTTCCTAACAACCCTAAACATAACCCTAACCGGAACAAGAAGCTGAACCCGAGTTAGACCCGAAAAAACACGTACGGTGCCACTTTCTGCCATCAAAAAGTGCTCTCAGCGGAAGCCTTTGGGTACACCTGAACTCCCTGGGGGAGCCTTTACGCAACCCCACACTCAACAGGACTCTGCCTCTTCACTCTTTCCTAACAACCCTAAACATAACCCTAACCACAACAAGAAGCTGAACCCGAGTTAGACCCGAAAAAACACGTACGGTGCCACTTTCTGCTATCAAAAAGTGCTCTCAGCGGATGCCTTTGGGTACACCTGAACTCCCTGGGGGAGCCTTTACGCAACCCCACACTCAACAGGACTCTGCGTCTTCACTCTTTCCTAACAACCCTAAACATAACCCTAACCGGAACAAGAAGCTGAACCCGAGTTAGACCCAAAAAAACACGTACGGTGCCACTTTCTGCCATCAAAAAGTGCTCTCAGCGGAAGCCTTTGGGTACACCTGAACTCCCTGGGGGAGCCTTTACGCAACCCCACACTCAACAGGACTCTGCGTCTTCACTCTTTCCTAACAACCCTAAACATAACCCTAACCGGAACAAGAAGCTGAACCCGAGTTAGACCCGAAAAAACACGTACGGTGCCACTTTCTGCCATCAAAAAGTGCTCTCAGCGGAAGCCTTTGGGTACACCTGAACTCCCTGGGGGAGCCTTTACGCAACCCCACACTCAACAGGACTCTGCCTCTTCACTCTTTCCTAACAACCCTAAACATAACCCTAACCGCAACAAGAAGCTGAACCCGAGTTAGACCCGAAAAAACACGTACGGTGCCACTTTCTGCCATCAAAAAGTGCTCTCAGCGGAAGCCTTTGGGTACACCTGAACTCCCTGGGGGAGCCTTTACGCAACCCCAAACTCAACAGGACTCTGCGTCTTCACTCTTTCCTAACAACCCTAAACATAACCCTAACCGGAACAAGAAGCTGAACCCGAGTTAGACCCGAAAAAACACGCACGGTGCCACTTTATGCCATCAAAAAGTGCTCTCAGCGGAAGCCTTTGGGTACACCTGAACTCCCTGGGGGAGCCTTTACGCAACCCCACACTCAACAGGACTCTGCGTCTTCACTCTTTCCTAACAACCCTAAACATAACCCTAACCGGAACAAGAAGCTGAACCCGAGTTAGACCCGAAAAAACACGTACGGTGCCACTTTCTGCCATCAAAAAGTGCTCTCAGCGGAAGCCTTTGGGTACACCTGAACTCCCTGGGAGAGCCTTTACGCAACCCCACACTCAACAGGACTCTGCGTCTTCACTCTTTCCTAACAACCCTAAACATAACCCTAACCGGAACAAGAAGCTGAACCCGAGTTAGACCCGAAAAAACACGTACGGTGCCACTTTCTGCCATCAAAAAGTGCTCTCAGCGGAAGCCTTTGGGTACACCTGAACTCCCTGGGGGAGCCTTTACGCAACCCCACACTCAACAGGACTCTGCGTCTTCACTCTTTCCTAACAACCCTAAACATAACCCTAACCGGAAACAAGAAGCTGAACCCGAGTTAGACCCGAAAAAACACGTACGGTGCCACTTTCTGCCATCAAAAAGTGCTCTCAGCGGAAGCCTTTGGGTACACCTGAACTCCCTGGGGGAGCCTTTACGCAACCCCACACTCAACAGGACTCTGCGTCTTCACTCTTTCCTAACAACCCTAAACATAACCCTAACCGGAACAGGAAGCTGAACCCGAGTTAGACCCGAAAAAACACGTACGGTGCCACTTTCTGCCATCAAAAAGTGCTCTCAGCGGAAGCCTTTGGGTACACCTGAACTCCCTGGGGGAGCCTTTACGCAACCCCACACTCAACAGGACTCTGCGTCTTCACTCTTTCCTAACAACCCTAAACATAACCCTAACCAGAACAAGAAGCTGAACCCGAGTTAGACCCAAAAAATCACGTACGGTGCCACTTTCTGCCATCAAAAAGTGCTCTCAGCGGAAGCCTTTGGGTACACCTGAACTCCCTGGGGGAGCCTTTACGCAACCCCACACTCAACAGGACTCTGCCTCTTCACTCTTTCCTAACAACCCTAAACATAACCCTAACCACAACAAGAAGCTGAACCCGAGTTAGACCCGAAAAAACACGCACGGTGCCACTTTCTGCCATCAAAAAGTGCTCTCAGCGGAAGCCTTTGGGCCACACCTGAACTCCCTTGGGGAGCCTTTACGCAACCCCACACTCAACAGGACTCTGCGTCTTCACTCTTTCCTAACAACCCTAAACATAACCCTAACCGCAACAAGAAGCTGAACCCGAGTTAGACCCGAAAAAACACGTACGGTGCCACTTTCTGCCATCAAAAAGTGCTCTCAGCGGATGCCTTTGGGTACACCTGAACTCCCTGGGGGAGCCTTTACGCAACCCCACACTCAACAGGACTCTGCGTCTTCACTCTCTCCTAACAACCCTAAACATAACCCTAACCGGAACAAGAAGCTGAACCCGAGTTAGACCCGAAAAAACACGTACGGTGCCACTTTCTGCCATCAAAAAGTGCTCTCAGCGGAAGCCTTTGGGTACACCTGAACTCCCTGGGGGAGCCTTTACGCAACCCCACACTCAACAGGACTCTGCGTCTTCACTCTTTCCTAACAACCCTAAACATAACCCTCACCGGAACAAGAAGCTGAACCCGAGTTAGACCCGAAAAAACACGTACGGTGCCACTTTCTGCCATCAAAAAGTGCTCTCAGCGGAAGCCTTTGGGTACACCTGAACTCCCTGGGGGAGCCTTTACGCAACCCCACACTCAACAGGACTCTGCCTCTTCACTCTTTCCTAACAACCCTAAACATAACCCTAACCGGAACAGGAAGCTGAACCCGAGTTAGACCCGAAAAAACACGCACGGTGCCACTTTATGCCATCAAAAAGTGCTCTCAGCGGAAGCCTTTGGGTACACCTGAACTCCCTGGGGGAGCCTTTACGCAACCCCACACTCAACAGGACTCTGCGTCTTCACTCTTTCCTAACAACCCTAAACATAACCCTAACCGCAACAAGAAGCTGAACCCGAGTTAGACCCGAAAAGACACGCACAGTGCCACTTTCTGCCATCAAAAAGTGCTCTCAGCCGAAGCCTTTGGGTACACCTGAACTCCCTGGGGGAGCCTTTATGCAACCCCACACTCAACAGGACTCTGCCTCTTCACTCTTTCCTAACAACCCTAAACATAACCCTAACCGGAACAAGAAGCTGAACCCGAGTTAGACCCGAAAAAACACGCACGGTGCCACTTTCTGCCATCAAAAAGTGCTCTCAGCGGAAGCCTTTGGCTACACCTGAACTCCCTGGGGGAGCCTTTACGCAACCCCACACTCAACAGGACTCTGCCTCTTCACTCTTTCCTAACAACCCTAAACATAACCCTAACCGGAACAAGAAGCTGAACCCGAGTTAGACCCGAAAAAACACGTACGGTGCCACTTTCTGCCATCAAAAAGTGCTCTCAGCGGAAGCCTTTGGGTACACCTGAACTCCCTGGGGGAGCCTTTACGCAACCCCACACTCAACAGGACTCTGCCTCTTCACTCTTTCCTAACAACCCTAAACATAACCCTAACCACAACAAGAAGCTGAACCCGAGTTAGACCCGAAAAAACACGTACGGTGCCACTTTGTGCCATCAAAAAGTGCTCTCAGCGGAAGCCTTTGGGTACACCTGAACTCCCTGGGGGAGCCTTTACGCAACCCCACACTCAACAGGACTCTGCGTCTTCACTCTTTCCTAACAACCCTAAACATAACCCTAACCGGAACAAGAAGCTGAACCCGAGTTAGACCCAAAAAAACACGTACGGTGCCACTTTCTGCCATCAAAAAGTGCTCTCAGCGGAAGCCTTTGGGTACACCTGAACTCCCTGGGGGAGCCTTTACGCAACCCCACACTCAACAGGACTCTGCGTCTTCACTCTTTCCTAACAACCCTAAACATAACCCTAACCGGAACAAGAAGCTGAACCCGAGTTAGACCCGAAAAAACACGTACGGTGCCACTTTCTGCCATCAAAAAGTGCTCTCAGCGGAAGCCTTTGGGTACACCTGAACTCCCTGGGGGAGCCTTTACGCAACCCCACACTCAACAGGACTCTGCGTCTTCACTCTTTCCTAACAACCCTAAACATAACCCTAACCGCAACAAGAAGCTGAACCCGAGTTAGACCCGAAAAAACACGTACGGTGCCACTTTCTGCCATCAAAAAGTGCTCTCAGCGGAAGCCTTTGGGTACACCTGAACTCCCTGGGGGAGCCTTTACGCAACCCCACACTCAACAGGACTCTGCATCTTCACTCTTTCCTAACAACCCTAAACATAACCCTAACCAGAACAAGAAGCTGAACCCGAGTTAGACCCGAAAAAACACGCACGGTGCCACTTTATGCCATCAAAAAGTGCTCTCAGCGGAAGCCTTTGGGTACACCTGAACTCCCTGGGGGAGCCTTTACGCAACCCCACACTCAACAGGACTCTGCGTCTTCACTCTTTCCTAACAACCCTAAACATAACCCTAACCGGAACAAGAAGCTGAACCCGAGTTAGACCCGAAAAAACACGTACGGTGCCACTTTCTGCCATCAAAAAGTGCTCTCAGCGGAAGCCTTTGGGTACACCTGAACTCCCTGGGAGAGCCTTTACGCAACCCCACACTCAACAGGACTCTGCGTCTTCACTCTTTCCTAACAACCCTAAACATAACCCTAACCGGAACAAGAAGCTGAACCCGAGTTAGACCCGAAAAAACACGTACAGTGCCACTTTCTGCCATCAAAAAGTGCTCTCAGCGGAAGCCTTTGGGTACACCTGAACTCCCTGGGGGAGCCTTTACGCAACCCCACACTCAACAGGACTCTGCGTCTTCACTCTTTCCTAACAACCCTAAACATAACCCTAACCGGAACAAGAAGCTGAACCCGAGTTAGACCCGAAAAAACACGTACGGTGCCACTTTCTGCCATCAAAAAGTGCTCTCAGCGGAAGCCTTTGGGTACACCTGAACTCCCTGGGGGAGCCTTTACGCAACCCCACACTCAACAGGACTCTGCGTCTTCACTCTTTCCTAACAACCCTAAACATAACCCTAACCGCAACAAGAAGCTGAACCCGAGTTAGACCCGAAAAAACACGTACGGTGCCACTTTCTGCCATCAAAAAGTGCTCTCAGCGGAAGCCTTTGGGTACACCTGAACTCCCTGGGGGAGCCTTTACGCAACCCCACACTCAACAGGACTCTGCATCTTCACTCTTTCCTAACAACCCTAAACATAACCCTAACCAGAACAAGAAGCTGAACCCGAGTTAGACCCAAAAAATCACGTACGGTGCCACTTTCTGCCATCAAAAAGTGCTCTCAGCGGAAGCCTTTGGGTACACCTGAACTCCCTGGGGGAGCCTTTACGCAACCCCACACTCAACAGGACTCTGCCTCTTCACTCTTTCCTAACAACCCTAAACATAACCCTAACCACAACAAGAAGCTGAACCCGAGTTAGACCCGAAAAAACACGCACGGTGCCACTTTATGCCATCAAAAAGTGCTCTCAGCGGAAGCCTTTGGGCCACACCTGAACTCCCTTGGGGAGCCTTTACGCAACCCCACACTCAACAGGACTCTGCGTCTTCACTCTTTCCTAACAACCCTAAACATAACCCTAACCGCAACAAGAAGCTGAACCCGAGTTAGACCCGAAAAAACACGTACGGTGCCACTTTCTGCCATCAAAAAGTGCTCTCAGCGGATGCCTTTGGGTACACCTGAACTCCCTGGGGGAGCCTTTACGCAACCCCACACTCAACAGGACTCTGCGTCTTCACTCTCTCCTAACAACCCTAAACATAACCCTAACCGCAACAAGAAGCTGAACCCGAGTTAGACCCGAAAAAACACGTACGGTGCCACTTTCTGCCATCAAAAAGTGCTCTCAGCGGAAGCCTTTGGGTACACCTGAACTCCCTGGGGGAGCCTTTACGCAACCCCACACTCAACAGGACTCTGCGTCTTCACTCTTTCCTAACAACCCTAAACATAACCCTAACCGCAACAAGAAGCTGAACCCGAGTTAGACCCGAAAAAACACGTACGGTGCCACTTTCTGCCATCAAAAAGTGCTCTCAGCGGAAGCCTTTGGGTACACCTGAACTCCCTGGGGGAGCCTTTACGCAACCCCACACTCAACAGGACTCTGCCTCTTCACTCTTTCCTAACAACCCTAAACATAACCCTAACCGGAACAAGAAGCTGAACCCGAGTTAGACTCGAAAACCAAGTACGGTGCCACTTTCTGCCATCAAAAAGTGCTCTCAGCGGAAGCCTTTGGGTACTCCTGAACTCCCTGGGGGAGCCTTTACGCAACCCCACACTCAACAGGACTCTGCGTCTTCACTCTTTCCTAACAACCCTAAACATAACCCTAACCGGAAGAGGAAACTGAACCTGAGTTAGACCCGAAAAATCACGTACGATGCCACTTTCTGCATTCAAAAAGTGCTCTCAGCAGAAGCCTTTGGGTACACCTGAACTCCCTGGGGGAGCCTTTACGCAACCCCACACTCAACAGGACTCTGCGTCTTCACTCTTTCCTAACAACCCTAAACATAACCCTAACCGGAACAGGAAGCTGAACCCGAGTTAGACCCGAAAAAACACGTACGGTGCCACTTTCTGCCATCAAAAAGTGCTCTCAGCGGAAGCCTTTGGGTACTCCTGAACTCCCTGGGGGAGCCTTTACGCAACCCCACACTCAACAGGACTCTGCGTCTTCACTCTTTCCTAACAACCCTAAACATAACCCTAACCGGAACAAGAAGCTGAACCCGAGTTAGACCCGAAAAGCACGTACGGTGCCACTTTCTGCCATCAAAAAGTGCTCTCAGCGGAAGCCTTTGGGTACACCTGAACTCCCTGGGAGAGCCTTTACGCAACCCCACACTCAACAGGACTCTGCGTCTTCACTCTTTCCTAACAACCCTAAACATAACCCTAACCGCAACAAGAAGCTGAACCCGAGTTAGACCCGAAAAAACACGTACGGTGCCACTTTCTGCCATCAAAAAGTGCTCTCAGCGGAAGCCTTTGGGTACACCTGAACTCCCTGGGGGAGCCTTTACGCAACCCCACACTCAACAGGACTCTGCGTCTTCACTCTTTCCTAACAACCCTAAACATAACCCTAACCGGAACAAGAAGCTGAACCCGAGTTAGACCCGAAAAAACACGCACGGTGCCACTTTCTGCCATCAAAAAGTGCTCTCAGCGGAAGCCTTTGGGTACACCTGAACTCCCTGGGGGAGCCTTTATGCAACCCCACACTCAACAGGACTTTGCCTCTTCACTCTTTCCTAACAACCCTAAACATAACCCTAACCGGAACAAGAAGCTGAACCCGAGTTAGACCCGAAAAAACACGCACGGTGCCACTTTATGCCATCAAAAAGTGCTCTCAGCGGAAGCCTTTGGGTACACCTGAACTCCCTGGGGGAGCCTTTACGCAACCCCACACTCAACAGGACTCTGCGTCTTCACTCTTTCCTAACAACCCTAAACATAACCCTAACCGGAACAAGAAGCTGAACCCGAGTTAGACCCGAAAAAACACGTACGGTGCCACTTTCTGCCATCAAAAAGTGCTCTCAGCGGAAGCCTTTGGGTACACCTGAACTCCCTGGGAGAGCCTTTACGCAACCCCACACTCAACAGGACTCTGCGTCTTCACTCTTTCCTAACAACCCTAAACATAACCCTAACCGGAACAAGAAGCTGAACCCGAGTTAGACCCGAAAAAACACGTACGGTGCCACTTTCTGCCATCAAAAAGTGCTCTCAGCGGAAGCCTTTGGGTACACCTGAACTCCCTGGGGGAGCCTTTACGCAACCCCACACTCAACAGGACTCTGCGTCTTCACTCTTTCCTAACAACCCTAAACATAACCCTAACCGGAAACAAGAAGCTGAACCCGAGTTAGACCCGAAAAAACACGTACGGTGCCACTTTCTGCCATCAAAAAGTGCTCTCAGCGGAAGCCTTTGGGTACACCTGAACTCCCTGGGGGAGCCTTTACGCAACCCCACACTCAACAGGACTCTGCGTCTTCACTCTTTCCTAACAACCCTAAACATAACCCTAACCGGAACAGGAAGCTGAACCCGAGTTAGACCCGAAAAAACACGTACGGTGCCACTTTCTGCCATCAAAAAGTGCTCTCAGCGGAAGCCTTTGGGTACACCTGAACTCCCTGGGGGAGCCTTTACGCAACCCCACACTCAACAGGACTCTGCGTCTTCACTCTTTCCTAACAACCCTAAACATAACCCTAACCAGAACAAGAAGCTGAACCCGAGTTAGACCCAAAAAATCACGTACGGTGCCACTTTCTGCCATCAAAAAGTGCTCTCAGCGGAAGCCTTTGGGTACACCTGAACTCCCTGGGGGAGCCTTTACGCAACCCCACACTCAACAGGACTCTGCCTCTTCACTCTTTCCTAACAACCCTAAACATAACCCTAACCACAACAAGAAGCTGAACCCGAGTTAGACCCGAAAAAACACGCACGGTGCCACTTTCTGCCATCAAAAAGTGCTCTCAGCGGAAGCCTTTGGGCCACACCTGAACTCCCTTGGGGAGCCTTTACGCAACCCCACACTCAACAGGACTCTGCGTCTTCACTCTTTCCTAACAACCCTAAACATAACCCTAACCGCAACAAGAAGCTGAACCCGAGTTAGACCCGAAAAAACACGTACGGTGCCACTTTCTGCCATCAAAAAGTGCTCTCAGCGGATGCCTTTGGGTACACCTGAACTCCCTGGGGGAGCCTTTACGCAACCCCACACTCAACAGGACTCTGCGTCTTCACTCTCTCCTAACAACCCTAAACATAACCCTAACCGGAACAAGAAGCTGAACCCGAGTTAGACCCGAAAAAACACGTACGGTGCCACTTTCTGCCATCAAAAAGTGCTCTCAGCGGAAGCCTTTGGGTACACCTGAACTCCCTGGGGGAGCCTTTACGCAACCCCACACTCAACAGGACTCTGCGTCTTCACTCTTTCCTAACAACCCTAAACATAACCCTCACTGGAACAAGAAGCTGAACCCGAGTTAGACCCGAAAAAACACGTACGGTGCCACTTTCTGCCATCAAAAAGTGCTCTCAGCGGAAGCCTTTGGGTACACCTGAACTCCCTGGGGGAGCCTTTACGCAACCCCACACTCAACAGGACTCTGCCTCTTCACTCTTTCCTAACAACCCTAAACATAACCCTAACCGGAACAGGAAGCTGAACCCGAGTTAGACCCGAAAAAACACGCACGGTGCCACTTTATGCCATCAAAAAGTGCTCTCAGCGGAAGCCTTTGGGTACACCTGAACTCCCTGGGGGAGCCTTTACGCAACCCCACACTCAACAGGACTCTGCGTCTTCACTCTTTCCTAACAACCCTAAACATAACCCTAACCGCAACAAGAAGCTGAACCCGAGTTAGACCCGAAAAAACACGCACAGTGCCACTTTCTGCCATCAAAAAGTGCTCTCAGCCGAAGCCTTTGGGTACACCTGAACTCCCTGGGGGAGCCTTTACGCAACCCCACACTCAACAGGACTCTGCGTCTTCACTCTTTCCTAACAACCCTAAACATAACCCTAACCGCAACAAGAAGCTGAACCCGAGTTAGACCCGAAAAAACACGCACGGTGCCACTTTCTGCCATCAAAAAGTGCTCTCAGCGGAAGCCTTTGGCTACACCTGAACTCCCTGGGGGAGCCTTTACGCAACCCCACACTCAACAGGACTCTGCCTCTTCACTCTTTCCTAACAACCCTAAACATAACCCTAACCGGAACAAGAAGCTGAACCCGAGTTAGACCCGAAAAAACACGTACGGTGCCACTTTCTGCCATCAAAAAGTGCTCTCAGCGGAAGCCTTTGGGTAAGCCTGAACTCCCTGGGGGAGCCTTTACGCAACCCCACACTCAACAGGACTCTGCCTCTTCACTCTTTCCTAACAACCCTAAACATAACCCTAACCACAACAAGAAGCTGAACCCGAGTTAGACCCGAAAAAACACGTACGGTGCCACTTTCTGCTATCAAAAAGTGCTCTCAGCGGATGCCTTTGGGTACACCTGAACTCCCTGGGGGAGCCTTTACGCAACCCCACACTCAACAGGACTCTGCGTCTTCACTCTTTCCTAACAACCCTAAACATAACCCTAACCGGAACAAGAAGCTGAACCCGAGTTAGACCCAAAAAAACACGTACGGTGCCACTTTCTGCCATCAAAAAGTGCTCTCAGCGGAAGCCTTTGGGTACACCTGAACTCCCTGGGGGAGCCTTTACGCAACCCCACACTCAACAGGACTCTGCGTCTTCACTCTTTCCTAACAACCCTAAACATAACCCTAACCGGAACAAGAAGCTGAACCCGAGTTAGACCCGAAAAAACACGTACGGTGCCACTTTCTGCCATCAAAAAGTGCTCTCAGCGGAAGCCTTTGGGTACACCTGAACTCCCTGGGGGAGCCTTTACGCAACCCCACACTCAACAGGACTCTGCCTCTTCACTCTTTCCTAACAACCCTAAACATAACCCTAACCGCAACAAGAAGCTGAACCCGAGTTAGACCCGAAAAAACACGTACGGTGCCACTTTCTGCCATCAAAAAGTGCTCTCAGCGGAAGCCTTTGGGTACACCTGAACTCCCTGGGGGAGCCTTTACGCAACCCCAAACTCAACAGGACTCTGCATCTTCACTCTTTCCTAACAACCCTAAACATAACCCTAACCGGAACAAGAAGCTGAACCCGAGTTAGACCCGAAAAAACACGCACGGTGCCACTTTATGCCATCAAAAAGTGCTCTCAGCGGAAGCCTTTGGGTACACCTGAACTCCCTGGGGGAGCCTTTACGCAACCCCACACTCAACAGGACTCTGCGTCTTCACTCTTTCCTAACAACCCTAAACATAACCCTAACCGGAACAAGAAGCTGAACCCGAGTTAGACCCGAAAAAACACGTACGGTGCCACTTTCTGCCATCAAAAAGTGCTCTCAGCGGAAGCCTTTGGGTACACCTGAACTCCCTGGGAGAGCCTTTACGCAACCCCACACTCAACAGGACTCTGCGTCTTCACTCTTTCCTAACAACCCTAAACATAACCCTAACCGGAACAAGAAGCTGAACCCGAGTTAGACCCGAAAAAACACGTACGGTGCCACTTTCTGCCATCAAAAAGTGCTCTCAGCGGAAGCCTTTGGGTACACCTGAACTCCCTGGGGGAGCCTTTACGCAACCCCACACTCAACAGGACTCTGCGTCTTCACTCTTTCCTAACAACCCTAAACATAACCCTAACCGCAACAAGAAGCTGAACCCGAGTTAGACCCGAAAAAACACGTACGGTGCCACTTTCTGCCATCAAAAAGTGCTCTCAGCGGAAGCCTTTGGGTACACCTGAACTCCCTGGGGGAGCCTTTACGCAACCCCACACTCAACAGGACTCTGCATCTTCACTCTTTCCTAACAACCCTAAACATAACCCTAACCAGAACAAGAAGCTGAACCCGAGTTAGACCCAAAAAATCACGTACGGTGCCACTTTCTGCCATCAAAAAGTGCTCTCAGCGGAAGCCTTTGGGTACACCTGAACTCCCTGGGGGAGCCTTTACGCAACCCCACACTCAACAGGACTCTGCGTCTTCACTCTTTCCTAACAACCCTAAACATAACCCTAACCGGAACAAGAAGCTGAACCCGAGTTAGACCCGAAAAAACACGTACGGTGCCACTTTCTGCCATCAAAAAGTGCTCTCAGCGGAAGCCTTTGGGTACACCTGAACTCCCTGGGGGAGCCTTTACGCAACCCCACACTCAACAGGACTCTGCCTCTTCACTCTTTCCTAACAACCCTAAACATAACCCTAACCGCAACAAGAAGCTGAACCCGAGTTAGACCCGAAAAAACACGTACGGTGCCACTTTCTGCCATCAAAAAGTGCTCTCAGCGGAAGCCTTTGGGTACACCTGAACTCCCTGGGGGAGCCTTTACGCAACCCCAAACTCAACAGGACTCTGCATCTTCACTCTTTCCTAACAACCCTAAACATAACCCTAACCGGAACAAGAAGCTGAACCCGAGTTAGACCCGAAAAAACACGCACGGTGCCACTTTATGCCATCAAAAAGTGCTCTCAGCGGAAGCCTTTGGGTACACCTGAACTCCCTGGGGGAGCCTTTACGCAACCCCACACTCAACAGGACTCTGCGTCTTCACTCTTTCCTAACAACCCTAAACATAACCCTAACCGGAACAAGAAGCTGAACCCGAGTTAGACCCGAAAAAACACGTACGGTGCCACTTTCTGCCATCAAAAAGTGCTCTCAGCGGAAGCCTTTGGGTACACCTGAACTCCCTGGGAGAGCCTTTACGCAACCCCACACTCAACAGGACTCTGCGTCTTCACTCTTTCCTAACAACCCTAAACATAACCCTAACCGGAACAAGAAGCTGAACCCGAGTTAGACCCGAAAAAACACGTACGGTGCCACTTTCTGCCATCAAAAAGTGCTCTCAGCGGAAGCCTTTGGGTACACCTGAACTCCCTGGGGGAGCCTTTACGCAACCCCACACTCAACAGGACTCTGCGTCTTCACTCTTTCCTAACAACCCTAAACATAACCCTAACCGCAACAAGAAGCTGAACCCGAGTTAGACCCGAAAAAACACGTACGGTGCCACTTTCTGCCATCAAAAAGTGCTCTCAGCGGAAGCCTTTGGGTACACCTGAACTCCCTGGGGGAGCCTTTACGCAACCCCACACTCAACAGGACTCTGCATCTTCACTCTTTCCTAACAACCCTAAACATAACCCTAACCAGAACAAGAAGCTGAACCCGAGTTAGACCCAAAAAATCACGTACGGTGCCACTTTCTGCCATCAAAAAGTGCTCTCAGCGGAAGCCTTTGGGTACACCTGAACTCCCTGGGGGAGCCTTTACGCAACCCCACACTCAACAGGACTCTGCCTCTTCACTCTTTCCTAACAACCCTAAACATAACCCTAACCACAACAAGAAGCTGAACCCGAGTTAGACCCGAAAAAACACGCACGGTGCCACTTTATGCCATCAAAAAGTGCTCTCAGCGGAAGCCTTTGGGCCACACCTGAACTCCCTTGGGGAGCCTTTACGCAACCCCACACTCAACAGGACTCTGCGTCTTCACTCTTTCCTAACAACCCTAAACATAACCCTAACCGCAACAAGAAGCTGAACCCGAGTTAGACCCGAAAAAACACGTACGGTGCCACTTTCTGCCATCAAAAAGTGCTCTCAGCGGATGCCTTTGGGTACACCTGAACTCCTTGGGGGAGCCTTTACGCAACCCCACACTCAACAGGACTCTGCGTCTTCACTCTCTCCTAACAACCCTAAACATAACCCTAACCGCAACAAGAAGCTGAACCCGAGTTAGACCCGAAAAAACACGTACGGTGCCACTTTCTGCCATCAAAAAGTGCTCTCAGCGGAAGCCTTTGGGTACACCTGAACTCCCTGGGGGAGCCTTTACGCAACCCCACACTCAACAGGACTCTGCCTCTTCACTCTTTCCTAACAACCCTAAACATAACCCTAACCACAACAAGAAGCTGAACCCGAGTTAGACCCGAAAAAACACGCACGGTGCCACTTTCTGCCATCAAAAAGTGCTCTCAGCGGAAGCCTTTGGGCCACACCTGAACTCCCTTGGGGAGCCTTTACGCAACCCCACACTCAACAGGACTCTGCGTCTTCACTCTTTCCTAACAACCCTAAACATAACCCTAACCGCAACAAGAAGCTGAACCCGAGTTAGACCCGAAAAAACACGTACGGTGCCACTTTCTGCCATCAAAAAGTGCTCTCAGCGGATGCCTTTGGGTACACCTGAACTCCCTGGGGGAGCCTTTACGCAACCCCACACTCAACAGGACTCTGCGTCTTCACTCTCTCCTAACAACCCTAAACATAACCCTAACCGGAACAAGAAGCTGAACCCGAGTTAGACCCGAAAAAACACGTACGGTGCCACTTTCTGCCATCAAAAAGTGCTCTCAGCGGAAGCCTTTGGGTACACCTGAACTCCCTGGGGGAGCCTTTACGCAACCCCACACTCAACAGGACTCTGCGTCTTCACTCTTTCCTAACAACCCTAAACATAACCCTCACTGGAACAAGAAGCTGAACCCGAGTTAGACCCGAAAAAACACGTACGGTGCCACTTTCTGCCATCAAAAAGTGCTCTCAGCGGAAGCCTTTGGGTACACCTGAACTCCCTGGGGGAGCCTTTACGCAACCCCACACTCAACAGGACTCTGCCTCTTCACTCTTTCCTAACAACCCTAAACATAACCCTAACCGGAACAGGAAGCTGAACCCGAGTTAGACCCGAAAAAACACGCACGGTGCCACTTTATGCCATCAAAAAGTGCTCTCAGCGGAAGCCTTTGGGTACACCTGAACTCCCTGGGGGAGCCTTTACGCAACCCCACACTCAACAGGACTCTGCGTCTTCACTCTTTCCTAACAACCCTAAACATAACCCTAACCGCAACAAGAAGCTGAACCCGAGTTAGACCCGAAAAAACACGCACAGTGCCACTTTCTGCCATCAAAAAGTGCTCTCAGCCGAAGCCTTTGGGTACACCTGAACTCCCTGGGGGAGCCTTTACGCAACCCCACACTCAACAGGACTCTGCGTCTTCACTCTTTCCTAACAACCCTAAACATAACCCTAACCGCAACAAGAAGCTGAACCCGAGTTAGACCCGAAAAAACACGCACGGTGCCACTTTCTGCCATCAAAAAGTGCTCTCAGCGGAAGCCTTTGGCTACACCTGAACTCCCTGGGGGAGCCTTTACGCAACCCCACACTCAACAGGACTCTGCCTCTTCACTCTTTCCTAACAACCCTAAACATAACCCTAACCGGAACAAGAAGCTGAACCCGAGTTAGACCCGAAAAAACACGTACGGTGCCACTTTCTGCCATCAAAAAGTGCTCTCAGCGGAAGCCTTTGGGTAAGCCTGAACTCCCTGGGGGAGCCTTTACGCAACCCCACACTCAACAGGACTCTGCCTCTTCACTCTTTCCTAACAACCCTAAACATAACCCTAACCACAACAAGAAGCTGAACCCGAGTTAGACCCGAAAAAACACGTACGGTGCCACTTTCTGCTATCAAAAAGTGCTCTCAGCGGATGCCTTTGGGTACACCTGAACTCCCTGGGGGAGCCTTTACGCAACCCCACACTCAACAGGACTCTGCGTCTTCACTCTTTCCTAACAACCCTAAACATAACCCTAACCGGAACAAGAAGCTGAACCCGAGTTAGACCCAAAAAAACACGTACGGTGCCACTTTCTGCCATCAAAAAGTGCTCTCAGCGGAAGCCTTTGGGTACACCTGAACTCCCTGGGGGAGCCTTTACGCAACCCCACACTCAACAGGACTCTGCGTCTTCACTCTTTCCTAACAACCCTAAACATAACCCTAACCGGAACAAGAAGCTGAACCCGAGTTAGACCCGAAAAAACACGTACGGTGCCACTTTCTGCCATCAAAAAGTGCTCTCAGCGGAAGCCTTTGGGTACACCTGAACTCCCTGGGGGAGCCTTTACGCAACCCCACACTCAACAGGACTCTGCCTCTTCACTCTTTCCTAACAACCCTAAACATAACCCTAACCGCAACAAGAAGCTGAACCCGAGTTAGACCCGAAAAAACACGTACGGTGCCACTTTCTGCCATCAAAAAGTGCTCTCAGCGGAAGCCTTTGGGTACACCTGAACTCCCTGGGGGAGCCTTTACGCAACCCCAAACTCAACAGGACTCTGCATCTTCACTCTTTCCTAACAACCCTAAACATAACCCTAACCGGAACAAGAAGCTGAACCCGAGTTAGACCCGAAAAAACACGCACAGTGCCACTTTATGCCATCAAAAAGTGCTCTCAGCGGAAGCCTTTGGGTACACCTGAACTCCCTGGGAGAGCCTTTACGCAACCCCACACTCAACAGGACTCTGCGTCTTCACTCTTTCCTAACAACCCTAAACATAACCCTAACCGGAACAAGAAGCTGAACCCGAGTTAGACCCGAAAAAACACGTACGGTGCCACTTTCTGCCATCAAAAAGTGCTCTCAGCGGAAGCCTTTGGGTACACCTGAACTCCCTGGGAGAGCCTTTACGCAACCCCACACTCAACAGGACTCTGCGTCTTCACTCTTTCCTAACAACCCTAAACATAACCCTAACCGGAACAAGAAGCTGAACCCGAGTTAGACCCGAAAAAACACGTACGGTGCCACTTTCTGCCATCAAAAAGTGCTCTCAGCGGAAGCCTTTGGGTACACCTGAACTCCCTGGGGGAGCCTTTACGCAACCCCACACTCAACAGGACTCTGCGTCTTCACTCTTTCCTAACAACCCTAAACATAACCCTAACCGCAACAAGAAGCTGAACCCGAGTTAGACCCGAAAAAACACGTACGGTGCCACTTTCTGCCATCAAAAAGTGCTCTCAGCGGAAGCCTTTGGGTACACCTGAACTCCCTGGGGGAGCCTTTACGCAACCCCACACTCAACAGGACTCTGCATCTTCACTCTTTCCTAACAACCCTAAACATAACCCTAACCAGAACAAGAAGCTGAACCCGAGTTAGACCCAAAAAATCACGTACGGTGCCACTTTCTGCCATCAAAAAGTGCTCTCAGCGGAAGCCTTTGGGTACACCTGAACTCCCTGGGGGAGCCTTTACGCAACCCCACACTCAACAGGACTCTGCGTCTTCACTCTTTCCTAACAACCCTAAACATAACCCTAACCGGAACAAGAAGCTGAACCCGAGTTAGACCCGAAAAAACACGTACGGTGCCACTTTCTGCCATCAAAAAGTGCTCTCAGCGGAAGCCTTTGGGTACACCTGAACTCCCTGGGGGAGCCTTTACGCAACCCCACACTCAACAGGACTCTGCCTCTTCACTCTTTCCTAACAACCCTAAACATAACCCTAACCGCAACAAGAAGCTGAACCCGAGTTAGACCCGAAAAAACACGTACGGTGCCACTTTCTGCCATCAAAAAGTGCTCTCAGCGGAAGCCTTTGGGTACACCTGAACTCCCTGGGGGAGCCTTTACGCAACCCCAAACTCAACAGGACTCTGCATCTTCACTCTTTCCTAACAACCCTAAACATAACCCTAACCGGAACAAGAAGCTGAACCCGAGTTAGACCCGAAAAAACACGCACGGTGCCACTTTATGCCATCAAAAAGTGCTCTCAGCGGAAGCCTTTGGGTACACCTGAACTCCCTGGGGGAGCCTTTACGCAACCCCACACTCAACAGGACTCTGCGTCTTCACTCTTTCCTAACAACCCTAAACATAACCCTAACCGGAACAAGAAGCTGAACCCGAGTTAGACCCGAAAAAACACGTACGGTGCCACTTTCTGCCATCAAAAAGTGCTCTCAGCGGAAGCCTTTGGGTACACCTGAACTCCCTGGGAGAGCCTTTACGCAACGCCACACTCAACAGGACTCTGCGTCTTCACTCTTTCCTAACAACCCTAAACATAACCCTAACCGGAACAAGAAGCTGAACCCGAGTTAGACCCGAAAAAACACGTACGGTGCCACTTTCTGCCATCAAAAAGTGCTCTCAGCGGAAGCCTTTGGGTACACCTGAACTCCCTGGGGGAGCCTTTACGCAACCCCACACTCAACAGGACTCTGCGTCTTCACTCTTTCCTAACAACCCTAAACATAACCCTAACCGCAACAAGAAGCTGAACCCGAGTTAGACCCGAAAAAACACGTACGGTGCCACTTTCTGCCATCAAAAAGTGCTCTCAGCGGAAGCCTTTGGGTACACCTGAACTCCCTGGGGGAGCCTTTACGCAACCCCACACTCAACAGGACTCTGCATCTTCACTCTTTCCTAACAACCCTAAACATAACCCTAACCAGAACAAGAAGCTGAACCCGAGTTAGACCCAAAAAATCACGTACGGTGCCACTTTCTGCCATCAAAAAGTGCTCTCAGCGGAAGCCTTTGGGTACACCTGAACTCCCTGGGGGAGCCTTTACGCAACCCCAC
The DNA here is from genome assembly GCF_964034855.1 of Anser brachyrhynchus. Taxonomy (NCBI): domain Eukaryota; kingdom Metazoa; phylum Chordata; class Aves; order Anseriformes; family Anatidae; genus Anser; species Anser brachyrhynchus. The sequence goes on from NC_137715.1 coordinate 1,477,580, forward strand.
ACTCAACAGGACTCTGCCTCTTCACTCTTTCCTAACAACCCTAAACATAACCCTAACCACAACAAGAAGCTGAACCCGAGTTAGACCCGAAAAAACACGCACGGTGCCACTTTATGCCATCAAAAAGTGCTCTCAGCGGAAGCCTTTGGGCCACACCTGAACTCCCTTGGGGAGCCTTTACGCAACCCCACACTCAACAGGACTCTGCGTCTTCACTCTTTCCTAACAACCCTAAACATAACCCTAACCGCAACAAGAAGCTGAACCCGAGTTAGACCCGAAAAAACACGTACGGTGCCACTTTCTGCCATCAAAAAGTGCTCTCAGCGGATGCCTTTGGGTACACCTGAACTCCTTGGGGGAGCCTTTACGCAACCCCACACTCAACAGGACTCTGCGTCTTCACTCTCTCCTAACAACCCTAAACCTAACCCTAACCGCAACAAGAAGCTGAACCCGAGTTAGACCCGAAAAAACACGTACGGTGCCACTTTCTGCCATCAAAAAGTGCTCTCAGCGGAAGCCTTTGGGTACACCTGAACTCCCTGGGGGAGCCTTTACGCAACCCCACACTCAACAGGACTCTGCGTCTTCACTCTTTCCTAACAACCCTAAACATAACCCTAACCGGAACAAGAAGCTGAACCCGAGTTAGACCCGAAAAAACACGTACGGTGCCACTTTCTGCCATCAAAAAGTGCTCTCAGCGGAAGCCTTTGGGTACACCTGAACTCCCTGGGGGAGCCTTTACGCAACCCCACACTCAACAGGACTCTGCCTCTTCACTCTTTCCTAACAACCCTAAACATAACCCTAACCGGAACAAGAAGCTGAACCCGAGTTAGACTCGAAAACCAAGTACGGTGCCACTTTCTGCCATCAAAAAGTGCTCTCAGCGGAAGCCTTTGGGTACTCCTGAACTCCCTGGGGGAGCCTTTACGCAACCCCACACTCAACAGGACTCTGCGTCTTCACTCTTTCCTAACAACCCTAAACATAACCCTAACCGGAAGAGGAAAATGAACCTGAGTTAGACCCGAAAAATCACGTACGATGCCACTTTCTGCATTCAAAAAGTGCTCTCAGCAGAAGCCTTTGGGTACACCTGAACTCCCTGGGGGAGCCTTTACGCAACCCCACACTCAACAGGACTCTGCGTCTTCACTCTTTCCTAACAACCCTAAACATAACCCTAACCGGAACAGGAAGCTGAACCCGAGTTAGACCCGAAAAAACACGTACGGTGCCACTTTCTGCCATCAAAAAGTGCTCTCAGCGGAAGCCTTTGGGTACTCCTGAACTCCCTGGGGGAGCCTTTACGCAACCCCACACTCAACAGGACTCTGCCTCTTCACTCTTTCCTAACAACCCTAAACATAACCCTAACCGGAACAAGAAGCTGAACCCGAGCTAGACCCCAAAAAACACGTACGGTGCCACTTTCTGCCATCAAAAAGTGCTCTCAGCGGAAGCCTTTGGGTACACCTGAACTCCCTGGGGGAGCCTTTACGCAACCCCACACTCAACAGGAGTCTGCGTCTTCACTCTTTCCTAACAACCCTAAACATAACCCTAACCGCAACAGGAAGCTGAACCCGAGTTAGACCCGAAAAAACACGTACGGTGCCACTTTGTGCCATCAAAAAGTGCTCTCAGCGGAAGCCTTTGGGTACACCTGAACTCCCTGGGGGAGCCTTTACGCAACCCCAAACTCAACAGGACTCTGCGTCTTCACTCTTTCCTAACAACCCTAAACATAACCCTAACCGGAACAAGAAGCTGAACCCGAGTTAGACCCGAAAAAACACGTACGGTGCCACTTTCTGCCATCACAAAGTGCTCTCAGCGGAAGCCTTTGGGTACACCTGAACTCCCTGGGGGAGCCTTTACGCAACCCCACACTCAACAGGACTCTGCGTCTTCACTCTTTCCTAACAACCCTAAACATAACCCTAACCGGAACAAGAAGCTGAACCCGAGTTAGACCCGAAAAAACACGTACGGTGCCACTTTCTGCCATCAAAAAGTGCTCTCAGCGGAAGCCTTTGGGTACACCTGAACTCCCTGGGGGAGCCTTTACGCAACCCCACACTCAACAGGACTCTGCGTCTTCACTCTTTCCTAACAACCCTAAACATAACCCTAACCGGAACAAGAAGCTGAACCCGAGTTAGACCCGAAAAGCACGTACGGTGCCACTTTCTGCCATCAAAAAGTGCTCTCAGCGGAAGCCTTTGGGTACACCTGAACTCCCTGGGAGAGCCTTTACGCAACCCCACACTCAACAGGACTCTGCGTCTTCACTCTTTCCTAACAACCCTAAACATAACCCTAACCGCAACAAGAAGCTGAACCCGAGTTAGACCCGAAAAAACACGTACGGTGCCACTTTCTGCCATCAAAAAGTGCTCTCAGCGGAAGCCTTTGGGTACACCTGAACTCCCTGGGGGAGCCTTTACGCAACCCCACACTCAACAGGACTCTGCGTCTTCACTCTTTCCTAACAACCCTAAACATAACCCTAACCGGAACAAGAAGCTGAACCCGAGTTAGACCCGAAAAAACACGCACGGTGCCACTTTCTGCCATCAAAAAGTGCTCTCAGCGGAAGCCTTTGGGTACACCTGAACTCCCTGGGGGAGCCTTTATGCAACCCCACACTCAACAGGACTTTGCCTCTTCACTCTTTCCTAACAACCCTAAACATAACCCTAACCGGAACAAGAAGCTGAACCCGAGTTAGACCCGAAAAAACACGTACGGTGCCACTTTCTGCCATCAAAAAGTGCTCTCAGCGGAAGCCTTTGGGTACACCTGAACTCCCTGGGGGAGCCTTTACGCAACCCCACACTCAACAGGACTCTGCCTCTTCACTCTTTCCTAACAACCCTAAACATAACCCTAACCGGAACAAGAAGCTGAACCCGAGTTAGACCCGAAAAATCACGTACGGTGCCACTTTCTGCCATCAAAAAGTGCTCTCAGCGGAAGCCTTTGGGTACACCTGAACTCCCTGGGGGAGCCTTTACGCAACCCCACACTCAACAGGACTCTGCGTCTTCACTCTTTCCTAACAACCCTAAACATAACCCTAACCGCAACAAGAAGCTGAACCCGAGTTAGACCCGAAAAAACACGTACGGTGCCACTTTCTGCCATCAAAAAGTGCTCTCAGCGGAAGCCTTTGGGTACACCTGAACTCCCTGGGGGAGCCTTTACGCAACCCCACACTCAACAGGACTCTGCGTCTTCACTCTTTCCTAACAACCCTAAACATAACCCTAACCGGAACAGGAAGCTGAACCCGAGTTAGACCCGAAAAAACACGTACGGTGCCACTTTCTGCCATCAAAAAGTGCTCTCAGCGGAAGCCTTTGGGTACACCTGAACTCCCTGGGGGAGCCTTTACGCAACCCCACACTCAACAGGACTCTGCGTCTTCACTCTTTCCTAACAACCCTAAACATAACCCTAACCGGAACAAGAAGCTGAACCCGAGTTAGACCCAAAAAATCACGTACGGTGCCACTTTCTGCCATCAAAAAGTGCTCTCAGCGGAAGCCTTTGGGTACACCTGAACTCCCTGGGGGAGCCTTTACGCAACCCCACACTCAACAGGACTCTGCCTCTTCACTCTTTCCTAACAACCCTAAACATAACCTGAACCACAACAAGAAGCTGAACCCGAGTTAGACCCGAGAAAACACGCACGGTGCCACTTTCTGCCATCAAAAAGTGCTCTCAGCGGAAGCCTTTGGGTACACCTGAACTCCCTGGGGGAGCCTTTACGCAACCCCACACTCAACAGGACTCTGCGTCTTCACTCTTTCCTAACAACCCTAAACATAACCCTAACCGCAACAAGAAGCTGAACCCGAGTTAGACCCGAAAAAACACGCACGGTGCCACTTTCTGCCATCAAAAAGTGCTCTCAGCGGAAGCCTTTGGGTACACCTGGACTCCCTGGGGGAGCCTTTATGCAACCCCACACTCAACAGGACTCTGCCTCTTCACTCTTTCCTAACAACCCTAAACATAACCCTAACCGGAACAAGAAGCTGAACCCGAGTTAGACCCGAAAAAACACGTACGGTGCCACTTTCTGCCATCAAAAAGTGCTCTCAGCGGAAGCCTTTGGGTACACCTGAACTCCCTGGGGGAGCCTTTACGCAACCCCACACTCAACAGGACTCTGCGTCTTCACTCTCTCCTAACAACCCTAAACATAACCCTAACCGCAACCAGAAGCTGAACCCGAGTTAGACCCGAAAAAACACGTACGGTGCCACTTTCTGCCATCAAAAAGTGCTCTCAGCGGAAGCCTTTGGGTACACCTGAACTCCCTGGGGGAGCCTTTACGCAACCCCACACTCAACAGGACTCTGCGTCTTCACTCTTTCCTAACAACCCTAAACATAACCCTAACCGCAACAAGAAGCTGAACCCGAGTTAGACCCGAAAAAACACGTACGGTGCCACTTTCTGCCATCAAAAAGTGCTCTCAGCGGAAGCCTTTGGGTACACCTGAACTCCCTGGGGGAGCCTTTACGCAACCCCACACTCAACAGGACTCTGCCTCTTCACTCTTTCCTAACAACCCTAAACATAACCCTAACCGGAACAAGAAGCTGAACCCGAGTTAGACTCGAAAAACAAGTACGGTGCCACTTTCTGCCATCAAAAAGTGCTCTCAGCGGAAGCCTTTGGGTACTCCTGAACTCCCTGGGGGAGCCTTTACGCAACCCGACACTCAACAGGACTCTGCCTCTTCACTCTTTCCTAACAACCCTAAACATAACCTGAACCACAACAAGAAGCTGAACCCGAGTTAGACCCGAGAAAACACGCACGGTGCCACTTTCTGCCATCAAAAAGTGCTCTCAGCGGAAGCCTTTGGGTACACCTGAACTCCCTGGGGGAGCCTTTACGCAACCCCACACTCAACAGGACTCTGCGTCTTCACTCTTTCCTAACAACCCTAAACATAACCCTAACCGCAACAAGAAGCTGAACCCGAGTTAGACCCGAAAAAACACGCACGGTGCCACTTTCTGCCATCAAAAAGTGCTCTCAGCGGAAGCCTTTGGGTACACCTGGACTCCCTGGGGGAGCCTTTATGCAACCCCACACTCAACAGGACTCTGCCTCTTCACTCTTTCCTAACAACCCTAAACATAACCCTAACCGGAACAAGAAGCTGAACCCGAGTTAGACCCGAAAAAACACGTACGGTGCCACTTTCTGCCATCAAAAAGTGCTCTCAGCGGAAGCCTTTGGGTACACCTGAACTCCCTGGGGGAGCCTTTACGCAACCCCACACTCAACAGGACTCTGCGTCTTCACTCTCTCCTAACAACCCTAAACATAACCCTAACCGCAACCAGAAGCTGAACCCGAGTTAGACCCGAAAAAACACGTACGGTGCCACTTTCTGCCATCAAAAAGTGCTCTCAGCGGAAGCCTTTGGGTACACCTGAACTCCCTGGGGGAGCCTTTACGCAACCCCACACTCAACAGGACTCTGCGTCTTCACTCTTTCCTAACAACCCTAAACATAACCCTAACCGCAACAAGAAGCTGAACCCGAGTTAGACCCGAAAAAACACGTACGGTGCCACTTTCTGCCATCAAAAAGTGCTCTCAGCGGAAGCCTTTGGGTACACCTGAACTCCCTGGGGGAGCCTTTACGCAACCCCACACTCAACAGGACTCTGCCTCTTCACTCTTTCCTAACAACCCTAAACATAACCCTAACCGGAACAAGAAGCTGAACCCGAGTTAGACTCGAAAAACAAGTACGGTGCCACTTTCTGCCATCAAAAAGTGCTCTCAGCGGAAGCCTTTGGGTACTCCTGAACTCCCTGGGGGAGCCTTTACGCAACCCGACACTCAACAGGACTCTGCGTCTTCACTCTTTCCTAACAACCCTAAACATAACCCTAACCGGAAGAGGAAACTGAACCTGAGTTAGACCCGAAAAATCACGTACGATGCCACTTTCTGCATTCAAAAAGTGCTCTCAGCAGAAGCCTTTGGGTACACCTGAACTCCCTGGGGGAGCCTTTACGCAACCCCACACTCAACAGGACTCTGCGTCTTCACTCTTTCCTAACAACCCTAAACATAACCCTAACCGGAACAGGAAGCTGAACCCGAGTTAGACCCGAAAAAACACGTACGGTGCCACTTTCTGCCATCAAAAAGTGCTCTCAGCGGAAGCCTTTGGGTACTCCTGAACTCCCTGGGGGAGCCTTTACGCAACCCCACACTCAACAGGACTCTGCCTCTTCACTCTTTCCTAACAACCCTAAACATAACCCTAACCGGAAGAGGAAACTGAACCTGAGTTAGACCCGAAAAATCACGTACGATGCCACTTTCTGCCATCAAAAAGTGCTCTCAGCAGAAGCCTTTGGGTACACCTGAACTCCCTGGGGGAGCCTTTACGCAACCCCACACTCAACAGGACTCTGCGTCTTCACTCTTTCCTAACAACCCTAAACATAACCCTAACCGGAACAAGAAGCTGAACCCGAGTTAGACCCGAAAAAACACGTACGGTGCCACTTTATGCCATCAAAAACTGCTCTCAGCGGAAGCCTTTGGGTACACCTGAACTCCCTGGGGGAGCCTTTACGCAACCCCACACTCAACAGGACTCTGCGTCTTCACTCTTTCCTAACAACCCTAAACATAACCCTAACCGGAACAAGAAGCTGAACCCGAGTTAGACCCGAAAAAACACGTATGGTGCCACTTTCTGCCATCAAAAAGTGCTCTCAGCGGAAGCCTTTGGGTACACCTGAACTCCCTGGGGGAGCCTTTACGCAACCCCACACTCAACAGGACTCTGCGTCTTCACTCTTTCCTAACAACCCTAAACATAACCCTAACCGGAACAAGAAGCTGAACCCGAGTTAGACCCGAAAAAACACGTACGGTGCCACTTTCTGCCATCAAAAAGTGCTCTCAGCGGATGCCTTTGGGTACACCTGAACTCCCTGGGGGAGCCTTTACGCAACCCCACACTCAACAGGACTCTGCGTCTTCACTCTTTCCTAACAACCCTAAACATAACCCTAACCGGAACAAGAAGCTGAACCCGAGTTAGACCCGAAAAAACACGTACGGTGCCACCTTCTGCCATCAAAAAGTGCTCTCAGCGGAAGCCTTTGGGTACACCTGAACTCCCTGGGGGAGCCTTTACGCAACCCCACACTCAACAGGACTCTGCGTCTTCACTCTCTCCTAACAACCCTAAACATAACCCTAACCGCAACAAGAAGCTGAACCCGAGTTAGACCCGAAAAAACACGTACGGTGCCACTTTCTGCCATCAAAAAGTGCTCTCAGCGGAAGCCTTTGGGTACACCTGAACTCCCTGGGGGAGCCTTTACGCAACCCCACACTCAACAGGACTCTGCGTCTTCACTCTTTCCTAACAACCCTAAACATAACCCTAACCGGAACAAGAAGCTGAACCCGAGTTAGACCCGAAAAAACACGCACGGTGCCACTTTCTGCCATCAAAAAGTGCTCTCAGCGGAAGCCTTTGGGTACACCTGAACTCCCTGGGGGAGCCTTTATGCAACCCCACACTCAACAGGACTTTGCCTCTTCACTCTTTCCTAACAACCCTAAACATAACCCTAACCGGAACAAGAAGCTGAACCCGAGTTAGACCCGAAAAAACACGTACGGTGCCACTTTCTGCCATCAAAAAGTGCTCTCAGCGGAAGCCTTTGGGTACACCTGAACTCCCTGGGGGAGCCTTTACGCAACCCCACACTCAACAGGACTCTGCCTCTTCACTCTTTCCTAACAACCCTAAACATAACCCTAACCGGAACAGGAAGCTGAACCCGAGTTAGACCCGAAAAATCACGTACGGTGCCACTTTCTGCCATCAAAAAGTGCTCTCAGCGGAAGCCTTTGGGTACACCTGAACTCCCTGGGGGAGCCTTTACGCAACCCCACACTCAACAGGACTCTGCGTCTTCACTCTTTCCTAACAACCCTAAACATAACCCTAACCGGAACAAGAAGCTGAACCCGAGTTAGACCCGAAAAAACACGTACGGTGCCACTTTCTGCCATCAAAAAGTGCTCTCAGCGGAAGCCTTTGGGTACACCTGAACTCCCTGGGAGAGCCTTTACGCAACCCCACACTCAAAAGGACTCTGCGTCTTCACTCTTTCCTAACAACCCTAAACATAACCCTAACCGCAACAAGAAGCTGAACCCGAGTTAGACCCGAAAAAACACGTACGGTGCCACTTTCTGCCATCAAAAAGTGCTCTCAGCGGAAGCCTTTGGGTACACCTGAACTCCCTGGGGGAGCCTTTACGCAACCCCACACTCAACAGGACTCTGCCTCTTCACTCTTTCCTAACAACCCTAAACATAACCCTAACCGCAACAAGAAGCTGAACCCGAGTTAGACCCGAAAAAACACGTATGGTGCCACTTTCTGCCATCAAAAAGTACTCTCAGCGGAAGCCTTTGGGTACACCTGAACTCCCTGGGGGAGCCTTTACGCAACCCCACACTCAACAGGACTCTGCGTCTTCACTCTTTCCTAACAACCCTAAACATAACCCTAACCGGAACAGGAAGCTGAACCCGAGTTAGACCCGAAAAAACACGTACGGTGCCACTTTATGCCATCAAAAAGTGCTCTCAGCGGAAGCCTTTGGGTACACCTGAACTCCCTGGGGGAGCCTTTACGCAACCCCACACTCAACAGGACTCTGCGTCTTCACTCTTTCCTAACAACCCTAAACATAACCCTAACCGCAACAAGAAGCTGAACCCGAGTTAGACCCAAAAAATCACGTACGGTGCCACTTTCTGCCATCAAAAAGTGCTCTCAGCGGAAGCCTTTGGGTACACCTGAACTCCCTGGGGGAGCCTTTACGCAACCCCACACTCAACAGGACTCTGCGTCTTCACTCTTTCCTAACAACCCTAAACATAACCCTAACCGGAACAAGAAGCTGAACCCGAGTTAGACCCGAGAAAACACGCACGGTGCCACTTTCTGCCATCAAAAAGTGCTCTCAGCGGAAGCCTTTGGGTACACCTGAACTCCCTGGGGGAGCCTTTACGCAACCCCACACTCAACAGGACTCTGCGTCTTCACTCTTTCCTAACAACCCTAAACATAACCCTAACCGGAACAAGAAGCTGAACCCGAGTTAGACCCGAAAAAACACGCACGGTGCCACTTTCTGCCATCAAAAAGTGCTCTCAGCGGAAGCCTTTGGGTACACCTGGACTCCCTGGGGGAGCCTTTATGCAACCCCACACTCAACAGGACTCTGCCTCTTCACTCTTTCCTAACAACCCTAAACATAACCCTAACCGGAACAAGAAGCTGAACCCGAGTTAGACCCGAAAAAACACGTACGGTGCCACTTTCTGCCATCAAAAAGTGCTCTCAGCAGAAGCCTTTGGGTACACCTGAACTCCCTGGGGGAGCCTTTATGCAACCCCACACTCAACAGGACTCTGCGTCTTCACTCTCTCCTAACAACCCTAAACATAACCCTAACCGCAACAAGAAGCTGAACCCGAGTTAGACCCGAAAAAACACGTACGGTGCCACTTTCTGCCATCAAAAAGTGCTCTCAGCGGAAGCCTTTGGGTACACCTGAACTCCATGGGGGAGCCTTTACGCAACCCCACACTCAACAGGACTCTGCGTCTTCACTCTTTCCTAACAACCCTAAACATAACCCTAACCGCAACAAGAAGCTGAACCCGAGTTAGACCCGAAAAAACACGTACGGTGCCACTTTCTGCCATCAAAAAGTGCTCTCAGCGGAAGCCTTTGGGTACACCTGAACTCCCTGGGGGAGCCTTTACGCAACCCCACACTCAACAGGACTCTGCCTCTTCACTCTTTCCTAACAACCCTAAACATAACCCTAACCGGAACAAGAAGCTGAACCCGAGTTAGACTTGAAAAACAAGTACGGTGCCACTTTCTGCCATCAAAAAGTGCTCTCAGCGGAAGCCTTTGGGTACTCCTGAACTCCCTGGGGGAGCCTTTACGCAACCCCACACTCAACAGGACTCTGCGTCTTCACTCTTTCCTAACAACCCTAAACATAACCCTAACCGGAAGAGGAAACTGAACCTGAGTTAGACCCGAAAAATCACGTACGATGCCACTTTCTGCCATCAAAAAGTGCTCTCAGCGGAAGCCTTTGGGTACTCCTGAACTCCCTGGGGGAGCCTTTACGCAACCCCACACTCAACAGGACTCTGCGTCTTCACTCTTTCCTAACAACCCTAAACATAACCCTAACCGGAAGAGGAAACTGAACCTGAGTTAGACCCGAAAAATCACGTACGATGCCACTTTCTGCATTCAAAAAGTGCTCTCAGCAGAAGCCTTTGGGTACACCTGAACTCCCTGGGGGAGCCTTTACGCAACCCCACACTCAACAGGAGTCTGCGTCTTCACTCTTTCCTAACAACCCTAAACATAACCCTAACCACAACAGGAAGCTGAACCCGAGTTAGACCCGAAAAAACACGTACGGTGCCACTTTGTGCCATCAAAAAGTGCTCTCAGCGGAAGCCTTTGGGTACACCTGAACTCCCTGGGGGAGCCTTTACGCAACCCCAAACTCAACAGGACTCTGCGTCTTCACTCTTTCCTAACAACCCTAAACATAACCCTAACCGCAACAAGAAGCTGAACCCGAGTTAGACCCGAAAAAACACGTACGGTGCCACTTTCTGCCATCAAAAAGTGCTCTCAGCGGAAGCCTTTGGGTACACCTGAACTCCCTGGGGGAGCCTTTACGCAACCCCACACTCAACAGGACTCTGCCTCTTCACTCTTTCCTAACAACCCTAAACATAACCCTAACCGGAACAAGAAGCTGAACCCGAGTTAGACCCGAAAAAACACGTACGGTGCCACTTTCTGCCATCAAAAAGTGCTCTCAGCGGAAGCCTTTGGGTACACCTGAACTCCCTGGGAGAGCCTTTACGCAACCCCACACTCAACAGGACTCTGCGTCTTCACTCTTTCCTAACAACCCTAAACATAACCCTAACCGGAACAAGAAGCTGAACCCGAGTTAGACCCGAAAAAACACGTATGGTGCCACTTTCTGCCATCAAAAAGTGCTCTCAGCGGAAGCCTTTGGGTACACCTGAACTCCCTGGGGGAGCCTTTACACAACCCCACACTCAACAGGACTCTGCGTCTTCACTCTTTCCTAACAACCCTAAACATAACCCTAACCGGAACAAGAAGCTGAACCCGAGTTAGACCCGAAAAAACACGTACGGTGCCACTTTCTGCCATCAAAAAGTGCTCTCAGCGGATGCCTTTGGGTACACCTGAACTCCCTGGGGGAGCCTTTACGCAACCCCACACTCAACAGGACTCTGCGTCTTCACTCTTTCCTAACAACCCTAAACATAACCCTAACCGGAACAAGAAGCTGAACCCGAGTTAGACCCGAAAAATCACGTACGGTGCCACTTTCTGCCATCAAAAAGTGCTCTCAGCGGAAGCCTTTGGGTACACCTGAACTCCCTGGGGGAGCCTTTACGCAACCCCACACTCAACAGGACTCTGCGTCTTCACTCTCTCCTAACAACCCTAAACATAACCCTAACCGCAACAAGAAGCTGAACCCGAGTTAGACCCGAAAAAACACGTACGGTGCCACTTTCTGCCATCAAAAAGTGCTCTCAGCGGAAGCCTTTGGGTACACCTGAACTCCCTGGGAGAGCCTTTACGCAACCCCACACTCAACAGGACTCTGCGTCTTCACTCTTTCCTAACAACCCTAAACATAAGCCTAACCGGAACAAGAAGCTGAACCCGAGTTAGACCCGAAAAAACACGTACGGTGCCACTTTATGCCATCAAAAAGTGCTCTCAGCGGAAGCCTTTGGGTACACCTGAACTCCCTGGGGGAGCCTTTACGCAACCCCACACTCAACAGGACTCTGCCTCTTCACTCTTTCCTAACAACCCTAAACATAACCCTAACCGGAACAAGAAGCTGAACCCGAGTTAGACTCGAAAAACAAGTACGGTGCCACTTTCTGCCATCAAAAAGTGCTCTCAGCGGAAGCCTTTGGGTACTCCTGAACTCCCTGGGGGAGCCTTTACGCAACCCCACACTCAACAGGACTCTGCGTCTTCACTCTTTCCTAACAACCCTAAACATAACCCTAACCGGAAGAGGAAACTGAACCTGAGTTAGACCCGAAAAATCACGTACGATGCCACTTTCTGCATTCAAAAAGTGCTCTCAGCAGAAGCCTTTGGGTACACCTGAACTCCCTGGGGGAGCCTTTACGCAACCCCACACTCAACAGGACTCTGCCTCTTCACTCTTTCCTAACAACCCTAAACATAACCCTAACCGCAACAAGAAGCTGAACCCGAGTTAGACCCGAAAAAACACATACGGTGCCACTTTCTGCCATCAAAAAGTGCTCTCAGCGGAAGCCTTTGGGTACTCCTGAACTCCCTGGGGGAGCCTTTACGCAACCCCACACTCAACAGGACTCTGCCTCTTCACTCTTTCCTAACAACCATTAACATAACCCTAACCGGAACAAGAAGCTGAACCCGAGCTAGACCCCAAAAAACACGTACGGTGCCACTTTCTGCCATCAAAAAGTGCTCTCAGCGGAAGCCTTTGGGTACACCTGAACTCCCTGGGGGAGCCTTTACGCAACCCCACACTCAACAGGACTCTGCCTCTTCACTCTTTCCTAACAACCCTAAACATAACCCTAACCGCAACAAGAAGCTGAACCCGAGTTAGACCCGAAAAAACACGTACGGTGCCACTTTGTGCCATCAAAAAGTGCTCTCAGCGGAAGCCTTTGGGTACACCTGAACTCCCTGGGGGAGCCTTTACGCAACCCCACACTCAACAGGACTCTGCGTCTTCACTCTTTCCTAACAACCCTAAACATAACCCTAACCGGAACAAGAAGCTGAACCCGAGTTAGACCCGAAAAAACACGTACGGTGCCACTTTCTGCCATCAAAAAGTGCTCTCAGCGGAAGCCTTTGGGTACTCCTGAACTCCCTGGGGGAGCCTTTACGCAACCCCACACTCAACAGGACTCTGCCTCTTCACTCTTTCCTAACAACCCTTAACATAACCCTAACCGGAACAAGAAGCTGAACCCGAGCTAGACCCCAAAAATCACGTACGATGCCACTTTCTGCATTCAAAAAGTGCTCTCAGCAGAAGCCTTTGGGTACACCTGAACTCCCTGGGAGAGCCTTTACGCAACCCCAAACTCAACAGGACTCTGCGTCTTCACTCTTTCCTAACAACCCTAAACATAACCCTAACCGGAACAAGAAGCTGAACCCGAGTTAGACCCGAAAAAACACGTACGGTGCCACTTTCTGCCATCAAAAAGTGCTCTCAGCGGAAGCCTTTGGGTACACCTGAACTCCCTGGGAGAGCCTTTACGCAACCCCACACTCAACAGGACTCTGCGTCTTCACTCTTTCCTAACAACCCTAAACATAACCCTAACCGGAACAAGAAGCTGAACCCGAGTTAGACCCGAAAAAACACGTATGGTGCCACTTTCTGCCATCAAAAAGTGCTCTCAGCGGAAGCCTTTGGGTACACCTGAACTCCCTGGGGGAGCCTTTACGCAACCCCACACTCAACAGGACTCTGCGTCTTCACTCTTTCCTAACAACCCTAAACATAACCCTAACCGGAACAAGAAGCTGAACCCGAGTTAGACCCGAAAAAACACGTACGGTGCCACTTTCTGCCATCAAAAAGTGCTCTCAGCGGAAGCCTTTGGGTACACCTGAACTCCCTGGGGGAGCCTTTATGCAACCCCACACTCAACAGGACTCTGCGTCTTCACTCTTTCCTAACAACCCTAAACATAACCCTAACCGGAACAAGAAGCTGAACCCGAGTTAGACCCGAGAAAACACGTACGGTGCCACTTTATGCCATCAAAAAGTGCTCTCAGCGGAAGACTTTGGGTACACCTGAACTCCCTGGGGGAGCCTTTACGCAACCCCACACTCAACAGGACTCTGCCTCTTCACTCTTTCCTAACAACCCTAAACATAACCCTAACCGGAACAGGAAGCTGAACCCGAGTTAGACCCGAAAAATCACGCACGGTGCCACTTTCTGCCATCAAAAAGTGCTCTCAGCGGAAGCCTTTGGGTACACCTGAACTCCCTGGGGGAGCCTTTACGCAACCCCACAATCAACAGGACTCTGCGTCTTCACTCTTTCCTAACAACCCTAAACATAACCCTAACCGCAACAAGAAGCTGAACCCGAGTTAGACCCGAAAAAACACGCACGGTGCCACTTTCTGCCATCAAAAAGTGCTCTCAGCGGAAGCCTTTGGGTACACCTGAACTCCCTGGGGGAGCCTTTACGCAACCCCACACTCAACAGGACTCTGCGTCTTCACTCTTTCCTAACAACCCTAAACATAACCCTAACCGCAACAAGAAGCTGAACCCGAGTTAGACCCGAAAAAACACGCACGGTGCCACTTTATGCCATCAAAAAGTGCTCTCAGCGGAAGCCTTCGGGTACACCTGAACTCCCTGGGGGAGCCTTTACGCAACCCCACACTCAACAGGACTCTGCGTCTTCACTCTTTCCTAACAACCCTAAACATAACCCTCACCGGAACAAGAAGCTGAACCCGAGTTAGACCCGAAAAATCACGTACGGTGCCACTTTCTGCCATCAAAAAGTGCTCTCAGCGGAAGCCTTTGGGTACACCTGAACTCCCTGGGGGAGCCTTTACGCAACCCCACACTCAACAGGACTCTGCGTCTTCACTCTTTCCTAACAACCCTAAACATAACCCTAACCGCAACAAGAAGCTGAACCCGAGTTAGACCCGAAAAAACACGTACGGTGCCACTTTCTGCCATCAAAAAGTGCTCTCAGCGGAAGCCTTTGGGTACACCTGAACTCCCTGGGGGAGCCTTTACGCAACCCCACACTCAACAGGACTCTGCGTCTTCACTCTTTCCTAACAACCCTAAACATAACCCTAACCGGAATAGGAAGCTGAACCCGAGTTAGACCCGAAAAAACACGTACGGTGCCACTTTCTGCCATCAAAAAGTGCTCTCAGCGGAAGCCTTTGGGTACTCCTGAACTCCCTGGGGGAGCCTTTACGCAACCCCACACTCAACAGGACTCTCGTTTTCACTCTTTCCTAACAACCCTAAACATTACCCTAACCGGAACAAGAAGCTGAACCCGAGTTAGACCCAAAAAATCACGTACGGTGCCACTTTCTGCCATCAAAAAGTGCTCTCAGCGGAAGCCTTTGGGTACACCTGAACTCCCTGGGGGAGCCTTTACGCAACCCCACACTCAACAGGACTCTGCCTCTTCACTCTTTCCTAACAACCCTAAACATAACCCTAACCGAAACAAGAACCTGAACCCGAGTTAGACCCGAAAAAACACGCACGGTGCCACTTTATGCCATCAAAAAGTGCTCTCAGCGGAAGCCTTTGGGTACACCTGAACTCCCTGGGGGAGCCTTTACGCAACCCCACACTCAACAGGACTCTGCGTCTTCACTCTTTCCTAACAACCCTAAACATAACCCTAACCGGAACAAGAAGCTGAACCCGAGTTAGACCCGAAAAAACACGTACGGTGCCACTTTCTGCCATCAAAAAGTGCTCTCAGCGGAAGCCTTTGGGTACACCTGAACTCCCTGGGGGAGCCTTTACGCAACCCCACACTCAACAGGACTCTGCGTCTTCACTCTTTCCTAACAACCCTAAACATAACCCTAACCGCAACAAGAAGCTGAACCCGAGTTAGACCCGAAAAAACACGTACGGTGCCACTTTCTGCCATCAAAAAGTGCTCTCAGCGGAAGCCTTTGGGTACACCTGAACTCCCTGGGGGAGCCTTTACGCAACCCCACACTCAACAGGACTCTGCGTCTTCACTCTTTCCTAACAACCCTAAACATAACCCTAACCGCAACAAGAAGCTGAACCCGAGTTAGACCCGAAAAAACACGCACGGTGCCACTTTCTGCCATCAAAAAGTGCTCTCAGCGGAAGCCTTTGGGTACACCTGAACTCCCTGGGGGAGCCTTTACGCAACCCCACACTCAACAGGACTCTGCGTCTTCACTCTTTCCTAACAACCCTAAACATAACCCTAACCGCAACAAGAAGCTGAACCCGAGTTAGACCCGAAAAATCACGTACGGTGCCACTTTCTGCCATCAAAAAGTGCTCTCAGCGGAAGCCTTTGGGTACACCTGAACTCCCTGGGGGAGCCTTTACGCAACCCCACACTCAACAGGACTCTGCGTCTTCACTCTTTCCTAACAACCCTAAACATAACCCTAACCGCAACAAGAAGCTGAACCCGAGTTAGACCCGAAAAATCACGTACGGTGCCACTTTCTGCCATCAAAAAGTGCTCTCAGCGGAAGCCTTTGGGTACACCTGAACTCCCTGGGGGAGCCTTTACGCAACCCCACACTCAACAGGACTCTGCGTCTTCACTCTTTCGTAACAACCCTAAACATAACCCTAACCGGAAGAGGAAACTGAACCTGAGTTAGACCCGAAAAAACACACACGGTGCCACTTTCTGCCATCAAAAAGTGCTCTCAGCGGAAGCCTTTGGGTACACCTGAACTCCCTGGGGGAGCCTTTACGCAACCCCACACTCAACAGGACTCTGCGTCTTCACTCTTTCCTAACAACCCTAAACATAACCCTAACCGCAACAAGAAGCTGAACCCGAGTTAGACCCGAAAAAACACGTACGGTGCCACTTTCTGCCATCAAAAAGTGCTCTCAGCGGAAGCCTTTGGGTACACCTGAACTCCCTGGGGGAGCCTTTACGCAACCCCACACTCAACAGGACTCTGCGTCTTCACTCTTTCCTAACAACCCTAAACATAACCCTAACCGCAACAAGAAGCTGAACCCGAGTTAGACCCGAAAAAACACGCACGGTGCCACTTTCTGCCATCAAAAAGTGCTCTCAGCGGAAGTCTTTGGGTACACCTGAACTCCCTGGGGGAGCCTTTACGCAACCCCACACTCAACAGGACTCTGCCTCTTCACTCTTTCCTAACAACCCTAAACATAACCCTAACCGCAACAAGAAGCTGAACCCGAGTTAGACCCGAAAAATCACGTACGGTGCCACTTTCTGCCATCAAAAAGTGCTCTCAGCGGAAGCCTTTGGGTACACCTGAACTCCCTGGGGGAGCCTTTACGCAACCCCACACTCAACAGGACTCTGCGTCTTCACTCTTTCCTAACAACCCTAAACATAACCCTAACCGCAACAAGAAGCTGAACCCGAGTTAGACCCGAAAAAACACGCACGGTGCCACTTTCTGCCATCAAAAAGTGCTCTCAGCGGAAGCCTTTGGGTACACCTGAACTCCCTGGGGGAGCCTTTACGCAACCCCACACTCAACAGGACTCTGCGTCTTCACTCTTTCCTAACAACCTTAAACATAACCCTAACCGGAAGAGGAAACTGAACCTGAGTTAGACCCGAAAAAACACGTACGGTGCCACTTTCTGCCATCAAAAAGTGCTCTCAGCGGAAGCCTTTGGGTACACCTGAACTCCCTGGGGGAGCCTTTACGCAACCCCACACTCAACAGGACTCTGCGTCTTCACTCTTTCCTAACAACCCTAAACATAACCCTAACCGGAACAAGAAGCTGAACCCGAGTTAGACTCGAAAAACAAGTACGGTGCCACTTTCTGCCATCAAAAAGTGCTCTCAGCGGAAGCCTTTGGGTACTCCTGAACTCCCTGGGGGAGCCTTTACGCAACCCCACACTCAACAGGACTCTGCGTCTTCACTCTTTCCTAACAACCCTAAACATAACCCTAACCGGAAGAGGAAACTGAACCTGAGTTAGACCCGAAAAATCACGTACGATGCCACTTTCTGCATTCAAAAAGTGCTCTCAGCAGAAGCCTTTGGGTACACCTGAACTCCCTGGGGGAGCCTTTACGCAACCCCACACTCAACAGGACTCTGCGTCTTCACTCTTTCCTAACAACCCTAAACATAACCCTAACCGGAACAGGAAGCTGAACCCGAGTTAGACCCGAAAAAACACGTACGGTGCCACTTTCTGCCATCAAAAAGTGCTCTCAGCGGAAGCCTTTGGGTACTCCTGAACTCCCTGGGGGAGCCTTTACGCAACCCCACACTCAACAGGACTCTGCCTCTTCACTCTTTCCTAACAACCCTTAACATAACCCTAACCGGAACAAGAAGCTGAACCCGAGCTAGACCCCAAAAAACACGTACGGTGCCACTTTCTGCCATCAAAAAGTGCTCTCAGCGGAAGCCTTTGGGTACACCTGAACTCCCTGGGGGAGCCTTTACGCAACCCCACACTCAACAGGACTCTGCGTCTTCACTCTTTCCTAACAACCCTAAACATAACCCTAACCGGAACAAGAAGCTGAACCCGAGTTAGACCCGAAAAAACACGTACGGTGCCACTTTCTGCCATCAAAAAGTGCTCTCAGCGGAAGCCTTTGGGTACTCCTGAACTCCCTGGGGGAGCCTTTACGCAACCCCACACTCAACAGGACTCTGCCTCTTCACTCTTTCCTAACAACCCTTAACATAACCCTAACCGGAACAAGAAGCTGAACCCGAGCTAGACCCCAAAAATCACGTACGATGCCACTTTCTGCATTCAAAAAGTGCTCTCAGCAGAAGCCTTTGGGTACACCTGAACTCCCTGGGAGAGCCTTTACGCAACCCCAAACTCAACAGGACTCTGCGTCTTCACTCTTTCCTAACAACCCTAAACATAACCCTAACCGGAACAAGAAGCTGAACCCGAGTTAGACCCGAAAAAACACGTACGGTGCCACTTTATGCCATCAAAAAGTGCTCTCAGCGGAAGCCTTTGGGTACACCTGAACTCCCTGGGGGAGCCTTTACGCAACCCCACACTCAACAGGACTCTGCGTCTTCACTCTTTCCTAACAACCCTAAACATAACCCTAACCGGAACAAGAAGCTGAACCCGAGTTAGACCCGAAAAAACACGTACGGTGCCACTTTCTGCCATCAAAAAGTGCTCTCAGCGGAAGCCTTTGGGTACACCTGAACTCCCTGGGAGAGCCTTTACGCAACCCCACACTCAACAGGACTCTGCGTCTTCACTCTTTCCTAACAACCTGTCCATATCTGTCCTGGTTCCAGTTAGGACAGAGTTAAGTAGCTCATAGTAGCTGGTAGGGTGCTATGTTTTGGATTAGGATGAGAAGAGCGCTGATAACATGCTGATGTTTTAATTGTTGCAGAGCAGTGTTTACACCAGGCCAAGGACTTTTCGGCTTCTTGCTCTGTCCTGCCAGCGAGCAGGCTGGGGGTGCAGCAGGAGCTGGGAGGGGACAGACCCAGGACAGCTGACCCAAACTGGCCAAAGGGGTATTCCATACCATCTGACGTCATGCTAAACAATATATAGGGGTGGCTGGCCGGGGTGGGGGGGCCGGCTGCTCGGGAATAGGCTGGGCATCGGTCAGCGGGTGGTGAGCAATTGCATTGTGCATCACTTGTTTTCTTACACATTATTATTGTTAATACTATTACCATTATCACTATTATTATTATTATTGTTATTATTATTTTCCTGTCTTAATAAACTGTCTTTATCTCAACTCACAGGCTTCACTTTCCCGTTTCTCTCCCCCCATCCCAGAGAGGGAGGGGGGAGGGTGAGCGAACGGCTGTGTGGTGTTTAGCTGCCAGCCGGGTTAAACCACAACACAACCCTAAACATAACCCTAACCGGAACAAGAAGCTGAACCCGAGTTAGACCCGAAAAAACACGTATGGTGCCACTTTCTGCCATCAAAAAGTGCTCTCAGCGGAAGCCTTTGGGTACACCTGAACTCCCTGGGGGAGCCTTTACGCAACCCCACACTCAACAGGACTCTGCGTCTTCACTCTTTCCTAACAACCCTAAACATAACCCTAACCGGAACAAGAAGCTGAACCCGAGTTAGACCCGAAAAAACACGCACGGTGCCACTTTCTGCCATCAAAAAGTGCTCTCAGCGGAAGCCTTTGGGTACACCTGAACTCCCTGGGGGAGCCTTTACGCAACCCCACACTCAACAGGACTCTGCGTCTTCACTCTTTCCTAACAACCCTAAACATAACCCTAACCGCAACAAGAAGCTGAACCCGAGTTAGACCCGAAAAAACACGTACGGTGCCACTTTCTGCCATCAAAAAGTGCTCTGAGCGGAAGCCTTTGGGTACACCTGAACTCCCTGGGGGAGCCTTTATGCAACCCCACACTCAACAGGACTCTGCGTCTTCACTCTTTCCTAACAACCCTAAACATAACCCTAACCGCAACAAGAAGCTGAACCCGAGTTAGACCCGAAAAAACACGCACGGTGCCACTTTCTGCCATCAAAAAGTGCTCTCAACGGAAGTCTTTGGGTACACCTGAACTCCCTGGGGGAGCCTTTACGCAACCCCACACTCAACAGGACTCTGCCTCTTCACTCTTTCCTAACAACCCTAAACATAACCCTAACCGCAACAAGAAGCTGAACCCGAGTTAGACCCGAAAAATCACGTACGGTGCCACTTTCTGCCATCAAAAAGTGCTCTCAGCGGAAGCCTTTGGGTACACCTGAACTCCCTGGGGGAGCCTTTACGCAACCCCACACTCAACAGGACTCTGCATCTTCACTCTTTCCTACCAACGCTAAACATAACCCTAACCGCAACAAGAAGCTGAACCCGAGTTAGACCCGAAAAATCACGTACGGTGCCACTTTCTGCCATCAAAAAGTGCTCTCAGCGGAAGCCTTTGGGTACACCTGAACTCCCTGGGGGAGCCTTTACGCAACCCCACACTCAACAGGACTCTGCGTCTTCACTCTTTCCTAACAACCCTAAACATAACCCTAACCGGAACAAGAAGCTGAACCCGAGTTAGACCCGAAAAAACACGTACGGTGCCACTTTCTGCCATCAAAAAGTGCTCTCAGCGGAAGCCTTTGGGTACACCTGAACTCCCTGGGGGAGCCTTTACGCAACCCCACACTCAACAGGACTCTGCGTCTTCACTCTTTCCTAACAACCCTAAACATAACCCTAACCGCAACAAGAAGCTGAACCCGAGTTAGACCCGAAAAAACACGTACGGTGCCACTTTCTGCCATCAAAAAGTGCTCTCAGCGGAAGCCTTTGGGTACACCTGAACTCCCTGGGGGAGCCTTTACGCAACCCCACACTCAACAGGACTCTGCGTCTTCACTCTTTCCTAACAACCCTAAACATAACCCTAACCGGAACAGGAAGCTGAACCCGAGTTAGACCCGAAAAAACACGCACGGTGCCACTTTCTGCCATCAAAAAGTGCTCTCAGCGGAAGCCTTTGTGTACATCTGAACTCCCTGGGGGAGCCTTTACGCAACCCCACACTCAACAGGACTCTGCGTCTTCACTCTTTCCTAACAACCCTAAACATAACCCTAACCGGAACAAGAAGCTGAACCCGAGTTAGACCCGAAAAAACACGTACGGTGCCACTTTCTGCCATCAAAAAGTGCTCTCAGCGGAAGCCTTTGGGTACACCTGAACTCCCTGGGGGAGCCTTTACGCAACCCCACACTCAACAGGACTCTGCGTCTTCACTCTTTCCTAACAACCCTAAACATAACCCTAACTGGAACAGGAAGCTGAACCCGAGTTAGACCCGAAAAAACACGCACGGTGCCACTTTCTGCCATCAAAAAGTGCTCTCAGCGGAAGCCTTTGGGTACACCTGAACTCCCTGGGGGAGCCTTTACGCAACCCCACACTCAACAGGACTCTGCGTCTTCACTCTTTCCTAACAACCCTAAACATAACCCTAACCGCAACAAGAAGCTGAACCCGAGTTAGACCCGAAAAAACACGTACGGTGCCACTTTCTGCCATCAAAAAGTGCTCTCAGCGGAAGCCTTTGGGTACACCTGAACTCCCTGGGGGAGCCTTTACGCAACCCCACACTCAACAGGACTCTGCGTCTTCACTCTTTCCTAACAACCCTAAACATAACCCTAACCGCAACAAGAAGCTGAACCCGAGTTAGACCCGAAAAAACACGCACGGTGCCACTTTCTGCCATCAAAAAGTGCTCTCAGCGGAAGCCTTTGGGTACACCTGAACTCCCTGGGGGAGCCTTTACGCAACCCCACACTCAACAGGACTCTGCGTCTTCACTCTTTCCTAACAACCCTAAACATAACCCTAACTGGAACAAGAAGCTGAACCCGAGTTAGACCCGAAAATACACGTACGGTGCCACTTTCTGCCATCAAAAAGTGCTCTCAGCGGAAGCCTTTGGGTACACCTGAACTCCCTGGGGGAGCCTTTACGCAACCCCACACTCAACAGCACTCTGCGTCTTCACTCTTTCCTAACAACCCTAAACATAACCCTAACCGGAACAGGAAGCTGAACCCGAGTTAGACCCGAAAAAACACGTACGGTGCCACTTTCTGCCATCAAAAAGTGCTCTCAGCGGAAGCCTTTGGGTACACCTGAACTCCCTGGGGGAGCCTTTACGCAACCCCACACTCAACAGGACTCTGCCTCTTCACTCTTTCCTAACAACCCTAAACATAACCCTAACCGCAACAAGAAGCTGAACCCGAGTTAGACCCAAAAAAACACGCACGGTGCCACTTTCTGCCATCAAAAAGTGCTCTCAGCGGAAGCCTTTGGGTACACCTGAACTCCCTGGGGGAGCCTTTACGCAACCCCACACTCAACAGGACTCTGCGTCTTCACTCTTTCCTAACAACCCTAAACATAACCCTAACCGCAACAAGAAGCTGAACCCGAGTTAGACCCGAAAAAACACGCACGGTGCCACTTTCTGCCATCAAAAAGTGCTCTCAGCGGAAGCCTTTGGGTACACCTGAACTCCCTGGGGGAGCCTTTACGCAACCCCACACTCAACAGGACTCTGCGTCTTCACTCTTTCCTAACAACCCTAAACATAACCCTAACCGGAACAAGAAGCAAAACCCGAGTTAGACCCGAAAAATCACGTACGGTGCCACTTTCTGCCATCAAAAAGTGCTCTCAGCCGAAGCCTTTGGGTACACCTGAACTCCCTGGGGGAGCCTTTACGCAACCCCACACTCAACAGGACTCTGCGTCTTCACTCTCTCCTAACAACCCTAAACATAACCCTAACCGCAACAAGAAGCTGAACCCGAGTTAGACCCGAAAAAACATGTACGGTGCCACTTTCTGCCATCAAAAAGTGCTCTCAGCGGAAGCCTTCGGGTACACCTGAACTCCCTGGGGGAGCCTTTACGAACCCCACACTCAACAGGACTCTGCGTCTTCACTCTTTCCTAACAACCCTAAACATAACCCTAACCGGAACAGGAAGCTGAACCCGAGTTAGACCCGAAAAAACACGCACGGTGCCACTTTCTGCCATCAAAAAGTGCTCTCAGCGGAAGCCTTTGGGTACACCTGAACTCCCTGGGGGAGCCTTTACGCAACCCCACACTCAACAGGACTCTGCGTCTTCACTCTTTCCTAACAACCCTAAACATAACCCTAACCGGAACAAGAAGCTGAACCCGAGTTAGACCCCAAAATACACGTACGGTGCCACTTTCTGCCATCAAAAAGTGCTCTCAGCGGAAGCCTTTGGGTACACCTGAACTCCCTGGGGGAGCCTTTACGCAACCCCACACTCAACAGGACTCTGCGTCTTCACTCTTTCTTAACAACCCTAAACATAACCCTAACCGCAACAAGTTGCTGAACCCGAGTTAGACCCGAAAAAACACGCACGGTGCCACTTTCTGCCATCAAAAAGTGCTCTCAGCGGAAGCCTTTGGGTACACCTGAACTCCCTGGGGGAGCCTTTACGCAACCCCACACTCAACAGGACTCTGCGTCTTCACTCTTTCCTAACAACCCTAAACATAACCCTAACCGCAACAAGAAGCTGAACCCGAGTTAGACCCAAAAAAACACGCACGGTGCCACTTTCTGCCATCAAAAAGTGCTCTCAGCGGAAGCCTTTGGGTACACCTGAACTCCCTGGGGGAGCCTTTACGCAACCCCACACTCAACAGGACTCTGCGTCTTCACTCTTTCCTAACAACCCTAAACATAACCCTAACCGGAACAAGAAGCTGAACCCGAGTTAGACCCGAAAAAACACGCACGGTGCCACTTTCTGCCATCAAAAAGTGCTCTCAGCGGAAGCCTTTGGGTACACCTGAACTCCCTGGGGGAGCCTTTACGCAACCCCACACTCAACAGGACTCTGCGTCTTCACTCTTTCCTAACAACCCTAAACATAACCCTAACCGGAACAAGAAGCAAAACCCGAGTTAGACCCGAAAAATCACGTACGGTGCCACTTTCTGCCATCAAAAAGTGCTCTCAGCCGAAGCCTTTGGGTACACCTGAACTCCCTGGGGGAGCCTTTACGCAACCCCACACTCAACAGGACTCTGCGTCTTCACTCTCTCCTAACAACCCTAAACATAACCCTAACCGCAACAAGAAGCTGAACCCGAGTTAGACCCGAAAAAACATGTACGGTGCCACTTTCTGCCATCAAAAAGTGCTCTCAGCGGAAGCCTTCGGGTACACCTGAACTCCCTGGGGGAGCCTTTACGAACCCCACACTCAACAGGACTCTGCGTCTTCACTCTTTCCTAACAACCCTAAACATAACCCTAACCGGAACAGGAAGCTGAACCCGAGTTAGACCCGAAAAAACACGTACGGTGCCACTTTCTGCCATCAAAAAGTGCTCTCAGCGGAAGCCTTTGGGTACACCTGAACTCCCTGGGGGAGCCTTTACGCAACCCCACACTCAACAGGACTCTGCGTTTTCACTCTTTCCTAACAACCCTAAACATAACCCTAACCGGAACAGGAAGCTGAACCCGAGTTAGACCCAAAAAATCACGTACGGTGCCACTTTCTGCCATCAAAAAGTGCTCTCAGCGGAAGCCTTTGGGTACACCTGAACTCCCTGGGGGAGCCTTTACGCAACCCCACACTCAACAGGACTCTGCGTCTTCACTCTTTCCTAACAACCCTAAACATAACCCTAACCGGAACAAGAAGCTGAACCCGAGTTAGACCCGAAAAAACACGTACGGTGCCACTTTCTGCCATCAAAAAGTGCTCTCAGCGGAAGCCTTTGGGTACACCTGAACTCCCTGGGGGAGCCTTTACGCAACCCCACACTCAACAGGACTCTGCCTCTTCACTCTTTCCTAACAACCCTAAACATAACCCTAACCGGAACAAGAACCTGAACCCGAGTTAGACCCGAAAAACAAGTACGGTGCCACTTTCTCCCATCAAAAAGTGCTCTCAGCGGAAGCCTTTGGGTACACCTGAACTCCCTGGGGGAGCCTTTACGCAACCCCACACTCAACAGGACTCTGCGTCTTCACTCTTTCCTAACAACCCTAAACATAACCCTAACCGGAACAGGAAGCTGAACCCGAGTTAGACCCGAAAAAACACGTACGGTGCCACTTTATGCCATCAAAAAGTGCTCTCAGCGGAAGCCTTTGGGTACTCCTGAACTCCCTGGGGGAGCCTTTACGCAACCCCACACTCAACAGGACTCTGCGTCTTCACTCTTTCCTAACAACCCTAAACATAACCCTAACCGGAACAAGAAGCTGAACCCGAGTTAGACCTGAAAAATCACGTACGGTGCCACTTTATGCCATCAAAAAGTGCTCTCAGCGGAAGCCTTTGGGTACACCTGAACTCCCTGGGGGAGCCTTTACGCAACCCCACACTCAACAGGACTCTGCGTCTTCACTCTTTCCTAACAACCCTAAACATAACCCTAACCGGAATAAGAAGCTGAACCCGAGCTAGACCCCAAAAAACACGCATGGTGCCACTTTCTGACATCACAAAGTGCTCTCAGCGGAAGCCTTTGGGTACACCTGAACTCCCTGGGGGAGCCTTTACGCAACCCCACACTCAACAGGAGTCTGCGTCTTCACTCTTTCCTAACAACCCTAAACATAACCCTAACCGCAACAAGAAGCTGAACCCGAGTTAGACCCGAAAAAACACGTACGGTGCCACTTTCTGCCATCAAAAAGTGCTCTCAGCGGAAGCCTTTGGGTACACCTGAACTCCCTGGGGGAGCCTTTACGCAACCCCACACTCAACAGGACTCTGCCTCTTCACTCTTTCCTAACAACCCTAAACATAACCCTAACCGGAACAAGAAGCTGAACCCGAGTTAGACCCGAAAAAACACGTACGGTGCCACTTTCTGCCATCAAAAAGTGCTCTCAGCGGAAGCCTTTGGGTACTCCTGAACTCCCTGGGGGAGCCTTTACGCAACCCCACACTCAACAGGACTCTGCGTCTTCACTCTTTCCTAACAACCCTAAACATAACCCTAACCGCAACAAGAAGCTGAACCCGAGTTAGACCCGAAAAAACACGCACGGTGCCACTTTCTGCCATCAAAAAGTGCTCTCAGCGGAAGCCTTTGGGTACACCTGAACTCCCTGGGGGAGCCTTTACGCAACCCCACACTCAACAGGACTCTGCGTCTTCACTCTTTCCTAACAACCCTAAACATAACCCTAACCGCAACAAGAAGCTGAACCCGAGTTAGACCCGAAAAAACACGCACGGTGCCACTTTCTGCCATCAAAAAGTGCTCTCAGCAGAAGCCTTTGGGTACACCTGAACTCCCTGGGGGAGCCTTTACGCAACCCCACACTCAACAGGACTCTGCCTCTTCACTCTTTCCTAACAACCCTAAACATAACCCTAACCGGAACAAGAAGCTGAACCCGAGTTAGACCCGAAAAATCACGTACGGTGCCACTTTCTGCCATCAAAAAGTGCTCTCAGCGGAAGCCTTTGGGTACACCTGAACTCCCTGGGGGAGCCTTTACGCAACCCCACACTCAACAGGACTCTGCGTCTTCACTCTTTCCTAACAACCCTAAACATAACCCTAACCGGAACAAGAAGCTGAACCCGAGTTAGACCCGAAAAATCACGTACGGTGCCACTTTCTGCCATCAAAAAGTGCTCTCAGCGGAAGCCTTTGGGTACACCTGAACTCCCTGGGGGAGCCTTTACGCAACCCCACACTCAACAGGACTCTGCGTCTTCACTCTTTCCTAACAACCCTAAACATAACCCTAACCGGAACAAGAAGCTGAACCCGAGTTAGACTCGAAAAACAAGTACGGTACCACTTTCTGCCATCAAAAAGTGCTCTCAGCGGAAGCCTTTGGGTACACCTGAACTCCCTGGGGGAGCCTTTACGCAACCCCACACTCAACAGGAGTCTGCGTCTTCACTCTTTCCTAACAACCCTAAACATAACCCTAACCGGAACAGGAAGCTGAACCCGAGTTAGACCCGAAAAAACACGCACGGTGCCACTTTCTGCCATCAAAAAGTGCTCTCAGCGGAAGCCTTTGGGTACACCTGAACTCCCTGGGGGAGCCTTTACGCAACCCCACACTCAACAGGACTCTGCGTCTTCACTTTTTCCTAACAACCCTAAACATAACCCTAACCGGAACAAGAAGCTGAACCCGAGTTAGACCCGAAAAATCACGTACGGTGCCACTTTCTGCCATCAAAAAGTGCTCTCAGCGGAAGCCTTTGGGTACACCTGAACTCCCTGGGGGAGCCTTTACGCAACCCCACACTCAACAGGACTCTGCCTCTTCACTCTTTCCTAACAACCCTAAACATAACCCTAACCGGAACAAGAAGCTGAACCCGAGCTAGACCCCAAAAAACACGCACGGTGCCACTTTCTGCCATCAAAAAGTGCTCTCAGCGGAAGCCTTTGGGTACACCTGAACTCCCTGGGGGAGCCTTTACGCAACCCCACACTCAACAGGAGTCTGCGTCTTCACTCTTTCCTAACAACCCTAAACATAACCCTAACCGCAACAAGAAGCTGAACCCGAGTTAGACCCGAAAAAACACGTACGGTGCCATTTTCTGCCATCAAAAAGTGCTCTCAGCGGAAGCCTTTGGGTACACCTGAACTCCCTGGGGGAGCCTTTACGCAACCCCACACTCAACAGGACTCTGCCTCTTCACTCTTTCCTAACAACCCTAAACATAACCCTAACCGGAACAAGAAGCTGAACCCGAGCTAGACCCCAAAAAACACGCACAGTGCCACTTTCTGCCATCAAAAAGTGCTCTCAGCGGAAGCCTTTGGGTACACCTGAACTCCCTGGGGGAGCCTTTACGCAACCCCACACTCAACAGGACTCTGCCTCTTCACTCTTTCCTAACAACCCTAAACATAACCCTAACCGGAACAAGAAGCTGAACCCGAGTTAGACCCGAAAAATCACGCATGGTGCCACTTTATGCCATCAAAAAGTGCTCTCAGTGGAAGCCTTTGGGTACACCTGAACTCCCTGGGGGAGCCTTTACGTAACCCCACACTCAACAGGACTCTGCGTCTTCACTCTTTCCTAACAACCCTAAACATAACCCTAACCGCAACAAGAAGCTGAACCCGAGTTAGACCCGAAAAATCACGTACGGTGCCACTTTCTGCCATCAAAAAGTGCTCTCAGCAGAAGCCTTTGGGTACACCTGAACTCCCTGGGGGAGCCTTTACGCAACCCCACACTCAACAGGACTCTGCGTCTTCACTCTTTCCTAACAACCCTAAACATAACCCTAACCGCAACCAGAAGCTGAACCCGAGTTAGACCCGAAAAAACACGTATGGTGCCACTTTCTGCCATCAAAAAGTGCTCTCAGCGGAAGCCTTTGGGTACACCTGAACTCCCTGGGGGAGCCTTTACGCAACCCCACACTCAACAGGACTCTGCGTCTTCACTCTTTCCTAACAACCCTAAACATAACCCTAACCGGAAGAGGAAACTGAACCCGAGTTAGACCCGAAAAAACACGTATGGTGCCACTTTCTGCCATCAAAAAGTGCTCTCAGCGGAAGCCTTTGGGTACACCTGAACTCCCTGGGGGAGCCTTTACGCAACCCCACACTCAACAGGACTCTGCGTCTTCACTCTTTCCTAACAACCCTAAACATAACCCTAACCGCAACAAGAAGCTGAACCCGAGTTAGACCCGAAAAAACACGCACGGTGCCACTTTCTGCCATCAAAAAGTGCTCTCAGCGGAAGCCTTTGGGTACACCTGAACTCCCTGGGGGAGCCTTTATGCAACCCCACACTCAACAGGACTCTGCCTCTTCACTCTTTCCTAACAACCCTAAACATAACCCTAACCGGAACAAGAAGCTGAACCCGAGTTAGACCCGAAAAAACACGTACGGTGCCACTTTCTGCCATCCAAAAGTGCTCTCAGCGGAAGCCTTTGGGTACACCTGAACTCCCTGGGGGAGCCTTTACGCAACCCCACACTCAACAGGACTCTGCCTCTTCACTCTTTCCTAACAACCCTAAACATAACCCTAACCGGAACAGGAAGCTGAACCCGAGTTAGACCCGAAAAATCACGTACGGTGCCACTTTCTGCCATCAAAAAGTGCTCTCAGCGGAAGCCTTTGGGTACACCTGAACTCCCTGGGGGAGCCTTTACGCAACCCCACACTCAACAGGACTCTGCGTCTTCACTCTTTCCTAACAACCCTAAACATAACCCTAACCGCAACAAGAAGCTGAACCCGAGTTAGACCCGAAAAAACACGCACGGTGCCACTTTCTGCCATCAAAAAGTGCTCTCAGCGGAAGCCTTTGGGTACACCTGAACTCCCTGGGGGAGCCTTTACGCAACCCCACACTCAACAGGACTCTGCCTCTTCACTCTTTCCTAACAACCCTAAACATAACCCTAACCGGAACAAGAAGCTGAACCCGAGTTAGACCCGAAAAAACACGTACGGTGCCACTTTCTGCCATCAAAAAGTGCTCTCAGCGGAAGCCTTCGGGTACACCTGAACTCCCTGGGGGAGCCTTTACGCAACCCCACACTCAACAGGACTCTGCGTCTTCACTCTTTCCTAACAACCCTAAACATAACCCTAACCGGAACAGGAAGCTGAACCCGAGTTAGACCCGAAAAAACACGCACGGTGCCACTTTCTGCCATCAAAAAGTGCTCTCAGCGGAAGCCTTTGGCTACACCTGAACTCCCTGGGGGAGCCTTTACGCAACCCCACACTCAACAGGACTCTGCCTCTTCACTCTTTCCTAACAACCCTAAACATAACCCTAACCGGAACAAGAAGCTGAACCCGAGTTAGACCCGAAAAAACACGCACGGTGCCACTTTAAGCCATCAAAAAGTGCTCTCAGCGGAAGCCTTTGGGTACACCTGAACTCCCTGGGGGAGCCTTTACGCAACCCCACACTCAACAGGACTCTGCGTCTTCACTCTTTCCTAACAACCCTAAACATAACCCTAACTGGAACAAGAAGCTGAACCCGAGTTAGACCCGAAAAAACACGTACGGTGCCACTTTCTGCCATCAAAAAGTGCTCTCAGCGGAAGCCTTTGGGTACACCTGAACTCCCTGGGGGAGCCTTTACGCAACCCCACACTCAACAGGACTCTGCGTCTTCACTCTTTCCTAACAACCCTAAACATAACCCTAACCGGAACAAGAAGCTGAACCCGAGTTAGACCCGAAAAAACACGTACGGTGCCACTTTCTGCCATCAAAAAGTGCTCTCAGCGGAAGCCTTTGGGTACACCTGAACTCCCTGGGGGAGCCTTTACGCAACCCCACACTCAACAGGAGTCTGCGTCTTCACTCTTTCCTAACAACCCTAAACATAACCCTAACCGCAACAAGAAGCTGAACCCGAGTTAGACCCGAAAAAACACGTACGGTGCCATTTTCTGCCATCAAAAAGTGCTCTCAGCGGAAGCCTTTGGGTACACCTGAACTCCCTGGGGGAGCCTTTACGCAACCCCACACTCAACAGGACTCTGCCTCTTCACTCTTTCCTAACAACCCTAAACATAACCCTAACCGGAACAAGAAGCTGAACCCGAGCTAGACCCCAAAAAACACGCACAGTGCCACTTTCTGCCATCAAAAAGTGCTCTCAGCGGAAGCCTTTGGGTACACCTGAACTCCCTGGGGGAGCCTTTACGCAACCCCACACTCAACAGGACTCTGCCTCTTCACTCTTTCCTAACAACCCTAAACATAACCCTAACCGGAACAAGAAGCTGAACCCGAGTTAGACCCGAAAAATCACGCATGGTGCCACTTTATGCCATCAAAAAGTGCTCTCAGTGGAAGCCTTTGGGTACACCTGAACTCCCTGGGGGAGCCTTTACGCAACCCCACACTCAACAGGACTCTGCGTCTTCACTCTTTCCTAACAACCCTAAACATAACCCTAACCGCAACAAGAAGCTGAACCCGAGTTAGACCCGAAAAATCACGTACGGTGCCACTTTCTGCCATCAAAAAGTGCTCTCAGCAGAAGCCTTTGGGTACACCTGAACTCCCTGGGGGAGCCTTTACGCAACCCCACACTCAACAGGACTCTGCGTCTTCACTCTTTCCTAACAACCCTAAACATAACCCTAACCGCA
This sequence comes from Anser brachyrhynchus, assembly GCF_964034855.1. Lineage (NCBI taxonomy): Eukaryota > Metazoa > Chordata > Aves > Anseriformes > Anatidae > Anser > Anser brachyrhynchus. Next base: position 1,509,199 of record NC_137715.1, read on the forward strand.
ACCAGAAGCTGAACCCGAGTTAGACCCGAAAAAACACGTATGGTGCCACTTTCTGCCATCAAAAAGTGCTCTCAGCGGAAGCCTTTGGGTACACCTGAACTCCCTGGGGGAGCCTTTACGCAACCCCACACTCAACAGGACTCTGCGTCTTCACTCTTTCCTAACAACCCTAAACATAACCCTAACCGGAAGAGGAAACTGAACCCGAGTTAGACCCGAAAAAACACGTATGGTGCCACTTTCTGCCATCAAAAAGTGCTCTCAGCGGAAGCCTTTGGGTACACCTGAACTCCCTGGGGGAGCCTTTACGCAACCCCACACTCAACAGGACTCTGCGTCTTCACTCTTTCCTAACAACCCTAAACATAACCCTAACCGCAACAAGAAGCTGAACCCGAGTTAGACCCGAAAAAACACGCACGGTGCCACTTTCTGCCATCAAAAAGTGCTCTCATTGGAAGCCTTTGGGTACACCTGAACTCCCTGGGGGAGCCTTTATGCAACCCCACACTCAACAGGACTCTGCCTCTTCACTCTTTCCTAACAACCCTAAACATAACCCTAACCGGAACAAGAAGCTGAACCCGAGTTAGACCCGAAAAAACACGTACGGTGCCACTTTCTGCCATCCAAAAGTGCTCTCAGCGGAAGCCTTTGGGTACACCTGAACTCCCTGGGGGAGCCTTTACGCAACCCCACACTCAACAGGACTCTGCCTCTTCACTCTTTCCTAACAACCCTAAACATAACCCTAACCGGAACAGGAAGCTGAACCCGAGTTAGACCCGAAAAATCACGTACGGTGCCACTTTCTGCCATCAAAAAGTGCTCTCAGCGGAAGCCTTTGGGTACACCTGAACTCCCTGGGGGAGCCTTTACGCAACCCCACACTCAACAGGACTCTGCGTCTTCACTCTTTCCTAACAACCCTAAACATAACCCTAACCGCAACAAGAAGCTGAACCCGAGTTAGACCCGAAAAAACACGCACGGTGCCACTTTCTGCCATCAAAAAGTGCTCTCAGCGGAAGCCTTTGGGTACACCTGAACTCCCTGGGGGAGCCTTTACGCAACCCCACACTCAACAGGACTCTGCCTCTTCACTCTTTCCTAACAACCCTAAACATAACCCTAACCGGAACAAGAAGCTGAACCCGAGTTAGACCCGAAAAAACACGTACGGTGCCACTTTCTGCCATCAAAAAGTGCTCTCAGCGGAAGCCTTCGGGTACACCTGAACTCCCTGGGGGAGCCTTTACGCAACCCCACACTCAACAGGACTCTGCGTCTTCACTCTTTCCTAACAACCCTAAACATAACCCTAACCGGAACAGGAAGCTGAACCCGAGTTAGACCCGAAAAAACACGCACGGTGCCACTTTCTGCCATCAAAAAGTGCTCTCAGCGGAAGCCTTTGGCTACACCTGAACTCCCTGGGGGAGCCTTTACGCAACCCCACACTCAACAGGACTCTGCCTCTTCACTCTTTCCTAACAACCCTAAACATAACCCTAACCGGAACAAGAAGCTGAACCCGAGTTAGACCCGAAAAAACACGCACGGTGCCACTTTAAGCCATCAAAAAGTGCTCTCAGCGGAAGCCTTTGGGTACACCTGAACTCCCTGGGGGAGCCTTTACGCAACCCCACACTCAACAGGACTCTGCGTCTTCACTCTTTCCTAACAACCCTAAACATAACCCTAACTGGAACAAGAAGCTGAACCCGAGTTAGACCCGAAAAAACACGTACGGTGCCACTTTCTGCCATCAAAAAGTGCTCTCAGCGGAAGCCTTTGGGTACACCTGAACTCCCTGGGGGAGCCTTTACGCAACCCCACACTCAACAGGACTCTGCGTCTTCACTCTTTCCTAACAACCCTAAACATAACCCTAACCGGAACAAGAAGCTGAACCCGAGTTAGACCCGAAAAAACACGTACGGTGCCACTTTCTGCCATCAAAAAGTGCTCTCAGCGGAAGCCTTTGGGTACACCTGAACTCCCTGGGGGAGCCTTTACGCAACCCCACACTCAACAGGACTCTGCGTCTTCACTCTTTCCTAACAACCCTAAACATAACCCTAACCGCAACAAGAAGCTGAACCCGAGTTAGACCCGAAAAAACACGTACGGTGCCACTTTCTGCCATCAAAAAGTGCTCTCAGCGGAAGCCTTTGGGTACACCTGAACTCCCTGGGGGAGCCTTTATGCAACCCCACACTCAACAGGACTCTGCGTCTTCACTCTTTCCTAACAACCCTAAACATAACCCTAACCGGAACAAGAAGCTGAACCCGAGTTAGACCCGAAAAATCACGTACGGTGCCACTTTCTGCCATCAAAAAGTGCTCTCAGCGGAAGCCTTTGGGTACACCTGAACTCCCTGGGGGAGCCTTTACGCAACCCCACACTCAACAGGACTCTGCGTCTTCACTCTTTCCTAACAACCCTAAACATAACCCTAACCGGAACAAGAAGCTGAACCAGAGTTAGACCCGAAAAAACACGCACGGTGCCACTTTATGCCATCAAAAAGTGCTCTCAGCGGAAGCCTTTGGGTACACCTGAACTCCCTGGGGGAGCCTTTACGCAACCCCACACTCAACAGGACTCTGCGTCTTCACTCTTTCCTAACAACCCTAAACATAACCCTAACCGGAACAAGAAGCTGAACCCGAGTTAGACCCGAAAAAACACGTACGGTGCCACTTTCTGCCATCAAAAAGTGCTCTCAGCGGAAGCCTTTGGGTACACCTGAACTCCCTGGGGGAGCCTTTACGCAACCCCACACTCAACAGGACTCTGCCTCTTCACTCTTTCCTAACAACCCTAAACATAACCCTAACCGCAACAAGAAGCTGAACCCGAGTTAGACCCGAAAAAACACGCACGGTGCCACTTTCTGCCATCAAAAAGTGCTCTCAGCGGAAGCCTTCGGGTACACCTGAACTCCCTGGGGGAGCCTTTACGCAACCCCACACTCAACAGGACTCTGCGTCTTCACTCTTTCCTAACAACCCTAAACATAACCCTAACCGGAACAAGAAGCTGAACCCGAGTTAGACCCGAAAAAACACGTACGGTGCCACTTTCTGCCATCAAAAAGTGCTCTCAGCGGAAGCCTTTGGGTACACCTGAACTCCCTGGGGGAGCCTTTACGCAACCCCACACTCAACAGGACTCTGCGTCTTCACTCTTTCCTAACAACCCTAAACATAACCCTAACCGGAACAAGAAGCTGAACCCGAGTTAGACCCGAAAAAACACGTACGGTGCCACTTTCTGCCATCAAAAAGTGCTCTCAGCGGAAGCCTTTGGGTACACCTGAACTCCCTGGGGGAGCCTTTACGCAACCCCACACTCAACAGGACTCTGCGTCTTCACTCTTTCCTAACAACCCTAAACATAACCCTAACCGCAACAAGAAGCTGAACCCGAGTTAGACCCGAAAAAACACGCACAGTGCCACTTTCTGCCATCAAAAAGTGCTCTCAGCGGAAGCCTTTGGGTACACCTGAACTCCCTGGGGGAGCCTTTATGCAACCCCACACTCAACAGGACTCTGCGTCTTCACTCTTTCCTAACAACCCTAAACATAACCCTACCTGGAACAAGAAGCTGAACCCGAGTTAGACCCGAAAAAACACGCACGGTGCCACTTTCTGCCATCAAAAAGTGCTCTCAGCGGAAGCCTTTGGGTACACCTGAACTCCCTGGGGGAGCCTTTACGCAACCCCACACTCAACAGGACTCTGCGTCTTCACTCTTTCCTAACAACCCTAAACATAACCCTAACCGCAACAAGAACCTGAACCCGAGTTAGACCCGAAAAAACACGTAAAGTGCCACTTTCTGCCATCAAAAAGTGCTCTCAGCGGAAGCCTTTGGGTACACCTGAACTCCCTGTGGGAGCCTTTACGCAACCCCACACTCAACAGGACTCTGCGTCTTCACTCTTTCCTAACAACCCTAAACATAACCCTAACCGCAACAGGAACCTGAACCCGAGTTAGACCCGAAAAAACACGCACGGTGCCACTTTCTGCCATCAAAAAGTGCTCTCAGCGGAAGCCTTTGGGTACACCTGAACTCCCTGGGGGAGCCTTTACGCAACCCCACACTCAACAGGACTCTGCGTCTTCACTCTTTCCTAACAACCCTAAACATAACCCTACCTGGAACAAGAACCTGAACCCGAGTTAGACCCGAAAAAACACGCACGGTGCCACTTTCTGCCATCAAAAAGTGCTCTCAGCGGAAGCCTTTGGGTACACCTGAACTCCCTGGGGGAGCCTTTACGCAACCCCACACTCAACAGGACTCTGCGTCTTCACTCTTTCCTAACAACCCTAAACATAACCCTAACCGCAACAAGAAGCTGAACCCGAGTTAGACCCGAAAAATCACGTAAAGTGCCACTTTCTGCCATCAAAAAGTGCTCTCAGCGGAAGCCTTTGGGTACACCTGAACTCCCTGTGGGAGCCTTTACGCAACCCCACACTCAACAAGACTCTGCGTCTTCACTCTTTCCTAACAACCCTAAACATGACCCTAACCGGAACAAGAACCTGAACCCGAGTTAGACCCGAAAAAACACGCACGGTGCCACTTTCTGCCATCAAAAAGTGCTCTCAGCGGAAACCTTTGGGTACACCTGAACTCCCTGGGGGAGCCTTTACGCAACCCCACACTCAACAGGACTCTGCGTCTTCACTCTTTCCTAACAACCCTAAACATAACCCTAACCGGAACAAGAAGCTGAACCCGAGTTAGACCCGAAAAAACACGTACGGTGCCACTTTCTGCCATCAAAAAGTGCTCTCAGCGGAAGCCTTTGGGTACACCTGAACTCCCTGGGGGAGCCTTTACGCAACCCCACACTCAACAGGACTCTGCGCCTTCACTCTTTCCTAACAACCCCAAACATAACCCTAACCGGAACAAGAAGCTGAACCCGAGTTAGACCGGAAAAAACACATACGGTGCCACTTTCTGCCATCAAAAAGTGCTCTCAGCGGAAGCCTTTGGGTACACCTGAACTCCCTGGGGGAGCCTTTACGCAACCCCACACTCAACAGGACTCTGCGCCTTCACTCTTTCCTAACAACCCTAAACATAACCCTAACCGCAACAAGAAGCTGAACCCGAGTTAGACTCGAAAAAACACGTACGGTGCCACTTTAGGCCATCAAAAAGTGCTCTCAGCAGAAGCCTTTGGGTACACCTGAACTCCCTGGGGGAGCCTTTACGCAACCCCACACTCAACAGGACTCTGCCTCTTCACTCTTTCCTAACAACCCTAAACATAACCCTAACCGCAACAAGAAGCTGAACCCGAGTTAGACCCGAAAAATTACGTACGGTGCCACTTTCTGCCATCAAAAAGTGCTCTCAGCGGAAGCCTTTGGGTACACCTGAACTCCCTGGGGGAGCCTTTACGCAACCCCACACTCAACAGGACTCTGCGTCTTCACTCTTTCCTAACAACCCTAAACATAACCCTAACCGCAACAAGAAGCTGAACCCGAGTTAGACCCGAAAAAACACGCACGGTGCCACTTTCTGCCATCAAAAAGTGCTCTCAGCGGAAGCCTTTGGGTACACCTGAACTCCCTGGGGGAGCCTTTACGCAACCCCACACTCAACAGGACTCTGCGTCTTCACTCTTTCCTAACAACCCTAAACATAACCCTAACCGCAACAAGAAGCTGAACCCGAGTTAGACCCGAAAAAACACGCACGGTGCCACTTTCTGCCATCAAAAAGTGCTCTCAGCGGAAGCCTTTGGGTACACCTGAACTCCCTGGGGGAGCCTTTACGCAACCCCACACTCAACAGGACTCTGCGTCTTCACTCTTTCCTAACAACCCTAAACATAACCCTAACCGCAACAAGAAGCTGAACCCGAGTTAGACCCAAAAAATCACGTACGGTGCCACTTTCTGCCATCAAAAAGTGCTCTCAGCGGAAGCCTTTGGGTACACCTGAACTCCCTGGGGGAGCCTTTACGCAACCCCACACTCAACAGGACTCTGCCTCTTCACTCTTTGCTAACAACCCTAAACATAACCCTAACCGGAACAAGAACCTGAACCCGAGTTAGACCCGAAAAAACACGCACGGTGCCACTTTCTGCCATCAAAAAGTGCTCTCAGCGGAAGCCTTTGGGTACACCTGAACTCCCTGGGGGAGCCTTTACGCAACCCCACACTCAACAGGACTCTGCGTCTTCACTCTTTCCTAACAACCCTAAACATAACCCTAACCGCAACAAGAAGCTGAACCCGAGTTAGACCCGAAAAAACACGTACGGTGCCACTTTCTGCCATCAAAAAGTGCTCTCAGCGGAAGCCTTTGGGTACACCTGAACTCCCTGGGGGAGCCTTTACGCAACCCCACACTCAACAGGACTCTGCGTCTTCACTCTTTCCTAACAACCCTAAACATAACCCTAACCGCAACAAGAAGCTGAACCCGAGTTAGACCCGAAAAAACACGTACGGTGCCACTTTCTGCCATCAAAAAGTGCTCTCAGCGGAAGCCTTTGGGTACACCTGAACTCCCTGGGGGAGCCTTTACGCAACCCCACACTCAACAGGACTCTGCGTCTTCACTCTTTCCTAACAACCCTAAACATAACCCTAACCGCAACAAGAAGCTGAACCCGAGTTAGACTCGAAAAAACACGTACGGTGCCACTTTCTGCCATCAAAAAGTGCTCTCAGCGGAAGTCTTTGGGTACACCTGAACTCCCTGGGGGAGCCTTTACGCAACCCCACACTCAACAGGACTCTGCGTCTTCACTCTTTCCTAACAACCCTAAACATAACCCTAACCGCAACAAGAAGCTGAACCCGAGTTAGACCCGAAAAATCACGTACGGTGCCACTTTCTGCCATCAAAAAGTGCTCTCATTGGAAGCCTTTGGGTACACCTGAACTCCCTGGGGGAGCCTTTACGCAACCCCACAGTCAACACGACTCTGCGTCTTCACTCTTTCCTAACAACCCTAAACATAACCCTACCTGGAACAAGAACCTGAACCCGAGTTAGACCCGAAAAAAAACGCACGGTGCCACTTTCTGCCATCAAAAAGTGCTCTCAGCGGAAGCCTTTGGGTACACCTGAACTCCCTGGGGGAGCCTTTACGCAACCCCACACTCAACAGGACTCTGCGTCTTCACTCTTTCCTAACAACCCTAAACATAACCCTAACCGGAAGAGGAAACTGAACCTGAGTTAGACCCGAAAAAACACGTACGGTGCCACTTTCTGCCATCAAAAAGTGCTCTCAGCGGAAGCCTTTGGGTACACCTGAACTCCCTGGGGGAGCCTTTACGCAACCCCACACTCAACAGGACTCTGCATCTTCACTCTTTCCTAACAACCCTAAACATAACCCTAACCGCAACAAGAAGCTGAACCCGAGTTAGACCCGAAAAATCACGTACGGTGCCACTTTCTGCCATCAAAAAGTCCTCTCAGCGGAAGCCTTTGGGTACACCTGAACTCCCTGGGGGAGCCTTTACGCAACCCCACACTCAACAGGACTCTGCGTCTTCACTCTTTCCTAACAACCCTAAACATAACCCTAACCGGAACAAGAAGCTGAACCAGAGTTAGACCCGAAAAAACACGCACGGTGCCACTTTCTGCCATCAAAAAGTGCTCTCAGCGGAAGCCTTTGGGTACACCTGAACTCCCTGGGGGAGCCTTTACGCAACCCCACACTCAACAGGACTCTGCGTCTTCACTCTTTCCTAACAACCCTAAACATAACCCTAACCGCAACAAGAAGCTGAACCCGAGTTAGACCCGAAAAAACACGTACGGTGCCACTTTCTGCCATCAAAAAGTGCTCTCAGCAGAAGCCTTTGGGTACACCTGAACTCCCTGGGGGAGCCTTTACGCAACCCCACACTCAACAGGACTCTGCGTCTTCACTCTTTCCTAACAACCCTAAACATAACCCTAACCGGAACAAGAAGCTGAACCCGAGTTAGACCCGAAAAATCACGTACGGTGCCACTTTCTGCCATCAAAAAGTGCTCTCAGCGGAAGCCTTTGGGTACACCTGAACTCCCTGGGGGAGCCTTTACGCAACCCCACACTCAACAGGACTCTGCCTCTTCACTCTTTCCTAACAACCCTAAACATAACCCTAACCGGAACAAGAAGCTGAACCCGAGTTAGACCCGAAAAAACACGTATGGTGCCACTTTCTGCCATCAAAAAGTGCTCTCAGCGGAAGCCTTTGGGTACACCTGAACTCCCTGGGGGAGCCTTTACGCAACCCCACACTCAACAGGACTCTGCGTCTTCACTCTTTCCTAACAACCCTAAACATAACCCTAACCGGAACAAGAAGCTGAACCCGAGTTAGACCCGAAAAATCAGGTACGGTGCCACTTTCTGCCATCAAAAAGTTTTCTCAGCGGAAGCCTTTGGGTACACCTGAACTCCCTGGGGGAGCCTTTACGCAACCCCACACTCAACAGGACTCTGCGTCTTCACTCTTTCCTAACAACCCTAAACATAACCCTAACCACAACAGGAAGCTGAACCCGAGTTAGACCCGAAAAAACACGTACGGTGCCACTTTCTGCCATCAAAAAGTGCTCTCAGCGGAAGCCTTTGGGTACACCTGAACTCCCTGGGGGAGCCTTTACGCAACCCCACACTCAACAGGACTCTGCGTCTTCACTCTTTCCTAACAACCCTAAACATAACCCTAACCGGAACAAGAAGCTGAACCAGAGTTAGACCCGAAAAAACACGCACGGTGCCACTTTCTGCCATCAAAAAGTGCTCTCAGCGGAAGCCTTTGGGTACACCTGAACTCCCTGGGGGAGCCTTTACGCAACCCCACACTCAACAGGACTCTGCGTCTTCACTCTTTCCTAACAACCCTAAACATAACCCTAACCGCAACAAGAAGCTGAACCCGAGTTAGACCCGAAAAAACACGTACGGTGCCACTTTCTGCCATCAAAAAGTGCTCTCAGCGGAAGCCTTTGGGTACACCTGAACTCCCTGGGGGAGCCTTTACGCAACCCCACACTCAACAGGACTCTGCGTCTTCACTCTTTCCTAACAACCCTAAACATAACCCTAACCGGAACAAGAAGCTGAACCCGAGTTAGACCCGAAAAATCACGTACGGTGCCACTTTCTGCCATCAAAAAGTGCTCTCAGCGGAAGCCTTTGGGTACACCTGAACTCCCTGGGGGAGCCTTTACGCAACCCCACACTCAACAGGACTCTGCGTCTTCACTCTTTCCTAACAACCCTAAACATAACCCTAACCGGAACAAGAAGCTGAACCCGAGTTAGACCCGAAAAAACACGTATGGTGCCACTTTCTGCCATCAAAAAGTGCTCTCAGCGGAAGCCTTTGGGTACACCTGAACTCCCTGGGGGAGCCTTTACGCAACCCCACACTCAACAGGACTCTGCGTCTTCACTCTTTCCTAACAACCCTAAACATAACCCTAACCGCAACAAGAAGCTGAACCCGAGTTAGACCCGAAAAAACACGTACGGTGCCACTTTCTGCCATCAAAAAGTGCTCTCAGCGGAAGCCTTTGGGTACACCTGAACTCCCTGGGGGAGCCTTTACGCAACCCCACACTCAACAGGACTCTGCGTCTTCACTCTTTCCTAACAACCCTAAACATAACCCTAACCGCAACAGGAAGCTCAACCCGAGTTAGACCCGAAAAAACACGTACGGTGCCACTTTCTGCCATCAAAAAGTGCTCTCAGCGGAAGCCTTTGGGTACACCTGAACTCCCTGGGGGAGCCTTTACGCAACCCCACACTCAACAGGACTCTGCGTCTTCACTCTTTCCTAACAACCCTAAACATAACCCTAACCGGAACAAGAAGCTGAACCCGAGTTAGACCCGAAAAAACACGCACGGTGCCACTTTCTGCCATCAAAAAGTGCTCTCAGCGGAAGCCTTTGGGTACACCTGAACTCCCTGGGGGAGCCTTTACGCAACCCCACACTCAACAGGACTCTGCGTCTTCACTCTTTCCTAACAACCCTAAACATAACCCTAACCGGAACAAGAAGCTGAACCCGAGTTAGACCCGAAAAAACACGCACGGTGCCACTTTCTGCCATCAAAAAGTGCTCTCAGCGGAAGCCTTTGGGTACACCTGAACTCCCTGGGGGAGCCTTTACGCAACCCCACACTCAACAGGACTCTGCCTCTTCACTCTTTGCTAACAACCCTAAACATAACCCTAACCGGAACAAGAACCTGAACCCGAGTTAGACCCGAAAAAACACGTACGGTGCCACTTTCTGCCATCAAAAAGTGCTCTCAGCGGAAGCCTTTGGGTACACCTGAACTCCCTGGGGGAGCCTTTACGCAACCCCACACTCAACAGGACTCTGCGTCTTCACTCTTTCCTAACAACCCTAAACATAACCCTAACCGCAACAAGAAGCTGAACCCGAGTTAGACCCCAAAAAACACGTACGGTGCCACTTTCTGCCATCAAAAAGTGCTCTCAGCGGAAGCCTTTGGGTACACCTGAACTCCCTGGGGGAGCCTTTACACAACCCCACACTCAACAGGACTCTGCGTCTTCACTCTTTCCTAACAACCCTAAACATAACCCTAACCGCAACAAGAAGCTGAACCCGAGTTAGACCCGAAAAATCACGCACGGTGCCACTTTCTGCCATCAAAAAGTGCTCTCAGCGGAAGTCTTTGGGTACACCTGAACTCCCTGGGGGAGCCTTTACGCAACCCCACACTCAACAGGACTCTGCCTCTTCACTCTTTCCTAACAACCCTAAACATAACCCTAACCGCAACAAGAAGCTGAACCCGAGTTAGACCCGAAAAATCACGTACGGTGCCACTTTCTGCCATCAAAAAGTGCTCTCAGCGGAAGCCTTTGGGTACACCTGAACTCCCTGGGGGAGCCTTTACGCAACCCCACACTCAACACGACTCTGCGTCTTCACTCTTTCCTAACAACCCTAAACATAACCCTACCTGGAACAAGAACCTGAACCCGAGTTAGACCCGAAAAAACACGCACGGTGCCACTTTCTGCCATCAAAAAGTGCTCTCAGCGGAAGCCTTTGGGTACACCTGAACTCCCTGGGGGAGCCTTTACGCAACCCCACACTCAACAGGACTCTGCGTCTTCACTCTTTCCTAACAACCCTAAACATAACCCTAACCGCAAGAGAAAACTGAACCTGAGTTAGACCCGAAAAAACACGTACGGTGCCACTTTCTGCCATCAAAAAGTGCTCTCAGCGGAAGCCTTTGGGTACACCTGAACTCCCTGGGGGAGCCTTTACGCAACCCCACACTCAACAGGACTCTGCCTCTTCACTCTTTCCTAACAACCCTAAACATAACCCTAACCGGAACAAGAAGCTGAACCCGAGTTAGACCCGAAAAAACACGTACGGTGCCACTTTCTGCCATCAAAAAGTGCTCTCAGCGGAAGCCTTTGGGTACACCTGAACTCCCTGGGGGAGCCTTTACGCAACCCCACACTCAACAGGACTCTGCGTCTTCACTCTTTCCTAACAACCCTAAACATAACCCTAACCGGAACAAGAAGCTGAACCAGAGTTAGACCCGAAAAAACACGCACGGTGCCACTTTCTGCCATCAAAAAGTGCTCTCAGCGGAAGCCTTTGGGTACACCTGAACTCCCTGGGGGAGCCTTTACGCAACCCCACACTCAACAGGACTCTGCGTCTTCACTCTTTCCTAACAACCCTAAACATAACCCTAACCGCAACAAGAAGCTGAACCCGAGTTAGACCCGAAAAAACACGTACGGTGCCACTTTCTGCCATCAAAAAGTGCTCTCAGCGGAAGCCTTTGGGTACACCTGAACTCCCTGGGGGAGCCTTTACGCAACCCCACACTCAACAGGACTCTGCGTCTTCACTCTTTCCTAACAACCCTAAACATAACCCTAACCGGAACAAGAAGCTGAACCCGAGTTAGACCCGAAAAATCACGTACGGTGCCACTTTCTGCCATCAAAAAGTGCTCTCAGCGGAAGCCTTTGGGTACACCTGAACTCCCTGGGGGAGCCTTTACGCAACCCCACACTCAACAGGACTCTGCGTCTTCACTCTTTCCTAACAACCCTAAACATAACCCTAACCGGAACAAGAAGCTGAACCCGAGTTAGACCCGAAAAATCAGGTACGGTGCCACTTTCTGCCATCAAAAAGTTTTCTCAGCGGAAGCCTTTGGGTACACCTGAACTCCCTGGGGGAGCCTTTACGCAACCCCACACTCAACAGGACTCTGCGTCTTCACTCTTTCCTAACAACCCTAAACATAACCCTAACCACAACAGGAAGCTGAACCCGAGTTAGACCCGAAAAAACACGTACGGTGCCACTTTCTGCCATCAAAAAGTGCTCTCAGCGGAAGCCTTTGGGTACACCTGAACTCCCTGGGGGAGCCTTTACGCAACCCCACACTCAACAGGACTCTGCGTCTTCACTCTTTCCTAACAACCCTAAACATAACCCTAACCGCAAGAGAAAACTGAACCTGAGTTAGACCCGAAAAAACACGTACGGTGCCACTTTCTGCCATCAAAAAGTGCTCTCAGCGGAAGCCTTTGGGTACACCTGAACTCCCTGGGGGAGCCTTTACGCAACCCCACACTCAACAGGACTCTGCCTCTTCACTCTTTCCTAACAACCCTAAACATAACCCTAACCGGAACAAGAAGCTGAACCCGAGTTAGACCCGAAAAAACACGTACGGTGCCACTTTCTGCCATCAAAAAGTGCTCTCAGCGGAAGCCTTTGGGTACACCTGAACTCCCTGGGGGAGCCTTTACGCAACCCCACACTCAACAGGACTCTGCGTCTTCACTCTTTCCTAACAACCCTAAACATAACCCTAACCGGAACAAGAAGCTGAACCAGAGTTAGACCCGAAAAAACACGCACGGTGCCACTTTCTGCCATCAAAAAGTGCTCTCAGCGGAAGCCTTTGGGTACACCTGAACTCCCTGGGGGAGCCTTTACGCAACCCCACACTCAACAGGACTCTGCGTCTTCACTCTTTCCTAACAACCCTAAACATAACCCTAACCGCAACAAGAAGCTGAACCCGAGTTAGACCCGAAAAAACACGTACGGTGCCACTTTCTGCCATCAAAAAGTGCTCTCAGCGGAAGCCTTTGGGTACACCTGAACTCCCTGGGGGAGCCTTTACGCAACCCCACACTCAACAGGACTCTGCGTCTTCACTCTTTCCTAACAACCCTAAACATAACCCTAACCGGAACAAGAAGCTGAACCCGAGTTAGACCCGAAAAATCACGTACGGTGCCACTTTCTGCCATCAAAAAGTGCTCTCAGCGGAAGCCTTTGGGTACACCTGAACTCCCTGGGGGAGCCTTTACGCAACCCCACACTCAACAGGACTCTGCCTCTTCACTCTTTCCTAACAACCCTAAACATAACCCTAACCGGAACAAGAAGCTGAACCCGAGTTAGACCCGAAAAAACACGTATGGTGCCACTTTCTGCCATCAAAAAGTGCTCTCAGCGGAAGCCTTTGGGTACACCTGAACTCCCTGGGGGAGCCTTTACGCAACCCCACACTCAACAGGACTCTGCGTCTTCACTCTTTCCTAACAACCCTAAACATAACCCTAACCGGAACAAGAAGCTGAACCCGAGTTAGACCCGAAAAATCAGGTACGGTGCCACTTTCTGCCATCAAAAAGTTTTCTCAGCGGAAGCCTTTGGGTACACCTGAACTCCCTGGGGGAGCCTTTACGCAACCCCACACTCAACAGGACTCTGCGTCTTCACTCTTTCCTAACAACCCTAAACATAACCCTAACCACAACAGGAAGCTGAACCCGAGTTAGACCCGAAAAAACACGTACGGTGCCACTTTCTGCCATCAAAAAGTGCTCTCAGCGGAAGCCTTTGGGTACACCTGAACTCCCTGGGGGAGCCTTTACGCAACCCCACACTCAACAGGACTCTGCGTCTTCACTCTTTCCTAACAACCCTAAACATAACCCTAACCGGAACAAGAAGCTGAACCAGAGTTAGACCCGAAAAAACACGCACGGTGCCACTTTCTGCCATCAAAAAGTGCTCTCAGCGGAAGCCTTTGGGTACACCTGAACTCCCTGGGGGAGCCTTTACGCAACCCCACACTCAACAGGACTCTGCGTCTTCACTCTTTCCTAACAACCCTAAACATAACCCTAACCGCAACAAGAAGCTGAACCCGAGTTAGACCCGAAAAAACACGTACGGTGCCACTTTCTGCCATCAAAAAGTGCTCTCAGCGGAAGCCTTTGGGTACACCTGAACTCCCTGGGGGAGCCTTTACGCAACCCCACACTCAACAGGACTCTGCGTCTTCACTCTTTCCTAACAACCCTAAACATAACCCTAACCGGAACAAGAAGCTGAACCCGAGTTAGACCCGAAAAATCACGTACGGTGCCACTTTCTGCCATCAAAAAGTGCTCTCAGCGGAAGCCTTTGGGTACACCTGAACTCCCTGGGGGAGCCTTTACGCAACCCCACACTCAACAGGACTCTGCGTCTTCACTCTTTCCTAACAACCCTAAACATAACCCTAACCGGAACAAGAAGCTGAACCCGAGTTAGACCCGAAAAAACACGTACGGTGCCACTTTCTGCCATCAAAAAGTGCTCTCAGCGGAAGCCTTTGGGTACACCTGAACTCCCTGGGGGAGCCTTTACGCAACCCCACACTCAACAGGACTCTGCGTCTTCACTCTTTCCTAACAACCCTAAACATAACCCTAACCGCAACAAGAAGCTGAACCCGAGTTAGACCCGAAAAAACACGTACGGTGCCACTTTCTGCCATCAAAAAGTGCTCTCAGCGGAAGCCTTTGGGTACACCTGAACTCCCTGGGGGAGCCTTTACGCAACCCCACACTCAACAGGACTCTGCGTCTTCACTCTTTCCTAACAACCCTAAACATAACCCTAACCGCAACAGGAAGCTGAACCCGAGCTAGACCCCAAAAAACACGTACGGTGCCACTTTCTGCCATCAAAAAGTGCTCTCAGCGGAAGCCTTTGGGTACACCTGAACTCCCTGGGGGAGCCTTTACGCAACCCCACACTCAACAGGACTCTGCGTCTTCACTCTTTCCTAACAACCCTAAACATAACCCTAACCGGAACAAGAAGCTGAACCCGAGTTAGACCCGAAAAAACACGCACGGTGCCACTTTCTGCCATCAAAAAGTGCTCTCAGCGGAAGCCTTTGGGTACACCTGAACTCCCTGGGGGAGCCTTTACGCAACCCCGCACTCAACAGGACTCTGCGTCTTCACTCTTTCCTAACAACCCTAAACATAACCCTAACCGCAACAAGAAGCTGAACCCGAGTTAGACCCGAAAAAACACGCACGGTGCCACTTTCTGCCATCAAAAAGTGCTCTCAGCGGAAGCCTTTGGGTACACCTGAACTCCCTGGGGGAGCCTTTACGCAACCCCACACTCAACAGGACTCTGCCTCTTCACTCTTTGCTAACAACCCTAAACATAACCCTAACCGGAACAAGAACCTGAACCCGAGTTAGACCCGAAAAAACACGTACGGTGCCACTTTCTGCCATCAAAAAGTGCTCTCAGCGGAAGCCTTTGGGTACACCTGAACTCCCTGGGGGAGCCTTTACGCAACCCCACACTCAACACGACTCTGCGTCTTCACTCTTTCCTAACAACCCTAAACATAACCCTACCTGGAACAAGAACCTGAACCCGAGTTAGACCCGAAAAAACACGCACGGTGCCACTTTCTGCCATCAAAAAGTGCTCTCAGCGGAAGCCTTTGGGTACACCTGAACTCCCTGGGGGAGCCTTTACGCAACCCCACACTCAACAGGACTCTGCGTCTTCACTCTTTCCTAACAACCCTAAACATAACCCTAACCGCAAGAGAAAACTGAACCTGAGTTAGACCCGAAAAAACACGTACGGTGCCACTTTCTGCCATCAAAAAGTGCTCTCAGCGGAAGCCTTTGGGTACACCTGAACTCCCTGGGGGAGCCTTTACGCAACCCCACACTCAACAGGACTCTGCCTCTTCACTCTTTCCTAACAACCCTAAACATAACCCTAACCGGAACAAGAAGCTGAACCCGAGTTAGACCCGAAAAAACACGTACGGTGCCACTTTCTGCTATCAAAAAGTGCTCTCAGCGGAAGCCTTTGGGTACACCTGAACTCCCTGGGGGAGCCTTTACGCAACCCCACACTCAACAGGACTCTGCGTCTTCACTCTTTCCTAACAACCCTAAACATAACCCTAACCGGAACAAGAAGCTGAACCAGAGTTAGACCCGAAAAAACACGCACGGTGCCACTTTCTGCCATCAAAAAGTGCTCTCAGCGGAAGCCTTTGGGTACACCTGAACTCCCTGGGGGAGCCTTTACGCAACCCCACACTCAACAGGACTCTGCGTCTTCACTCTTTCCTAACAACCCTAAACATAACCCTAACCGCAACAAGAAGCTGAACCCGAGTTAGACCCGAAAAAACACGTACGGTGCCACTTTCTGCCATCAAAAAGTGCTCTCAGCGGAAGCCTTTGGGTACACCTGAACTCCCTGGGGGAGCCTTTACGCAACCCCACACTCAACAGGACTCTGCGTCTTCACTCTTTCCTAACAACCCTAAACATAACCCTAACCGGAACAGGAAGCTGAACCCGAGTTAGACCCAAAAAAACACGCACGGTGCCACTTTCTGCCATCAAAAAGTGCTCTCAGCGGAAGCCTTTGGGTACACCTGAACTCCCTGGGGGAGCCTTTACGCAACCCCACACTCAACAGGACTCTGCCTCTTCACTCTTTCCTAACAACCCTAAACATAACCCTAACCGGAACAGGAAGCTGAACCCGAGTTAGACCCGAAAAAACACGTACGGTGCCACTTTCTGCCATCAAAAAGTGCTCTCAGCGGAAGCCTTTGGGTACACCTGAACTCCCTGGGGGAGCCTTTACGCAACCCCACACTCAACAGGACTCTGCGTCTTCACTCTTTCCTAACAACCCTAAACATAACCCTAACCGGAACAAGAAGCTGAACCCGAGTTAGACCCGAAAAATCACGTACGGTGCCACTTTCTGCCATCAAAAAGTGCTCTCAGCGGAAGCCTTTGGGTACACCTGAACTCCCTGGGGGAGCCTTTACGCAACCCCACACTCAACAGGACTCTGCGTCTTCACTCTTTCCTAACAACCCTAAACATAACCCTAACCACAACAAGAAGCTGAACCCGAGTTAGACCCGAAAAAACACGTACGGTGCCACTTTCTGCCATCAAAAAGTGCTCTCAGCGGAAGCCTTTGGGTACACCTGAACTCCCTGGGGGAGCCTTTACGCAACCCCACACTCAACAGGACTCTGCGTCTTCACTCTTTCCTAACAACCCTAAACATAACCCTAACCGGAACAAGAAGCTGAACCCGAGTTAGACCCGAAAAAACACGCACGGTGCCACTTTCTGCCATCAAAAAGTGCTCTCAGCGGAAGCCTTTGGGTACACCTGAACTCCCTGGGGGAGCCTTTACGCAACCCCACACTCAACAGGACTCTGCGTCTTCACTCTTTCCTAACAACCCTAAACATAACCCTACCTGGAACAAGAACCTGAACCCGAGTTAGACCCGAAAAAACACGCACGGTGCCACTTTCTGCCATCAAAAAGTGCTCTCAGCGGAAGCCTTTGGGTACACCTGAACTCCCTGGGGGAGCCTTTACGCAACCCCACACTCAACAGGATTCTGCGCCTTCACTCTTTCCTAACAACCCTAAACATAACCCTAACCGCAACAAGAAGCTGAACCCGAGTTACAACCGAAAAAACACGTACGGTGCCACTTTCTGCCATCAAAAAGTGCTCTCATTGGAAGCCTTTGGGTACACCTGAACTCCCTGGGGGAGCCTTTACGCAACCCCACTGTCAACACGACTCTTCGTCTTCACTCTTTCCTAACAACCCTAAACATAACCCTACCTGGAACAAGAACCTGAACCTGAGTTAGACCCGAAAAAACACGTACGGTGCCACTTTCGGCCATCAAAAAGTGCTCTCAGCAGAAGCCTTTGGCCACACCTGAACTCCCTGGGGGAGCCTTTACGCAACCCCACACTCAACAGGACTCTGCGCCTTCACTCTTTCCAAACAACCCTAAACATAACCCTAACCGGAACAAGAAGCTGAACCAGAGTTAGACCCGAAAAAACACGCACGGTGCCACTTTCTGCCATCAAAAAGTGCTCTGAGCGGAAGCCTTTGGGTACACCTGAACTCCCTGGGGGAGCCTTTACGCAACCCCACACTCAACAGGACTCTGCGTCTTCACTCTTTCCTAACAACCCTAAACATAACCCTACCTGGAACAAGAACCTGAACCCGAGTTAGACCCGAAAAAACACGCACGGTGCCACTTTCTGCCATCAAAAAGTGCTCTCAGCGGAAGCCTTTGGGTACACCTGAACTCCCTGGGGGAGCCTTTACGCAACCCCACACTCAACAGGATTCTGCGCCTTCACTCTTTCCTAACAACCCTAAACATAACCCTAACCGCAACAAGAAGCTGAACCCGAGTTACAACCGAAAAAACACGTACGGTGCCACTTTCTGCCATCAAAAAGTGCTCTCATTGGAAGCCTTTGGGTACACCTGAACTCCCTGGGGGAGCCTTTACGCAACCCCACAGTCAACACGACTCTGCGTCTTCACTCTTTCCTAACAACCCTAAACATAACCCTACCTGGAACAAGAACCTGAACCTGAGTTAGACCCGAAAAAACACGTACGGTGCCACTTTCGGCCATCAAAAAGTGCTCTCAGCAGAAGCCTTTGGCCACACCTGAACTCCCTGGGGGAGCCTTTACGCAACCCCACACTCAACAGGACTCTGCGCCTTCACTCTTTCCAAACAACCCCAAACATAACCCTAACCGGAACAAGAAGCTGAACCCGAGTTAGACCGGAAAAATCACGTACGGTGCCACTTTCTGCCATCAAAAAGTGCTCTCAGCGGAAGCCTTTGGGTACACCTGAACTCCCTGGGGGAGCCTTTACGCAACCCCACACTCAACAGGACTCTGCGTCTTCACTCTTTCCTAACAACCCTAAACATAACCCTAACCGCAACAAGAAGCTGAACCCGAGTTAGACCCGAAAAAACACGTACGGTGCCACTTTCTGCCATCAAAAAGTGCTCTCAGCGGAAGCCTTTGGGTACACCTGAACTCCCTGGGGGAGCCTTTACGCAACCCCACACTCAACAGGACTCTGCGTCTTCACTCTTTCCTAACAACCCTAAACATAACCCTAACCGCAACAAGAAGCTGAACCCGAGTTAGACCCGAAAAAACACGCACGGTGCCACTTTCTGCCATCAAAAAGTGCTCTCAGCGGAAGCCTTTGGGTACACCTGAACTCCCTGGGGGAGCCTTTACGCAACCCCACACTCAACAGGACTCTGCGTCTTCACTCTTTCCTAACAACCCTAAACATAACCCTAACCGCAACAAGAAGCTGAACCCGAGTTAGACCCGAAAAAACACGCACAGTGCCACTTTCTGCCATCAAAAAGTGCTCTCAGCGGAAGCCTTTGGGTACACCTGAACTCCCTGGGGGAGCCTTTACGCAACCCCACACTCAACAGGACTCTGCGTCTTCACTCTTTCCTAACAACCCTAAACATAACCCTAACCGGAACAAGAAGCTGAACCCGAGTTAGACCCGAAAAATCACGTAAAGTGCCACTTTCTGCCATCAAAAAGTGCTCTCATTGGAAGCCTTTGGGTACACCTGAACTCCCTGGGGGAGCCTTTACGCAACCCCACACTCAACAGGACTCTGCGTCTTCACTCTTTCCTAACAACCCTAAACATAACCCTAACCACAACAAGAAGCTGAACCCGAGTTAGACCCGAAAAAACACGTACGGTGCCACTTTCTGCCATCAAAAAGTGCTCTCAGCGGAAGCCTTTGGGTACACCTGAACTCCCTGGGGGAGCCTTTACGCAACCCCACACTCAACAGGACTCTGCGTCTTCACTCTTTCCTAACAACCCTAAACATAACCCTAACCGGAACAAGAAGCTGAACCCGAGTTAGACCCGAAAAAACACGCACGGTGCCACTTTCTGCCATCAAAAAGTGCTCTCATTGGAAGCCTTTGGGTACACCTGAACTCCCTGGGGGAGCCTTTACGCAACCCCACACTCAACAGGACTCTGCGTCTTCACTCTTTCCTAACAACCCTAAACATAACCCTACCTGGAACAAGAACCTGAACCCGAGTTAGACCCGAAAAAACACGCACGGTGCCACTTTCTGCCATCAAAAAGTGCTCTCAGCGGAAGCCTTTGGGTACACCTGAACTCCCTGGGGGAGCCTTTACGCAACCCCACACTCAACAGGATTCTGCGCCTTCACTCTTTCCTAACAACCCTAAACATAACCCTAACCGCAACAAGAAGCTGAACCCGAGTTACAACCGAAAAAACACGTACGGTGCCACTTTCTGCCATCAAAAAGTGCTCTCATTGGAAGCCTTTGGGTACACCTGAACTCCCTGGGGGAGCCTTTACGCAACCCCACTGTCAACACGACTCTTCGTCTTCACTCTTTCCTAACAACCCTAAACATAACCCTACCTGGAACAAGAACCTGAACCTGAGTTAGACCCGAAAAAACACGTACGGTGCCACTTTCGGCCATCAAAAAGTGCTCTCAGCAGAAGCCTTTGGCCACACCTGAACTCCCTGGGGGAGCCTTTACGCAACCCCACACTCAACAGGACTCTGCGCCTTCACTCTTTCCAAACAACCCTAAACATAACCCTAACCGGAACAAGAAGCTGAACCAGAGTTAGACCCGAAAAAACACGCACGGTGCCACTTTCTGCCATCAAAAAGTGCTCTCAGCGGAAGCCTTTGGGTACACCTGAACTCCCTGGGGGAGCCTTTACGCAACCCCACACTCAACAGGACTCTGCGTCTTCACTCTTTCCTAACAACCCTAAACATAACCCTACCTGGAACAAGAACCTGAACCCGAGTTAGACCCGAAAAAACACGCACGGTGCCACTTTCTGCCATCAAAAAGTGCTCTCAGCGGAAGCCTTTGGGTACACCTGAACTCCCTGGGGGAGCCTTTACGCAACCCCACACTCAACAGGATTCTGCGCCTTCACTCTTTCCTAACAACCCTAAACATAACCCTAACCGCAACAAGAAGCTGAACCCGAGTTACAACCGAAAAAACACGTACGGTGCCACTTTCTGCCATCAAAAAGTGCTCTCATTGGAAGCCTTTGGGTACACCTGAACTCCCTGGGGGAGCCTTTACGCAACCCCACAGTCAACACGACTCTGCGTCTTCACTCTTTCCTAACAACCCTAAACATAACCCTACCTGGAACAAGAACCTGAACCTGAGTTAGACCCGAAAAAACACGTACGGTGCCACTTTCGGCCATCAAAAAGTGCTCTCAGCAGAAGCCTTTGGCCACACCTGAAATCCCTGGGGGAGCCTTTACGCAACCCCACACTCAACAGGACTCTGCGCCTTCACTCTTTCCAAACAACCCCAAACATAACCCTAACCGGAACAAGAAGCTGAACCCGAGTTAGACCGGAAAAATCACGTACGGTGCCACTTTCTGCCATCAAAAAGTGCTCTCAGCGGAAGCCTTTGGGTACACCTGAACTCCCTGGGGGAGCCTTTACGCAACCCCACACTCAACAGGACTCTGCGTCTTCACTCTTTCCTAACAACCCTAAACATAACCCTAACCGCAACAAGAAGCTGAACCCGAGTTAGACCCGAAAAAACACGTACGGTGCCACTTTCTGCCATCAAAAAGTGCTCTCAGCGGAAGCCTTTGGGTACACCTGAACTCCCTGGGGGAGCCTTTACGCAACCCCACACTCAACAGGACTCTGCGTCTTCACTCTTTCCTAACAACCCTAAACATAACCCTAACCGGAACAGGAAGCTGAACCCGAGTTAGACCCGAAAAAACACGCACGGTGCCACTTTCTGCCATCAAAAAGTGCTCTCAGCGGAAGCCTTTGGGTACACCTGAACTCCCTGGGGGAGCCTTTACGCAACCCCACACTCAACAGGACTCTGCGTCTTCACTCTTTCCTAACAACCCTAAACATAACCCTAACCGCAACAAGAAGCTGAACCCGAGTTAGACCCGAAAAAACACGCACAGTGCCACTTTCTGCCATCAAAAAGTGCTCTCAGCGGAAGCCTTTGGGTACACCTGAACTCCCTGGGGGAGCCTTTACGCAACCCCACACTCAACAGGACTCTGCGTCTTCACTCTTTCCTAACAACCCTAAACATAACCCTAACCGGAACAAGAAGCTGAACCCGAGTTAGACCCGAAAAATCACGTAAAGTGCCACTTTCTGCCATCAAAAAGTGCTCTCATTGGAAGCCTTTGGGTACACCTGAACTCCCTGGGGGAGCCTTTACGCAACCCCACACTCAACAGGACTCTGCGCCTTCACTCTTTCCTAACAACCCTAAACATAACCCTAGCCGGAACAAGAACCTGAACCCGAGTTAGACCCGAAAAAACACGTACGGTGCCACTTTCTGCCATCAAAAAGTGCTCTCAGCGGAAGCCTTTGGGTACACCTGAACTCCCTGGGGGAGCCTTTACGCAACCCCACACTCAACAGGACTCTGCGTCTTCACTCTTTCCTAAAAACCCTAAACATAACCCTAACCGCAACAAGAAGCTGAACCCGAGTTAGACCCCAAAAAACACGCACGGTGCCACTTTCTGCCATCAAAAAGTGCTCTCAGCGGAAGCCTTTGGGTACACCTGAACTCCCTGGGGGAGCCTTTACGCAACCCCACATTCAACAGGATTCTGCGCCTTCACTCTTTCCTAACAACCCTAAACATAACCCTAACCGCAACAAGAAGCTGAACCCGAGTTACACCCGAAAAAACACGTACGGTGCCACTTTCTGCCATCAAAAAGTGCTCTCAGCGGAAGCCTTTGGGTACACCTGAACTCCCTGGGGGAGCCTTTACGCAACCCCACACTCAACAGGACTCTGCGTCCTCACTCTTTCCTAACAACCCTAAACATAACCCTAACCGGAACAAGAAGCTGAACCCGAGTTAGACCCGAAAAAACACGTACGGTGCCACATTCGGCCATCAAAAAGTGCTCTCAGCAGAAGCCTTTGGGTACACCTGAACTCCCTGGGGGAGCCTTTACGCAACCCCACACTCAACAGGACTCTGCGCCTTCACTCTTTCCAAACAACCCCAAACATAACCCTAACCGGAACAAGAAGCTGAACCCGAGTTAGACCCGAAAAAACACGTACGGTGCCACTTTCTGCCATCAAAAAGTGCTCTCAGCGGAAGCCTTTGGGTACACCTGAACTCCCTGGGGGAGCCTTTACGCAACCCCACACTCAACAGGACTCTGCGTCTTCACTCTTTCCTAACAACCCTAAACATAACCCTAACCGGAACAAGAAGCTGAACCCGAGTTAGACCCGAAAAAACACGCACGGTGCCACTTTCTGCCATCAAAAAGTGCTCTCAGCGGAAGCCTTTGGGTACACCTGAACTCCCTGGGGGAGCCTTTACGCAACCCCACACTCAACAGGACTCTGCCTCTTCACTCTTTGCTAACAACCCTAAACGTAACCCTAACCGCAACAAGAAGCTGAACCCGAGTTAGACCCGAAAAAACACGTACGGTGCCACTTTCTGCCATCAAAAAGTGCTCTCAGCAGAAGCCTTTGGGTACACCTGAACTCCCTGGGGGAGCCTTTACGCAACCCCACACTCAACAGGACTCTGCACCTTCAATCTTTCCAAACAATTAAAACCCTAACCCTACACCTAACCCTAACCATAACCCTAATCCTAAACCCTAAATCTACCCCTCACCTTTATCATAAACCTAACCCAAAACCCTAAACCCTAACCGCATCCCTAACACTAACCCTAACCTTAACAAAAACCCTGAACCCTAAACCCTAAACTCTAAACCCTAACCTTAACCCTAAACCTAACCCTAGCCCTAGGCCTAACCCTAAATTTAACCGTAGCCCTAAACTTAAACCTAAACCTAACCCTAACCCTAAACCCTAAACCTAACCCTAACCCTAATCCCCACCCTTACCTGGCCTTCCGCCCTAATATTAGGCCTAACCCCTAACCCTACGGCACCCACGGATCTAACCCTATCCCCCACCCCAAAAAACTCTAGAAACCCTAACCCTAAGAACCCTTACAGCCCTAACCCAATAAAACTTACCACACTAAAGCCCTGAAGACCTATGCCTAAACCCCCTAACCCTAAAAATTAAGACCCTCTAAACCCTAACCCAAAAAATTAAGACTCTCAAGGCCCTAACCCTGGAGCCCCTAACCTTAAAAACAAACAAAAATTGAGACCTTAAAACCCTAACCCTAAATACCTTACCATAAATAAAACCCTATGACCCTAACCCCTAAAAACCCTATCAACACTAAAACCCCAAAAAACTTTAAAACCTTAACACACTAACCCCCAAACCCTAACCCTTTAACTCCAACCCTAACAACCTTAAAATCCTAACCCTAAACCCTGGAAATCCTAATCCTGAAACCCAACCCTAGTGCCTTAGCCCTGAAACCTTAAAACCCTAACACCTTGTTAAAAACACTCTGTAACCAACAACATAGGCTCAGGCAAGGATCTCAGTGAGGTAGCATTTTTATTCACGAGTGCAATGGCAGGTGTCCCACAAGCCACGTACTAGTTCCATAACACAGTTTATATAAATTTTTTGTTTCCTCTCGGTGACCAGGACCCTCCCCAGTTTCCCAATTGACCAGGTAATCCATGTTCACAATCTATCCAGTGCTTCACAGAAAATACACAGCTGCTGGCCTGTTACAAGTCAATTTTCTTTTTTTCTTGACTGTTTTCCTCTTTGAGGTGGTAATGTTTCTTACACCGTGATTTCCACCCAATTGCTCTAAGGATTCTGGTTGTCTGCATTTTACAAGGTTGTCTGGTAAGCTTTCTTATCACTGCAAGCATATATCAATACCACCTTCCCTCCCTCTAAACGATGTAACTCTGTGCAAAAACATTTTTATTCCCACAGCCTTGATCCCCTTACCCTAAAATCCTTATTCCCTTTAACCCTAACAACTCTAACCACAACCCTAACCCTTCATATCAACTCCCCAACGCTAACGACACTAATGACCCAAATCCCAAACTGCCCCTAACCCCAGGCAACTGACAAAGAAACTGACACATAGCTGAAAACTACAAAAAAGGCAAAACCCTGGATACACACCCCAAATCACAAACATGCGACCAAAATGCTACAAAAAAGCCCCAGACGCAGGCCCCAAGCACTACAGCTAGGCCCCAGAAGCTCAAGACACATCCCAAAGCCAAAATGCAAGCCCCAAACGCTACAGAAGAGCCCCCAAACACCAGACGCAGGCTGCAGAAGTCTACAAGCAGGCCCCAACCACACCCGGATGCAGACCCCAACTGTTCACAAGCAGCTCCCAACCCCCCCCATGAACTGGACCCCACCCCACCCAGATGCAGGCCCCAGCCCCAGCCCCCACGCCCCAGACTCTGGCCCCAAAGGTGTACAACCAGCTCCCAACTGCCCCCCTCAAAGGGAGGCTCCAAAGCCCACCAGAAGACCCTAGAGTGTAAAAGCAGCTCCCACCCCCCCCAGCACAGGCCCCAACCCCCCCCAGACACAGGCCCCAAAGGTGTACAAGCAACTCCCCACCCTCCCCAGAGGCACACCCCAAAGGTGTACAAACAGCCCCAACCCCCCAAGACCCAGACCCCTACAGTGTACAAGCAGCTCCCACCCCCCCCAGACGCAGGCCCCACCAAAGGTGTACAAGCAGGCCCCTACAGTATACAAGCAGCTCACAACCACCCCCCCAGAGGCAGGCCCCAACCCCCTCCAGATGCAAGCCCCAAAGGTGGACAAGCAGCTCCCAACCCCCTCCAGATGCAGATCCCTACATTGTACAAGCAGCTCCCAACACCTGCCCCCAAACGCAAGCCCATACTGTGTACAAGCAGCTCCCAACCCCCACAGATACAGATCCCTACATTGTAGGAGCAGCTTCCAACCCCCCAGATGCAGGCCCTGACCCCCCCCAGCCACAGTCCCCAAAGGTGTACAAGCAACTCCCAACCCCCCCCCCAGATGCAAGCCCCTAAGGTGTACAAGCAGCTCCACACCCCCCCAAGACACTGGCCCCAAAAGCCTAAATATATGCCAAGAAAGTATTAATGCAAGTGCCAAATGCTACAGACAGGCCCAAAAGCACAGGCCCCAGATGCTCGAGGCCGAGACGTAACTTGGCTTTCTGAATTACTGGAAAGCGGCTTTCGTTCTCAGCGAGGTGTGCACAGGCTAGACAGGATGGGGCTTCAGGCACCTCTTCACCTGTGGAAACACACTGCCATCAGGCACTGCCATGCCAGACAAGCTTTTTCTGTTAAAACACCCTTCTCAGATGCCCTGCGGCATTCAAGTGACCTGCTTTGCTCCAATTCTAAAGACTAGTGTCACAGCCCACCTTGCCTGTGGCACCTGATGAACAGAAGAGAAAGCAACCATACCGTTTGGAAACCGTCACTGCACGTGCTGCTCCTTGATGCTCTGTAACCTCTTCTCAAATCCTCAGCCACTTCTGTGTAGAGCCTGCCATGACACCTGAAAAGCAAAATGGATACCCTTCGCAGTCACCTTGCGCAACTTGGCCATTCTGCTCCAACCCCACTCACGACCAGCCTGCCCTTCTAGTGCTGCTCTTCAGAGTGCAGCTTGGCCCTTCTGAGTCTGTGCAAGGCACCTGCGAAAGAAAAAGAAAAGCATAGACCACGGCAGCATCCAAAGCCGCAGCACAGCTAGGACAGGTACTCTCATCTGCTCCCTTACTCTGCCCCCTCACCTGCCCTCGAGGCAGATGCTTCCATCTTAAGCCAGCTACAACACCACTGGAATATAAACAGGACTTTAACTGTATTTTGTGTAGTTCAGTAACTGCAGTGACAACCGCACCCCTAAAATAACTGCTACATCTGTTCATCGCTCACCTTGCTAAAAGCAGCTCTGGACGTGAAGTCCCATGTTGTACACTGTGTTTCAGCTTTAACAAATGAAAACAGTCAGAAGATAATCATTCAGATGCCAGCATTAGCACCCATCCCTCAACAACACAAGGGACCCCATGGCTAATTTTATCATTTCAAAACAGCAGCCCCCTTGCCTCAGCACCTGGAAAGTAGATCAAGCCAGTCACCAGGTTGCCTACTGAGTCCTTGACAGTTCCAGAAGGAGCTCTTTCCTGTGACCAGTTCCTCCTAAGGTTTACCCCTCTACTGGGGAGGGGAAAGAAATAAAAATAAAAAAAATCAAAACCTGTATCTGCAAGCTTTCAAGATTCAATGACAGACCTCTCCTCTAGCACTATTCAAGCACTATGTGAACAGCTGCTCGCAAGCAGCTCAGGTCTCCCCCTCCACATTTGCCAAACACCACGGAGATGACTCTGTGCCAGCTGCCCTTCAGTACGTGCCCAGAGGCAGACCAGATGTCTTTGCCGAAACAGTCTGGACAATGTATTAGTACACCGATGGACCGCCACGGTAGCTACCATCACTAACTGCCAGGCAGGACAGCTCCAGGCCAAACACACACAGAGGCACGCTACAAACATTACGAACAAAACACAGAACACAAGGCGCTAAAAAAAATGACTCCCAGAGGGAAGCCCCACAGCAACAGCAAGTCAGAACAGGTGCTCTGCAGCAGCAGACCCAAGGAGAGACTCAAATGTCACGACCTGCAACTGGAAGCAACTGCCAGAACTGGGATGATGGAGGCATACAAAGCCTGCCTTTAAGACAAGAGACCAGAAGGATGGGGAGTGCAAACCCCGGAAGAAAAATGCTTCGGAAATGAACTCCCAAGACAGAGCTCCTGATGAAGCCCACATGACTTCCGCAACAGCGAGGATGGAAACAGATGCCATCTGAAACCGAATATGATGCACAAGACCTGAAACACATCTGCGCTTTAAGCTGTGACTGCCAGTCAAGAAGTGCTCAGATCAGCCCTACGATGATGAAACAAGCATTTAGGACCTTTGGTGTGGCTACCGAGTTGCCCATCTAATCCATCCAATGGAAGAAGGCAATGAGGATATCAAGACCTGAGGAGCGCGTAACATATGATGATCACATCAAGAAACATTTGATACAAAAAGTTACACGCACAGAAGAAATGATCTCTTTAGGCTCCTGCTGCAAGACAAGAAATGCTCAGCTTCCGATTGAGCATCAGCGTTATTCCAGTGAGGTCAAGTGTTCTACACCCTCAGGATGGCTTCCCCAGGGCCTGCCAAGCGCCAAGAGCAACAGCGCAGCACAGACAACAGAACACAGGCACCAAGCTGGAACTGCCCTGCCTGGCACGTGCTCAAGCCTTACCTGACGGAATCCCAACCCCCCCCCCCACACTGTCTGACCGTAATCAATCCTAAAAGGCCCCATCCACTGCAATGACTTAAAAGCACAGACCCTCGCCCTATGTGTGCATTCAAAACCCAAAAGCAAGCATAGCACTTGCCCCACAACTTACCTTGGGAATGATGGGAGGCAGGTTCCATCCTCATCAAGGAACACGAAGGCTAGCCAGGACATTGCTTCCGGCACGAGGCTCCTCTTCACCTGCAGAAATAAAGTGCCATCAAGCACTGGCACACCAGCCAAACTTCTTCCAGTGAAACACCCACCTCAAAAACAAAACAGTAGTCCACTGACCTGCTCTGCTACTGAGGTCAGATAGACCAACTCCAGACAACTGCCCGCCTTCCCCCGCCAACCACCCCCAAACACACAGTATTTGCCCCTGGACTTAATTCTCAAGGGTCAGAATCCATCCTCAAGGTGGACCACAGAGGCCAACTAGGATGTTCCCAGTATCTTCTTTGTCCCCGAAAAAGAGGAGTCACCAAGAGGTGGGACCAATAGACTACCAAACCAAAACCAATGCCCTTTTTCCAACTTTTCTCCACTCACCTTCCCGATCCAGGCTTAGCGCTTCCATTTACTGTGCTGAGCCAAGGTCACCTAGCTTAAACCAAGGAGAAAGAATGAACAAGCGTGACAATCCACAAAACAGTCTATACCCACTCCTCTTCTTTCCTCCCCTACCCCAACAGCCAAGCCCCAGACCCACGTTCCCCAACCCAGTACCACCTCTTTGCTCACCTAACATCCCAAGGAGATGCATCACACTCCCAGCTCCTCTGGCGCTGCGAGCATCTCCAACATTTCAGGAACTGGAACCGCTGACGCCTGGCGCACCTCAGGAACGTGGCAGGAGATGTACTCTGCTGTCGCAAGGTGCTTCCAAAGCCTGCCCAACAGGCAAAGCAGACTAACACAATCCACTGACCAACTCAGGGCCCACACTGCCGTCCCACTCACCCTCGTGCCTCATTCAAGTGTCCGTGCCCATGCCCTGGGCTACAAGAAACAAAAAGAGAAGGTCATATCTGTGATGGACACGCAAACAGTACAGCTCCTTGCAGAGGACTCAAACACAGAGATGAGAGCCAGAAAAAAAACAAACACCCTCAGGTCCACAAATGCCAAAAGGCCATGAATGCACAGCAGCCCCAACAGGGGTAATCAGACTTATCCTTTATAGATGAGACAGGTGACCCTGCTCAGTCTCTCCGTAATACTGCACTTATGCGGTCAAGCCCCTTCTGATGCGTACTGAAGCTCGTTCTGAAGCCTCTGGACAGTTACGCAAATGGCTTGATATACCTAGAGATTAAAAGATAACTCAAAAAAAAGGAACCGTACGCCACCATTTCCCAAAAACAAGTTAGCCGGCAACACCTCCTAAACTCACCTCTATTACGTGAATTCCAAGCACTTAAAATCTAGAAGGCTGCAACATCTAAAGACTCTACAGCCACACAAACCACAGGCAAAAGCTCCAAAACTATAACAAACTGTCCCTAACCCTGAAAAAGACTACACCTTACACGCCTACTGCTGCTGTTTTCAGATACATGCTTATACAGGGAGCTTCAGTGGTACTTTTCTCCTAAACCCTGCTCCATCACTTTGCGACTAAGGTTATAACTTCGATAATATTTGCCCTAATTCAGCAAAAATCATAAGGGACCCAGAACCACAAAGCAAACACACAAAGTAACACTGCCATCCTATCCGTACACATGCTATAACAATTACTCACCTGAAGAAGAGCTGCACGCAATACAAGCACCTATTACTAGATTGGTTTGCTCTAACAGATCCTACTGGTTGTTACCTCACAAAGATGGGCGTACCAGTCTCTACTTGGAAACGCATCGGTCCATAGACTCTTAACCACCTAAAGACCCCTGCAACTGACTGAAGGAAAACCAAAGCACTTACCCTAAAGTGCAGCCCAGGCAGAATGAGCTCTCTGATGGGATGCCTGTGAGTCAACTACCATTAGGCCCTGCCTGGAACCCAAAGCCAATCACCTGGGGAAGGGGAGGGGCAAAGCACAAGAAAGGAGAAAGAGGAGAAGCAGCAGCTGTGGTTTATTTATTGTTGCTTCAGCTTTGAATATTGAAAACACCTGCCTCAGGAACCAAACAGCATTCCAGTGACCTGCTTTGCTCCTATTCCAAAGACTAGGACAGTCCGCCTTGCCTGTGGCACCTGATAAGCAGAAGAGAAAGCAACCACAGCAGCAAAAGCCACAGCACCCTCAGGACAGTTACTCTCATCCCCTCCTTTACCTCAGCCGCTTACCTACCCCACATGGCAGATGCTTCCACCCGTTCTCTGAAGCCACCTAGAGCACCTCTAAAAGAGAAACTGGAATTTTACTCTATTGGATGTAGTTAAAAAAACTGCAGCGACAACCGCACCCCAAAAATAACACCTACCTCTGTTCATCACTCACCAGAGTCACTCCAGAGGTAGCTCGGGTTGTGACGTCCTGTACTGCACACTGCGTTTCAGCCTGAACAAAGGAAAACACAGTCAGAAGACAAACATTCAGCTGACAGCATTAGCACCCATCCCTCAACAACAGAAGTCACCCCACATTTAATGTTTCCGTTTCAAAACAGCAGTCCACTTGCCTCTGTACCTGCAAGTTAGATCCAAGCTCGAAAGGAACGGCCACCATCACCCATGCCACCTGGGAACACAGAAGGACAAAGTGACCACTGTGCTTGCAAGCCACCACCTGCCACACTGCTCCTCTGTCCCAAACAGCCTCACCTCAGACCCTCAGAGGGAAACACCTGAACATCTTCCCCTGTGGTGGTTTTACAGGGGTAGGCGACCGAGCTCCACCAAAACCGCTCTCTCCCTCTCCCTCCTCAAAGAAGAACAGGGAGAAAGTACAAGGAAAAAGGGCTCAAGGGTTGAGATAAGGATGAGGAGATTACACAGTAAATATCGTGATAAGCAAAACACACTCAGCATAGAAAGACAGAAAGATTTATTGCTTATTACTACACAATGTAGAGAAGCGAGAAACAAAGGAAAGCAACCAAAAGCACCTTCCCCCCCCTAACCATCCTCTTCCACCTTCTCCCCCCCAGCGGTGCAGGTGATCGGTGTTTATGGTCAGTCTATAGCGCTTCTTTGCCGCCACTCCTTCTCGGACGCCCTCATCCCCTGTGCTGTGGGGTTCCTCCCACAGGATGCAGTCCTTGGTCAACTGATCTGGCATGGCCTTCCCACAGGCAGCAGCTCTTCCAGAACTGTTCCAGATGTAGGTCCATACCACGGGGTCCATCCCTCAGGAGCAAACTGCTCCAACCTGGGTCCCCCACGGGCAGCAGCTCCTGCCAGCTCACCTGCTCCTGCGTGGTCTCCTCTCCACGGTCTACAGGTCCGGCCCGGAATCTGCACCGGCAAGGGTCTTCCACAGGCCGCAGCCTCCATCAGTGCAGGTCCACCTGCTCCACCGTGCTCTCCTCCACCAGCTGCAGCATGGAACCCTGCTCCACCGTGGTACTCCGTGGGCTGCAGGGGGACAGCCTGCTTCACCATGGTCCTCGCCACAGGCCGCAGGGGACTTCTGCTCCGGCACCTGGAGTACCTCTCCCCCTCCTTCTTCACTGACCTTGGCGCCTGCAAGGCTGTTCCTCACTCCTCTTGCTCTCCCAGCTGCTGCATGGCACAGCGTCTTTGTTTTTTTTTTTTTTTTTCCTGTCTTAAATATGCTCTCACAGACGTGCAAACAACATCACTTATTGGCTCCGCTCAGCAGCGGGGCCATTACCTAACATGGGGCAGCTTCTAGATTCTTCGCACAGAAGCCACCCCTAGAGCCCCCTGCTACCAAAACCTTGCCACATAAACCCACTACGTCCCTTCACTTTGGTTAAGGGACGACCAGGCTGACAGCACGCTCACCTTCCCTCACTGCTCCGTGACACGGGGATTTCCCTGTCCAAGACTGCACCAAGCACCTGCAGAGGCGAGGGAAAAGCACACCCTGAGGCACCTCACAGCCACAGCGGACCTGCTGCAATACCTCTCTCTTCCCAGCTCCTTTACTTCAGCTGCTCGTTAGCTCGATCTAAGATAAACGTGCCCGGGCGGCACCACACGAAAACGTGCCTGGGCGGCGCCGATCACAGACCTACCCTTTACAGATGAAAAAGGTAACTCTGATACGACCCTGCTCAGTCTCTTGGTAATACTGCGCCTACGTGGTCAAGCCTCTTGTAGTGTGTAATCAAGCTCTTTTTAGTCCTCTGGAGAGTTACACAAGTGCCTTCATACATCTAGAGATTCAAATATAACCCAAAAACACAAGTGGATCCCACCATCCCAAAAACAAGTGAGCCAGCAACCTCTGCTAAATATCCCTCTAGTAAGTGATTTCCAAGCACTTAAAATCTAGAAATCCATAGACTCCAACCTGCCCAAAGAACCCCTGCAACTGACTGAAGGAAAGCAAAGCACTTACCCCAAAGAGCAGCCCAGGCACAATGAACTCATGCAGTTGATGACTCATGCAGTTGATGGAGATTCTCCCTAGTCCTCCGTTTCACGTTGATGTATTTGTAAAAGGATTTTTTTTTACTGCCGTTAAAGACAACAAAAAATCCTTTTACAAATACATCAACGCGAAACGGAGGACTAGGGAGAATCTCCATCCTTTACTGGATGCGAGGGGAAACCTAGTTACTAAGGATGAGGAAAAGGCTGAGGTGCTTAATGCCGCCTTTGCCTCAGTCTTTAGCGGCAATACCGGTTGTTCTCCGGACACCCAGTGCCCTGAGCTGGTGGAAGGGGATGGGGAGCAGGATGTGGCCTTCGCTATCCATGAGGAAATGGTTGGCGACCTGCTACGGAGCTTGGATGTGCGCAAGTCGATGGGGCCGGATGGGATCCACCCAAGGGTACTGAGAGAACTGGCGGAGGAGCTGGCCGAGCCGCTTTCCATCATTTATCGGCAGTCCTGGCTATCGGGGGAGGTCCCGGTTGACTGGCGGCTAGCCAATGTGACGCCCATCTATAAGAAGGGCCGGAGGGCAGACCCGGGGAACTATAGGCCTGTCAGTTTGACCTCAGTGCCGGGGAAGCTCATGGAGCAGATTATCTTGAGGGTCATCACGCGGCACTTGCAGGGCAAGCAGGCGATCAGGCCCAGTCAGCATGGGTTTATGAAAGGCAGGTCCTGCTTGACGAACCTGATCTCCTTCTATGACCAAGTGACGCGCTTGGTGGATGAGGGAAAGGCTGTGGACGTGGTCTACCTTGACCTCAGTAAGGCTTTTGACACCGTTCCCCACAACATTCTCCTCGAGAAACTGGCTGCTCGGGGCTTGGACTGGCGTACGCTTTGCTGGGTTAGAAACTGGCTGGATGGCCGGGCCCAGAGAGTTGTGGTGAATGGAGTCAAATCTGGTTGGAGGCCGGTCACTAGTGGAGTCCCCCAGGGCTCGGTACTGGGGCCGGTCCTCTTTAATATCTTTATTGATGATCTGGATGAGGGCGTCCAGTGCACCCTCAGTAAGTTTGCAGACGACACCAAGCTAAGTGCGTGTGTCGATCTGCTCGAGGGCAGGAAGGCTCTGCAGGAGGACCTGGATAGGCTGGAGCGATGGGCTGAGGTCAACTGTATGAAGTTCAACAAGGCCAAGTGCCAGGTCCTGCACCTGGGCTGCAACAACCCCAAGCAGAGCTACAGGCTGGGAGATGAGTGGCTGGAAAGCTGCCTGGCCGAGAAGGACCTGGGAGTATTGGTGGATAGTCAGCTGAATATGAGCCAGCAGTGTGCCCAGGTGGCCAAGAAGGCCAACAGCATCCTGGCCTGTATAAGAAGCAGTGTGGCCAGCAGGCCGAGGGAAGTGATTGTGCCCCTGTACTCGGCTCTGGTGAGGCCGCACCTCGAGTACTGTGTTCAGTTTTAGGCCCCTCGCTACAGGAAGGACATGGACGTGCTCGAGCGAGTCCAGAGAAGGGCGACCAAGCTGGTGAGGGGTCTGGAGAACAAGTCTTACGAGGAGCGGCTGAGGGAGCTGGGCTTGTTCAGCCTGGAGAAGAGGAGGCTCAGGGGCGACCTCATCGCTCTCTACAGTTACCTGAAAGGAGGCTGTAGAGAGGTGGGGGTTGGTCTGTTCTCCCACGTGCCTGGTGACAGAACGAGGGGGAATGGGCTAAAGTTGCGACAGGGGAGTTTTAGGTTGGATGTTAGGAAGTACTTCTTTACCAAAAGGGTTATTAAGCATTGGAACGGGCTGCCCAGGGAGGTGGTGGAGTCACCATCCCTGGAGGTCTTTAAAAGACGTTTAGATGTAGAGCTTAGGGATATGGTTTAGTGGAGTACTTAGTGTTAGGTCAGAGGTTGGACTAGGTGATCTTGAGGTCTCTTCCAACCTAGAGAAATCTAGGAATCTGTGAACTCCCTAATGGCATACCTGGGGCTCATATACCATTTGGCCCCGCCCAGCACCCAAACCCAATCACCTGGGAAAGGGGAGGGGCAAAGCACAAGAAAGTAGAAAGAGAGCAGGAGCAACAGCTGTGGTGGTTTGTTTCTTGTTTCTGTTTACTGTGTTTTTTTTTTTTTAAATCTGGTTTAGCTCAATAGCATGCAGACTGCAGACAAGACAACTGGGGTGATTCTAGAAGCAACAATACCCGTGCTTTTGCTGCAGCTTTGAATATTGAAAGGACAATACGACCAAGCAACTGAATTTTTCTCAGCTGGAATTAGCTCAAACCTTCCTTTACAAAGAAAGAAAAATCTGGGAGCATAACAGATCACACGCCAAAACAAACAAAAAACACCAATTCCATGTAATAACATCACTCGCAGGAAAAATCACGTACTTGAGTAGGCTATCTGAAAACCAAAAGGCTATGCTGATGGGTCAAAACACACTACAGGACAACGGAGCCTGGCCCTCTGCTGCACCAGCTTAAAACTCATCCCTACACTCACCAAGGTGCAACCCCAGCCCAAACACAGACACACCATTTCAGCCTCAACACAGTTTTGGGAACTGCTGGAAAGCAGGCTTCATCCTCAGCGAGGCGTGCTCAGGCTCCACGGGATGGGGCTTCAGGCACCGCTTCACCTACTGAAGACGACCACCACCATCAGGAGCTGCCACGCCAGACCACCTTTTTCCTCTGCAACACCTTTCTCAGGAACCAAACAGCATTCCAGTGACCTGCTTTGCTCCTGTTCCAAAGACTATCACAGCCCACCTTGCCTGTGGCACCTGATAAGCAGAACAGAAAGCAACCACAGCAATAAAAGCCACTGCACCCTCAGGACAGTTACTCTCATCCCCTCCTTTACCTCAGCCGCTTACCTACCCCACGTGGCAGATGCTTCCACCCGTTCTCTGAAGCCACCTAGAGCACCTCCAAAAGAGAAACTGGAATTTTACTCTATTGGATGTAGTTAAAAAAACTGCAGCGACAACCGCACCCCAAAAATAACAGCTACCTCTGTTCATCACTCACCAGAGTCACTCCAGAGGTAGCTCGGGTTGTGACGTCCTGTACTGCACACTGCGTTTCAGCCTGAACAAAGGAAAACACAGTCAGAAGACAAACATTCAGCTGACAGCATTAGCACCCATCCCTCAACAACAGAAGTCACCCCATATTTAATGGTTTCGTATCAAAACAGCAGTCCACTTGCCTCTGTACCTGCAAGTTAGATCCAAGCTCGAAAGGAACGGCCACCATCACCCATGCCACCTGGGAACACAGAAGGACAAAGTGACCACTGTGCTTGCAAGCCACCACCTGCCACACTGCTCCTCTGTCCCAAACAGCCTCACCTCAGACCCTCAGAGGGAAACACCTGAACATCTTCCCCTGTGGTGGTTTTACAGGGGTAGGCGACCGAGCTCCACCAAAACCGCTCTCTCCCTCTCCCTCCTCAAAGAAGGATAGGGAGAAAGTACAAGGAAAAAGGGCTCAAGGGTTGAGATAAGGATGAGGAGATTACACAGTAAATATCGTGATAAGCAAAACACACTCAGCATAGAAAGACAAAGATTTATTGCTTATTACTACACAATGTAGAGAAGCGAGAAACAAAGGAAAGCAACCAAAAGCACCTTCCCCCCCCTAACCAT
The DNA here is from genome assembly GCF_964034855.1 of Anser brachyrhynchus. Classification (NCBI taxonomy): domain Eukaryota; kingdom Metazoa; phylum Chordata; class Aves; order Anseriformes; family Anatidae; genus Anser; species Anser brachyrhynchus. Next base: position 1,545,922 of record NC_137715.1, read on the forward strand.
CCTCTTCCACCTTCTCCCCCCCAGCGGTGCAGGTGATCGGTGTTTATGGTCAGTCTATAGCGCTTCTTTGCCGCCACTCCTTCTCGGACGCCCTCATCCCCTGTGCTGTGGGGTTCCTCCCACAGGATGCAGTCCTTGGTCAACTGATCTGGCATGGCCTTCCCACAGGCAGCAGCTCTTCCAGAACTGTTCCAGATGTAGGTCCATACCACGGGGTCCATCCCTCAGGAGCAAACTGCTCCAACCTGGGTCCCCCACGGGCAGCAGCTCCTGCCAGCTCATGACACCTGGGAACACAGAAGGACAAAATGACCACTGCGCTTGCAAGCGACCACCTGCCACATTGCTCCTCTGTCCCAAACAGCCTCACCTCAGACCCTCAGAGGGAAACACCTGAATGTCTTCCCTTCGCTTCGGATAAGGGACGACCAGGCTGATAAAACTCTCACCTTCCCTCACTGCTCCGTGACACGGGGATTTCCCTGTCCAAGACTTCAGGAAGCCCCTGCAGAGACAAGAGAAAAGCACACCCTGAGGCACCTCACAGCCACAGCGGACCTGCTGCAATACCTCTCTCTTCCCAGCTCCTTTTCTTCAGCTGCTCACCAGCTCGAACTGAGATTCTTCGCTCACAGCGCCGCGGCAAACTCTGCCCAGGCCACACAACACACGCTGCACAAGCTACATTGTTTAAGACACACGAGCTGGAACGTTCCTGCCCAACAATCAGTGGCATCGCACAGGAAGGATGCCGCACGCTCCTAGAAACCAAACCTACCAGTCCTGAACAGCTCCCCTGCCAGACAATTCCCCACCTCCTCCTGCCAACCACACTCAGCACACACACTATTTGCCCCTCAGAAAAAAAAAGGAAGAACATACACACAAAAAAACAACTGAGCTCCACAAACACCAAAAAGCCATGCACACACAGCAGGCCCGGCAGGGGTAATGACAGACTTACCCTTTATAGATGAAAAAGGTAACTCTGATATGACCCTGCTCAGTCTCTTAGTAATTACTGCGCCTACGTGGTCAAGCCTCTTGCAGTGTGTAATCAGGCTCTTTTTAGTCCTCTGGAGAGTTACACAAGTGCCTTCATACATCTAGAGATTCAAATATAACCCAAAAACACAAGTGGATCCCACCATCCCAAAAACAAGTGAGCCAGCAACCTCTGCTAAATATCCCTCTAGTAAGTGAATTTCAAGCACTTAAAATCTAGAAATCCATGGACTCCAACCTGCCCAAAGAACCCCTGCAACTGACTGAAGGAAAAACAAAGCACTTACCCCAAAGAGCAGCCCAGGCAGTATGAGCTCTCGAATGGCATACCTGGGGCTCACATACCATTTGGCCCCACCCGACACCTTGCCCCAATCACCTGGGAAAGGGGAGGGGCAAAGCACAGGAAGGGATAAAGAGAGCAGCAGCTACATTTTTTATTTGGCTTAGCTCAACAGTGTGTGGAGCGTTACTAGAAGCAACAATTCCTGTGCTTTGCTTCAGTTCTGATTATTGAAATGACAATATGACCAAGTAGGTAACTAAAACTGTTTTTGACTGTAATTAGCTGAAAACTTTCTTTACATAGGTAGAAGTAATCTAGGAGTGTAACAGATTACAAACCACAAAAATACTATTCAGTGTAGTAAAATAACTCACAGGAGAAGTAACATACCTTAGTAGACTATCCAAAAAACAAAAGGCTATGCAGATGTGTCCAAAAAAGCCAACCCAATCAAGATCTGAAAAGGGTACAGACATTCTCAAAAGGAGCAGGGAAAAAATAATGGAACAGTACAAGCCGGAAAGGCTGCTGAGCAGATTTAAAAGATCTGTAAGACCTCAGGAGGGAGGTGAGCAGAGCACATAGGTCTTTGGAAAGTGGGGGGAGGGAGGGCAGGTTAGGCAGGGACTAGGAATACTAAGTAGAGGAGAAAATGAGTGTTGTGAGCCTGAAGTGTGTACAAGTATCGTAAAAAGGGCTCCTGAGAAGACAGGGAAACAAAGGAAAAGCTGCTTACCTCTGAGAAGTCATCCTTGATCTTTGTGCCACAGACATTTGTCTTGCATGCTCAGCGCATGATTTTAGGGGTCCCTGTATGTTGAAGACTTACCTCTGAGAAGTCCTACATGGCTCCACCTGCGTTACTGATTTTTTTTGCCAGCAGGTGGTGGCAAAAAATCCTGAGAAACGGCAGACACAGCTTCCTAAACCGTTTTCTCAATAATGGAAGCAGTGAGAACCACATGGAAAACCACAAGTGCAGCAGAAAAACGCACCCCACGTCGTCTCAGGGAGGAAGTAACTGCCCTGAGCAACGTGCCCTTCCCAGGGTGAACCCAACGTGCCCAAGGCCTTGGGGGACAGGCAGAAAAGGAACCCGAGACTCTAAGTATGTCTCCTGAGAATCGCAGCTTACAGTTACTCCGTGTCTTCTGGTCTCACAGGATGAGGCAGAGGTATAATTAATTCCTTATCCATCTCTCTGGAAAGAGCTTTTCTCCTATCTGTGACAAAAGAGAAAAATGTCATGATCATGGGAGTCATCATACAAAGCCACACTCAATTCAAAGCCACACTGAATTCACTGTTACAGTTAAGATCGATTTTAATCAAAAACACCTCGGCCGCGATGTTACCACTGCAAACATAGCGCTGCACAAAAATTCAGCTCAAGATAAATGAACAATCAAACCACTTGAGTAACAATCATTAGCTACGCCTACGCTTAAAGCCAGGACTACACTTATCTACTTAGCATTTCCCCTTATTATGACTACACGACTACCTTGGAATACAGAAAACTTTATTTTTATCTATCTCGGGGAAAGACCGGCCGCGCACTCTGCAGCCCACGTGACCTCCCGGCACAGCAGAACTACAGCTCCCAGCATGCCTCGGGACGGAGCAGTCCATCCAACGCAGAGGGGAGTCGGCAAAGCGCACACAACCGCCCCCCCCCCCCCCCCCACCGCCGCTCCAAACCCAAAAATTCAGACCATGTGACTAAGAGCACAGTCCAAACGCTTCTTAAAATGCGACAGGCGTGGTGCGGTGACTGCTTCCCTGGGGAGACTGTTTCAGTGCGCAACAACCCTCTCGGTGAAGAACCTCTTCCTGCCCTAACCCTAAACCCTAACCCTAGACCCAAAAAAAAAAAAGAAAACCACTACCTGTAACACTACCCCCAACCCTACCCCCAATCCAAAAAAAATAAACCATAACCCTAAACCTAACCCCTCCCAAAAAACTAACCTTAAACCTAACCCTAACACAAAAAAATAAGTCTAATCCTAACCCTAACCCAAAAAAAACCCTAACCCTACCCCAAACCAAAAAAAACCTTTCCCTAACTCTAACCCTAATCCTAAACCTAACCCCAAGCCCTAACCCCAACCCTAAACCCTAACCATAACCCTAAACCCCCCCAAAAAAACAACCTTAAACCTAACCCTAACCAAAAAAACACTAACCTCAAACCTAACCCTACCATAAAAAAATGAAAAACTCTAATCCTAATCCTAACCCTAACCCAAAAATACAAAAAAAAATAAACCTAACTGTAAACCTAACCCTACCCCTAGCCCAAAAAAACACTAACCTCAAACCTAACCCTAACATAAAAAAATGAAAAACTCTAATCCTAACCCAAAAAAAACTAAACACCCTAACCGTAAACCTAACACTAAAACCTACCCATACCCCTAACACTATCTCTACCCTAGCCCTAACCCTAAACCCTAACCCAAAACTCCTAACCCTAACAAATAAACCCCAACCCTAACCCAAAACCTAACCCTAAATCTAAGCCTACACATAACCGTAACCCTAACCGAAACCCTAACCTTAATACTTAACCCTAATAGCTAACCCTAAACCTAATCCTATCCATAACCGTAACCCTAACGGCCTACCAACCCTAACCCTAAACCTAACCGTAACCCTAACCCTATTCCTAAACCTAAAAATAACAGTAACACTAACGCTAACCTAAACCCTAACACTAACGTAGCTACCCCTAACCCACACCCTAACCATAACCCTAACCCATACCGTAATGCTAACCCTACCTGAGCTAACCCTAATTAGGACCCTAGGAAACACATACGGCACCACTTTCTCCCGTCAAAAAGTGCTCCCAACAGAAGCCTTTGGGTACACCTGAACTCCCTTGGGGAGCCTTTACGCAACCCCACACACAACAGGACACTGCACCTTCTCTCTTTCCAAACCCTAATTGTATCTGTTCCTGTAACACTAACCCTACCCGAAAATCCACAAGACAGTATATATCCTCTCCCCTTCTTTCCTCCCCTACCCCAACAGCCAAGCCCCAGAGCCACCATGTCCCCCAGCCCAGCACCACTGCTTTGCTCACCTAATGTCCCAAAGAGATTCATCACACTCCCTGCTCCTCCTGCACTCTGAGCATCTCCAGCACCTCAGGAACTGGAACTGTTGACATCCGGTGTACCTCAGGAATGTGGCAGGAGATGCACGCTACTGTCATGCGGTGCTTGCCAAGACTGCCCAAATGACTCAAACACAGATACCAGAACCCAAAAAGAAAAAAAAAAAACAGATCCACAAATGCACAAAAGCCATGCATACACAGCAGCCCTGACAGGGGTAATCACAGACTTAACCTTTATAGGTGAAAAAGGTAACCCTGCTATGACCCTGCTCAGTCTTTTGGTATTACCACACCTATGAGGTCAAGCCCCTCACAGTGTACTGAAGCTCTTTTGAGTCTTCTGGAGAGTTACTCAAGTGGTCTGATATATCTAGAGATCAAAACATAACCCAAAAACAGAAATATACCCCACCATGTCCCAGAAACAAGCTGGCCAGCAACCTCTCCTAAATATCCACTTATTAACTGAATTCTAAGCACTTAAAATCTAGAAGGCTACAAGGTCTAAAGACTTAACAGCCAGCAAAACAGCAGGCAAAAGTTCCAGAATTATAACCAACTATTGCTAACCCTGAAAAAGATTACTCCTTGGGTGCTTACTGCTGCTGTTTTCAGATACATACTTGCACAAAGATCTTAGATGATACATTGACCCTAAACCCTGCTCCATCATTTCACCATCCAGGTTATATCTTTGGTAATATTTGACAGAACAGGTGAAGACATAGGGTCACATTCACAGTAAGCCCTGTAATTGTGCAAAAATCAAACGGGGCCTAGAATTACAAAGCAAACACAAAGCAATGTCATCTTTCTAACTATAGACGCCACAAAAATTACTCACCTGAAGAAGAGCTATAGGCAATAAATGCACCTACTACTATATAGATTGTTTTACTTTAAATGATCCTACTAGTTGTTACCTCAAAAAGATGTGCTTACCTCTCTCAGTATGGAAACACATCAGCACACAGACTCTGACCCACACTTAAAAAAAAAAACACACAACCTGCAACTGACTGAGGAAAAAACAAAGCACTTACCCCCAAAAAAGCAGCTCAGGCAGAACAAACTCTGGTGGGATGCCTGTGGCTCATATACCATTGGGCCCCGCCTGGCACCCCGCCCCAATCACCTGGGAAAGGGGGGGGGCAAAGCTCAAGAAGGGATGAAGAGAAAAGGAGGAGCAGCAGCCCTGTTTTTTGGCTGGCTTAGGTCAACAGTGTGCAGAGTACAACAAAGAGAACCGGGCTGTTTCTAGAGGCAACAATTCCCATTGTGAGAAACACTCTGTAGCCAATAACTTAGGCTCAGGCGAGGATCTCAGTGAAGCACCAGTTTGTTTGCAATTGCAATGGCGGGCGTCCCACAAGCAGGAGCGCGCCTAGTGGTTCCAAAACACAGTTTATATACTTTTTGATGACAGGACCCTCCCCTGTTTCCCCACTGAGTGGGTAATCCAGGTTCACAATCTATCTGATGCTTCACAGACAATGCATGGCCTCCAGTTGCCGGCCTGTTAAATTTCAAATTTCTTTTGACTTTTTCACTGTTTGAAGTGGTAATGTTTCTTCGCTTATCTGACTTGACTTAACACCGTGATTTTCACCTAATTGTTCTAAGGAGTCTATTTGTCTGCATTTTACAAGGTCACCTGCTAAGTTTTCTTATCACTGCAAGCATATCTCAATACCCCATTCCTTACCTTTAAACAATGTAACTCTGCAAAAACAACATTTTTATTCCCACGATGTCCCCTGTGCTCACAGGTGTCACATCGGAGGGAAAATCCACCAGGGAAGGTGCCACAGTGGGTGCACAGTGGACGTGGATGCCTCTGTGCAGGAAGGGCATGCTCTGGGGTCTCCCTGGGCAGTGTCATGTTGTTTTTGTCTGTTTGTTTGTTTGTTTGTTTCTCCTCTCGTTTCCCTTTTAGTCAGGAGTCATGGAGGCAATGGGAGAGAGCTGCTTACCTTCAGCAGCACTGGTCTTCCTGCTTGTGGGGGTTGCTGGGCCAAAGGGTATGCTCATGGTAACGGAATAAGGGGCCTTTGTCCTGTGCCAGCACCTGTGCTCACAGCAGGAGCCAGGGTGACTCTGGGGCTGCCTGGTTTCTCACACGAAAGGGGTGACTCGGTGCATAGCAGTTGGATGCAGAACCTAGCTGGGAATGTTGCAGTCAGGCAGGGGATGTGACTGGGCGTCTGGGGTCCCTGCTTTTGTCACCACTGCCACTTCTCAGAAAACCATTTATGGTGCCCTTCAGCTCTGGGCACTCACTAGGCTGTCTGACAGCCCTCTCTGCACTGCCAGGGGCAGCCATGCCCCCCACAACCCCAGAACCCACTGCTCCTCTGCCCAGGAAGTACTGGGAAAGGCCAGTTCCAGCCCCGTTTTCTCAGGTGATTGGAAAGGAGTGGGCACACGCTGCTCCATCCCGTCTGGGCATTTAGGTAGCAACTCAGAACCCTCGCAAGTCTCAGCATTCCCCCGTCCTGGACACCGTACCAGTACAACCCCTATCTGTCTTCAATCTACCAGGACTACAGTTCCCAGGACAACCTGCGCGCAGCGAGAGAGACGCAGCCAATGCCAAGCGGCCTTGCTCAACCAGAGGGACGCCGCCGGGCTCGCCTGTAATTGTATGCTCCCCGGGAAGGCGGAGAAGAACTACACTTCCCAGAATGCCATGAAGAAGCGTGGGCCAATAAGGAGCGGGCGTCTTGGCATAGTGCGCAGACGCAGTGCGGCTGGCGGTCGTGAATTCATGTGGAGGTCAGGGTCGCTGCGGGAGAGGGAGAGGGAGAGGGAGAGGGAGAGGGAGAGGGAGAGGGAGAGGGAGAATCGGGGACGGTGCGGTTGGCTCCGGGGCCCGGGCTGCTGTGTGGGAGCGGGCTGGGCTGCGCTGCGCTGCGGGAGACAGCAGGACGTGGGCTCGCGAGGCGCCCGGCCTAGGGGTGAGCGGCCTTGGAGCGGGTGGAAGGAAGGAGGATGGGGGGGGGGGGGGGGGGGTGGTCAGGGTGGGGGCAGTGTAGAAGAGATCGGGGGTCGGGGCAGCGCGGGGGGCTGGGGAGAGCTGTGGCCTAGGGGCAGGCGGCCTGGGCCTGCGGCGTGGTGCTGCAGCAGGGGAGAGACCCTGGAGCGCGGGTATCTGTGAGGCCTTGGGCTTAGAGCCCCAGGGAGAAGTAGCGCGAGGTGTCAGAGTGGAGGATGCCGGTGTGGTTGAAGTGGCCGTTGAGGGGGAGAAAAAGAGTTTCTGGGGTGAATGCGAACATTGCAGGTTGGGATTTTTGGAGGAGGATTAATTCTCAGATCCGTAGGCAAGTGCATGCAAAGTTGTGTGTTTTTGCAGGAGGGGCTTCTTAAAGGGGCTAGAACCTCACATGTGAAATGGCTGCAAAAGTGTTCGAAAGCCTTGGGAAATTTGGCCTGGGGTTGGCTGTTGCAGGTGGAGTAGTTAATTCTGCTCTTTACAATGGTGAGTGGCAGTACATCTTTTACTACCTAAAGGCTATCACTTTATATTCTTTTCGTCAGCATTTTGGTTGCTCTTTTATTGCTAATGGCATCTGGGGAAAACAGTCCTGAAGCCTTGCTGAGCTGTTTTATACCTTATACGTTCCATAGGCAAGAGGATTGCAGAGTCCTTTCTCAAGAAAGCTGTCAATTAGATGCTGCTTTTGTGAGCAGCCTGAGGGGTCACCAGTTATGGCTGAGACATTATTTCCTTTGTTCCTGACAGTATAATTAATCTCACCGGTTTCCTATAGCAAAAGATCTTAACTCATCTCAGTAGATTGTTTCTACAGAGAAGGTTCTGATGGTGTGTACTTTAAACTGATGATAATAGTTAAACCACTATTTCTTCCACAGTCGATGCAGGCCACAGAGCCGTTATCTTTGACCGATTCCGTGGGGTCCAGGACACAGTGGTAGGAGAAGGTACCCACTTCCTCATCCCCTGGGTACAGAAACCGATCATTTTTGATTGCCGTTCTCGCCCTCGTAACATACCTGTCATCACTGGCAGCAAAGGTGAGTATTTGAACCAGACAGCTGTAAGATTTCACTGCTTAGTTATCAGCTAGATGGACAGAGGCATGAGAAAAAGCTTTATCACAGTCGTGACTTCTGTGATCTCTAACCTGCAGAAAAGGAATATTTATGTGAGGCTTTTCTCTTCTGGACACGGGGTTTCCATGTATGCTGAGTCCAGTTTGGCACAGCATCAGTAATGGTTTGATCTGTCTTTCAGTTACAGAATGGATTAAGGGATCCTTCCTTCAGTTTTGTAAATCTTCCCTTAAACATAAAATCTCTGTGTATACAGTAGGGCCAGTAATTTCCTGCATTGCAAGCTGAAGCTTAAATCCTATCTGTAAGGAAGATTTGGATCCCTAGATGGAAGGAATATTAAAAGTTACTCATTTTTGTTGGCAAAAAGAAGTCCGAGTGTTTATCCTTTCTCATTTAGTTACTCTAGAGAGGACAACTTCAGAACATTTCCTATTGCTGTGGTTTGCAGCTAAACTTGTGACTGTATTTCTCCAGATCTACAGAATGTGAACATCACATTGCGTATTCTGTTTAGACCAGTGACTGCCCAGTTACCCCGGATTTTCACAAGTATTGGAGAGGACTATGATGAGCGTGTTCTGCCCTCAATCACAACTGAAATCCTGAAGTCTGTTGTGGTAAGAATCGTGTGAGAACCGCTGAGCTCCACCTGTCACCTTTCTTTCTTCTTTTTGGTATCCAAGGGACCTGATAGAGTGTAGAAGATATAAGATGTAGTGCTCCAAACTAAGAAATCTCTTTCCACCTCCAGCTCTAATGGGCAACCCAGAAGAGCTAATTGTAGCTGTGCTACAATTTTGTGTTCCTCTGTCATTCTAACTGCCTGGCCTTTATTCAAGTGGAACGATGTCTGGATGGAAGGAGGCTTCTTCATGACTTGCTGTTAGCGCTGCCTTTCAGAGTGGGAGTCTGAGTCAGAAGACTTGGATTCTCGTTTCTCATTTATTCTTACACTTCAGCTTTCTGAAGTTTTCTGGCTTTGGAAGCATCCCCAGGGGACTACTGAATAAGCACTAACCATCTGTAGTACAGTTTGTATGCTTTTATGTGAGGTGCTCAACTGGACAGCAATTCCCAATCTTTCTCTCAATTCAGATAGAATCATTTAGGTTAGAAAAGATGAATAAGATCATCAAGTCCAACCATCACCTAACACTACCAAGTCCATTGCTAAACCATGTCCCTAAATACTACGTCCACACCTCTCTTGTGTACCTCCAGGGATGGTGACTCCACCATTTCTCTGGGCAGCCTGTTCCAATGCTGAAATGCATGGGTAGCTCAGTGTTTGCAAGCTTTGGGAGATGCATTGGATTAACTCTGGGGCTCATGGGTGAAAAGATGAGCAGGGCACGGAGAATCATTTATAGGAGCCTTTTTCTCACTGTTGTTCACCCTGACTTCAGGCTCGCTTTGATGCTGGAGAATTGATCACTCAGAGAGAGCTGGTCTCCAGGCAAGTGAGTGAAGACCTCACAGAGAGAGCAGCAACTTTTGGCCTCATTCTGGATGATGTATCCTTGGTAAGGGTTCTTTTCAGTTTTTCTCTTTGCCCAAATAAGAGCAGTAGGGAAGAGAATCGATGGATGACCAAAGAAGGGGCCTGGAAGTTTAGACTACGTTTGTCTGTCTGCAGTTGCATGTTATGTAGTGGTTACAGTTCAAGTCAGTACCTCTAGTTTTGTCACTGGCCTTCTGTGACCTTGAACAAGCTCTTGCAGACTCCAATGCACTGGCTTATCAACAGACTTCACTACTGTAGGGCTTTTATAGTTAAAAATGAGAAGAAAATGATTTTGTGGGTGATAGATCAGTCTGCAGTTTGCTATAAAGAAAGGCTGCTGTTCCACAGGCACCCTGAGACACAGGGAGAAAGTCTTAGGCACGAGGAGGTAGTGAAAATGTATACTTCCGATAGCATCCTTTTTTCTGCTATGTATACTACTTCCTCTTAGTTGTGATGTCTTCTAAGGCTATTCAAGGGAGGGAGCTCTCCCCTCCTTCCCTCTACCTCCTTATAAGCTTTGAAAATGAAACCTTGTGCAGCCTGACTTGTATGTGCATATCTCTCTTCTGGGATTTCCTTCACAAAGTCTGCCTAGAGTAAGTAAGTAACTCTCATTTAGCTTTGAACACATAGGAAGTGTTCACAGGAAGGTGGCTTTGTAATTTTTTTTAAACTTTTTTTCTGAATACACCACTTAAGGAAACTCCCCTTTCCCCTGTAACATTGCAGTGATCTGTATGTGTCTACAGCAGCTCAGGCAGAGCACACCACTGAATAATTGAGCGTGAAAAGTTCACGGCTGCTTGGCAGACTGCAGGCTCCGCTGGCAAGGGAGGGGAGCAAACAGTCTCCCTCCTCTAGGTGTGCAAGCAAGTGATGTCAGGAGAGTATGGTATGTCCCTTAAGGTACTCGTGTTAACCCATCACCTGGATTGGAGTTGTGCTTATGGTTTCTCTTGACACTTCCAAACAAGTTGGGTAGGCCTGCTTGGTATAGTTCCTGTTACTTTGCAGTTCTTTTAGGGATACTGGTTTTCCATCTTCACAGATACAGGCAGGCTGCCCTCTACCTCAGAGGTGTGCTGTTCGTAACAGTGCTGCAGTAAATTGTCATTGTTGTGGACTGTGATTTCTGTCCTCCAGACACATCTGACCTTTGGCAAGGAGTTCACTGAGGCGGTTGAAATGAAGCAAGTGGCCCAGCAAGAAGCAGAGCGAGCCAGATTTATTGTGGAAAAGGTACGTTATCCTTCAGAGGAACTTTCACTTGGCAACAGTCCCGGGTATCTCTTTGCCAATCCAGCTCGTAGTGAACATCTCCTGTTCAGGGTACTGGACAGGTGAATGACAGATGTCACTGAGGGTCATAATGCTTATACAGCTCTCGGCTCTGGCACATCATTGTTGGATAGGTAAAGCCTAAGGTTCTGTTCTTTTTTTTTTTTCTTTTTCCCTTTTTTTATTTCATGTCAAAATCTTGTAAGACTTCAGGACAGAAGTGCCTGCAAGGATGAGAAGAGAGAATACACTCAAGGGAAATTGTTACTTATAAATGGGGTTAAAGGTTGAGATTTGCAACCTGAGTGATCCTGCTGTTTGTGAATTTTGAGAGGTGGCTGAAGTTTTCCATGGTGTTTGGTATCATGGGCATGAGGCCTGTGTCATAGGAGTGTTATTAATTGCATGTGAGACTGTGTAATCTCATATCGACCCAGGATGTCAGTGAGGAGCCCGAACACCCACAGAAATAATTTCATGTAAAACTACCCTGATAGAGCTGAGAACCTGCTGAACACCTGTTAAGATTGCAAGAACCTGAAACTACACCCAGAATTCATCCAGTGGATGTAGTAAGATGCATGTAATCAGACAGGATAATTAAACAGCACAAGAGTTTATTTAGCCCCACTGGCGAAGATCTCAAATCTTTTTTAGGTAACTTTCTACTAGGAGTACCCTTAGGTGGGTTGATGTTTCATGAGGTTAAGATAAGACAATCTCAAAGATTTTTAAACCTTTTTTCCACAGTAGACAAAAAAAAGTCAAAATACAACTTTAGAATAAAACCACCTTCTATTTTATCTCTCTCAAGACTCCTGCTTGGGGAAAGAGCAGTAGGGTGGTGAAGTAGGAATTGCTACTTTAAACAGGACAGTAGCATTTTCCTTCCCTTTTGCTCTTGTTTTCTGTTTCATTTTCCTTCTCACTTGTTCCCTCTCAGGCTGAGCAGCAGAAGAAAGCAGCTGTCATCTCTGCTGAGGGAGACTCAAAAGCAGCTGAGCTGATTGCCAATTCACTGGCCACTGCAGGTGATGGCCTGATAGAACTACGGAAGCTGGAGGCAGCTGAAGACATCGCTTACCAGCTCTCACGGTCCCGCAACATCACCTACCTGCCTTCCGGACAGTCTGTGCTCCTCCAGCTGCCACAGTGAACCTGGCTTTGCAGCTGTAGGTAGCCTAATCACCTTTATCTACCAGATCAGCCCTTTGCAAAAGAATCTTTGTAACTTCCTGGTTGCCTAAAAGCAGAGAAAATTAAAATACACTTGATTTTGAATTCTTAAATAAAACTGAATGCTCTTCAGAACAAACCGGCATTCCTCCCACGTATGGTCAGAGTAGTGGCTCCACTGACTGTTAAGCTAGGTTTGAGAATTGCACCTTTTTCATGCAGTCTGTGCAACAGGAGCGGTTTTAATCTGTTTGCTCCTGGCACAAACAAGTAGCCCAGGAGCCTCCCAGAACATGAGTGCTTGTATCAGCTGTCACAGTGATGTTCAGAACCTTTAGGCTGGCTGAACGGGGGTTGTCACATAATTACAGGTCTTGGACTGTGGAATAGGGATGCTCAGGGCTTGTTCTTCAGGGAGACTGTATAGCAGCCTTCCAGTACCTAAAGGGGGCTACAGGAAAGCTGTGGAAGGACCCTTTGTCAGAGATTGGGGTGACACGACAAGGAATAATAGTTTCAAACCAAAAAAGGGTAGATTTAGATTAGATATTAAGAAGAAATTCTTTACTATGAGGGTGGTGAGACAGTGGAAAAGGTCGCCCAGAGAAGCTGTGGATGTACCATTCCTGGAATTGTTTGAGGCCACATTGGATGGGACTTTGAGCAACCTGGTCTGGTGGGAGGTTTCCCTGGCCATGGCAGGGGGGTTGGAATTAGATGCTATTTAAGGTCCCTTTCAACCCAAACCATTCTATGATTCTGTGATTCTATAACAGGCTGCATTAGCTCAAAAGAACACTTGAGATGAGGTCACCTCTTTCAGAAGGCAAAATGAATGCAAACTGGAGTGGATGAGGCCGGCAGCCAGGCTGCTCTCCCACCAGATGGCAGCAGCAATTCTGCTCTTTGCACCGGGAGAGTGGTGGGGACAAAGAGGTGTGTGTGCCTCTGCCTCCCCGTATGGACAGGTGAGCAGGTCACCCTGCCCTGAGCTGAGGATGCACGGAGTGGACGTGGACGAGGGCGCACACAATAATACACAGTGTTTGGGGATGGGGGGGGCGGAGCACAAGCTGCCATACGAGCTTTCGACGAGCTGCCACACGAGACAGGCAGTGCTGCACCCACAGGTAGGCACAAACATTTACTCCCTGTACCAGGCTGTGCTGGTAAACGTCTGATGCCCATTTGACTCTGTATTGGGCATTTCTGATCCCTTCTCCAGGCTTTAACCCCTTTAAGCTACAGTAACACACTGAAGTGTGCAAATGTCTGTCTCCTTTTCTAATGCTGGTCCCAGGGTGGCTTGGCTTTACAGTGTGTCTCTTTGTAGCCCTTTCAGTGTTCCTTCTGTGCCCTTTTCGTAACCCCCAAAGGCCTTCCCTAGCTCAATACTAATTCAGGGTGGACAGAAGTAACAGAAACATCTAGAGTAACTTCAGTGGCACAAGCTCATTTAGCTTGCTATTAGAAAACTGCATTGAGTCTTTGGATCCAGACCGTTGGTATGATGATTTCATACCGGAAGACCCGGTGTTGGTAAAAACTTGGCAGTTTTTTAATCTGAAGCCCTGTATTTAGTTGGCACCAGAGCAATTACAGTAATGGTAACACAGGTTTGCTGCTTGTATTTCTCTGAATACAGCCCAAAAACTAAGCTATGGGGACCCAGCGTGAGGCAAGGTCTTCTGTTTGTATGCAATGAGAGACCTGCTGGGGCTGCTGCAGGGCCCTGTATGAGGGGGAGTGCAACCCTCTGTGCTGGCAAAAAGTTGCTAGAATGCATCTCCCACTTAAGACTGAAGAGCAGCAGTTGGTTGCCACCTTCGCGCATCAATGCCCTACAATCCATAGTGAAATCTCCCTGCCCGCCCCACTCTGCCTTGGCTGCAAACTTCCAAAGAGGTGGTCTGTGTGTTTTTTTCTTCTCTACTTTCCCCCCAGGAGATTTGGTTTTACTTCTCTTTCCTTTTCATGCTAGTGGAAGAGCTCAGCTTTTGCAGCTGGGCCAGTCTGCTAGCAATGTTCAGACCAGCCAAACAAACTTTTGTTCGTGATGGAGAGGAAACTGCCTGATTTCCTCTGTTCACCCTCTCTCTTCCTATTTAATAGATAACCAGCCTATCTGACTCGCGAGGGGACAACCAAAAGCAACCATATGGACAGATACTCTGGAGCAGTTGTAATTTGCGGAATGGCTGTTGCATAGGAATGGGCATCTACTTCCTGATAGTTACTGATGCACCAGAGCTGCTGACGCCTCTCCAGCTAGGGGAGCTACCCAAGCTTGTAATGATTTGTACCCTGCAGCAAGCTGGCAGCATGTCTGAAGCAGTTAGAATGAGGAATAGGGAGGAGTTTCCTTATAGCTCCCTTTGTGCTGTTTATATCCACGTGGATCAAGCAGAAAATGCCTCTGTCCTAAAATGCAGAGGACAGGGGAGAAACACTCATGGTAGGAGGTAGGAAGTGAATAATTGCCTATTCCAGGCTAGAGCTCAGATGGACTCTCAGATGGGAGATGGGGAGCAATTCTTAGGGCCAAATTTAGTTTAATTATTCCTTAGCTGGCACTAGGTAGCACTGAGGGCAGAGATGTTCCTCATACGCCTGTTTTCCTTCAGCAGAATTAAGCTGATTTCAGTCCAGCAAGTCCATCCTGACATACACTAGTATAAGTAAATCTCAGAGGTGGGTCAGGTTTACTTAGAGATGACAACTCCCTGTGCTTTGTTTTTCTGCTTGGTGAAGCATGAGGTGAGAGTCACACCTAGTGAGAAATATCAGCGATGGGGGACAGCGTACTCTAGCTCAAGGGATGCAGAACAAACTCCAGAGAAGGTGACGTATCTGATGTCTCAGAAGAAATACAGTGGATAATTCTTTTAACCGTGTGCTCACCATAACTATGGTAAGTTCACCTTCCCCACCCACAGAAAGTAATAAAAAAATAAATTTACGGGCAAAGGACCTGCGGTAGGGCAGTCATCCATTTCTTGCTGAGCTCTTCTCCGGAAAGGAACTAGAGAAGCTGGGGAGACACCAAGGGGACCTGTCCCACTTGAAGAAAGCATCATCACAGTTAGCGGTTCAACTACAGCAGCCATTTATTGCAGCTGTTTTAGCCAGGCTGAGTTTAAACTCTTAATGTGCACGGCCCTGTAAAATCACGCTGAAAACACCTGTCCTTGCTGTGTCCCTGAAGACACCGAGATTCCTGCAGCATTAAAATACTTGCTGGGGAAAGCTGTGTGTGTCTTCTCAGAAATGTAGAGTGAAAGTCACCACTACCACTGGTAAGCACTTCAGTCTGGAATTCTGCTTCTCAGGTGTTTGTTTATTGTATGAACACTACCTACATCCTGCTGCTCTTGAGGTCTAATCTAGGGCATGAAGAGATGCTGATGCGTGTTAACTACGCAATATTATTTGAAGGCAGATAACCTTTAATTGTGACTTAACGCTGAACTAGTAAAGGTGAATGGAGAGTGGGGACAGAAATTTCCTCTTTGAACTTCTACTTTGCTCTTATACAGTCTCAAAGGACAGCACTCAGGAGTCGTGGTTCCTTCAGAGGGCATAGCGCTTCCTCTGACATGAGCTAGCAGGAAAAGCCCTTTCTTTTCCCATTGCTTGAAAGGATCCTGAATCCTGCAGGACATAGCAGGATACCTAAAAGATAAAGTGTCGGTCCAAGAGAACTCGGTTGGGTTGCAGTCTAGATCGGCAAGCTGTCAGTGTCCCTGCCCCTGCCTAAGTTTCTCTTCTCACCCTTGGCTTGTTTTCCCAGATGGGGCTGGGCCTGTTTGTTGCAGCACCCTTGAGCAGCGCCCTTCTCCAAGGACATTCCTCCTTTGGGAAAGGAGAAAGAGTCCCACTCGCAACTGCATACTCGCGAGGTCCTTGATGCTGAGTCGTGCCCAGTTCAGGCTGTTCCCAAAACAGAACTGTTAGGATGTGGAAACCTCAGCAAAACAGCAAGCTTGCGGAGAAGAGCTAGTGCTGTTCCACCAAGTCCTTCTTAGTGCCAGGCCCAGCCCCAGCACCAACAAGCTACCAAGAGTCACCTCTCACTTTGGGAAGAGGCAGGAATGCAACCCATCTCCCTGCTGGCTGTAGGAAGAAAGAATGCTAGAAGGGCTGTTTCATTGGCTGCTGAGAGTTTCCCAAGAAATCATTGTAGCAAGAGCCCTGATGAAGCATACAGCCATCGCTGCCTGGGTGAAATAGAGAACTCGCATAAATTGTGCCTCATTCCGCAGCAGCACAGTCCACATGGGATTGCAGGCCCTAGACTAGACAGACATCTCCCTTACCAGAGGGCTCCGGCCTGGGATTACTACCTGGTAAGACACAAAAAAACAGCCAGAGCAGCCAGCTCAGAGATTGCCCAGGAATACCCAGCTTTGCAAACCCAAGAAGCTGAACCGTGCCACAAGAAAATTAACTGCTGATATATGTAGGAACTCAACTCTGTCTGATTTTCCCCTCCCCATGCTATTCTGCAGCTGGTGTGTTAGTGGTTATCCCCAACACAGAGAGAGCTGCATCTCAGCAATACTCGACCTCATTAGGCTTGCTTTCTCAGCAAGTCTAGAACATCCATTCCTATAGGAAAACAACAAAAAAGCAAAGGTGGGTAACGCTGTGTTCTGGTGTGTGAAGTAACTGGTCCTGCAAGTTCTCATATTGTTACTGTATTTTTTACCCTGAAAGGTCCTAAGCCACTTAGCAAGAAATGATCTGGTATCCAGCAGGGGATAATTTCATCTACTGTTGTATTGCTGCTACTTCTGGAGTGAGCTGCAAAAAGCTCCTTGCTGAAACACTGCCACAGTTTAAGGCAGGAAATGAAGATCTGTATCACCTGTTCCTGGCACTGCATGCAGTGAGGAAGACGTATGAGAGCATTTCCCATACTGGTTATACTTCAGGGAGAAGAAAAATGCCAGAAGGGGCAAGGGAGCACAGCACCTTACTGAACAGTGAACAAGATGCACAAATTTGCCTCTAGAAGTTAAACAACAGTGTGAAGGGAAAGCAGAGATGACAGCAAGGAAAACAGAGGGCTGTGATAAGGATCTGTGGCTATGAGGCAGGTGTGTGCTAGGGAGCAGATCATGTGCAACCGGAGATGTGGGACCGTTCCTGTATTTTGTTTCCCTCTACCTGGCCGACATGTCTTTTCACATTAAAAACTAGATCAAAGAGAGGAATGTAAATAACTGAAGGTAGCGGTGAGTATAGCAGCGAACCACTCAGCTGGATCTCTCCCTAGGAGATGTGAGGAGCTGTCTCCTGCTAGTTGTTTGACTAAAGGCAAAATGTGCAAATGCGGGCTGCCCTGGGCATTCAGGAGACAAACCACACAGTGGGACTAGGAAGAGTCAGTCTCCTTTGCAGCAGCCCATTCCCCAACACCAATGCTTAAGTGACACAGCAGGATGATAAGGACAAATGCTTTGGTGTCATCACGTCAGAAGTCCTTCAGACTCAACATGTGCACTTTGTAGAATGGCTCAGGTTAAAAGAGACCTTAAGGACCATCTAGTTCCAAAAGCCCTGCCACGGGCACGGATGCCACCCACCAGATCAGGTTGCCCAGTCTGGCCTTGAACACCTCCAGGGATGGGGCATCTTGGCATTCTCTGGGCAACTTGTTCCAGTGCCTCACCTCACCCTCTGAATAAAGAATTTCCTCCTAACCTCTAATCTAAATATCCCCTTTTAGTTTGAAAACATTTTCCCTTGTCCTCTCACTATCTTCCTGCGTAAAAAGTCACTCTTCATCTTTTTTTTTTTATAAGCTCCCATTTAAGCACAATGAGGTCTCCCTGTATCTTTCTCTTCTCCAGGCTGAACATCCCCAGCTTTTTGTCTTTCTTCATAGGGGAGGTCCCATATTTTTCCCCCCATCTCCCTCTGCAGAGTTCTGGTTGAGAAAGAGGGACTTAATAATTCCATTTAATTCAGGCACAGCTCATGGCTGGAGTAACATCACCCTAGTTGGCATCACCTGAAACTGAGGATATGGAGCATCTTTTACAAGAAAGGCCTCTGTAATCCTCCAGTAGCCATTTCAACGTAAGGGGACCTCATGCTGTATGCTCAGGGTAAAGAAGCCAGGGTAGAAAACTACAGACACAGCATCAGAGAAGAGGGAACAGCAAAACAACCTGGGAGACTAAATGCTCTTCCCCACACACCAGAGGGAGAACTCATCAAGGCACTGGCCTACTCTCGTCCCATGAACAGATGCCAGCAGTGGCTGTGCCTTTGTGCAGGTATTAAAATAGTTGGTGGCTTCACTCTGCACCTGTGCTCCTTTGAGCAAGAACGTCCACTGCTTTCTGATGTCCCTCTGATGAAATTCAGAATTTTGAAGAGGGTCACCGCTGTCTTGCTCATTCACCTGCCAAAAAAAAGGCGTCCAGCATTTTTCTTCTTGTCCTTTTAAGGCTTGAAATTCAGTTACATGGCATCCCTCGCATACACCCAGTTAACAAACAGCAGCATCGCATCATCCCATGACATTCTCTTTATTCTTCCTCAAGAAGCTGCGTTGCACAAGGGTGTTGGGCTGAACTGGAGCAATGCTAATGCTCCCAAAGCCCAGGGTCTCCCTTGACCATCCCTTCCCCCCCTCCTGCTATACACAGTCCAAGCAGAGGAGAGAACAGACTGGGCCTGCTAGTAATAGCTCCCATGGGGCTAGTTCTTAGCAAAGTGCTTGTGCTCTGCTCCTTTCCGATGCCCCCAAGTAAGGGTTGCTAGGGCAAAGAAGAAAGCTCGCAACATCGTTCTGATCCACCACGGGGCTTCTCCAGCATATACTGCCCCTATCTGATCATGCACTTTGAGAGTCCCAACCCCTGCTCTGCACAGGGAGCTCAAATCTGGATTTTCAGTTCAGTAATCAAGAGAAGATCAAATACACTAGCAGGAAGCATTTCAGAGGACAGATGGATTTTTTTTTTTTTTTTTTTACAGAACCTCAAATCAAGTGCTCTATGCTGTTAGGGGGAGCATTTGCAGCAAACAGCAGGTAAGACAACAAACCACAGGTAAAGAAAGGGTTGTAGACTAAAAGATAAAAAAAAGTGGGTGCCATGGCAGGGACATGAGTCTGAAAGTGGGCAGGAGGGAGTCAAAGTACATGACATGAGATTCCTGAAGTCCCTGGGATGCAGCTAACTACCAAAAACACTGGTGCCTTTCACCCTTTTCCTGTTTCTGCTGCTTTTGCTAATTCTTTTGCTGCTGCTAAACCTAAACCGCAGCAGTGCTCTTCCCTCCTACACAGTGCTCATAAGTGGTTTTCAAGACTATGGAGCAGGCTTTGCAGCTTCCTGGCAGAGGTCGTACTGCTGCAAAACGCTGTGCCAGCCTGGAAAGGAGCCCTGACCCACTCCACATCCTTTTATGAACCCCATACCTGACAAACAGTGAGTTCTATCAACAAATAAACGCTTTTAACTTGTCACATCTCTCTCTCATATATCACACTTAGGCCCTGTAGGTGGGTGCAATCAAGAAACCACAAGCTAGAGTTAAGTATTTATTAGTATTGTAATGGGAGAGAAAGGTTGGAACAAGTGGCTACTTGGGGTTTGGCATAACAGAAGCGATAGGCTCTTCCATCTACTGCGAGTTAAATTGGGCCTCGCTAATAAGGCCCTTTTTAAGGTCTTACCTAGCTCTCGAGGGGAAGCTCTGTGACACCCTGCATGGCAAGTAGCCCTTCCAAGGCGCCTCCCAGCCCGAGACCGCCACCGTCCCTGCACGGCGGCCGCTCTGTGAGACCTTACCCACATTTATCCCGGCGGAGCAGGGCCCCGAGGCCTGGCACCGGCCCGGCTCTCGTTCCGGCCATTATTCCCCAGGCCGCCGGCGGCAATGCTGCGACCGGGGCCTTCGCCAGAGCCGCGGAGGGAGGCGCGGGCCACGGTTAGCCACAGCGCGGCGAAGCGCTCGCCACGGCTTGCCCGGCTCAGCTGACTGCAATTAGGGCAGCCTCTGTAATTGCCTCAGCAGACTAACGGTCGGCCCTACCGGGGGAGCGCGGCTAAGAGGAGCCAGCGCCGTGCTCCGCCCCCCCGCCACCTCACCTGAGCCCCGCGGGGCGCCGGAACCCGCGCATGCGCGCCCCCCGCCCCCCCGGGCCTCACCTGCGCGCCGCGCTCCCCTCCGGCTCCGCCGCGGCCCGAGGTGAATCGCGAGCGGGAGGGGAGCCGGCAGCCGCCCGACGGCGCATGCGCCCCTGGCTCGCGTTCCCCTCGGCCTATGGGAGTTTCCCCCCTGCCCAGCGCGCGCGCGTCCCCCCCCGCCCCGCTCGCGGCAGCCACCTCCTCGGCGCGCTCCCGCGCGCGTGCGCGCGGCGGAGTCGCGAGACTGGCTGCGGCGGCCACGTAGCGCTGCGGCGGCGGCCGAGGGGAGCGGGAGCCCGGGCGGGAGCCGCGTCCGCCGGCGGTGGCGGAGCCTGGGCCTGCCCCCGAGCTCGACCCCGACCCCGAGGCGGAGGCTGCTCGAGCGCCGCGGCGGCGGCCGAGGGGGCCGAGCGGAGGCAGGCGGGGAGGGAGGGCCCCGGCCGCCCTGCCCTCCGCCCTCCCGCCTCGCCTCCTCCGCCCGCCCGCCGCCGCCCCTGCTGCGCCCCCCGCCCCGCGCCGCCCGGCATGGAAGGCGGCGGGGGCGGCCCTGAGGGGATCGGCCTGGGTGAGTGGGGGCCCCCCGCCCGGCTGGGGATCTCCTTCCCCCTTCTCCGCGGGCATGGCGGCAGCAGCCGAGCGGCGCTAGGCCCAGCCGGGGGTGGGTGGCGGAGGGAGCGGGGCAGGGCCGCCGCCCGGCCTGGAAGGGAGCGGGGCTGCGAGGGGCGGGGGGGCGCGTCGTGCCCGGCCTGCGGCCCGGGGGGGTAGCGCGCTGCGGCTGGGGCGCCCCGCGGGTGCAGCCGGGGCAGCCCCCGGCGAGCGGGGGAAACGCTCCTGGAGGCGCTGGGGTCTGCCCTGGCAGGGCACCCCGCGGGGAGGGGCTGGTCCACCTGCTGGGAGGTGAGGGGAGAGACGGGTCAGTTGCACGAAGTGAGCGGAAGAAATAACCGTGCTGCATCTGGACGCGTTGGGCCGCCTTTCTGCACATCTTGCTTTGTGGCACTGCTTTCCAGCCTCCTCTAGCGGAGTGGTAGCACGGGGGTAGGGGAGCGGCTGGCAGCCCTTTACATCCTTCTTGCCGCTTGCCTGCCTAGTTGTGCACCCCCAGCGGTATGCGGTCCGTGATTGTTAGGAGGAAGCGTTGTTACTAAATGCGCTAGCTTCTGGGACTACAGTTGTCCTTGGGTAGGTGAGGAGCTGAAACGTAGCCTTCTCCAGTGGCTGTTTCTGGATCTAGGCATGTGTAGGAAAATAACAGATGTTTTTTCTCTTCCTCAGTTGTTTGCTTAGGTATCTTCCTCTTCTCATTGCTCTCAAGGCGTATGCTGTAGGCTGTGTGTGCCAGGGTTTTGATTTTTGTTTTGATTTTTAAATGTCTTGCATCCACTTGCAGTTCTGTGGATGTTTTGGTACAGGCGTTGTTAGAATGAGAAGTTAACGCTTTCAGTAAATGTTTCTCTTTTGGTTTTAGTAGTATCGTGTGAGTACCTTCTTCAGTCATCACGGAGTTTTGGCACCTTGTGCAGCAGAAGTGATTTAAGTCAAAGAGAGGGAAGTACCGTTAGCATAAAAGATGTGAGGAATGTGCGTTTTTATCTTTCAGGGGATGACCTGAGCTGTATTGTTCTGGGAATGGCAACTGGCACGTGCTTTGTTGGCAGCAGTGTATGTGGTGAATCGAGAGGATGAGGGTGGGTTATGCATGTAAACTGAATAAAGGAGATGTACTGTGTGAGCAAGGATTCGTGAAGCACGGTCTGATGCACCTTGATCTGTCACTATGCTGATTGCAGCTTGCTTGTTCACGTGTACGAGTTAGACACTCTTCCTGTGGAGGCAGTTGGTGCGTATTAACAAAATGCATATCGTAGGACTATAGACAGGACTAGAGAAAACGTTAAAAAACACTGTGGAGTTTCAGAATCTCATATAAAAAGGAACTAATACTTTATCGTTGCAAATAATTTGCTTCCTTTATATGGGTCTGCTGTTATCACTGGTATGTATTTGATGCCCCTTTCTCCGTCTTTCTCCCAGCATATACAATGCATTTGTTTGTGCTTTTTAGAGATTAATCGACTATATGCAATATAAGTGTTGTGCTCTATGAGTTAAGTCCTTGCCCCAGGCACAACAATCAGATGTCGATAATAAAGCTGAGATATAAACTAACAATGTAAATGTGTAGTCAAGGGATAGAGATTTTGAAAGCATTTTCAGAGCGTTTGAAAGAGGAGTGAGAAATCATAAAGGCTTTTTTATTTTTCTAACCAAGCAATTGTATGTAGTGGGATATCAGAGACTTAAGATTGTATTTATAAATTCTATCTAGTATTTGATGAGCCTAATATTCATGGGTACTGCAGTATTTATTTGCAATAACAGAACAGTTGTATTTGGTAAGATCAGTAAATGTTTTGTGGCTTAGCATTTGTAACACTTTTTTTTTTAAAAGGTAAAAATATTTACATGATCAGAAGAGACTTTTTGTCATTAGAGACTTGTTAATTTGTTTTAAAGGACTCCATTGATTTTATTATTATTTCATGTTTAATGCTGATACAGAAAGCCTTTTGCTGATGTTCTCTGGAGACTAAATTCTTCAGCAGTTTCGTATGAATGTTTAGGTATATACAGGAACTAAATTAAAAAATCTGTGAAGCTCGTTGCAAGTGCAAGGTACAGGGACGTTCTGGTTTTGCTCTCATTGCTAGAATAATAGACTCTGAAACTTTCATGCTGAGAAGTACAATTTCGTCTAAAGATGGGAAGTCTTTATACGCACAAGAAATTGTTTATAGGTTGGAAATACTTTGTCTAGTGCAATCCCACCTAGAGCGTAAGATATACTTGTAAGAACTACTTGGGAAGAATCCTCTGAGTGTGTACAACTGCATTAAATTGATATTTTTAGTAAACAAGGTCCCATCTTCCATTCTTTATATCATGTGCCATACCAGTGCCTAATGGAAGAGTGGTGTACCATACCATATCAGATACCGATAGTGTATCTGAGTATACGTATATTTAAGGTGATTACAACACTACGTGACCTATTTATGTGGCGCAATATAACATGCCTTATGAAAGAATAAACCTCTAACTCCACAAAAAAGACAGATATAATTGAAAGAGAGCGCCAACCATATTAGAAAACTGATATGTTCTCATAACAACCTGATTCTGTGGATTATTATTATATTAAAATATTTTTAACCATTCTCTTACTTGGTTAAATTCCTATAGCACAGAACAGCTTATCTTCTAATGTATTCTGCTGTAAAACAGCCCCCTCCCTGCAAGATCCAGATCTCGTCTTCTAAACTGAAGATTAAGTACATTTTGAAAGCACACATTTTCTTTAGAAATCATTCGTTTACATTTTGTAAAGTCTTTGCTAATTTTCTTTTTGGAATCTTATAGTTCGGGGGTGGGGGCGTCCCCCACAGTAGTTAGAAAAATTGCAGGTTCTTATGTGGAGATCATTGTATTATCGTGAAGTTATACGCTTTAAATATTGATGCAATCAATGTACCTGGTGCTGTCTGCAGTTGACATCATCCTATAATATTTTGAGCTTTTTCAAGCTGAGTAAGCATGCTGAATTGTTTCACTGTTTTCCATGAGGATCTGTAGTTTTTAACCTCTTCTTTTTGTGGATTGAAATGCCTAGCTTCCAAATATTTCCGCTAGCAAATATTTCCTAGCAAATGCTAGGCTTACAAATTTTAAAGCCTTTGCAATAACTCCTTTATTTTGTATCAAAAGCCTAAATTACTATTCTCTATTAATATAAAAATATATTTTGTCTACAAGTTACAAATTTAATTATTTTAAGAACAGTTTCATAAAAACAGTATTTGGCCTTGAAGTTGCAAGCTCAGTTTAGGCACCTGTATGAGTAAAATTATATACTATCTCAGGTCTTTAAAGGATTTATATTTTCAGTAGTTTGAAAAGTGGGTGGGATTTGCTTATAAGTAAAAGTCATGCTTTTACTGGTTGTGAGATCTATGTGAAGACTGACTTTCCTAATTCAGTTGAAACATACGTTGTAACTTAAGCTTCTAGTACCTAATTTCAAGTTAGTTTTACAGATGCTTAGTTTTCTGAGTGGTTTTAAATTGGTGATTTTTTTTGAATTGCTCCTCCCTCCCAGAAAACAACTGCGTGGGTAATGAAACACTGGTGGTAGCTCTGGTGCCAGCATCTTAAACTCATTAACACAAACAGCTTGCATTAGTTTCCTTGACACTTTCAGACACCCTCCCCTCAGGAGGTTTCAGACTAGTACTTTTCACTCAAGAGAAACGTTTAGCTACGCTAAACATCTAACAACACTTACGTGCTGTAGTGTTCTCGTTAATGTATTTTTTAAGTTTGGAAACTTTGTGCTGTGGAAGAGTGATTTTAGAAATGTTGTGAAAGGCTAGTCTAATAGAGGCTGGGCCTGCTTAAAGATAGGTTACTGGAATTAGGATCCGTATTGAGAAATTTGAGACAAAATCTGTTAAGCCAATTTCATCCTGGCTCTGGTACTAAATACAAGCAAACAAAGTTTTTTCACCTGGAGTTTTGGAGGAATATTTGTGGTACCACTGTGAAGACAGATGGCTTGGTAAGGTTTTCTTCTCCGTACTTGCCCCCCACCCCACCCACACGCTTTTCGTAGGTTTTATAGTTGAAAACGTATGGACAAGCATCCATTGATTCATGTACTTTCTTTTATGGGAATTTGGTACACAAAAGGGTGCAAATATTTGAGTTGGAGCCCAGCTTAATCTTGCAGGTGCAGAAAGATGACTAGAACTTTGCTTTTCCTGTGGCTGACTAGTCTCATGGAAAATGGTGAAAATCTGTTCTGAACTCTGCAGTTGTTTGCAAGTCATACTGATTTAAACCTTTTTAATGCTTATGTAATGAAAGGGAAATTATGTAATGTTTCTTAATAGTGCTGTCTGAAGGCAAATGACATATGGTGACAACTGTGAATTTTAGTGATAGAAGGCAGGTTATTTCTAACTAAAAGCCTGATTGCTGTTATATATTTTAAAGAAGCAGCTCTCCTTCCTGGCCACACTTCTGTAGCTTTTCTGGTTCTGTCCTTTCTAACAAACTATACCGTTTAATACAGTAATGGGAGCTCTTTTGCTGATTCCTGTAACTTCTTTTTTTTTTTCTCAGGCTAGCAAATTTGAGGTATTTCTCATAGAAATTATGGGGTCGGCTGTATTGCTCTTCCTCTGTTTTGTATGCTTTCTCACTGTAGTAAGTTATGTGAATTCACTGTTAAGTGTAATGCGCTACACTGAGATTTCACATTTTGACTGCATGCCACTTCAAGGAACTTAATTTGGGATAGGTGTGACACGCACTATGACATCAGGAGTCTCAACATTATGAAAATACGAGTTTACAAGTTGTGGCATATAGATGTAAATTCAGAAGTTTTTAGCAGGGTCAGAAACGTGTCCTAATAAGTCTTCATCATCTATGTCATGTAATAATAAAGATGTCTGCTGTTAATCTCTAGTAAGCTGTATTGTAATGTGCGTATCTTGAATCATTCGTTTCACGCTTCCGAACTGCAGGACAAAATCTATTGGAGTGAAGTGCCTTTCTGACTGCAGTCTAAAAGTCTGAGAAAAGTTATGTGCAGAATGTAATTGCAACTTTTTGCCCAGCAGTTTTGTTTTAACATATACCTTGTTGCACTTTCCTTCCGGTAGTACCTTTCTAAATTTATTCCAAATCTCCTGGCTTTGTGTTTGGTATCCCCTCTCCTTTCTCATTCTTTATTATGGTGTTTTCTATTGCCTTTTCTGAAGTTGTTTCTTAAAACAGTCTATTACCTTTTTTCTTTTCCCTCTTTTAAAGTTTCATAGCTCTGCCTCTAACCTGCAGATTACTTGATGAATTATCCTGCCTTCTACTTCTCTTTGGTAAAATACCTAGCCCGTTTATAGTGCTATAAAATCATTTAACATAAAATCTACTGTGGACAACTGACTTCTATTATCCCACACGCCAGTCGCATTAAATTCAGACAGTAAAATGGAGCTGATTATCTGTGCTCAGTGGACACCCCTCTCCTCCCTCTCACTTCCCAACAAAAACACCGGTCTTTGTCTGTAGGGTAGCGTTGGGCATTACAGAGATGCTACTCCCCGTCTTGCTCTGGAAATTAAGTAACTGTTGTTAATTTCTGCCAAGAGGGAGAAGAAAAGTTGTGTGTTTGTCTTTTTTTCCCCAAGCGTCCTCATTCTCACCCTGAAACTTGCTGCCTGCTCTAAAGACTGTCACTGTTACTGCAACGTGGAATTCTTGTGCTATGGAGTAGGTACTGAGGTGGTTTCTGTGATAGTTAGACCTTTGAAAAGGTGTGAATTTGACTTGAAGCCTACGACTCTAATCCTAATGTTCTTAAGATACATCTGTGGTTTTAGATTGTAACATATTAGTAAGAAGAGAGAGCTTATACCTGGAATATTTTTATAATCATTAGGCCATGGAACTCATTTTTAAATGAACGCTTGAGCTACACAGAGGCTGAAATCACTGAAGAAAATGTCCAGTTTGCTACAGGCTCTTGAAAATAAATTATTTTTTCAAGATCGATTCTTTAGCATCATCCTTGGATTTATTCTGCAAATTTGTTGTGCTTCTGGTTTTCTTACCTTGCTATTTAATGGAAGTTGAAAGCCAGATTGCACCTGTAGAGCAAACAGGTTGTTTCAGGAAGCAAAGTCTTGTAATGGATGGTAGTATTCATCAAGCTGCTTGGTGAGCTGGTTCAGAGAACTGATCCAGCTGAAAACAAATCCCAAGGAATTACTGTTTTTTGGATTGCTTTCACAAGGCAGCTGTCCCCGCAACCGTAAGAATGTTAGTGCTGGCGCATGAATAGGGAAAGAGTGTACTGCCTCATTTGGCCATCACACAGACTTAGATCAGATTACAATGAACAAATAACTTTTGCCTTACCTGATTATTGCCCTCACTTCACCTAGAGGGAAACTTAGAGCAGAGGCAAGATGTCTATAGTTGCCTGATGATGTAGAGTTAAAACTGGGAATCACATCTGTTGTATCAGTGAAGAGAGTACTTACGCTTGAGAATTGCACCTGACAAACGTGAAGCATGAGATGAACTGCTGCCGTGGTACACTGTGTGTTTTGATCACACGTTCAGGTGAACATAGGCTTGCTGAATGGCTTTCTATCTCCATGCCTAACTGGTAACTTTAGTGAGAGTACTTAATGTAGTTTCTACTTGCAAAGGTAGAACTTTTGGAAATAGGAGTTTCTCTTGAAGTATTGTTACTTGGTTAGCACTTCTTGACAGCTGATAAATTTGTTATTAAATGTGCTTTTTGAAATTACGTAAATGCTACGAAAGCAAGACTTCATGTTTTTCCAAAAGTTTATATTGTGCATCTAAATCAATCTCTGTGTGCAGTGTTTGAAGAGATTCGGTAGCTCAAATGTACTGAATGGTTTTCAGGGTTTACAGAAGCGTTTTGACACTGTGCAAAGAGAAACACACGGAGTAGTATAGTTTTAGTATTGGTACATTTAGAGTTTGTCAACACTATCTTACCTAAATGTCTTGGGAATTGTTCCAGGACATCAGTTCCATTGGTGATTTGTGCTTGTGTGAACACACACCTCATCTTTGTACTAAAAACCACAAGGTTAAATGGAGTTGGTTTGAGTAGTGTTTGGCAATTCGGTAGTTAAAATGCTGCTAGACGTTATAAAACTGGAACTCTGCACGCAAATGCAGACATATAATTTTTGTGGGCAGTTTGAAAAGAGGAGATAGTAAGAAAAGTCCAGGTAAGGAGAAGCTCCTTGTGATAGTTCTCAGTGAGTGCAGCATTTAGCAGCATGAGAGAGAGACTGGTGAGTCAGGTTCCTAACCTCCTAACCAGTGTGTCTGCCACTATGCAGAGGACAGTTGTGCAGCTGCTGCAAGCATTTTGGGAGGTTTTTACAAACTTGCTGCTGGTTTCAAAGTCAAAAGTTACCTAATGTGTAAAGAGTTCTAGATTTTAAATCGGGAGGATTTCAAACCTTATCTGTAACCACATTCCAATGATGTGAGAAGAACAAACTTTATTTTAGAGAAATCAAATTCACATTTCCACGAAGCCAGAGATTTTGCTGACTGGAAGTGAATCAGTGTTGTTGTTTTTTAAACTACATTAAACAGGGGGACTCTGTAAAATGGGTGGGTGTAATATCATGCTCTCAGCTCATATGGGATTATTTTAATCATTCCATTATTACAGTTTAAAAGGTGAATGATATAGGAGCACATGACATGCTCTGAGGTGTAGTACAGGTTGATCAAATCTGTAAGCAAACAGTGTGTTACGGAACCTGTATGTGAGCTTTCAAAACTGAACTCTTGTAAAAAGTACAAAACAAAATGTCTTTTCCATTCTAAATATTGCGAAGGTCTCCTTTAGGGCTCACTAGGAGAAGAGCTCAGCCTATTCTGGGTATAATTCTGAATGCAGGTATTCCATAATTTTTTCTTCCCTACCAAGATAGTGCTGTTAGCTTAAACTGAGAAAAAAAACTTACGGAATGAATGTCCAGATGGAAGTTAATACTTGTCAACTTTACTTTGTGGACAGACCATTTAATTTCTTTAATAAAAATCTAATCCACTGATCTGTATATTCAAAGGCATAGCTACACATCTGCTGCCACTTTTGTCACAACTCACCCTGTAGGAGGAAAAATGCCAACTCTGGGAAAAAGAAGTACAGATCTTGATGACTGATTTCCTTTTTGTCTTCGTATGGCTTTGTGTGTAGCCCATGTTGTTAGCGCAATCGCTTGCAGCCTTGCCGGTGATGTTTAATAAGTGTCATCACTGGGCATCCAAGAAAATAAGTGAACGGTTTAAAACATTAGAATTTTTACTAGTTTTCAAAACATGCAAACAGCTAATGAGGAAAGGAAGAGTTTTTAAAGCAGAGAGGAATCTAGCTACTGAATGAGAAGAAAACCAGGCCAAAAAAGTGCTTTGGAACAAAGGGTAGACTACTAGGTGAAACAGTTGCCTTTCAGTATCATGGCAGTAGGTAGTTTTGTGAACTTCTGGCGCATATTTTTAGGAATATGTACATTTAAAGGGACAGAAAATCTTTCTGTAATAAGTTATTACAGAAGAGTGATTGGTGTGAAAGCTAGGTGTGTATGTGTGGATGACTGCTGTTGAGTGATAACTACCTGGTTTTGTTTTAATCTTGCTTTCTCTTTTTTGACATCGAAAGAAATAGACAAGTCAGAATAGTTTTGAATGCAAGGAAGTTCCTAATCCAGTCACAGTGTTTACCTTTAACACATTTAAGGTAGCAGGAAGTACTAAGACTTTTTTGAATGCATATTGTGCTTTACTAGAACATTTTTCAAGAGGGTTTTGCCTTGAAAAAGAAAACTGTTGGGGTCCATGGCTGTCATATCTAAAACTAGTTCCTAGCCAACAGAAAGAAGCCTTCAGCTTATTTCGTAAACTGAGGGGTTAGAATGCTGCTGAATTCTGAAATGGTAACCTTAAACTATTTTCTGTGGAGATAATGCCTGAAAAAATTCCAGATTTACAGTTCTGGAAATCACTGGTTTGAAAACCTCTGTCCCACAAACCGCATTTCTAGATACAGACAAATAATTCATCCTAAGAAATGGAAAAAATCTGGAGGTTTTGTATCCTAGTATTATGTTTTAGCTGCAAGATGTTACATAAGGCATTTTTCTCAAATGGGAAATGTGGTCTGCTTCAGTTTCCATTAGACTGATAAATATTTAGAGGCAAGTTGCTCCTTACGATGAAAATGTTGTCTGCTGAGTTAGCAGGATAACTGTCATAGATTATTTTAGGAGAGGTTGAAAAAAATAACTGGAAGATGGGACAGTCTGGATGCTGTACTGCATCTTCAGCCTTTTGTATACTTTCCTGTCATATTTCTGCCAACCTTTACTTTGAGAACCGGACAGTACTGATTCAGTCTCCAGTCTTTTGTTTCCTTCCCGAGACTGACTGCAATATCTTCAGTTACTGCCAGTGCTGTGGTGCGTGTTTTTTTTGTCTGTTTGTTTTTGCTTGTTTGTTGTTGTTGTTTTTTATGATGCCTGAATAGCTTTAATTTCATCAAAATACAAGCCACAGTGCCACACTTCTATATCTGATCTTTTATATAAGTTGATGGGAAAATCTGCTTCAAGCGATTTCTGGGCTTGCAGCGAAAAGAAGATTGTTGTGATTTTTCTGTTTTCACAGTACAGTCCCAGGAATTCCTTTGTGAATGCTGCTTCTGAATGTCCTCTCAGCATGTTAAACCGTATTCCCAAAGTCTGCATCAGTTGCACAAAATAAACACTCTGAAACAGTAGATTGTAAAAGCTATAGAGGAAAGTAGAAAAGAGTAATCCTAAGTGTTGAACCTATTACAGATACCATCTCTTAGACGGGTATTAAACATGACGAAATAGGCTGTTGGTCACATTCAGTCTTTTTGTTCTGTAGTTAGGTGGGCAAAGGCAGGTTTGAGTAAATCTCCATAGAAATGCAAAGTCTGTGAAGATGTTCTGACTGTGCCTTTGTCTTGAGATAGAACTTAGAATTTAAGAACACTTTTTTGCATAAAAAGTGGCTGAGATGCACAAGAAGGGAGTGATTTTATGATGATATAAACGATTCCCTCCTGTCTTATAGTCCTGATTACTATCTACTGACGTGATGTAACTTGTACCAGGTGTGTTTTCCCACTAACAGAATTGCTATGGCTGCTGTCCTGTTTCACGCACCTGTTCTTCAGATTGTGCAAGTGTATTGAAACACTTTTTCATCTGCTCTGAAATACTGCTGATGTATTGAAATGTACATGATTGGAACATTTTAGTCAAACGCTGTTTTTTCACATTGCATCCGCAGTTGTTTCTTGCTAATGTGCTACTCAGATTTCACAGGGAAAAAAAAAAAAAGAACTCTTATTATTAAAGGATTCGGTAAATCTAAACAGATACTTCTCTGATACATTTTCTTGTATTTCTATCCTGTCACGTAAAGAAATTGACATGAAATTGATTAACAGGTAACACAGACTGTACAAATGTTAATGGAAGTTAAGCGAAAAATCACACTGCTGTTTACCTCTACATTTGTACTTACCGGAATGATGCATTCACTTATCAGCCTTTCAAAATAAACACAATTGTGCTGTCTTAACATGGCCCTAATACTCTTCCTGTACGCAAATAAGGTCATTAATAAGTGTGAAAATTTTTTACTTAAAATGATTCTGCTGTTTTGAAAGGGTGAGCTATCCTGTTGTATTCTGATTTCACAGAGTTTTTATCTGTACTAGAAATTTCTACCCGTTGAATGAACTTTGACCCAGCTTCAGGAAGCAGAGAAGCTGGCCCTCCAGTTTTGGTTCGAAATTTGGGTGGTGGTCAGACTGTCACATGTCCCAGGTATGGCATAATGTTGGGGCTGTGTTTAATTAATCCCACAGCCTGCAACCACTGCCTTACATCTGTTCAGAGTAAAGTTTCATCAACAAATACTTGACTAGTTTGAAATTAGTGCATTATCTTAAGTAATGTAAATGATTTATTTATACACATGGTTGTTTCACTGCTTGTAAACTGAACGCAGCTCTAGTTGCCTTGGGCTGTAGTGGAGCTGCTGGATTGTAGCTTCCAACCAAAAGAGATTCAGGATCCTTAACACCTTCACATTGTTAATGCATGCACAAAATGGCATTGCCTTTAATTATAACACAGTTATGTTTTTTTCTTAACTTTTGGTTTTTCTAACAGTATTTTGAGAGGTCTCATTTTATGGAAAAGAAAAACTTCAAATGCCAATATACTCAAGCTTTCTTTTTGAACTTGGTTTAATATATAGTGGTCTATATATTGGTCTATAAGTGGCAGAGTGGAAAACCTATTCACATCATGCAGTGCTTCTCGATTGTAAAAAGTTGCTGTGAACAGATTGCTCTCAAACTGAAGCAGCAGGATGTGTGTGCAACTTAGATCTTGTGAAGTTATAGGACTTGTGTTATGGAAAGGAATTGTTCAAATAATTTGTAAAACTTATATAAGGTGTTTGTTATTTTGGTGCTACAGTGTTATCTATGGTTCAGATTCATCCACAGGTCAAATTCTGTATACTTGGTGGAAGAATAATTTTGTCAGGGTGTCTTGTGAGCTATATTAAAGTTGAGAACACTTCTTACTGTGCAAAGTTGGAAGAGAAATCTAGTACAAGTAGCTCATAAACAAAAAAGTATATATATATTTTTTCAAGACAGGTACAGTTATTATATATATGTATAATCATATGAATATGTATATGTAGTCTGTATCTGTCTTGAAAGTGTGTATTACAGGGGGAAAAAAAAGGTGACCAATAAACTAATGTATTTTTAATCTTGGACAATGACTATTGCAATATCTTTTTTCACAGTTTGCACTTTTCATGCAAGGTATAGGTGAGCTTCAGGAAAACCCCAAGCTCTTATCCTTCCTTCTCTTTTTCCTTATGGTGTGTGTAAAACTTATCCAAATGCCAAAGATTTGCAAATTCAGGCATGGATTTTTATTTTATTTTTTACTGTAATTTTCTGGCCCTTATAGCTGTCTGGGAAGAGTAAGGGAACCTCCAGATGTTAACTAAGTAATAAATCTATACAGTGCCATCTTTATGTCTCATTTGTATACAAATCATCCTAGTGCCTGCAGTACTTTTCGTAGACTTGCCAACCTGTAGCAAAGTGAATTATACCAATGTATGACAATTTTCAGATGCAATATTGATAACTTAATGTGGGTAACAATTAAACTGGTTTTAAAAATAATTAAATTAGGTCACTCTCACGTTGGCCATGAGTGGCAGGGTCATAGTTGGTTGTGGAATGCCCTGAAGTGCCATTTCATCCCTTTTCTGGGAGCCAACAAACGGTCCAGGCAGAAAGAATGAATAGTTAAGTGTATATCTGTGGAGCTGGCAGCCAAAGTACGATAGCAGGCAAACAGCTGTAGGACATGTAGGGGTCGGTAGCTTACAGGGCCTTGATATGCAGAAATGACCAAGTAACAACCACTTCACTTACTAGCCAGGGTAAAAGAAGCAGTATTTTTCTTTACTTGTGGTGGATGCTTGCCAGCACAGAAATCGTATGTCCTTTGCACAGGTTGGACTAAAATACGAGATTTGTCCAGACTTTCAAGCTGGTCCCTTTCTGAGCCCAACCAAGGACACGTAATTTGAAGCCATTAACTGTTGAGTATATTGAAGTTGGTCTGTGGTGATTTCAAGGCATCTACTGAGTCAGAGTTGAGGCAGGTAACTATCTGTACTTGTGTCTCTGTTATAAATTGTTCTATTTTTGGTACAAATAGCATGAAGAAATGTGGTTTTTCTTCAGAAACAGCGAAAGCATTATACAAAGTGTTAGTCCCGCATACACATGCTTCCTCCACCTACATATTTGCCTGCAAGTTGTTTCTACTTTTTTTTTTCTGGGTGTGAGCCTTTAATATTTGTAGGCTTGCAAACCTTTCTTATACGATCTTTGATTACCAAATGTTTTATGTACCTCAAATGCATTCTGTGCTCATGATAGTTATTCCTCAGTTTCATGTCTTGATAGGGTTCCTCAGAAATAACTTTGAAACTGCATTTAAAACACAGAGTGTAAACTACTGTTTACATTTTAATCGGATCTTTTATTGCTTCCATTTTTAGTATGGCTGAAATTCATTCTGCGAGCCCAAGCTGTTCAGCAGTTTTGAAAAAAGTGGATTTACATTTATTAAAGGGGAGGGAGGGGGGAGTGCTTCCTTATGTTTGGGATCAGAAAATTTAGAAAAAAATGTTCTGTTAAAAGATTTTTCGCAGTATTTAAAGTACTGTCTCTCAGAACTGTCAGTTGTCTAATAGCAAGTTGTTTATCTCAAGTATATAAGGAGGACTTTGCTTTACCATCTGGTTGACTGCTAAATAATGTTGTTCGAAAGTTGTGGGTCCCTTGAGGGTAGCAAGTGATGTATTCAAAGTGAAAGTAGGTTACTGTTTCTGTAGAGTGAAGTGGTTTTAAGACCCAGTAGCTTTGATAATTCAGAACGTGCCTCCCCCCCCTTTTTTTTTTCAATTATTTTTTGAAGTGGTAATATGTTCATACAAAGTGGTTTATCATACTGAATATTCTATAAGTGAGCAGAGGTTAAATGATGGCAGGGTATGTAAAGAGAATATTTCAAATGCTTCAAGAGGCATTTGGACAACACTCTCAGACATATGGTTTGATTTTTGGGTGGTCTTGTGTGGAGCCATGAGTTGGACTCGCTGATCCTGGTGGGTCCGTCCCACTGTAGGATATTCACAGAATTGTAGGGGTTGGAAAGGACCTCAAGAGATAATCCACTCCAACCCCCCTGCCAAAGCAGGTTCCCTAGAGCAGGTTGCCCAGGTAGGCGTCCGGATGGGTCTTGAATGTCTCCAGAGGAGGGGACTCCACAACCTCCCTGGGCAGCCTGTCCCAGTGCTCCATCGCCCTCACCATGAAGAAGTTCTTCTGCATGTTGGTGTGGAACTTCCTGTGCTCCATTTTGTGGCCATTGCCCCTTGTCCTGTCCCCATAGACCACTGAAAAGAGATTGGCCAAATCCCTTCATCTCCCACGCTTAAGGTATTTATAGACATTGATAAGATCCCCTCTCAGTTTTCTTTTCTCAAGGCAGAACAGACTCAGGTCTCTCAGCCTTTCCTCATCAGGTAGGTGCTCCAGGCCCTGTATCGTCTCAGTGGCCTTCTGCTGGACTCTTTCCAGGAGATCCCTGTCTTTTTTGTTCCGGGGAGCCCAGAACTGGGCACAGTGCTCCAGGCGAGGCATGAACAGTAGGGCAGAGTAGAGGGGAAGGATCACCTCCTTTGATGTGCTGGCCACATTCCTTTTAATGCACGCCAGGATCCCATTGACCTTCTTGGCCACCAGGGCACACTGCTGGCTCATGGCCAACCTGTTGTCCGTCAGGACCCCCAGGTCCTTCTCCACGGAGCTCCTTTCCAGCAGGTCATCCCCCAGCCTGTACTGATACATGCAGTAAATTCTATACGTTCTGTTGTTCTGTTCTGTCGTTCAGTGTCAGCATTCAGTAAATGGGGGGAGGGGACAGGTAACGCTTCCTTTTCATGACAAGTTTTTTGCTTTTCCTGGTTATCTAGCTGCAGAATTCTGGCAGCCTTCCTGAATTAGTCATGCAGTTTTGAAAAATACTTAATATGCTGAGGAAAGAATTTCAACATGAGTGATTTTTGGACATCTAAATAATTTTTTAGATTTTCTCAAGGGAAAAGTTAAACGATGGATTTCATTATGCCCACTGCTTTCTAACCTCGGTATAGGGTTGTTAATTTTGGCTTGCAGTCACAACCAGTTTATTATTTACTAGTTTTTCCATCTGAATATGACTTGGTATCGCAAGTCAGTGTTAACAGCCCTATCTCCATGTATTTCCTGGCCCAGCTGGGTCTTGACACTCCCCCTCCTGCCTGTCACCTCTGGAGATCGGAAACTGGGACCTGAGACCCTGCTGAGGGGTGCGCAGCAGTGGGGGCAGACCCTGGTGTTGTGAGTCCAGGTTACTCTATCTGCAGGGTGCTTGTTGAGTACATTTGGAAATACTGGAGAACTGTTCAAGAATCTGTTTAATTAACTTCAGGCTGGTAATCAGACAAGTGCTTATTGGTAAGTCAATTTCACTAGTATGTTACTTCACAAAGATTGTAGGGCAAAGTTCGGTCTTTTGTTATTCAAACCACTTAGAGGTTCATCTCCTGTTCAATTAAATTCATTTCAAAGTGGGAAATTTCTTGTGGAACAGTAAGATTGAAACTACAATATATAAAAATTGTGTCAAAATGTTTGCGAGGAAGTTATTGCATTTGTAGTGTAGAGAGCATTTTAACTTAGAACGAAGTGGACAGAAATTTGTTGTAAAAATCCTGTTTGTATTACTGCTTCAGATTTTTTTTTTTATTGTTGCTCTGATAATAACGAAAATAAAAATCAGGGTATGATTCTGCAAAGTTCAAATGTTTTATACCTGTCTGCTGGACTTTTCCCAAGTTTATAACCTCAAACTCAAGGAATTTTTCAGACCCCGACAGTAGGGATCCAGTGCTCTTCATACTTAGCTGCTCAATCTTTCCATTTTCTCTCAGGGGTCTTCTCTATCATCCAGTCATGGGATCTCCCTCAGACTCTCTGTAATGAACCTCTTCTGTCTGCACCCTTTAGTCGCAAGTTTGGCTCTGACCAGTTGGTATTGTAATACTGTGCTACTAAAATGTAATTGACTGGGTAAAAAATAAATGCCAGAGGTTGATTACTTGTATTCGTTAGGGATCACATGGTACTTTTTGCGAAAGGTAGCAGTAGTGTCTTGGCCAAATTCCAGCTTGGATAACTGCAAATGAAATTTAGATGGGCAAAGGTAATATTGTTTGGCTATTGCAGTGAGGAATAAATAGGTGGGGGAAAAGAGAATGAGAAGAAAAGAATAAGGTGCCTTAAATCAAGAGGCTTTGAGGGATGTCTGATGTGGAAACAAGCTGGGGGACACACTGTTCTTAACCTGGTTTAGTGCTGCCAGTTGAAAATGTTTCAATTGAAATTGTTCGTGCATATCTACGTTAATGGAACGTTGTTTGATATAGAAGTTCTTAATATGGCCTCTTTAGGGGTAAGGATTTGCTTTCTGTGGAAGTTACAGAAGAGGAGGTATTTCTGCATAGGTATACGTGTATACACGTTGTTTGATGAAGAGGCATATGAGAGCTGAGCAGAGTCTAGGGGCCATCAGTGCTCCAGGAGAAACAGAGATCAGCATATTGGCCCAGCTTTCAGTTAGAAGGTGGTGATCTTTGGCAGGTGCAGAGTATTCATTTTGAAATGAATAGCATGCCTTGATTTCTACTTCTGAGGGTTCTAGTACTAGTTCTGGCCCACTTAAAAGGTGCATGTATTTGTACCTAACTCCCAGTTTTGCTTGAGATAATGCTATAGGACAATCCACCCGCAGCAGATACAGCTCATGGATGGTATATACCTTGTTTTTTACCTTACTTGTACAAACCCAGAAGAAATTTGTAAAGATTTTAGGGTGTTGTTTTTGTTTTTTTTGTAATTGATCATGTTTTCTCTGTTGTCTTTTATAGATAAAATGTTCAACAGTTCATTGACAACTTTCTTCAGAAGAATAATTGCTACTGCTCTGCTCTTGGCTTAATATCAGAGTTCTGTGACCTACGCATCAGTGCTAAACATCAGCAGAGAATCCTATTCTGTGTAGATGAAACAGGCATCGGTCATGAGAACCCATCCGAATTTAAAGCTGCTTGCTTGGTTTTCTGGGATTAAAGGTGTTCATTGAATCAGAGTGCCCCGTCCCGTCCCCCCCCCATGAGTCAGACAACCAATTCTTGTCAACAGTTGGTTGAAAGCTGTGCAGTGCATGTAGCAGGTATGGCGCAAGAGGACAGTCACCGTGGTCAAGTGCCACCCACATTTTATCATGGTGCCAGCCAGGAACTTGATCTATCCACCAAAGTATACAAGAGAGAGTCAGGAAGTCCTTACTCAGTGTTGGTGGACAGCAAAATGAGCAAACCACATCTCCATGAAAGAGAAGAGCAGCCATATTTCAGGGAGAACAGATCAGTAGGAGAAGTCCGGGCTGTGAAAGAAGATAGAGAAAACTCTGACGACTCTGAGGAGGAGGAAGAGGAGGAAGATGAAGTGACTTACAAAAGGGAGCAGATTATAGTAGAGGTAAACCTTAACAACCAAACATTAAATGTATCAAAAGGGGAGAAGGGTGTCCCCTCCCAGTCCAAAGAGACTGCTGTTCTTAAGACCAGCAGTGAGGAAGAGGAGGGTGACAGTGGGGAAGAGGCCACTGAAGAAAGTAATGATGATGAGGAAAATGAGAGGCAGAAGAAAAAAGAGAAAAGAGTGGAAAAAGTTAGTGTTGCACAAAGGAGAACAAGGAGAGCTGCATCTGCTGCAGCAGCCACAACTTCCCCATCACCCAGAACTACAAGGGGTCGTAGAAAGAGTGTGGAGCCCCCCAAGCGTAAGAAGAAAGCTGCAAAGGAGCCCAAGGCACCTGTGCAGAAATCAAAGTGTGAAGAGAAGGAGACTTTAACCTGTGAGAAGTGCCCCAGGGTGTTTAACACACGCTGGTACCTGGAGAAGCACATGAACGTCACTCACAGGCGCATGCAGATCTGCGACAAATGTGGGAAGAAATTTGTTCTAGAAAGTGAGCTGTCCCTTCACCAGCAAACAGACTGTGAAAAAAATATCCAGGTAGGTTTGCTCACCTGCTTGCCAGATTTCCATACCTTCTGTTGTGCCCTAGATACAGCTAGTGGACACTTCAGAGGGGGAAATCTCTTGTGCAGACCAGATTGTGACCAAGACCTTGTCTCTGCCTATCAGCACTTTTTGGTGTCTCCCAAAAGAAGTAAATTGTAGGGAACAGAGTATGCAAGTGTTGTCTGGTTTAGCAGAGTTACTCTAGTATTTAACTACATGTTGGGGAAAACACAAAGCTACTTTAACACATGTCAAACTCTAGAGTAACTGGCCTGAAAACAAGTGCACGTGGCAGGAAAAAACCTAGTTCTTCAGGTGCTGAGCACCTGCAGCTATCACTAGCTTTAAAGTTTCAGTGTTCTGATACTCAGTCACATATTATATGCAGATAACATTTCAAGGGAGAACAAAATTAGGATGTGTATGTGGTATCGTAATTAGAAATTTTTACAATACTGGAGAGGCAAGCAGGTGAGAATGAAGCTAGCGAAGTTAGGATTTGGATTTGTGTTAAAAAGTAACTTTTTTTTAGTCCTACTGAAATAATCATAAGTAATGTACAGCATTGCTTATAGTTCATGTATGTATAGGGAAGTATATGAATTCAGTGACTGAATCTGTTCATGAGCCTGCCCTTTTTCCAGTGCAAAAAGTTCAGTAAATCTCACTGATCATAAAAAGACGTCTGATCTTTCTTGCCAGAGGATTTGCAGCTTTTAATTGTATACAACAATGGAAACTCGTGTTGTAATGGAACTATTTTAAAGTTACAGTTGTGGAAAGAGTTTCAGAGGTTCTCATTCATCTGTGGTTTGTTCTTTGCTCATGAGCATCTATGTTCGCATGTAACTGGAGGCAATGTTTTATATGGCGATTTTAACAAACTTTTTTTGCCTTGTTAAACTAGGCACAGTGTTACCACCTACTTCAGAAATACTCCCACTGCTAGGAGGAAGCAGATGGGGTTCATTTTCTGTGCAGCTGAAATGTTCCTAGTTTGTAGGGCAACAAGTTTGGTTTTTTTAGTCTGTCCAATGAGTTTTACCAGAAACATTTAAGACTTTTTTTTTGTTGTTGTTTGCTTAAATGCTAAACTGAATTTGTATTCAATTCCCACTATGCGGGAGATGGTTGAAATGTTTGTTGCAATTTCTCTTTGCTGTAAGACTCAAATGCAGCTCTATATAACACTATGCTATTTTTCCTTATGTTTCAGCTCATAGGAGGAAGACTGAAGGAAGGAATATAATATATGATAATGAGTCTTGAACATAGTAAAATCCACAAACATTTCAGGATGTCCTTGCAATTTTTGAAATAAACTGTTCTGAAATTTTATGTGGCAGAGACCATTTTAATGTAAATTTCAGGGATGCTCTGTCATCCAGATGGCTCATTCACAGCATTAAATCTTTTGATTTGAACAAGAATTTATGAATAGTTTGAATGTGTGGCATAGAATGGAGAAGCGTCCTGTAATCCATGCACCCATGTGCTTCTGAGGGGTTACATTCATTTCTCCAAAGGAATAAGGAAAGAAGAAGTTGTAGAGATTGTTTTATATCCTATACCAGAAGAACCAGGTCCAGATTTTTTCCCTGATATTCATAGGTGGTAGAAGCACCACTAGTTGTCTTCAAGTTCTCAGTATAAGTATATATTCAGCAATTATTTTTGTCTGTTGTAATATTTGGAATATGTTTCACAGCTGCCTGCAAATTTTCTATTGCACTTGGCAAAAGGAGTACGGGGATAGGAAAGTGTTACATTAATATAGGGTTTAATATGTCAAGGGAGATACGGAGCTTTGTCTAGAAACATGGCTTCATTACGTAAGTGGTAGTTGAACTGATAAACATGGCTGTGTCTTCTCTGTATTTTTCAACAAAGTGATGTAATATGTCTGTTTTTCTAGGTAACTTCTGGTTTTTATCCTTTCAAAATTAGCACCCTCACAGAATTTCTGTTGTCATCTTAGGTTCCGTGTGGTAGATGTTAACAATCTAAATTACTTGCTGCTGATCATCAGTGAAATTGTAGATTGACAGCGTCAAGGTCTCACTGAACCTTAAATGATTTTTGATCGTTTCTTAGTATTACTTTGCTCTGTAGAGTCCTGTTCCGCCTCACGTCCCCGTCCCCCACCCCGGACTACAGTTTGATCCTGACTTGCCTCCAAGTAGGTACTTTCAGAGGTAAATGATCTCCTTGGAGTCAGCATGGTGAGTGGTGTACCAGATTTTCCAGGCCTGCAGAGACTTGAGCACTGTGGAAGCAGCATAACTTGCCTGTGCAGAGAAGAAACAACTCAAGTTGTCAGAAGGCATAGTATTTGCTAGTTCTTCAGTGAGCAGCAAACAGCTGTTCTTACTTGGGGGAGGAGAGTAACTGACAGGCAGAAAAATGGAGATGTACCAGAAAACACCAAACACCCCAACAGCTAACAAAAAACAACAAGCCACAATTCCTTCTTCTTTACTTCAAAGATGAAAATAACTTTGTATCCTCACACGTATGGCTGCTATCAAGTTTATACTTGGATTATTCTGGAACCTTCAAAATTGCACAAGGATTTTTATCAAGTCTTTAGCAAGAACTCTGTTGAAAAATGAGAATGTGTGAAAGCCTGTGGATCCTGCTCATCACTGATTTTCTGAATGTTTCACGGTAGTTGTGCGAAGAGGTCAAAACGGTTGCACGTGGTCATTTTAGACCTTCAGTGCTACTGATAAGTATAAATGAAGAGTTAGAACATAAAAGATGAAGGCGGCAACATAAAAGATGAAGGCGGCAACTTGCTTTGCTGTACTGACTGTGTGTACAGACTCTGCATGGCCAACAGCTGCAAGATAGAAGCTGTCCTCTGTACAGAACTAAAAAGGTTACAAAAGGTTCAGAGTGCTCCTGAAAAAGACAGGGCTGGATGGGCAGATGGGGGTTAACAACTAGGTGGTGTTACCCTTCTCCACCTTTGTTGGCTTCTTCCCACACCATGGTTTAGATTACCAGCAGCATCGGTGCCTGTGAAGT
Source organism: Anser brachyrhynchus (assembly GCF_964034855.1). NCBI lineage: Eukaryota > Metazoa > Chordata > Aves > Anseriformes > Anatidae > Anser > Anser brachyrhynchus. Next base: position 1,587,961 of record NC_137715.1, read on the forward strand.
CATCATTTTTGTCTTAGGACTCGCTCAGTTCCTTGGAGGCTGCATCCAGCTATGTACGCTGTTGTGTTTTGGAAATAAGGTAGCACAGTGGCTGTGGTGCTCTTTGGGTGGTGTCAAAATGCAGTGTATTAACACCATTTCTAATTGTGCTTGATCAGAATTTCTGGCTTTTCTTAGTGTGTTTGTTTCAACTGTGAAACAGTAAGAGTAGGCTGTAGCGCAGTCTGAGACAATATGCTGACAATAAAATGCTGAGACAGCATTTTGCATTGGTTTGGGTTGCCTTTTGTAATGCAGGAGTAGGACACGTGGCTTAACTCTGCAAACTTGAATCGCTGAATCTTTCTAATTTAAACTTCCTTGTATTTATCCCATTCATTCAGTGCGTTTCCTGTAATAAATCATTCAAGAAGCTCTGGTCCCTCCACGAACATATCAAGATTGTCCACGGATATGCAGAAAAGAAATTCTCTTGTGAGATTTGTGAAAAGAAGTTCTACACTATGGCCCATGTGCGAAAACATATGGTTGGTGAGTTATTGATCGGTGCTTCTGTTGTTTCTGCCTCAAATGTGTCTTTGTGGTTCTTCACTTAGAATTCCTGGTTTTGAGGAGAAAAAAAAAAGCAAATTCAGTTTATCCGTAGCTTAAATGTTCCAATCTGTGGTACTGACAGCAAGCAAAGTGTGTATATACATACGTGTGTACAAACATATATATACTTAAAAGCTGTACAAGAGTAATAATCATTTTCCTTCTCAGTACCGGAGAAGAAATTTTATTCAAAAGCTTAAATGTTTGTGTGGTAGTGACCATCTCTAATGTACTGTTGTGTTGCAGCACACACAAAGGACATGCCGTTTACATGTGAAACCTGTGGAAAATCGTTCAAACGCAGTATGTCTCTCAAAGTACATTCCCTACAGCATTCTGGAGAGAAACCTTTCAGATGTGAGGTGAGGCAGCAACTGTTAATCTGTTTAGATATAAAGATATAAGATATTTATTTTGTTTAACATTCTTGTGTTTAGATATTATATATAAGACATAAAAATAATAACACTGTCAGTAGGGCATATGGGTGGAAACTGAATTGACTAACTTGTAGATGAAGAACAGTTCCATAAAAATTTGGGGAAAATTATTCTCTGTTTGGGGAGCACAGCAGGAGTGCATCTAACAGCAGTTCAAACTGAGATGTATTTGGTTTGCTTTTACTATTGGCTGTCATGTTTTTCTCAGTTAGTACACACTACAGCAAGATTTGACTGCCAGTTTTCCGTCAGTGTTCATAATAAAGCAGTGTCGTGATGTAAATTATGGTAATCCTGTTCATCCCGCCCAGTGACTTGAAACAGACAGAGGTGGCAACAGTGAAAATACATTGCTGCTTGATTTTCACTTGTGAGGAAAAACTATCAGCATCACTGCAAACTGTTACCTCACTGAGATACAAGACTGGTCTAAACTGACATTTCCTAAACTGAGTGTATGTGTTGGAAGGGGGAAGTATCTTGCTAGTGCATTCATGCGTATTTGTGATTTGTAATTTTGCACCTGCCCTCGGGAAGGAGATCTGCATGGTATAGACTTAGCCAGTCATGTGTCTAGGGCAAATAATGTCTCGGTCATGGGATGGGGATGCTTGTGGGTATCACATGAGGGAGGCAGGCCCTGATGTAGAGCCCTTCCTGTTTCCAGGTCGGGTTGGGTGGCTCACCCTGTCCACGAAGTGGAGCACAACTTCAGCGTGATATGGAGTAGTAATGGTGGTATTGCAGCCATAGTCGTCTTGAGGAACTTGTAGGGAAAGAAATTACCTCATGCCAATTAATTAAAGCTGGGAAACTGTCTGCTTTTCTGAAACACAAGCCTGATTTACAGAGCTGCTGTTGGTTTTCCTGTGTGAGCAGAGTCCTCTAGTGGAGGCATGCCGTAATCCAGTAGAGAGATCTGGCAAAGCTGCCAAACCTCCAAGTGATACGTTAAGTGAACTTTTCTGTTGGCATAACTGTGTCCCTCCCTCAGCTTTGCCAACAGCTATGTCAGCTAAAGGCTATGACTGTTCCATGCTTCTTGTCAAGGCTATTGTGGCAGCAGACCTTTTAGCACAGGTCAAATTCTATTCCCATTGAGTAACTTAAATCCTGCATTCGTAGAGTGTGAGGGTCTGTATCCATGCTGATTTCATAGAATCATAGAATGGCTCAGGTTGAAAGGCACCTTAAAGATCATCCAGTTCCAACCCCCCTGCCATGGGCAGGGACGCCTCCCAGCAGATCAGGTTGCCCAGGGCCTCATCTAGCCTGGTTTTGAACACCTCCAGGGATGGGGCATCCACAGCTTCTCTGAGCAATTTGTTCCAGTGCCTTACAGTCACCCTCAGAGTAAACAATTTCCCCCAACCTCTAATCTAAATCTCCCCTCTTTTAGTTTAAAACCATTCCTCCTCGTCCTGTCATTATCTGATTGAGCAAAAAGTTGCTATCCATCTGTTTTATAAGCCCCCTTTAAGCGTTGAAAAGGTGCAACGAAGTCTGCCCGGAGCCTTCTCTTCAGGCTGAACATCCCCAGCTCTCTCAGCCTTCCTTCGTAGGAGAGGTGCTCCAGCCCTCTGATCATCCTCATGGCCCTTCTCTGGACCCACTCTAAGAGATCAACATCCTTGTGCTGGGGCCCCAGACCTGAACTCAGTACTCCAAGCGGGGCCTCACGAGGGCAGAGCAGAGGGGGACGATCACCTGCATCCACCTGCTGGCCACGCCTCTGTTGATGCAGCCCAGGATGCAGTTGGCCTTCTGGGCTGCAAGCGCTCACTGCTGGCTCGTGTCGAGCTTTTCATCCACCAGAACGCCCAAGTCCTTCTCTGCAGGGCTGCTCTCAATGAGTTCTTCTCCCAGCCTGTACTCATGTCTGGGATTGCCCCTACTCAGGTGCAGTACCTTGCACTTAGACTTGTTGAACCTCATTAGGTTCGCATGGGCCCACTTCTCAAGCCTGTCCAGGTCCCCTTAGATGGCATCCCTTCCTTCTGCTGTATTGACTGCACCACTCAGCGTGGTGTCATCTGCAAACTTTCTGAGGGTGCTTTCAGTCCCGCTGTCAATGTCATTGATGAAGATGCTAAATGGTACCAGTCCCAGGACAGACCCCTGAGGGACACCACTCATCACCGGCTTCCACCTGGACATAGAGCCATAACCCACCACTCTCTGGGTGCGACCTTCAGGCCAACTCTTTATCCACTGAATGGTCCACCCATCAAATGCGTATCTCTCCAGTTCATCATGACATCAGAATGTCATGTGGGACCATGTCAAAGGCTTTACAGAAGTCCAGGTGGATGACATCAGTCAGTCTTCCCTTGTCGACTGATGCAGTCGCTCCGTCACAGAAGGCCACCAGATTGGCCAGGCATGATTTGCCCTTGGTGAAGCCATGCTGGCTCTCTCGGATCACTTTTTTGTCTTGCACGTGCCTTGACATTGCTTCCAGGAGGATTTTTTCCACGATCCTCCCAAGCACAGAGGTGAGGCTCACTGGTCTGTAGTTCCCCAGATCCTCCTTTATACCCTTTTTAAAAACGGGAGTGATGTTTCCCTAGTTCAGGGAAGTTCAGGTATTCTGTACTCCTTCACTTAGTACGTTTGAATGCTGTCCTGTGACTGCCTTGCTTTCTGATCTGCGATGCTTGAATATCATGGTTGCTATTCTTCTGTTGCAGAACTGTGATGAGAGGTTTCAGTACAAGTACCAGCTGCGTTCCCACATGAGCATCCACATCGGGCACAAACAGTTCATGTGCCAGTGGTGTGGCAAAGACTTCAACATGAAACAGTACTTTGACGAGCATATGAAAACACACACTGGTAAGAACTTAGCAAAGAAAAGTACAGGGACTTCCAGGACAAAAACATTCCTACTCTTCCATCTGTATTCCATCCCTTGGAACTTGGGATCAAAGCTGTTATCCAGCCTAGAAAATCAGAAAGGAGAGATTAGTATGTTAATTTACGTTAAATCTAAAGAACTGCTTATAGTCCTGTGATTCACTGCTGGGGGAACTGAGAGTTTAGGCCTTATAGAAGGTTTTCTTGTGCATCAAAATCCAAAAAAGAGGATTTCATAAAGACTGAGGACTTCTGTAGAGCAGCTGTCTCTGCTGAACGTAGCAGTCAGAATAGATCTTGTAGTATACAGTTTGTATAAGCATGCTAAAGAAAGTCTTAGAAGATGTTTTGTGCCTAACCAGTTGCCATATCTGTGCTCAATAGGAGAAAAGCCCTTTATCTGTGAAATCTGTGGGAAAAGCTTCACCAGCCGCCCAAACATGAAGAGACATCGCCGAACTCACACAGGGGAGAAGCCCTACCCATGTGATGTGTGTGGCCAGCGATTTCGCTTCTCCAACATGCTCAAGGCACACAAGGAGAAGTGCTTCCGTGTTACCAGCCCTGTGAATGTGTCATCTGCAGTCCAGATTGCGCTGTCCACAGCTTCTCCTGCCACCACAGTCCCTGCTGTAGTAAACACACCCACCACCCCAACTCCACCTATGAACCTGAACCCAGTGAATACACTTCCTCCACGCCCCATTCCCCATCCATACTCACACCTTCACCTACATCCTCATCCTCACCATCCACATCATCTTCCGGTTCCTCCTGTTCCCCATTTACCTCCTCCTCCAGCTCTTTTTAAGAGTGAGCCTTTAAATCACAGAGGTCAGAGTGAGGACAACTTTCTGCGACACTTGGCAGAAAAAAACAGTTCAGCACAGCACCACTAACATCTTGGCTTCCTGACAGTCATTTTCCCATTTTATGCACATGAAAACATGCCCTCATGGAAGTACAGAGGGTTAGCTGATGAGGACTTTTGTCCATCTCTTAGCCCCAGCAGATGATCCTCATTTTTCCTTTGAATTGGTTAGCAAGTGAGGAAATCCTGGTTTGGATCAGCAGTGCTCATTTGAACCTGGGAATCAACAGGACTCAACCCCAATTTGCGTGTGTTTTACTGGTGACTTTTATAAATTTCAGATACTGAAACTTGTGGAATTTTATAATTTCATATCAGCTGATGAGGTATGCTTGCTTTTTATATCCTGGACTTCTCCTCAAAGAGGAGAAAGCCCGGGTTTTCTTTGTACTAATCGGAAAGGCTGTGAGATTAATACAGAGCATTAATTGTATCACTGTGTATTGTAATGGATTCTTTTCAGCTTTTGGTGCCGGCTATGGAGTGAGCCAGCCACGTATCACAGTATATTTGAGCATTATAAAGAAAGACAAAAAAAAATCTTGTTTCTGTAGCTCTCCTAACACACTCTTTATTTTACTACAGAAATTATTTTAGAGTTTTTTGTATAGACCTATTTAGTAGTTTGTTTCTAAAATGAGATGTATTTCAATAAGCGGTGTAATTTTTTCAGTGTAGCTGGACCTATGTTGTATAATAGATAAATTTTTATAATCATTGAAATGTGATTCTTAAAAGATGCATATAGCTTCTATAGTTAAAGTTATTCTTACAACTATACAACTTACAGCAGCAAAATGTGCTTCATAGAAGAACGCAATCCAAGAGGTCTCTGGAAATGTTGCCTCAAAAGTGATGTTGATTTCAGAACTTTACGTAATTTATTTTAGTAGGTTGGTGGGTTGTTTTTTTTTTTTGGGGGGGGGGGGTTGTTTGTTTTGTTGGCTTTTGTTTTTTTTTGGGGGGGGTGGGAATGTTGGGGGGGGTTCTTTGCTTTAAGTTTCCCTTTTTAGAGTTTTTCTTAAGGTTTATTTTTGGACAAGGATGTTGAGATACCATATTCTTCCTACACCGGTTATTGTTTAGTTCAGTCAGAGTCAGGTATGAAATGGGCTAGAGAGAGAGTATCTCAAGTCAGCCAAACATCTTTTCTCTTTATGTGGGAGAGCCAGTTTTAATGGCTGTTCATGGTATGGTTTTAAGCGGGGGATCATATAAAATGCTGCTCTTCAGATTGCGTGTTGGAATTCCTGGAGTTGTTAAGAGAAGGGAATTAAGTGAAATCATAAATGTGGTGTTTCTGACTGATTGTAAAAGTGAGAAGTTTGAATGAGACAGTGGTGTTTCAGTTCCTTTGTTAAGAAAATGCTGGTAGTGTATGTACCATGGGAAGCTCTATCCCATAAATGTAATATGCGTAAAATTATGGGATGATTTCTAGAGGTTGTAGTAATACGTTTGGCAAATCTACGTTTTACAGTTGTAGGATAGGAAACTCTTAATTGTAGGCACGTCACTGTTTCATAATCTTGAGAGGCTATGAGGAGGAAATGACAAGTTTAGTTTGGGAATTGTGGGCTGGAATGCCAAATGTATCTGTTTTAACCCTTGTGTAGCAGTTATTTTTTCAGGTTTGTATGTCTCTTCAACTAAAACTAAACATAGCAGCATTATGCAATCTAGTAAATTGTTGCTACCTTCAATGAAGACAGAGGCCCAAGGCAACGTACTGTAAGTCCTCTTTTCCTTAAAATTCATACTCTCCTGTGCTGCTTTTTAAATTTGTACTCTTCTGAGCTGCTTTTTAAATTAAATCCCACCAAACTATACATCCGGATATTCTCATAGGCAGATGTCTAACTTACTATTCTGCTTACTAATGAACTGGGTTTCTGTGGCTAATGGGATTAATTTTTTTTTAGTTTTCAAGGTTAGCAGAAATGGTGGAAGTTTTTCCTACCATTACTTCCTCAAAGTTACTGCTGTTAAGCTCTGTGTTTTTAAAACACTATATCCTTGGTCTGTTGGGAATTAGCTCCTTAGTTCATGCTTTTCATGATTTTCTACCATCTAATCATTAATGTTGTGGTTTTTTTTCATAACAAGCATAGGAAACTAGGAAACAGGATGGGCAATTTTGGCCCAACAAACCTATTCAGTTTTGAGCTGAAGCCCCTGCCAGCATTTCTGAAAATTAAAACAATGTGTTTTTTAAATGTTTTCTCTATAATATTTATGTACACTCTTATCTTCTAGACAAAAAAGACAGTTATGAAGGTGAATTTACACTCGTGATTATGACTGTTGTATTTACTGTGGCTGGTCCGCCCTAGGGGTTCTATGCATTCCATGTCACATTTGCAACCTATATTTTCTGTTGTTCCACTATTTTGTGGTCAGGCCCATTATTAAATGATTTTTAAATGCTAAAAAAAACCACCACCAAACCTCTTGGTAAATCAGTTGTATTCCGTTTTTGCAAAATGGTTTTCTTCTCAATAAATTTACAGTATTAGGCTGCTATTCAGAATTCCAAGATCTGGGGCAGGTTTTTCTTTCTTTGTTTCTTTCTTGGGGTTTTTGTTTGCTTTTTTCTCTCTTTAGTTCATAGCAATGATACACTTTATAATTTTTTCCTTCCAAGACTTAGGTACTTAGGAGTTCTTTCTGTGGAAGAAGATTAAACTGTTTAACCTGTTTAACTAGGCATCTGTGACAAACATACTGAAAGCTCATAGACTGGTCTAAAAGCGTTACAATCTGGTAGTTTATAAAGTACATATTTTAGAGAAAAAGGGAAATAGATGTTACAGAAGACACAAAATTAAAGGTTGAGATTTGCTGTGGCATTTCACTTCTGCTTAAATTTGCGTAAGTATGCACACCTACAGGGTTTGTGCAACGCTAAGGAATGTATTCAAGTGCATTTACTACTTCTTGCATATGTTGATAAGCTAACAATAATGTTTTATATTAGCTTTACTATAGTTAGTACATTAAGGGGTTGGTTTGTTAAATTAAGGGATTGGTTTGTGTTGCTGAAATGCTTCCCTCAAGAGGAGCAAAGACAAATTACACAAACTTTGGGTTTGGTCTGAATATTTCTGGAAAGTGGGACTAACATCTCTATTTTTTCCAAAGCATCCTACCGCCTAAAGCAAAGTTTTACTAAATCTTTAAAATGAGATTTTTAAGAAGGAGAATTCACCAGAATTAACGCTATCATTGGGAGATAGGCATTCCAAGATGAGCAGTTTAAAGGGCAGTATCTTTTCTAGAGCAATTTAAACCACTAGTCCTTTGGACAGTGCCTTATCCTTAATAAAGGCATAGGCTGTGCGAGGTTGTTTAATCAGTGTGTTATCTAAGATAAATTTAGCTTTTTGGATAAAAGTGTGGTGATTACCTGTTTTGTATTGTCATGCCTGTCTGAATTATTGACTCTCCTTTTTACACAGCTAAGATGCTTCTTAGATGACCTAATTTGTATTGCTGTTGCACATCAAAAGCACCGTCACCCACCTTGTATGGGTGACAACTACATCTTTAATTACGGGCTTTTGAAAGAGTGCTTTAAGCTGAATTCAGGCTCTGTTCACTGGGAGATTAGTTCATATCTTAACAGTGCAGTCCATCTGGATGTTTTTGTCTGTGCCCGGTTGCATCTCTTGAGCATGTTAATAGCAATTTTCAGTTTATTGGAGAGGAGAAGGTAAAACTCACAAGCATGCAGTTTAAAAGATAGTGCTTCCCGTTGACAGATTTAGTCTGTTTTAGCCAAATAAGTGAAAGACCAAGTTCACCTCTGAGCTGAAAAGAGTAGTATTTTTGTAATTTGTTTGATTTGTTGCCTGTTTCTTTGCATTATAATGTACGCAGTGGTGTCACCGTCAGTGGGACTGAGTACCATTTTGTTAGGAGTTTTAGAGAGAGACTGTTGTGCAGAGCTGTTTCTGTGCTTACAAAGATAGTGTTGCAGTGACACTTTTGGTCTGATTATTACTTGTGCAGTATGTAGGCCTTTGAGAAAATGATAAAAACAGTACGCAGTGTGCAAATGAGGCACTTAAGAACACTAAATAATGTCAAATTTGTACTCTTAGGAACTGAGCTCAGGGTTGTAAAATGTTTAAATGGTTATTTTATGGTTTCATATTTCATTTAATTAACAGTATTAAAACAAACAGTAATATATGTCTCCACGATTTATTTACACCCACCAATGAGGAGCATCTCACTTGTAAATTAGAAGTTGGATCAAGTTTCTTTTCTTAAAGTTGGTTTTGGTCTTAAAACTGGGGAGATGTGGCACCTCTGAGAGATGATGGAGGTATATTAAATAAACAGTTTGCCCATTTTCATGCAGAAATGAACCGACAGTTTTTCCAGCCCATTGTGTACTAAACTGTGATTAAGATAGGAGTGATCCTTATTGGAGAACGTGACTTTATTCTTATAGTTTTCCCGCTTCTGAACATTGAGCTCTACTGTTTTTCAGGAGTGAGTATGAAAGTTCTTCAGACCTCTGTCCTTACAGTCTCATCGCTCTCTTTCTTTTTCTTTAATGGGTATATAATTTTTTATTCTTTTGTTTGGTGTAATTTTTATTGCTGAGCAGAAGACTCATGTAAAGTTCAAGCCTGGATGTGATCTTGTGCATCTTGGTTAGAAAAGCATAGAACGGAGGTATGTGTACTTGATATAACCAATAGCCACGTGTCTTTAAAGGATTATATTTGTGTGTTAAAGAAAGTGAGACTGGCACTAGATATTTTGCTGAGTAATTTTAGATATTATGCACTATTTCCCAGAGTTTGTGTGCATGTGGATGAAACGCAGTAATTTTCTTTGAAGATTTAGGGGTGTTCAAAACTGGACTTAATCCAACTTTCACTGTTTTAGCAGACAGAAATAGAAGGCAGTTTTGAAGTAATCTGATACTAATAAGTAGTAGTGTTTGGCAGGCCTTGGAAGGTATAAATTATTTAATTTTTGGATTTAAGCCCATTGAAAGTGCTGAAAAAAAAGTTGTACGGTATATTATATGTGTATTGAAGACATGGCAGAAAAAAATAAAATCCACCCTTATGTAAGGAGAAGTTCAAAAAGAAGGCAAGCACTTCTGTTTCCTTATAGACACTAGAAAAAAGTCTTAAGGTTCCTAGATGTTCTTAATAAAGACTTTCATCCTGGTAGCAACAGGATAATTTTGCAGTTTTTAAGCTTTTAATATAATTCTGAATAAGAAATGAGAATTGCATTATTTTCATAATTATTTCCCAATTCTCCAGTATAATTTCAGACCGAGTTAACCTATTCAAATTTATCCTGGTGCTTAAGAAAGTTTGTTGTGGATTGCAAGGGGTACCCTCTGCTTTCGGAAGTAACCAGTGCTTTTTCAGACAGAGTTGCATTCTTCTGTGTTGTTAGCTGTGCCTATTTAAATGAGGATAAAGATTTGAGAGGGATTTTTTTGGCTTTTTTTTCCATTTTAAAAATTCATCTCTCTCTGTATTTTTGCAAGTAAATCCTCATATTTTCTTGATCTGTTGCTGCCTTTGCAGATTGGAATTAGCAAATACCTTCTGGTGAAATTTCTTTGAATACTGGGAATAGCTGTCTTTGTACTGAGTCATGGCCTGTGTACATACAAATAGTAATGTAGGCCTCTCTGTACTGAGAATTTATGTTACACAAATACTGTAGTCAAATGAAGCTCCCTGAGAACACCAGTTGGTCTAAAAGTATACAGTCTCTTACTTCATTATATTGCTAATTATTTCTTTCATCCATGTCTTGCTGATACCTTTAATTTAGCATGAAAATGGGTTTGTGTGATATGTGGTTGCATTTCTAATTCTTATGCCATTTTTCACAATCTGCGGCTCTTCACCATGTACCGTGGCAAAAGAGCCTTATAATATGCAGTTCAAACACATTTGAAACTGAGAAATTATGTAAAGTTTCCGCCAACAAGGAAATACTGCTTTTGTTTATTTTGTTTGAATTCCCTTCCCTGAAAAACCTGCCAAAAACTCCTGGGCAGAGTGTGGTAGCAGACCAGAAGTCCCCTGTGGAAGTGATCTATTAATGTTAATTATTATCTTTTGCTTAGAGAACTCTGAACAATGTTACTTTTTATTTTTAGTCAACCTATACAGCAATAGCATGGTTCCCTGTTTTTGTTTTGGTTTGGTTTTCTTTTTTAATTCTGATTTTGCACAAAGATAAAATTTGTAATAACACTGACACTGATCAGTAGAGGATGTTTTTTCAATAAACTACACATCTAAATTTTCTTGAACTAGGTGTCTGGTTTCCTAAAGGGTCATTGAAGTCAGGAGAACAAATCAGGAGAAAGCTACAGCATATACACCAAGTAGCCAAATTACTGACAATCCTGCCCTCAGCAACCTTGAACTGAAAAAAACAGTAAGGATGGGTATTGGTTATACTAGACTTCTTGCTTGTGTGACCTGAACAAAACTGAATGTTATAAGTGCTGTTTCTGTTTACACACTTAATTTTGCAATTTCATTTTCATATTGCCTCCGTGCTGCTTTGCCTTACAGTCTGAGTAATAATCAAGGGATAGCTGATAGTGCCCGCAGTAGCTTGATCTTTTTCGGTCTTTCATGTGTGCTGTTACTGTGTGCTGCACATTTGAGTGGGATATGTGAGTTAAAACTATGTGACGTGTTCATGTCTGTGAACTGTGAGCTGCAAAATAATTCTGTAGCTGTGCGTTGGCACATCAGAGAGCTTGCAAAATGAAAAACTGAGACAGCATATTACAAAGTAGCTTCCAGTTTTGCTTTCAAACAGGAATTCAGCCTGCCTTTTTTCCTGAAGGAAAACTCAGTGCACGGCAATGAACTGAAGTGCTCTTTGCTTGCTTTCGATTTAAAAGCACTAGCGTGCTTTCATCTCCATGCTTAAAACTCTTCAGCCTCTCTTCTGCACTAAGTGAGAATTTCTTAATTCCTTTACTGGGAATACAACTTTGTCCATAAGCTTTGATGAAACTAGTAAGTTTATTCAAAGAGAACTGTTGTAGAAGATAACTTATTTAAGGGTTTCCAGTGGTGCTTACTATTGTGTCTACTTGAGCAGCCTGTGTGATTAAATTTAGTATATTACTGTCAGATGAGTAAATAAATATCCATGTTTTGCAGATGTAGAACTGAGACACTGACATTATGTAAGCAAGTGACAGCTGGTGACAGAATTCTGAGTTATTTCTGATCCAGACTACTGCCATAACCGCAGGATCACCATTTCCCCTTTCAGTTCTTTTTTGATTTTCTGCATAATTTCCTCCGTAAGGTTTTTTCAGATAGTGGATAGAGTATATTGCAATAAAGGAGATGAGCAGTCAGCCCCTTTGTGGTTATACTGCAGGTACTATATACTGGCAAAAAAAAAAAAAAAAACGTGAACAGGAAAAATGCAGCTCAGAAGTCTTACTCATCTCACAATGTGTTTCTGATCACTTAAGCTAAACAAGGAAAAGAACATAGCCTGTGTTTCTGTTGGAGAGGTCTCAGAAAAATGATAAACAAAATTAGACTGAAAAATTATACCTTCCAAGTCAGCTGAAGCATGAAGGTATCAGCTTGCTGTTCAACCTTAGATATCCTTAATAGTCTGAAGGTCTTATGACACTTAAAATAATGCCTGTGTCCTATTCAAACTCTAGTTTGGTAACTGCTCAGATTCTTCTGTAACATCTGTGATTTCAACAGGTATTCTACACCTCCCTTTCACAGAGCAGTTTCTGCAGGGTGCTAAAATAAAATTTATTGTATGTCAGCGGAGAGGTTGAATTTGATATTAGTTGAAAGATGACCTCATTCCCGGGGGTAGAAAGAGAACCAGTGCACTGAGGGAAGAAGGTGTTAAGGAAGTCTGGTAGATACCTGTCCATTCTAGTTGCAGGTCTGTAATGGAAAAAGCATTCATCAGCCACTACCAAGGAAACTGAGTGTGTCAGAATATACTAGTTTACATAGAGCTTAGACCCCCGAGTGGTGTTCTACAGGAAAGCCAGAGAGGGACTCTTTATTAGGGAGTATAGTGACAGGACAAGGGGTAGTGGTTTTAAACTAAAAGAGGGTAGATTTACATTAGATATTACAAGGAAATTCTTTACTCAGAGGATGGTGAGGCACCGGAACAGGCTGCCCAGAGAAGCTGTGGATGCCCCATCCCTGGAAGCATCGAAGGACAAGTTGGATGGGGCTTTGGGCAGTTTGGTCTGTTGGAAAGTGTTTCTGCCCATGGCAAGGGGGTTGAAATTGGATAAGCTTTAAGGTCGCTTCCAACATAAACCATTCTCTGATTCTTTTAGAAATCATACGTTTGCTAGTTTAAGGTTGTTAGTTCATAGGAAAATACTTGGCTGAAGTGTTGTCTGAAAATGTAAGCTTTTTGTTATTACTGGAAGACAACTGTATTCTGTTACACAGTGTCTCAGATTTTCATTTATTCCTTTTAGACATTTTCATTGTTTACAGTAATCCATCCACTCTGCCTCCTGTTTAAAAAAAAAAAAAAGGCAAATCATGTTAGATTGTCACAGAAGATAAATTCAGATGTTTAAGTTAATGTAACTCATGGTACCTCACGTTTCTATCATAGGTTCAAAAGGGGAAAAGGATAATATCAGGCTTTTTAGTGATCAGGTGTGTAACAGCAGGATAATGTTTGAGGGATGGTGTGCTGGTGAGGGCTTTCCCTCTGCTCCACGAGGTACTGAGTACACTGCAGTGCATTTGAAATGTTTACAGACCGAGGCACGCTGTTTGAGAAATAAACAAGAGGAACTCGAACCTTTGTCTCAGTTGCGGAGGTACAACACCATTGGCTAAGTGAGACTCGGTGGGAAGAGTCCTGTGACTGGAGTATTGTGATGGGCACTTACAGGCCCTTCAGGAGAGAGCCAGAGCAGGTGGGGTGGAGGGGTAGCATTGCATGTGAAGGAGGGGTTGGACTGTGCAGCACTCGCACTTAGGAATGATGTGGTTGAAAGCCTCTGGGTAAGGATTGGAAGAAAAGCTAATGTGGATGTCGTTGTGGGAGCGTACTACAGATCACCAAGCCCGAGTGATGACACCGATGTATTATTCTATAAGGAATTAAGGGAAATCTCTAGATCAATTGCCCTTGTCCTTACGGACAACTTCAGCTTCCCCGGTGTTAACTGGGACTATCATACAGCAGACACAAACAGGTCCAGGAAATTCCAGAAACATGAAATAACCTTTTTTTTTAATATATATATATAGGTACTAAAGGAGCTGACTAGGAAGGATGTTCTCCCAGATCTGTTGTTCGTAAATAAAGATGGTCTTGTGTGTGAAGTGATGATGGTGGCTGTCTTGGCCACAGCGATCATGAAATGGTTGAGTTTAAAATCCTTTGTGATAAAAAGCTGTCAGCAGAGCTACTGCCATGGATTTTGAGAGAGCAGACTTCAGGCTGCTCAAGAAAATAGTAAGGTACCCTGGAAATCTGCTTTTGAGGGTGTTGGGGTCCATAAATACTGGTTACTTTTTAAGAGACATCTTTTAAGAGTGAAGGAGCAAGCAATTCCTATGTGTTGGAAGTCAAGCCAGCAAGGCAGAAGGCAGGTTTGGCTGAACAGAGGTCTCCTGAAACTTAGGTAGAAAAAGAATATATATTGACTTAGGAAACAAGGTCAGGCTACACCAAGGGACTAGAGAGATGCCAATTGCCACTGTAGGGAGAAAACTCTTACAGCCAAAGATCAATTGGAGTCAAAGCTGGCCAGTACTGTGGCAGATAACAAAGGTGGTTTTTTTTAAGTATGTTAACGGTTATAGAAGGACTAAAGAGAACATAAGTCTGTTATGCTAACGGGTGAAGTTAAAGCAGGGATATTTAATGCCTTCTTCACCTGTTTTTAGACTGTCTGGTAGACAAAGGGAAGGCAGTGGATATGTTTGATTTTATTATTTTATATTTATTTTATTATTTTTATTTTATTATTTTAGCAGAGCTTTTGATACTGTCTCTCACAGTATCCTGAACAAAATGTCCAGCCTACAGCTAGATATGTACACACAATACTGTGGGTGAACATATGGCTGAAGGGTCATGCCCAAAAAGTTATAGTAAATGGGGTAACATTAGGCTGGCAGCTAGCCATTAGTGGTGTTCCCCAGGGCTTAATTTTAGGGCCATTTCTCTTCATTGTTTTTATCAACGACCTGGGCTTAGTAAGTTTGCAGATGATAGTAAATTTGGAGGAGCCCTTGATTGCCTTAAGGGCAGAGAGGCCTTACAGAGAGATCTTGATAGGTTAGAGCACTGGGCAATCACCAACTGTATGAAATTTAACGAGCAAATACCAAATTCTGCACCTGGGACAGTGTATTGCTAGTGGTACGTGTAGTCTGGGGGACAAACGGCTGGAGTGCAGCCCTTCAGAAAGTGCTCTGGGAGGGTTGGTTGATGGTAAGCTCAATATGAATTGACAGTGTTCCCTGGTGGCCAAAAGGGTCCACCATATCCTGGGGTGCATCAAGCACAGTACTGCTAACTGATCAAAAGACGTCCCAGACCTACTATACTCAACATTGGTGCTGACTCACCTTGAGTACTGTGTGCAGTTTGGGGCTCCACAATATAAGAAGGATATGCAAATACTAGAATGCTTCCAAAGGAGGGCAGCGAGGACGGTGAAAGGACTAGAGGACATGACTTATGAGGAATGCTTGGTTTGTTCAGCTTAAAAAAGAGAAGACTGAGGGTTGACTTCATTGCTGTCTGCAACTTCATCCTGAAGAGTAGAAAGGGAGGTGCTCATCTCTTGACCGGTGAGAGGACGCAAGGGGATGACTTAAAGCGGTGTCATGGGAAGTTCAGGTTGGATATTAGGAAAAAGTTCTTCATTGAATGGGTGGTCAGGCAGTGTAACAAGCTCCCCAGAGAAGTGGTTGTGGCCCCAAACCTGTTGGTGTGCAAGAAGCATTTGGACCAGTCTCTTAGATACTTGGTTTAACTCTTAGGTTCTGTGTGGAGTCAGTTGGAGTCAGTAATCCTCATGGGGCCCTTCCAACTCAGAATGTTCTGTGATCTTATGATTTTTCCCATCCCACAGAGAAATTGTTCACCAGAAGGCTGGAATTTAGTCTGTGGCCTTCCTGTTGAGAACTGCAGGAGGAACATTTTGTGGAGGATTAGCCACGAGATGGCAGCGAAGCAGATCACTGACAGCTACTCAAAGAAGCAAATGAAGTAGATGAAGGAAGTCAGCAGCATGCTCCTCTAGTCATAACAATGTTGGAATCTTTGCATGAAGTAATTTACTGAATTAGGAATTTTTCTCCAATTTTGAAGCTGGTTTCCAATTAACTCCTAATGTCTCAGATCCCCCAAATTTTCACATTATTTAAAATGAATTTTCCTAATTAGGGCCACTAAGTACTCTTAAGTCAGCCCACCTTATAAAAGCCCTATCTTGTTGCCTATGTTCCCTGACTTCTATATGTTGTATGGACCCAAACATAGGAAGTAATCTGTTTTATATAGAGCTGCATAATTCCAGTTTGGCTTCTTTTAATCCCTTGTAGTGATTTTATATCATAGCTGTTTGTTACATGAATCCTTAGTGGTAATTAGCCTTGTAAATGCTTTCTTAACTATAATTTTTAATATAAGGCTTCTCCCTCAAGATGCTTAACTAGAGAGACAGGAGCTTTTGGTGAACAAGTTATCTCAGGGGGGTTCTTTCAGTTTGTCAGAACTAGGTGGCAGTCCTGTTGGGGAGGGGGAATCCATATTTCCCAGGGTGGAGGGGAATTATAAATCGCCTTGTGGTCTGTAAGCCAGAGGATAAAGAACTTGCCCAGGATTTAAGTTAGATATTTGATAAAATTTTCTTTAAAAAGAAATTGGAGTCGTACCCTTTCCCCTGACCACACGAGTACAAGTAAGGTGCCTGGAGTGCTACAGAGCATGACTGTCTTACCCCATTTAATAATTCATTTTCATAAAAACAAACATTTACAAAACAGAAATTTGGGGGTTCCTGTCTATTGCTGGGTGAACCTAGCCACTCTGGGGAGTCTGTCTTTCTGTCTCTGTCTTTTCTGTCTGTCTTGATTCTTATCATTACGAAGCACAAAACTGAAGCCCAAGTTGGAGAAACCTTGGGAGAGCTGAGTTTTGACTGGATTAGCCTTGAACTGAGTGAAGCTGGCCACTTTGTGTCCAGTGTCCCAACTGCTGCCTTGTGGGAGACTGCAGAAATAGATGCATGGGAAGGTCACCCCAAGTAGTGAAATGAAACAAAAGGAGTGTACAGTTTGTTGGTTTTTTTGTTTGTTTTTTGAGGGTGGGGATTTTGTTATTGTATGCTGGGTATCAGAAAAATATATATATAATTTGGCCACCAAAAGTATATTGTTAGAAATAATGTGTAAGATAATACTGTATTG
Organism: Anser brachyrhynchus; assembly: GCF_964034855.1. Classification (NCBI taxonomy): domain Eukaryota; kingdom Metazoa; phylum Chordata; class Aves; order Anseriformes; family Anatidae; genus Anser; species Anser brachyrhynchus. The sequence continues at coordinate 1,605,186 of NC_137715.1, forward strand.
AGAAGATGGCACAAGATGACTAGCTGCAGTTGAAGGTTCCTTGTCCACGTGCCTTAAAGACAGCTGTAGAGGTGGTCTCCCCCCTGTGAATAAAGAAAAGCTTTAGTTTTACTCTGAGGTTCCCCAAATTTACTCCGAGGTTCCCCGAAATACGTAGTGCAATAAGGGTTGGACCCTATCTGAAGCAGGTGGCTGGATGGATTTCATGGCGTCCACTGAACTAAGGCTAAGACTAAGCTAACTTTTGTGTGTCACAGGAGGGAAATTGGGGGGGCAGACACAAATACGTGGATTTTGTAAGCCTAAATACGTGGATTTTGTAAGCCTACAGTTACTTAAGGGCTGATGCAATCTACTTGTGGGTTAGAAAACAGGAGGACAAACATGGAGAGAAGTGTACATCAGTGAATTTCCTGCAGCATGGGGATGTTACACCCATTGCAGGGAAATTGTGTACTCATGAGAGGGTTGCCTGTCTGTTCAGGGGTTGCCAGGAGCCAAGTCAGCCCAGTGCAGGGAATGCTGTCCTCACTTGCTCTCCAGAGTTCTTAACAGTGGAAAATCACTGGGAGACTGGATCACCCTTGCCAAACTCCTCTGCCTGTGATGTTTCTGGAATGATCTTTGCCCTAGTGCCTTTCAGTAGGAAAGCAACAGAAGGCAGGGGAGAATTTGCCCTTGTTGAGTTTCCCACTTGCCTTAGACCCACTGACAAATCACTTTGAGTACAGACTTCTGTCTTCATAGAAGCTGGTTTAACTCCAAGGGGGAGCTAATGCAAAAAGAAAAGCATCAAAACCCATGCTGTACAGAAGAAACAGTGTGTGCTCTACATCAAAAAGGCAAAATGTCTCTAACTAAATAGATGATAAAATATTTCCTTGATAAGTAGGGTTCTTTTATAAGGACAGTGACCGCTGGCAGTTATCAGTACCTGAAGGTTAGTGTCCTGTAACAACTGGAAGCAAAGTCCATGAGGAGAGGTCTCAAAATACCAACAGCTGGGCTGCACCAGTGCTCTGGTCGGTTGGAGCTGGAACCGAATTTTGGAGAGATGGGGAAATGTTACAGGTCTGAGGACTGAGGCTTGACCACTTCGGCAACGTGGCTTTCCGCAGAGCAGCTGGCAGCGGGGCGGGGGGTCTCAGTGGTCCTCATCCAGCCTGTGTACCACGCGCGCACGTAGGCAGCAGAAGGCCGTGCTTTTTGCAGCTCTTTTGAGGTTCGTGTCCGTCTTTTTTTAGACGTCGTTAATTAAAAAGCAAGACAAAAACCCAACCTCAGGCAGCCCCTAAGTACATGTTTGTGAAGGCCGCGCCGTTACGTCCCCTCCCTGCCCACGCCCTCCGCTTGCAGACTTTGACCGAGCTCGGCTTTGCGCCCCCTGTACTCGCGGGTGCCTCCCGTACAAATTACACGTCCTGCAGAGCCCGAGATGCCGCCCCGGGAGCGGGCGGCGGCTCGCGGCGGGGACGTGGCCGCCGCGTTCCCTGCGATCCTGCGGCGGGGCGGCCGCCTAAAGTTAGCCCGGCTGCGGGCGGAGGGGGCCGGCCGCGCCCTGGGCGAGGCGGCGCTGTCCCGGCTCGGCAGACCGGGAGCGTCCCGGGGAGCGCGGGGGGGGGGGGGGGGGGGCCTCGTCCCGCCCGGGCCGGCGGCTCTGAGCCTCCGCCACCCGTCGGCCTGGGGAGGCAGAGCCCCCGGAAGCGCTCGATTACAAACCCGCGAATCTGCCCGTTTCTAGGAGAGAGAAGAACAGTCCGCGGCCCGCTGCCGACGTCCCCGGGCGCTCGGAGCAAAGCCCGGCCGCGCGCGCGGGGGGGGGGGGGGGCCGCCGGCGGTCCCGCGTGCGGGAGGGCGCCGGTAGGGGCGGGGCTCTGCCGGGCACCGCCTCCTTTGATGTGCGCCGCCGCGGATGCTATTGGCTGCGCGGGCGGTGACGTTCCGGGACTGCGGCTGTCCCGCGGAGCGGCGCCGGGCCTCTGCTGCGTCGCCTTAAAGGGGCCGCGCTCGCGGCATCCCCGGCGGCGGCGCTGGCCCCGAGGCGCTCCCGAGCCGCCGGTGCCCGGCTCCGGTCGCGGCGGGTACGCAGGTCTGCGGGCGCACCTACGGGCACCGGCGGGACCCGGGCGCGCCCGGGAGGTTCCGACCCGGTAAGGAAGGTCTGGGGGCTGATCGGGCGTGAGTCGGCAGCGGAACGGCTGGCGCCGGGACCGGGAGGTGCCGACTCCGGTCGAAGGCGCCGAGGACCGGTGCGCGGGGGAGGCCGGTGCCTGCTCCGGGAGGTGCCGACCTGCTGGGACTGGTGCCGGTGCCGAGAGGTGCCCGCTCGGTAGGAGTCTCCGGTGGCTGGTGCCGGTCCCGGGAGGCACCGATCCGGTGGGGCTACCCGAGGACCGCCGAGGCTGGTGCCGCTCCCGGGAGGTGCCGGTACCCGGCAGGAGCCTCCAAGCGCCGGTCACGCGTGAGTCAGCCCTGCTGCGGCTGTCGCCGGTGCCGGCGGGTCCCGAGGAGCGGCCGCACGGGAGCCGGCACCGGCACCTGCCCTTCTCCTCGGCAGCGGGCAGCGCCTCGGGACGCGTCGGTCTCGGACTCGGAGCAGCGGCCGCCGTCGGTCCCGGCGGGCTGGGTCAGGCAGCGCTGCCGGTGCCGCCTCCCCCGGGGGCGAGCCGTGCCCAGCGGCAGCAGCGGCGCCGGGCTGGGCTCTGGGAGCCGATTTTGGACTCCGCAAAGCGGCCACCATCCGTCCGGATCTGGCATTCGTCAGCTCCCCAGTGCAGCGTTTCGGGGCCGAAACAACCTGCTTCGGCTTTTTTTTCAGAGTCCAGGAGGCAGAGAGTGGTGCTTTGGCCCTGACGCGTGTTTCGGGAGCCTTTGGCTGGGGGCACGCTGTGTTTTGCTTCCTGCTAGACAGAGGGGGGGAGAGGGGGGAAAGAAAGGAACATCCCATCACCCGGAGTGACTGCAGTGTCTGCCGTGCCCCGTCCGAACACACGGGAAGGGAGCTGGGAGGACAGGTCCTGGCCTCAGCGGCTGCAGGGAAGGTGTTTTCCTGTTTGCTCCTGCAAAGGGAATTCGGAGAGTAGTGAGAGCTGTGGGGTACGGGGTGCTGTGCAGGGGAGGGCAGGAATTAGGCACCACGCCGTGCAGGTGGGGTCGGGGCTGGCTGAGATGCGCTGCTCTGAGCTCCAGCGTTTGGCTTTTTGTTACTGGTTTGCTCATTAGCTTCTGTTTCAGGAGCTGTTTAAAAAATGGGCCGAGCCAGGGACACAGGAAGGTCTGGTTTAATTCCAGGAGCAGCAAAACTGTCCAGTGATCCCAATGACATGTTCGATGGTGTCGGCGTCTGTGCTAGAGAGGAATATTTTCCTCTCCTTTGCTTTTGGGGCAACAGGACTCTGTTTTTCCTTTCGTACTGTTCTAGTGGGTGGTCAAACAAGTCTTCCAAAGGTTAATGGTTGGATTTTGAATTTTTAAAAAAAGGTTGTACGCTCCAGAAACATCAAACGGTTTGATAAGCTTAAAAACGTCAAAAACAGAGGAGCAGATGAGCGGAGTAAGCAGGGTGATTAAAATCTGCTTGAGGGACTGTTCTTACAACTGGGAAATGCCCCAGTGCCCCATTTGCTTTCAAAGCTCAGAAGTACCCAGCTCTGAAACCAGGTGCTGATCCCTGTCCGCGCTCGCACAGGGCCTGATCCTGCAGCAGAGGGTGAGCGTGCAGCACAGTGCTGCTCCTCTCCCTGCAGCTTGTCCTGCGTTGAACCCGCTATGGGATTAAGCCCTAAATCCCATGGCAGGGCGGAGTTCCCCTGGGATGCACAGCAGTAACTAGTCTGTGGAGATAACAAGGGCAGCAAATACTGCTGGTTTCCAGTCTTTCCACTCTGGGCCTCTGTGGGGCAGAAAGATGCCTGAGGATGACTGGAGGGACAGAAAACATCAAGATTTTAGGGATAAACTACCCTGGGAAATTCTTCTGTCAGTGACACCAAGAGCTCACTGCTTTTATCAGGTGTATTTTGACCTTCATCCTGAATTGGTTGTTTAACCCTTTGTGTTTCATTTTCTGTTTCAACATTCAGGCTTTGAATAATGTTAGGAAGCACGGCCACTTTTATTTTATTTTGGAAGGACTTCTTTTTTTACAGAAGGTGGAAGGACACTCTTCCAGGAAGCAGCTGCCCGGTGAGTCATCTTCACGTATAAATAGCTCTGGTGGGAGCGGTACCATGGCTTGCTGCTTCACGGAGCCGTGAGGTGCAAAGTTGTGGAGGGATTTCGTCACCCCCAGCACCACAGGGGAAGCCTGGGCTGCCCCCCAGCCCATACGGAGTCAACTGTGCCCACCCTGGCTGCTAGCACCACAGCCTCCCCATGCTCCTGGCTGTGTTTGTCAGAGTACTTCAGAGCTGGGACATTTGTTGAGTATTTTGTCCTGTCTCTACTGCCTTCCACCTTGTGGCAGAGTCTGGGTTTAACGTGGCTGTTGCCAAATCTTGGAGTGTAGCTACAGTTCACCCTGGTTATCTTTAGATGGAGAGAAAGACCATCATTTTCTTAAGAAGATCTTCTAATTCTGATATCTCATGTTTCCAAATTGTAAGGACAAAACAGCACACGGGAAAAACATGATTTGTCAAGCCTTACCCTGAAGGCCAGCAGTGAGAAGTCCCATCCTGGATCTTTATTCACAAAATAACGCTGGCTTAGATTTTATTTCCTCCTCTCATACAAGTAATGCACATACTGATGCAATTAATAGTGGTGTCAAGGAGGGCTGAGATTGGAAGAGGCCTCTTGCTGAAGCGTGGCAGGGACACTCATATCTCCTGCCAGTAGATGGGGGCAGCAAGAATCCAAGTTGGCACTGAAAATGGTCCAGTGGTCTCGTGCTTCCGCCACAACCCTGCACGGTCCAGGAAAGGAGAGTATTTGCTCAGAGCAAGGGGTGGGATATTTCATTGTCCCCATATGGTTCGTTTTCCTGTCTGCCAGATTTCATCTCTGAACATGTCTGCAGGTGCTCGAGCGTGTTGGAGGGACCTGGATGGGGGGTGCTGCTGCCTGAGCACTCACCTCAGACCCCTGGGGCTGGTCTGAGGCTCTTCAGGGTAACAGGGACGTCACTGCAGTGTCAGTGCTGGCAACACTGGGAGCAATGAGCCTGGTGGAACAACTGATTTTGTTTTCCAGCTGATGGGCACAGCTAGATTTATCCCCAGTGGGGCTATTGATGTCCATGGCACTTCAGTGAGAGCGAAGTGATGTCCTGGAGGTGGGGAGGGAAGGAAGGAGCTTGCAATGGGGCAAATTCACATGAGACCTGGGTGGCTAATGCTCCTTCAGACCTCATGCTGCTCAACTTTAAAAGGATGCCACGCTAAAATGAACCAACCTGGCTTTTCTCCAGCTCATAGATTTTTTTGTTGTTGTTTTGTGGTTTTTTTTTTTTTGTTTTCAAATATTTATAACAAAACTTTAATTTGGGAGAGATGACTACATATAAGGGGATTGGGGAACCTCAGATGACAAACGCTAAAGGGACTATAAACTACTATAAGATTTATATAATATCTGTGTTCAACCTCATCTGCCCATGTGTGGTATCTGTTGAGATCTGTTCTGTTTTCTGTTTTGCAAAACACAAAAATCTTAGACCCAAGAAAGCTCTTTCAGGAGTCAGATAAACTTGTCATAGCCACATCATCTCTTACAGCTGCCTGTAACTGCTGTCATCCATGGGGGCTTTAACCAGCTGTTCCAGGGCTCTTTCCATGTGCCTGTGACTTGCTACCATAATGCATCCTTATGGTTTGAACCAAAATGATTTTTTCACTGTTGATGCTGCTTTAGAATTTAAAGAAAAAAAAAAATGCAATTACTCTTGCACACACATTTAATGCTTTTTTTTCCTGTCTCTTTTGATTTGGACCTGAAAATCACAGTGACTGATTTCACCTCCAGGCTGTCTTTAACTTCATTTTGTTTCAAATAGTGTCTGTTAATAAGCATCATCTTTTGATGGAAAATTTTAACATAGAAGTTAGTTTGGGCAACCTGATCTAGTGGAAGGCATCCCTGCCCATTGCGGGTGGGTTGGAACTGCATGATTTTTAAGGTTCCTTCCAACCCAAACCATTCTATGATTCTGAGTAACTAGATTTTGGTTTGAAGGTTTCATAAAAAGTTTCTTTTACAAAATTTCAAGCTGGGGTTTAATTTTGAGTTACCACTTTCTTTTGCAGTGTGCTACATTTGCTTTGCAGTTATGTTTTGTTTTAGTGGAATCAGGAACAGTTTGTGGCCAAAATAGCCTGATGCTAGACTTAAAACCAGACACATCCCAAATAAATCACCTTTAGATGACAAACTTCCTATTGTGATGCTAATATCAAAAAAAATTGAAATCCTCCTAGCTTCAGCTAAGATGAGGTACTAGCAAACAATTAAAATTTCCCACTTTCCAGTATGTTTTTCCTCATTCTGACTGTCTGCCAAAGTTCCCAGACAGGTTGATCTGTGAGGTTTGGCATTCTGAGCTTGTCTGTCACTCTCTTTTTATCACTATGGACCACAAGAGGTCGGCACAATTCAGGGGAAGTAGTCTGCGGCCTGACTTTGCTCTGGGGTAGCAGTCTGGCATGTCTTTACTGGAGCTGCCTGAGCCTTTTTTTCATTCCAAGATAATTACTCCCTTTAAAAATAAAAATAAAAAACTACCCAAACTAATTATACTGGAAGAAAATCAGGACAATCACGGAACAGGACATGTTGGCAGGGTATATTGCTGAGCTGGGTCCTTTCATATGTGGCAAAGCCTGAGCACTTGGGAGAATTAAGGGTGCTCAGGTGCATGCCCACTCACCCTGCTCTCTACAGAGTCATTTAATTGTTTATTTCCTGGTATAAAAGGTCGCGAGCTTGGAAGCTCACTGCAGGACATAGACAACTCAGCGCGCCACTCCACATTGGCAAGCTGGAGCCGCATGTTTCTGAGTGCATTGTGACTTCTGATGTGGTATCCAAAGGTGACAGACAGGGAAAACAAAGTGATTAACCAACATCACCCTTGTGGTTTGCAGTGAGGAGACCAGCACAGAGAGCCCTAAACAGGACCTTCATCAAAGCGGTGCTTGGAGAGTGATGGTCTTAAAATGAAAAGGTGCTGTGAGGGTGTTGGGCTGCCATGCCTGTTTAAGGTCAGTGTGATTCTCATCTGTTTTGACCTCTCTGTCTCTTGTCAGGGTCAGGGAGCGAAAGTAAAGTATCTGTCCTGCACTTCTCTTGGCACACATGAGACGTGCACAGAGAGCAGCTGGGGGCAGTGAGCAGATGCTGCTGGGTTCAACGCTGAGAGGCTGGGGCTCTCCGGCTTCCCACATTGTCAGCAACGTGGTTTTACTTTGTTTTTAGAGACAGGCAGGCCCCAGCTCTGAGTTACCCTGGGCCTTTTGGGAGTCCATGGTGCCTGCAGAGCCCAACCCAGAGGCAAACCACATCCAGGTAACAGAGCAAAAATTAACCTGCAAAGTCTTTTCCTCTTAGGAAGAGCTAGACTTGTCCTTGAACAGGTGAGCTTATAAGAAGGAGCAGCAAGAGGGGTTTACAGGGACACAAATCCCTTTTTGCAGGTGTGACAGGAGTGGGATGGGGAGCAAACTTTCCTCCGTCCCCTCCCCAGGACCTTTGCTGCACATAAACTCCCCAAGGCTCATGCTGTCCATGTCCTTTGGAAGGACGTGTATGGCGGTAGTTTAGCACACCGACCACCTTGACTGCAGTAAAGGAATTAGCAGTAGCAAAATGATCTCTCTGTAGGAAGGACAAGCACCTTAGAGTTAGGGCTAAGGTTTGTCAGCAGTGGACTACTCCCCCTCCCCCAACCCTCAGTGGGGTTAACAAGCGACATGGCAAAAGACAGGCAATGATAACTTAGCTAGGAAACATTGCTCTGTGGAGTTGGCAGCCTCTTGCTATTGTGTTTATTGCCCTCATTGTGCTGGGTCCAAAGCAAAGCACCTTCCACTAACTGTTGGGCTTTACTCTTCCACCTCACAGGGTGTTGGTATGGCCAGCTCCCAGCCTCCAAAGTACCTCCTCATCTTCGACTTTGATGAGACCATCATCAATGAGAACAGTGATGACTCCATCATCAGGGCAGCACCAGGGCAGGCACTTCCAGAGCACATCCGGCAGACCTTCTGTGAGGGTTTCTACAATGAGTACATGCAGCGTGTCCTGACGTACATGGGAGACCAAGGTGTCAAGATGGGGGACTTCAAGACTGTATATGAGAACATTCCCCTGTCCCCTGGCATGCCTGACCTCTTCCAGTTCCTCTCCAAGAACCATGAAGTCTTTGAGATCATCCTCATCTCCGATGCCAACATGTTTGGCATTGAATGCAATCTGAGGGCAGCTGGTTTCTACTCTCTCTTCCGCAAAATCTTCAGCAACCCATCCAGCTTTGACAAAAGGGGGTACTTCACCTTGGGGCCCTACCACAGCCACAAGTGCCTTGACTGCCCAGCCAACATGTGCAAACGCAAAATCCTAACAGAGTATCTGGCAGAGAGAGCCCAGGAAGAGGTGGAGTTTGAGAGGGTCTTTTATGTGGGAGACGGTGCCAATGACTTCTGCCCTTCCGTGACTTTGACTTCAGCTGATATTGCTTTCCCACGGAAGGGCTACCCCATGCACCGGATGACCCAAGAGATGGAGAATAAGCAACCTGGAGCCTTCCAGGCCACTGTCGTTCCCTGGGAGTCAGCTACAGAGGTCACCCGCTATCTCCAGGAGGTCCTCAAGAAGTGTTGAAGATAGCTCAAAAGAGGCTTGTTTACTATAAGCATCTGGGAAAGGAGAGTCCTGGAGGGTCAGGTCCTGTACTCCATGCTCATCTGGCACTACCTACTGGGACTCCGATTCCTGGGCTGCTTTCCTGCCTTCCTCTCCATGCTCCTTTCTCCCCGGTGGTAAAAGCACTTTCTCTACCCCCCCCCCTCACCCCAGCCTTTCCCTTTTCCATTGCCGTGTTGAGATGACGCCTTCTCTATGCAGCTTGGACATCAACTCCAGTGTCGGTGCTTGACAACACTAACAGTGTGGTTTTTTTTTTTCCCCTTTTGACTTCACAAGAGCAATTCTTTAAAATCCAGAAGCCAGCTTTCCTGAAGGCTGAGACCTGCACATGCTTCCTCTTGACTTCACCCTGCTCTCCTCCTGCTCATCTTTGCTTGCCACGCAGAAACTGCGTGCTGTCACCTTCAACCTGATGCTCTGAGGGCTCCTTGCCTCTTCAGGAAGCTATTAGAAATTTAATCCATGAAATTTGTGCTGCCCAGGCTCCACAGCTTGCCATGCACCCCACGCCTTCCTCAGCTGGTGAGCCTTTTGCTGGAGTTAATTGTTGCTTAAGACTATTTTCTGGGGAAAAAAAAAAAAAAGACTAGCAGAAAGCCTTGTGGAAAGGTGGTACCTTGAGAAAAAATTATATATATATATACATATATTTTAATCTCTCCTATGAAGAAAGGCTGAGAGAGCTGGGGCTCTTCAGCCTAAGGAAGAGAAGGCTCCAGAGTGACCTTACTGCAACTTTTCAGTACTTAAAGGGGACTTACAAAGAAGATAGAGAGTAACTTTTTGCTGAGTCAGATAATGACAGAACAAGGGAGAATGGTTTTAAACTAAAAAAAAATAAAAGAGAGGGAGATTTAGATTAGGTGTTAGGAGGAAATTCTTCATTCAAAGGGTGGTGAGGCACTGGCACAGGTTGCCCAGAGAGGTCGTGGATGCCCCATCCCTGGAGGTGTTCAAGACCAGATTGGATGAGGCCCCGAGCAACCTGATATGGTGGGTGGCATCCCTGCCCATGGCAGGGACGTTGGAACTGGATGGTCTTTAAGGTCCCTTCCAACCCGAGCCATTCTATGATTCATTAGCTCCCGTTGCCCCCACCCCACTTTCCCAGGGTATGGGCACGAAGGCCACGTCCCACTACAGGGAAGAGGACCTGACTTCACTTTCTTCTTCCACCTGCTGCTTTCACGTCCAGGGCAGAAGGTCCCCTGCATTCTTGATGCAGACAGGTTCCTCCACACTGAGCCAGTCTTACCAGCTGTCTACTTGCGTTTGCTGAATCGTATTGACTCCCCTGTGACCTCAGGTGTGACCTGGTCAAGAGGTGCTGAAACCCCCCCCCCGGTTGGAGAGGGAGGTGTGGTGCTTTGGCATTTCTCCTGGTACTGGATCCCTGGAGGCTAAACCTGTGGCCTCCTGCCCCACTGCAGTATTAATTGCCCCTTCTAATTGCACTCTGCAGGGGGGACCTGCAGCATTTGTTGCTCTCTGGTGTTGGCTTTTCCTGGATTTATCCACAGCCTTAATGGCCCCAGAGGGTGATTTGTAACTACTCCAAAGCATAGAAATCCTGGCAACAAATCTGAGCGGTAAAGAAATAACCAAAGCAGCCCTGAGTTGTTCCTCATTTATGTAATTTTTCTCTCTCTTTGTTCTTCCTCTTCTGGACGCTGTTCAACTGTGTGGAACTCGAAGCCATGGAATTAAAAAAATACATATATATGTATATATATATCTATATATTACAGATACACAGTTTATTTTCATCCACAACGTACACCTGGGTGTGAAATGGCTGTGAGGTGCATGTACATGGCATTGCTCTTCCTTGGGCTGCTGAAGGAGGCAGAAGGGGGGTGAGGGGGGATGGGGGGGCAGGGATGGGGGGAATGGGGCTGGGTTACAAATAGTGTTCTGCTGATTGGGCCTCTTTTGGCTCGGCTCCTGCCCCCCCTGCCCTCTCCCCATTACTCAAACAGCTGGGCACAACAAGCATTTTCTTTGGGGTTACTGCTAGAGTGCTTCTCTCCTCCTTGCACCCATGGTCATTCATGATTTCTGAGCTTTGGTTCTGCTATACCCTGGGGCCTCCCAAAGGGCCAGGAGCATCAGCAGGGCCAGTCCAAGGGATTTCAGGCTTGCTGCCCTCCGTGTTTCAGGCAGCATGAGGGACAGCTGAGTTGCCCTAGTGCTGAACCTTCACCACATTATCAGCAGTGATTTCTGGTGTAATTAAAAAATAAAACATGGGTGAGAGAGGTGCAGGGAGCAGGCAGTGGGGATGCGCTTGGTGCTGGAGGCTGCCAGGGTGCAGCAGTGAGGGTAGCAGCAGCTGAGATGGAGCCCCAGCATGGCTGCCCTTGCCATACTGCAGCAAAAGCTTTGAGCTGTGCAGAACACCATGTGTTCAAAGCCAAAATTCAACGGCATAGCAGAGCCCTCCCCGTCTCCTGGAGCCTGAGCATGAGTGGATGCAGCTGAGCCGGGTGGGTGATCAGGGGTTGGGGGTGCAGAGGGTGCATACCCCTGGCACTCAGAAGGGCTCCACATAATTGCCAGGGAAGAAACCTACTTCCTCGCCCATGATGCCCTCACACCATCCATCCGAGTACCTCCGCGTGACGTAGATGAGCGCCCCAGGCTGGAAGGAGAGCTCGTTGTCTTTCCGCTGTGCATAGGGATAGAGGGTCACCACTGTGAGAAGAGGGAGAGAAATGCCATGGAGCAGGACAAGGCCAGCTCCAGGACAACTCACCACCAGGAAGGGCAGGAGAGAAGGTGTGAGCCCCCTCCATGCTGTCCTCTAGGGGGAGCAGAGTTGCTCCCTTGGTGCTGTGACTGAGGTCAGGGGCTCAATGGGGCAAAGAAATCTGGTGGATCCTGGTGGACCTGAGCCTGGAGCTGCTGTACCTTTCTCCAGGTAGCTTGCTGGGGCCCAGGGGGGCTCCTCCACATCTGGTGGCAGTGGTGGGGTGAAATCCTCAAAGTCAAGCAAAGCCGGTGGTGGCAGCAGCGGTGGCTTGAGGTCATCAGAAACTGCAAATCCCCCCAAAAAAAGCAATGGGGGAAAAAGGGCTCCACATGGAACAGGGGCCACATGCAACAGTTGTGTCCCTGTTTCCCTCATGACGAGCACCCCTGGACCACCTCAGCACTCACCTGGGGGGATGATGTCCAGTGGGGGCAAGGCCAGGTCCCCCAGCGGTGGGGGGGGTAGGTCTGTGGGGAGAGGTGAGGGTGGCCGGACAGTGGCTGCAACCAGGGGAGGTGGCCCTGGGAAGGACGGGAGCGGTGGTGCTGCAGGGATGCCTTCACCAGTGTCTCCCAGGGCTCCAGTTGAGCTGGGGGTTCAGAGGAAATGCCAAGTCAGAGGAGCCAGGCCAGATCTGTGGCTCAGCCCCTTGTCTTTGAACACAGACACCTCCCCTGTGCCAGCACAGGGTGACACCCACTGTGGTCACCATGGTCAGGGACCTCAGCATCTGCATGCAAACCACTTCCTCATTCCATGCCTCAATTTCCCCATTATGTACTCTCTCTTTAAAGGTATTTTTGCTCTAGAGATGAGCACTGACTAGAGCAGTGAATCTCAAACTCCCAAAACCCATATATATATATATATATGTTTAACCAAAACCTCTCTGCAAGTGGAAGCTCCCCAGAGCAGCGGGGTGACCATGGCTGCCCCAGGCCCACTGAGCCCTGGGCCTTTCAGAACCATGCCTGTACCTGACCGATGTCAGAGAAGAGGTGGACGAGGCTGTGGAGAGCTTTCCCGGAGGAACCACAGGTGGCTGTATGGGCTCAGGGACACGGGTGCTCCTCCTGCAAGCAGAGCAGCCGCTGAACCCCCTTCCTCCTCCCACTGCACCTCCTTTACAGAAAGTGGCTTGGCATGGGGTTAGGGACAGGACACCAATGACAGCAGCATCACATGAACCTGTAGTGCACCTTCTGACTCTGTAAACACCATTGTCACCTGCTCAGTGACACCAGCATGGTGTTGGCCCTGATGGTCACAGTTGGTCCAGAAAGATAAAGTCCCCACCACTGCACCCCCTCCCCCCCTTCTCCCGGAAGCCTCACCCCAGGGTGCCTGCAGACTGTGTGGCTGACTTAATCCCTTTCCGAGCCAGGGTGCCTGTGCGGGAGAGCTGGGTGCTGTGGTCCTGCAGGCATAAGGAAACATGGACACATGACAAGCACACTGCACCCCGATGTGCTGTCCCTGTGGGCAGCAGCGTCCCTGCGGTCTTTGTTCCACCCTTCCCCAAGGGATGCTGCCAGGTGGCGCTGGGAGCTGCCCCAGCTGACAGAAACAGCCAAGCAGCAGAAAGTGCTGGTGCTCCAGTGCTGTCTTGCCACCGTGGGAACAGCAGCCCCAGCACCGCCACTTCCCCTCCAGCCCCATGGTGGTTTCACACTGTGCATGTACTTGTGATGCTGCCGAACACCACCACCACCCTTCCACCCCCCAGCACCTTCTGGCAAGGGCAGCTGATGAGAGCAGTTTCGGTGCTGGAAAGGCACTTCGGGAGTGAGAGCACAGTGGCTCAGCCCTGGCCCCAGCATTGCTGCCAGCCTTAGCCAAGCAACTCCAGCATTGTGTGTCTTTGCTGCATTTGACCATGCCCTATTCTCCTCCTGCCCCAAGACAGGACCACTAAGCCCCAGTGGGATGAGTCCTGGGATGGGCTGGGGGAGAGTACAGACAGACCCCCCACACACACACTTCTCCATCCGGGAGGGGTTTGAGCCCATCTGTGCACCCACCAGCAGAACCCCAGGTCACTGGGGACTGAGAAAGCCCATCTGAGCCTCCACCTTTCCATGGGACATCCTCCTCATGCTGACCCCATCACCAGGCTGACCTTTATGCCATGACCAATGTCATCCAAGATGCTAAAGTTGAGGGGTTTCCTGTAGTAGGGCTCCAGGCAGGGTGGGCCGGGAGGTGATATGATCTTCTGGTGGGCTGGAAACCTCTTGCTGATGGTCAATGACCCAATCTCCCGTCGAGAAACTTTCTCCTTGTGCATGTCAATCCTCTGTGGAGATGGCATTATCACCACCATCCCCTCCTGGGTTCTCCCCACCTCCTGCTGCCATCTCCAAGTCCCACCAGGCCTTCACAGACCTCCCCACATCTCCCTCTCCCTGCCTATAAAATAAGTCAGAGGTCAGGCCTAATTCAAGTTTCAGCCTGATCCCGCTGGCCTGTGTGGAGCCCCCATAGAAGTCACGGGGTCAGAACCAGCTCTTCTACATCTCATCAAGGCAAGCAATGCCCTTGACGCCACCATATCCACCTGCAGTGGATTTGGCCTTTCCTAAAGTGGAAGAGCGAAGGCATGAGACAATGGTGAGGGATTTGCAAGTTTCAGCCATTTTCCTGCTGCTTCCAGAGTGACTGCCAGGTCCCTTCCATGGCAGTAAAAGCTCCAGGCAACTTTCAACCAGCAGGAAGAAGGTGGGTGGCTGCAGAGCTCTGCGCCAGTGCCCTCAGGCTCCGAGAGGATGAGACCAGTCTCCCCTGAGGGGAGAAAGCAGCTAAACCAACATGACTGCTTCACGCTGCAGGTGGCTTCCCAGGTGGCTCCCACGGTCCCCTCCACTGCTACTTGCAAACACCCACACTGAGACAGCGCCTGCTCCCTCCCCCCACACACACCCCCAGAAGACAACGGTTTCTGAGCCCCAGGTGGACTCGTCCTTCAGCAACCTGTTGGGTGACCACCATCACCCCGGGGAGAGAGATCAAGCACTGCAAGATGCTCTGATGGGCTCTTGAAACCGTGGTGAAGGATGGCCTCCAGTCCTTTTAAACTGTCCTAATGTTCTCAGTAACAGGCCCTTTTTCTGGAGACCACCCCATCCTTTTCAGGGCCCAAATCTCACAGCAACATGGACCCAACATGAAATGTCAGTGGTTGGAGAACAGACACACCTGAGCCACGCAGCTGATGTTGGCCTCCACCTTCTGCAGCTCGGTCACCTGCAGGTCTAGCAGCTGGAGAAAAGTGGTGGCCAGGCTGCTGACCTGGTACGCTACGCTGGCCAGGGACTGAGTGCTAAACGCCATTGTCTCCTCCAGCGCCTTCTGCTTATCACTCGCCTGGAGGGCAAAACACACCTGGTGAGCCAAGCTAAGACAGCTGATACCACACCATGTCACATTCACCCTCCTGCCACCGTCTGCACGCTGGGGTCATACGGGAGTGAAGACGCTTCTTCTTTCCAAATGCATCACAGTTCCTCCAGCTCAGCCAGCAGGACTCACAAACACCAGACGGTCAGCAGTGCTCAGCTTTTCTGGCACTGAGAGATCATGGTGAATCCTCCCTGGACAGTGACAGCACCATCCTGGTGCAGTGGCACAATGCAGGGTTCTGCCGTGCGTGAGTGGTACCACCAAGAGAGGATCCTTTAAAGCACAAGCGGACCCCGTCGTCATGACACTCTCCTCAGCAAACAGGGCCAAAACAACCCTTTTCCCTTCTATTGCATCCCAAAAGCCCCCGCCCCACCTTTCCTTCAGCTGGTCACAAGGGGATCAGGGCAGGGAGGAGGAGGAGGGAAGCCGATGGCAGCAGAGCTTTGTGCCCACTCTACATCAGGACGTGGTGGGGACAAACCCTGTGCAGGTACCCAGATTGCCTCTGTCCTGTGAGGAGACACCTCCACAACTCCAGGGACAGCTCGAGCTGGTGTTCATGGTCCCCTCCCTGGTTATCTCTGATGGCATCAAAACCCTCGGAGGACTTTCCCTTTGTCCTAGTCCTAATTCTGAGACCTGAGCAGAGAAGCATCTGTGGAGCATTAGGGGAAACCAAAGCACAAGACAAACCCTGAGAGCTTTCACTGCTAAGTAGGAAATGAGTGGGGAGGCATGAGCTGCCATCACCAAGAGTCTTCATCATCACACCAGCCTCCCCCCCCCCTACCCCTACCCCCACCCTCATCCCCAGGTAGCACCATCTCAATAAGAAGATCGATAAGGCTCCTAGCTGACTCCGACATCACAGCTCACCCCATGTTGTCCCTCAATGCCCTCACCTGCACGTAGTTGCTCTCGCAGTAGTCAGCGACCCGGTGGAGGTTGCAGTGGTTGTCGCGCAGGACCTGCCTGGCGGCTGGGATGTCACACTGCTGCAGCTGCCGCAGCTCCGACATGGTGCCGGGCTCAAGCGCCCACTTCCTCCCCAACCGCCTCGGCACCGGGTTTTGAAGCTCGCAGCGGTGCTGACGCAGGGCCTGCGGGTCCCTCGACATCCCAGCCCCCACCTCCGGCATGCTGCACAGGCGTATGACCTCTCCAGCCGCCTTCAGGCATTGGCCCTGGGAGAGCCAAGGAGAGGCAGGGGAACACCAGGAGAGGAAGCGAGCATTTCCCCAGCTCTGCTCACCGTGGCCCTGTGGGGAGATGACAGGCTAGCAGGGGAGCCCCGTGTCACAGCCGGCAGCCATCCCACCGGGGCAGTGGACAGGAGTGGCTGCAACAGTGAAGGATCTGGGTCATGGAGGAACCGGCGGTGCAGGGGGGGCAAGCAGCTGAGGAAGCCTGAAAGCTGTTGGTGTGCTGGGACCCCAATACCCACCTCTGCCACCTGCACCCAACCTGCATATCTGTATTCACCTCCAGACTCCAAACTGCAGTTCTTTGTGGCTCTCAGGGGGGAACAGCTTCTGGAGCAAGAAGGCCTGAAAGCAAACAGCACTGGAGACAGCAGGCTCAAAACAGGGTGATATTCCAGGACAATGCTGCAGTTCAGCTCCAGACAGCCCGAACTTGCCCATTTCTGAGCATTTTGAAGCCAGCTTGTAGCAACTATCAGGGGACGGAGGTGCTGCTGCCTTCCCAGAGGGTGTGAGGCCAAGCCCAGATCCACTGCATCCAGGGAGGGGAAGTTCCTTCCCCTTGCCTTTATCAGATAGGCAAGAGATACACCCCCTAGGGCAGTGCTTCAACTGCCAGGTCTGCCTTCCTGGAAAAGCCCTGTGCACCCCATTTGGGATCAAGCTGTGCCCCCTGACCTTGCTCAGCTCAGGCTGTTCTTAGCCATCAAATTCCTGCTGGAGCCCATGTGCCAAGCGGCCCAGTGGAAGCTCCTGTCCTGCTCTCACCAAGGGCAGAGCATCCCCTATGGCGCTTTGCTAACTGTGTTTTCCAATGCCACGGGACAGTGGGAGAGGCTGTGCCAAGCAGGGCTAAGGGCATGAAATTCCCGCTTCCCAGCACTGTTTGAGGAAGGTCAGTCTCGGGTGCTTGAAAAATCGCCCTCCGCCCTCTCTTCCTCCTCCTCCTGCAGGCACTTCCTCAGGGCCTCCTGAGCTCTGTTCACAGCCTCGGCAACTTTGCGTGGGCCAGATGGCAGCAAAACACCCTTACTGAGCCCGCAGACCCACGAGCGCTTGCCTCCCTCCTCACATATGAGTACAAGGATGAGGGAAATCACGAATTTCCTCCAGCACTGGCTCTGCTTCTCACACCCTCAAGAGCCAAGAGCTACCCAAGCTGCTCCCTAGCCCCTCATGGTTTCCTTGCCCCAGCTCCCCTCCCCTTCATCCCTTCTGAAACAGGTGAAGCCCACCCCTGTATGCACAGGGGATGTTCCCATTGCTCCATGTCTGCCAGGCAGGTCAGGATCTAACTGCCACACAGACTCAGACATCCACAGTTGGAATCAGGGGCTTCCCAAGTGCCTTAGCCATCAGCTCCACAAAGCATTTCTCCATCCCTGCCCTTCCTTTCCCATCCTCACCCTCTCCCAGCCCTCCCCTACAGCCCTACCACTGATTACCCTGGGCTTTGAGGCTAATACTCAACACCTGACCAGCTTATTTGCCTGAGTCTATTATCAGCTTAAGGACCAAAGACATCTGCTCCCTGTCACTGGCTGGGAGATACAAAGGAGTCTTCAAGCCCACAGCAGGAGAGTGAGGGTGCAAAGGACGGCATCTTGTTGGCACATATGGGTTTCTGAACGCTTCCACCACTGAGAGGGGGCAGCTCCTTGTCCCTGTAGGTAAGTGGCTTTGCTTCCTCCAGGCACAAACACTACCGTAGGTGCCACTATCTTCATGAGTTGGTAGTTCCTCAGAAAACCTGCAAAACTGCTCCTGCCCAAGCAAAGGACACATTAGATAGATCTAGTTTGCATTTATGTTGCTTTGCTTGTTCAGGAGACACTGAGAAATTTGATGCACTCCCATCTGTGTCCTCCTAAGGGGCTGCTAATCCAACATCCCTCGTTTTTCTCTGGGCTCAGCTGGCCCTGCTGAACTGGCCACCTCATGCTGTTGGGAAACAGCCTCTGTGGTAGGCAAAAACCTCTTTAAGAACTAGGCTAGATCCTCCTCAGCTGCCCTCAAACTGCACATTTTGCTTGATTTGTCTAGTGAGAACAAGCAAACAAAAATCTGCTTACTGCAGATGTTATACAAAGTGTTTTGAAATGTGTGTTGTGTTTGTTGTTGTTTTGTTTTTAAAGCTTCAGCCCCTCTCTCAACATGAGGGTAGTTGAGATGTTACCAGCATTTGTGTTACGGCCAAAGTAATAGTCCTAATGTGCCCTAGGCGAAGCCCATCTATAGTTTAAACACATGCCGTTTATGTGTGGTTACAGGGCAAAATGGCTCAGGATATGACAGAGAAGGAACTGTTGAAGATGGAACTGGATCAGCTGAAAAAGGAGGTGAAGAATGAGAGGCAAATGGTGAGTATTTCACCCAAAATGGAAATGGGCTTTCCCTGGGGTAATGTTCTGACCCGATTGTGCTGTGAAGGGAAAACAAACCCCAACTCCCTGAAATTAAACCTCATATACAGGCACAAGCATGTGAGTTCAAACCTTTTGCCTCGAGACAAGCATCCCCTTGGGGTTTAGCCTCATGTCTCACAGTCCTGTGGCTGCAGCCCCACGGTGGAGTGTCCATGGCACCTTGGGGATGTTCTTGGGGATACCACAGCCATGAGTAGCTCCACAGTTCTCCTCTCCCAAAGGAGCAAATGAGTTTGTAGACAGATCACGAGCAAGAGTGCACGTCTGCAGAGAGGGCTTGTTCCCGTAACCCATGTGGGGCATCTCCTTCCTTCCTTGTAGGTCTCCAAGACCGGCAAAGAGATCAAGGAGTACGTCGAATCCATGGCAGGAGAGGACCCACTGTTGAAAGGTGTCCCTGAGGACAAGAACCCCTTTAAGGAAAAGGGTGGCTGTACAATAAGCTGACACCCTTCCTCCTCCCTCCCTGCCCTGGCCAGGAACTGGGCTGTTTCATGCAGGAGGCAAGACTGTAAGAAACCTGCTTTTCCTGTAGTCTGACCTTGGCACTGGGGAGTCCTGAACCAATATGTAGTTGCATCTAAAGTAGCAAAAAAAAGAGAAAGAGGAGAGAAAAAAAAAAAAAAGCTATCCCCTCCCCCCCAACACCGGAGATGCAGCTCAGCAGCCAGAGCAGAGTGTGTTTTTTGTGCTCGTGTAACTGATTTACATTTGGTTTCCGCCAAGCAAAACTTCTGTATTTTTAGCAGGCAGCAGCAAACTGGGCTTTAATGAAACCATAGGGCTGTGTCTTGTCTCAGACTTCTCCAAGCAGGCCAACACCAGCATAGGCTCCAAAGCCCTGAGCTGAGCGCACCCCCCCCCCCCCCCCCCCCACTGCAGAAGAATGCTCCCAGTGGGACCTCACTTGAGTTATTTCCCTGTTTCCCTATCTGGCACAGGCAGACAATATACTGTTGCTAGTTTGAGGCTTCCAGTGGTCTGAAGCTTTATTCTCTTTATTCCAATGTATACTCCCAGCCCATTAATGCTGTCCATCGCTCCTACAGACCACAGGTCACATCCACAATGCATCTAGAGCCATGGGATGGTCAGAGTATGTCTGGGGACTTCAACCAACACATTGTGAGCCGCACGAAGGTGCAAGGCTCCAGGCAGCTTGTTCAAAAGCTTCACCCTGCCTCTTGGTCTCGCTTCCTCCCTGGGAAACCCTCCAGCAGCCACAGGAGAGCAAGCTGTCGGGGCCTGCCTGCAGCTGTGGCGGCTCCAAACACTGCCTTGGCTTTACCGTCTGCTCTCCTCTGCTGCTGAGGCTGTGCCATGGGCAGGTGGGGAAGATGGACTAATTCCATACAGGTAGGGGTGCTGCAAAGTCTTGTCCCACAACGTCTCATTGGTGACAGGGATGACTTGGAGCTGGCAGCCCAGACAGCCTCTGCTCAGAGGTGGTACATGCACCAGGTCAGACTTAAACGCAGCAATGATAATTGCTACAAATTCAGGGCAGGAACAAACCTCTCCCACCACGTGGGACACGGCTGTTTGGGAAGAGGTGATGGCGCAGAAGGTACCTGTTGCATATTGGGTATAGCCTTTGTCTCTCATGATGCTGGTGGAGAAAGCAGCCAGGGATGGGGCTCCAGAAGAGCATGGAGGTGGGCTTAGGATTACTTTAAATGCTGCACATACAGGGAAATTGCTCCTGAACCCATGCGGAGCTGCAGTGCTTTCCTGGCTGCCGGGTCACTGCTGGTCACGCTTGACGCTTGCCCGCAGGAGGCTGTGGGACTGGAGGTCCTCAGCTGTTCAACGTCAGACAAGGCCCAAAACCTGGGGCTCCCCTGCGGAACCTGAACACAACAAAGAGGTTCTTCCTGGTTGCAGCTCAGGAGGGAACTCACACAAATCCTCCGCATCTGGTGTTGTGTACCTACCTAGCCATAAATAACTGAATCGATAAAGGTTTTGTTCTTTCTCTTGCCTACGCTAAATAAATCCACTCAGTGTGCACTCGAAGCACAGCCTCTGTCTCTTGTGTCTGGGAAGGACAAGCTTGCCACACAGCACGAATCCAACCTAGCGATAAGCATCCTCAGGCATCCCCCTGCTTTAGCCAGGCCAGACGCCCTTACCACAAAAAAAAAAAAAGGAAAGAAAACCAGCTTCTGTGCCAAAACGGAGCTTTGTTGTCCATCCCTGCTCCTAATCCCGGAGGAGCAGGTCTCCAACAGGCCCGGGTCTCCTGAGCCCCGGGCAGACCGCCCGGTTAATCCCGGCTGAGCTCCCCGAGCCCCGCGTCACAGCCAGCCCAGCTCCGCCGCACGCCGCCCGTCCTCCGCGGCGGGCTGAGCCAAGCGCTGCCCCGGGGGGGAGGGGGGGGGGGGGGGGGGCGTTTCTCTACTGCCGACCCCACGCAGGGGCCGCAGCTGGACCCCCCCCCCCCCCCCCCCCCCCCCGGATTTATGGTGCCGCCCGGGGAAGCGCTCCGCAGCCCGCGTTACGGAACCCCCCCGCAGCGGGGGCGCCGCTTAGCGCAGACGCGGGACTCTCCCAGCCAATAGCAGCGCGGGCAGGTGGCAGCGTCACTCCCCGCGCGCAACCTGCGCCAGCAGCCGAACAGCGCCCTCCGCAGCTCCGCCCCGTCTGTGCTCACGCGCATGCGCTCATGAGAGCCGGCGCCCCCGCACAAAATGGAGGCGTGCGGATGCCCGCAACCGGCGGAGGACGGGAGGGCTTTCGGGGCAGGCCTGGTGCCGCCACCGCCGCTCCGATTCGCGCCCGCCTCCCGCTGAATTACTGGGACAGCGGAGACAAAAATGGCGCGAGGTCCCACCGAGATTTGAACTCGGATCGCTGGATTCAAAGTCCAGAGTGCTAACCATTACACCATGGGACCGCTGCGGACTCGTTCTGCTGCTGCGTCTTGACTCTCGTCGCCGCCGCGCCGGTTGCTCGCCCCTGCGGCCGCCCCGGGGCCTGCTCTGGGCGCCGCCGCCGCAGGTAGCCCGCCCGCCGCCGCACGCGTGGCTCGGCACCGCTCCGCCGCGCCCCGCGGGCCCGGGGAGGGGCTGGATGCGCCGGGGCTCTGCAGCGCCGCCAAACCCGACGAAATCTGCAGCTGCCCGGCAGCCGGCGCGCCCGCCTCCCGCCGAGCCCTCGTTTCCTCTGTTTTAAACCGGGGCACCGTGCCCGGCCGCCCCTGTCCCCAGCGCGGGCCGCGGACAGAGGGGCCGCGGGTCTCGGTCCCGGTGCCCCGAACCGAAGCGGGGCTTTGGGCTTTGCGAAGGGCCTGAGCCCCGTGCCCAGCGCCCCTCAGAGGCGCTAGAGAAGTATAGCACACGCTCCTACAAACCCAGTCGTGAAACAGACCGGGTTTGGGTCCCACCGCCGAGGAAGAGCAGACGGCAACCCCCAAGGGGTCCTCGGACGCTGCTGCTGCCACCACGTGCGCGTCCTCAGACGCCCGTTTCCCCACCAGCACCTTTCTTTCTTTCTTCCTTCCCCGCAACTCGATGAAAAACACACAGGAACAGTGTTAGGTTGGTTGGTTTGTTTGTTTTCTTCTTTATTAAAAAAAAATAAAACAAAAACAACCAGAAAAACAGTGGCGTAAAGCAGTTCGTGGCAAAGCCTTGCTGGAAGAGAAATGGAGCCCACATCCACCCCTAATCCCAACTCCACATCCAAACCAACAAAATGCCTCACACCGGAGTACAAGGGAAGAACACAGATTAGATGAGGCAAGTAGGAGAGAGAGGGGGAAGGTGGAAAGAAACATTCAGCTGAAGGGAGGAAAACCAGTATCATTACAATGACGTACAACTTCTTTTGAGGAATAGTTCGAAATTGCATTGGAGCAGCTGCTGGAGAGAGACACAGCTTTGCTCAGTGGGTTGAGGAGCACTTTTAGGTGCACCTGTCCCACGGACGAGGTGCTGCTGGGTGCTCCTGGTGTCAGGATGCGGAGTAAAACAGGACCTCCTATTTGGCTCCATTGCAATTCACTGGATTGCTTTGCATGGCGGATGTGCTGCTCAGGACACCCCTTGCACTGCCATCAACCTGATGCCACCGACCTCCACCAAAAAAGATGCATAAACACATGGCCACTGAGAAAAAAACATTGAGCATGATTTCCCTAGCGTCTCCCACCCATGCAAGATGGGGTTCAGCCCCACTATACTGGGGAACTGAGGAGGATGGATATTCTACTGCTGACAGAAGTAAATATCAAAGTTCAAAAGGAAAAAGTAATGGAAGATTGAGCATTAAAAAAAAAAATCAGTCACAACTAAATAGTTTGGACTGCTGAGGTCTGGAGCTTTTTCAACTAACGACCACTTTAAAGTGAAAAAAAAGCCCATAAATTCTATTTTTAAAGAACATTTTTCTTTGGAAAAAGTTATTTTTTTTTCCTCTACACTACAGCATGTGGAGTTGCCACTACCTAGTTTTAACCTATTGTTGCTAAGAGGTAGATAAACAAAAATGACTTGGTTATATATAAGGTCATGCCCCCGTGTTTGACATGCAGTGAAGCTGGCAGACTCCACAGGCACCAGCCGTTTGGGGCTTTCGAGAAACTCTAGGGTTTCATCTGGGGCTTTGTCTCACCTGGAGAGACCCTAAAATTTGTCGTTTTTCAATTCAGCCTAACAGAGCTGGTTACAGAAGCAACATTGGGGGGGGGAGGGGGTATGTGTCATGTTTTAGGGCCAGATTTCCTCTTGAAGTCAACAAATTTGATCTCATGATGAATCCAGATACATTTCAAATGAACCAATATGCTTAACTGCTTGGTAACGAACACTTAAACACATTATGGTGATTTTGACGGTTAGCTTCTGCACTGATTCCAGACAATCCCACCACTTTTCTGGGACAATCCACCAACAGCAACGGGAGCCCGATGCATCCAGTGCTGCTCGCCACATCCTCCAGGATACTCTGCCTGCACAGGAGCTCAGCAGCTCTCGACAAGCCCTTCTCCGCTCCATGCTGCTGAATCCCTATGGAAAACATTTACCAACTATGTCCTGCTGGACTTAGTGTTGCTTTTCAAAAACCTTTACCCAAACCGGTCAAAAAATGGCTTCAATTCTGTCATACAGCTGACTCCTGGGTCTTAATTTGTTGTGGTTTTGTTTGTGTTGTTTTAGCAAAAAATTCCTTTCATCTTTAGCTCATGTTGATACTTTGCTAATGCAGCACACAAATACTTTCCACAGTTCATAATCCACTGCTCTGCCACAATAGCAGGGACAGGCTGCCACTGCAGACCAGGCAAAGCATCCTGGCATGCCTTGCCACAACTCAGAGAGGTATTTGCCTTCAAGAAAAACTAAAAAAAAATCAGTAAGGTACAGTAAAGCAGCAGGGTTCAAATGCACACTAAAGTCAGCAATGGGCTGACTTTCAAGGAGTCCAATTTACTGCCCATCCTGACCAGCGACCATCCCAAACCAATGGTCCCAGGAGCCTTCCTCATCAGATCCCTTTCCTCTTCTATACTGCAATGCTCCCTAATTGTGGGGTGGAAGGACAGGGTACCAAACCTGCCTCTCCACCACCTGGGAGGATGTGTCTTCTGATGTGTGTGAAGACTGTCCTGAGGCCGTTCCCATGTGGCAGTGGTGCCAGACCCTCCCCTGTCCGTCAATTGGGTCAGCCTTGAGGTAGTTTGCATGTGTACATTTCCAGCTTGCATCATCTGCATGTTCTCCAAAAACTGCAATTTAAGAGCCTCTGGGTGGTTTTGCTGTGCTCCAGATCTTACCCATAATCACAAATTATTAAAAACAAACAAACAAAAAAAAAATAGACACCGAAACTAGTAAGAAAGGCTTATTCAAGGCTGAATTGGGATTCATTTTTCCCTCCCTACACATCATTGATGTGCATCTCCTACACACCGTACCATGGCAGCTAAGTCCTTCAAGAGAGTTTTGCAACTTCAGACCCTCATTTTGCCTAACAATAGTTATCCTGTCGTGGCACTCTGCTCCCAGCGAGCTGCTGCACAGGTCTGCCCATCTGACATCCCAAATTAATTTGAGCCTTGGACATGTTTATTTGCAAGCACCTGCTTGGAGGCAGTTTTCTAAGCATTGGGCAGCCAAGCATTTGGCCACCCACTTTCGACAATCAGGCTGAATTGAAATGGAATTGAAACTTCCATGCACTAATTCACGCTGTCAGTCACCATGCCCTTCTCGCATAGCAAATCTGTGTTCTTCACCTCCAGTTAGCAAAGCCCAGGGCCAGGCTGGGCACAGCACATCCCAGCATATTTGCTCTGCCCAAGGGGCCTTCAGAAGCAAGCATGATATTAGGATGTTTAAATATTCCTATGCCCTCTTAGGGGCCTGCACTTTTCACAGGCTCACACTGATTTCATCCAAACAAAACAAAAGCCACAATGGGGGAAAGAAAAAAAGATCCCCACACATCCCAAAATCTCAGTTACTAATTTTTTTGAAAACAAAAAACTTCCAAAAATATTAAAAGCCTATGTACTGTGAACCACCAGGGGACAGAGAGAGAAGAACTAAAAACAAAGAAATTAAATTTGTGTCTTTAACTGATTTATAACAAGTCTGCATTTCTGAACTGTTTTTTTCAGAAGCTAGAAAACACAATATTTGGAGCTAGAAATTAAGAGAGAGTTTTATTCTGGCACTGATGAACTATTTGACTAACTTATACTGATTTTTTTTTCCCCACTCAAAACTTAAAACACAACCAAAACGTAACGTCCAGGAAACATAAAGTGTATGTTAGAGGCAGTTTCTTTTCAGTATTTACAATGGATTTTCATCTATTTTGACTCTGTAAAACTCTTTCAAGCCTGTCAGTGCAGTCAGACTGCAATCATGACTGCCAGGAGGGAGCATGGCCCGGTTGTTGCTGCTGAACCCCAACTCACCTCCCTACCTCAGATACACTTAGGGGATGAGAAAGTGGTCAGAACTTGGAAGAGAAAAACATTAACTGTTGGGTTGTGTTTGTTTGTTTGTTTGGCTTTGTTTTTTGTTTTCTCCTTTTCCCTAGCTGAATGACAAAACAAGATTCTGATAGCATTGAGATGAACCCCCCCCAAAATCCACATAGCATCATGGTTTTTAGTCCTGGCAACAATATTTTCCCCGGTATATGGAACTGAGGATCACAAAGTGCTTCGGAGACATTAATTTGTTAATCCTCACAACAGGCCTGTGAAGTAGGTAAGAAGTATTACTCCCACTGGGGAGAAACCGACGTACAGAGATTTATTTATTTGCTTTCTTTCCGTTTTGCCCTACGGCCTCAGAGCCAGCCAGTGGCACAGCTGGGAAACAAACTCCGTGCTCTACCCACGTACTGCTTCCTGCCTGAAGCGACCACCCTGGCACGATCTGGCGAGGCCCAAGACAGCAAGCAGAAACCCCCTCTCCTATCCCAGAGGCTCTCTACATGCCTGCCCCTGCCTCAAATTAAAAGCTTTCTAAACTGACAGGAAAGGACAATTTGCAGAAACGAACTGACCTGCCATGCACCCCTTCCAGCACCTAGGAGGAGCAGGGCTGGGTTTGCTACCTCCTTGGAAGGGGGGGGGGGGGGGTATAAAATAACGGGGGGGGGAAATCTGCTAGTACAAAAGCGAGGCAGCAGCTCAGGAGAGGAGCAATTAGTGCTGCTCATCACCCTGCTCCCCAGTGAAGATGAAGCCACAAGCAAGCATCTGCCCTGGGTCCCTGCTGTGTCCCAGTCTGGTTTCATCAGATTTAGCACAGTGGATGTGGGTTGATTTTCTTGCTATTAAAGGGCTCCTAGGGGAGGTTCCCCCTAAATTGCCTATTTTTCCAGTGCAAACAGAGTAGCTATCAGGAAGGAGGTACTGCAGAGCAGTTATCCTCCTTTCTGCTTGCTTTCAGGTTTTACTAGAGATTTGTTTCCTGCTTCTTCACTCCAAGCCTAATTCAAAGCTTGCTTGCATCTCCTTCCCCTGGCCCTCATGACCAGTCTGGATGGGGATCCTGGTTTATGCTGGTTTAGCTGTTCCCAGCTCAGGTTGGCTCTGGAGAAATACAGAGGTGCTTAGAGGCATCTTCCTTACTGCGAATAATTTTATAAAGCAAAGTTTCTTTCCAGAAGTCCTGTTGAACTCAAAGGGACGTCAGTAGGAATTTAAGCAGGTATTTAAGTGCTTCCCCAACACGGGGAGAAGAGAAACGGCCAGCAGCAGACTTGCCTCTTCCTGGCAACTGGGTCTGCCTTATGAAACCACAGCTGATGCTGCCTTCCCTCAGGGAAACAATGATATTCCCCAAAGAACCGCTCACTCTTATGTGACAGCACCAGTGATGTCTCAGCTGCCACAAAGACAGCCTCAGGCAATGGTGGCAAAGGGATCAGCCTTGAGGCGGCTTTGTGCCTGTAGCCCTTTGCTGGTGAAAAGCATCAAAGGTGTCCCTGAATCATCAGATTTTAGGTATGTGTCAAGATGTTCTCACTGCAACAATCCAATTAACAGTACTGTGGGTGTTCCGTGTTTTTTTT
Organism: Anser brachyrhynchus; assembly: GCF_964034855.1. Classification (NCBI taxonomy): domain Eukaryota; kingdom Metazoa; phylum Chordata; class Aves; order Anseriformes; family Anatidae; genus Anser; species Anser brachyrhynchus. The sequence goes on from NC_137715.1 coordinate 1,632,368, forward strand.
TTCCTCAATGATAGTTTGCACCAGTTATCAAAAACACTTGCTGTTGGAAAATACAATTATAATCACCGATGTCTGAATACACTGATTTATGCAAGGCTGTAAAAAGTAGAGAGCCAGAGATTTAAATAAGAAACTGTTTTTCCTAGGGCAAATGCCAGTCTCTGAAAGAGAAGGAAAAACAGGCAGAAGCACCTTCTTGTGGAGAGGCACAAGTGCAGGTGCTGCACAGGTGGGCAGGAGTTTCCCCCTGCTGCCACTGTCCAGCTTTGCTCCTTTGTTCCCATCTCTCTGGAAAAGGGCCAGCACTTCTCCATCACTACAGGTGAGCCTGATCCTGTGTTCCTCACGCACCCAAAGTTTCTGTGGGGTTTAGGAGTGGAAGAGAGGAGTGAGGCTGGGGAGCCAGCTGGCCACTTACAAATTGACTTTACCACCACTGATATATTTCCAACTAACACTCAAGAAAGGGTTGTTTTCCTGCAGGTATAATGAAAAAATAGCAAGATGGGACTTTTTTTTTTTAAAAAAAAGCACATGAACCTCCTCAAGCAGACAGGGAAAGGTTCACACCTATCATTCATTAGGGTTGTTCACTTTTTCTCTCTCCTTAGTGTTTGTATAAAAAAGTTGGCTCCCATTTATTTCTGTTGTTCTCTTTTTTTTTTTTTGATTGCTTGTCCTCAGTAAAACTGAGGTAAATCTCTGTAAAATATTTAACAGAATCATAGTGGAGAAGATGGCTTGAGACTTCCTCTGTGTCAACACAGGAGGACAATTTATTTGCATTTTGAAAGATATGGCTTACAACTGTTGGTAAAATTGCCCAAGCTGGCACAGTTAAAATATCAGCAAACCCCATGTACCCGACTTAGCATAGCCAGCTTGATGCCGAGGAATGGTGCTTGAAGGCAAGTCTATCCTCATATTGCCTTCAGCAGAATATTTCCAATTCCAAGCACTTTAACAATTTGGTTTCCTGATGGAGTTGGATTGACAAAGGCCTTTCATCCAGTGGCTTTTTTGTTTTTAAATTAAAAAAAAAAGTCTTTCCAACTGAAAAAGTTGGTGGGCTCCAATTTGTCCAAGTTCTCAAAGAGTCACGACATCTGACAGCTCTTGAGTCATGCTAAAATTCATTTCTGGCTTGAAAAGGCCAAAATAATATACTGCTGCCATCTTTTCCACTATGTCTGAAGTTTCTGTCGTTCTCCATAGAGATCTCATAACACTTGGTTACCTGCACATAACTCCTGGCTCATAAGAAACTATGAAACTTAACTTCTCTTTTCATTAAAAAAATAAAATATTCAAGACTATCAGCTTTTATATAAAATATCAGCAAGCCCCCCCCCCCCCCAAAAAAAAATTGCTGAGGTAACTTCATACCTTGAGGTAGCTTTTTTTTTCCCCCTCTTTTTTTTTTCTTGTTGCTCAAACACACAGCAATATCTGGCCTTCCCCTACACCTTGTTGTTGTCGCAATGTCTAAAAGGACAGTAACTGCTGCCGTGTTCCCTTATCAATAAACCACCCGCCTTCCTGATGCTGCATGATCCAAATTCAAAGCCAGTTCTCGCTTTGGAGGATGCACCCAGGAAAACGTCTGCTCAAATGGGAGGTCTGGTCTCCATTTCAGAAAGAAATGGTAAAAGCATCAGTGCGAGGTTTATTTCCAATTCCCTCCTTTTAAGCCTTGAATCAGCTCACCCAAGGCTGCTCCCAGGTCTCCTCCTGCCTCCTGGGGCGCCTGCTTTGCCCCTCTCCCCACAGCACACTGCAGGCTCCAGGCTGCACCACCTTCCCCCAGAGCCAGAAATAATTTTGCTTTTTCACCCCCCACCCCAATTTGCAGGAAAACCAGCATCAACCAGCATTTGGGCTGGATTACAGAGAAACATGGCACAGGGGGGGCTTTACCTGGCATGCAGCCCCCCTGCTCCAGTCAGAGCCATGGCCAGGGGCTGCACAGGACCAGGGCCCTTCTGCCACAGCAAGGAATGCACACCAAGCCCTGCCTCAGCCCCCGTGTAGAGACAAGACCTTACCCTGCATGGAAGAGGCAATCACAGCAGTTACTGTCCCTTCCAAATACTCAGTATTAAAAACAAACCATTAAAATATATCTAAAATATAAAATCCTCATAAGAGTGACGGGAATCAGTAACCATCTTACATTCGTTTGACTTATATATTTGGTACTGTCTCATGAGAACAGTTATTCTTACCACAGAAAGAAGGGTGGTGGTGGTTGCGTTGTTTTGTTTTTAAATAAGGAAAAAAAAATCTTTTAATGTGCCACATTTCAAGAATATTTTTCTCCACCTAGAGAGATTTGGGTGGAGGGGAACATCAAATAACTCCAGGAGAGTTAAAACAAACTGGCACATCCCAAGTTTGTTAACAATATTCCCCTGGATATTTAAAAAAAAAAAAAAGCAAAAACCAAAAAAGTTGTGTTGCCACACACCCACCTGTAGCTGAGCCCTGGAGACACCAGCAGGATTTCAGGGCACAAGTCTCTTGATCCAGGTGGGGAAACTGAGGCTGAGTTCACATCCCCAGCCACCTGCAGAGGACTTTGCAAAGGAGCTGCTGCCCCTCCTTGCGCCAAATACCAGAGATCTCAGGGCAAACGCATGCCCTGGTTCAGCAGCAAAACTGGACTGAAGAGCCAAGTCTGCCAAGGCTCTTTTTCAATGCCTGATATATCCAGAGCCTTAAAGATCTGTCCTCCTTCACACCCCCAAATCCCTTTGGCTTTCTCCTGAACTCCAGAACTGTTCTGCATGCATTTAGTTCACATAATCTGATTACTAAAGAGATGCAGATTAATTCATACTTCCTACCAAGCAGGGTTTTCTTTGATTTAGTTATTGTTGTTTTATTGCTGTTGCTTGAAGGGAGGAGGGAAAACCAAATCACTTCCCTCACCCCTTCCCTTCCCCATGCAGTTTGCCTCATCTCTGGAACAGGTTGGCACCTACACAGCTAAGATTACTGAGAAAACGGTCACTGCTAAAGTTGTACATCCCACTTCTGCCATTATTTCAAAGACTTCAGAAGAAACTTCTTTAAAGTAAACTAACCTAAAATGAAAAGAAACACTAGAACAAATGAAACAAAAAAGTCATCCTGGAAAATAGAGGTGCTGTCCTGGCTTCTAAGGCACTGCACACAGCACAGGTGAGAGGGAACTTCTCCAGCTTGCCCTTGGGTGTTCCTAAGATTCAATAGGTTCAGAGCTCCCAAGGGATCCAAATCCATTTGGCACTAAGGCTTTTTTTTTTTGTATATCCCCCTCGCAATGGAACTTGTTACCAATGGGAGTTGGTAAGTTTGCTACAGTTTCTTAAAAAAAAAAAAAATCAAAATTAAATGCTCCAAAAAGTTTAAAAGCTCTCTGGAAATATCCATCAGCTATGCTGCCAAGGCAGGAGAGGGAGGGAGGGACAGGGAGATTCAGCTGCAGGGAAGCCCTGGTGGGAGCCAGAGATGGATGGGGTGGTGGTGGTACCTCCAAAAGCTACTTAAATGAGAAGGCAAATGTTGCACCCAGAAGAGGGGCTGAGTGCTGTGGCAGTTGCAGGTTTGCTGCACTGTCCATCCCTGGCACCCCGCAGTGCTCCAGCCTCAGCAGCACAGCTGGTCCTCCCAGTGCGCTGCAGCACCTCTCAGTTCATTTAAGTAGCTGTTCTGGCATGGGGAGCTAAAAATGGATCAAATTACGTGGTCTGATTCTTAACCTAGCCCTCTAACCTGGAAGCCAATCAAACTGCCTTTTAATGTCAACCAGTCAATGAAAAAATTGTGTCTGTCTATGGTAACTGATTCCCAGCCACTCTTAAGCCCAGCATTGGCTTGTTCCACTTTTCACATTGGTGTCATTGCTGCTCTTATTTCCTCCTTGCTTGCAGCTGGCCGCTCTGTCCCTTCTGATGTTGCTGCTTCACCTGGGCCAGAATGTCTCTGATCTTGCGCTGTGCCATCTGTGGACAAGAAGAGCAAAGAGGGAAACTAGGGTCCCTGTGCTGGTGTGAGAGCACCACTCCCTGGCTCTCCCCCTGCCTGTCTGTCCTGTTAAACTGCAGGGAAACGGCACTGCATGTCATGACAGGTGTTGATGTGGGCAGCACAGGTAAGTCCGTCACAGGAAAAGTTCAGGACATTTTTTCACCCAACAATGACTGCTAAGTGGGATGGGAAAAAGGAATCTCTGTCGCTGGTTAGTTTCAAGAACATGTGGGATCAAATACTGGCAGGAATTGGTCATGGTGGCACGGGTGGGCTAGGTAACTCCTGGAGATCCCTTTCTCTCCTATTTTACTATGGTTTTCTCAAAAAGTTGGGTTTTGGACATCACACTCTGTGAATGCATGTGCACATAAGCCCACAGCTCTCCCTCCTTCCCCCACTATCTCACACCATCACCCACAGCAAAGGGGACAGCTCATGGACACCTGATTAAAAAAAAATCAACAGCTAAGTGCAGAAAAAACTTCTATAGGAGAAAATACAGGTGAACACTACTCCTTAAGAGCCATTAAGGGTTCTACCAGCACCGAGCTGCCAGGACCATACCTGGCTGGCATAGAAGTGCCCGATGATCTTCACAATGACTTGCTCGTTCTCATCAGGGGTCTGATCTCGTGGTACCACCACCTCTGCTGCTGTCAGGTTCTGCAGCTCATTGACCTGCACGGAAGGGTAGAGACCAACCTGTTGCATGGTGTGGGAAGAACATTCATGTCCCCCAAGCCATCCCACTGGAAAACCTGTCACTGGGATTCCCCTGGGTGCTGGCACAAAGTGGGTGCGCTCTCAGAGACATCACAACCCCACGATGCTCTCATCCCCTTCCAAATGTCACTTTTGCTTACAGTTTTGCCTCCTTTGCCAATGACCCTCCCCGCAGATGAGGCAGGGACCCGGATGTGTGTCTCCAGCTTTACTTCTTCTTTCGGTCCAAAAAAGTTTTCCTCCTTCAGCTTCCCATAAATCCTGCCTTGTGCCTGTAGAGGGGAAGGAATGCGGCATCAGGTGCAGCTTAAGATGTCCTATCCCCGCACATCACCTCAGTGCACCCAGCTTGGCAGGTATCCATCCTGGGGACCAGGGACATATGCCAGATCCCAATCAAATCCCAGTTCCTCAGCGTTTTGTATCAGCTCAGCCCCCAGAAGGGCTGGTGCTGTGTTAAAAAAAAAGCCACAGTCCAGGGGAGTCTCACAAGTGCACACCAGGAAGAGGTGGCCGTTCTGTTCCTCCCCACCCAGCTTTGCAGGGAAGGGGATAGTGGAAGAGGGCACTGGGAGACCCCTTCCCCCACCCCCCCTCCCAGTGATGGCAGCAAAGGGAGGGACCTTGAACTGAGCTTCTGGAGGGCCCGTGATGATGACCATGCGCACTTTGGAGTCCGGTGTCTCTGGGGGTGCAATCTGGAGGGGAGGAGAGAGACGGTCACTGCAGCAGGGAGTTGCACAGGCAGGATTATGGCCATGCCATCCTCCCCTGCAGTGCAGGATTGGGCACCCAGACACATCACCTGGGCTTTTAAGGTGTTTTTCACCACCAGAAAGGCACCCACTTGGTGAGAGGTGCTGGCAGGACAGAGCTCCTTGACAGGGAGACACTACCTTAATAGAGGCACTTGCAAACCGGGAGAGCTGCTTGATGTGCTGGCCCTTCTTGCCAATGATCGCACCAACCGCCTGCGCAGGGATGAAGACATGCACGGTCTCTTGCTCCGGAGGCTGCAGGTACAGTGTTACTGCTCAGGCTCAGATGCCATCGTGAGGATCTGGGCAGTAAAGGGCCCTGAACCCCCCTCTGCTAGCCCAAGTGACAGCTACGCCTCTCCCGATGGTGCTGGGTGAGTACTTTGTCTGCTGTATTTGCAATAAGTTAAAGGTCCAGATTCTGCACCCACACTGGACCTGACCTGCCAGCTGACAGCAAGAGATGCTAAAGTCACAGCCCCATTCATTGCAAGGATCTTCCCAATGCAGAGGAGATCTCTGAGCTGGAAACAAGAGCGATTTTAGCTGCCGGGTGTTCACGTACCACAAAGGAGCTGTACGGCGCGGCTCCAGAGACACTGCTAGGAGGAGGAGGTACTGCATTGGAGGAGGCAGGGAAGAGGCCAACAGCAGCCAGGTTAAGGCCAGGGATGAGGTGAGATTGCAGCTGAGGGTGAGAGGAGAGAAATGCTCATTGCTTTTACCAAGACATCCTCTTAGAGAGCGCACATCAGATGAGAGGTAGGGCAGGAACCCTGCCCAGCAGAGCTGCCGTCCCTGAGCCGAGCTGCACTCACGCTCATGGCTGCTACATCATTCTCGTAGGCTTCCCTCACTTTCTTCATGATCTCCTGCTCTGCTTTGCAGCAGTTCTCGATGGAGCCCTTCACTGTGATCGTCCTTTCAGGGTTGTACAGAGTCAGGTCCTGCAATCTGATGGGGGGAGGGGGGCGGTCAGTGTTACCCTGGTGAAGCAGCAGCACCATCTCCCTGCCATGCCTTCCCAGCAGTGTGTGCATCCTCCCTTCCTTCTCATGGAAGATTAGCTGCTATCATCACAGCAGGCACTGCAAAGGCAGCACCTGCCCCAGTGCCAGTCAGAGCAGGGACCAAAATAATGGTTTGCATTGGGAAGTCCATCCAGCCTTCCCCAAAAATACAATTCAAGAGGAAAAAAACAATTCTCACTGGCTATAAAACCCAGCCAGACCTATGGGCCACTGCAGCACAGAGGGGAAGAGGAAGTGAATAAAGAAAACATAATACCAAGATTTTTCAAGACAGCTTTGGAAACCAAAAGTACCCATGCCATAGGTTGGTTTCCCATGTGATGGACAGGCATCTTCGCCCACTTTCATCACATCATCCATCTCTTCCTCACCCTTCCCATCCACCCCAGGCCGGAAAAGTTCTGCCCTGGTTTTCCCAAAGACAGCAAGGAGCCTTACGATGAGATGGTGATTTTTGTCTCTGTGTCCTGCTCCACTTTCTTCAGGTTTCGCCCTTCTTTGCCAATCAGGCGCCCCACAAAGTTGTTATGGGCCAAGATTTTCAGAGGCACTTCATCAGCTCTAGAGAGAGGAATAAAAAAAAAAAAAAGATTACTACTGCCAGAAGAAGAGAGATTGACTACAGAGTGACAGGGTAAATTCATGTTTCCTTGCTCAAAGTACTCCAGCTCTCCCAAGGCGAGGCTCCAACATGCAGATTGGAGTGCCACACAGGTCCAGGTGTTAAGACAGTAATGCAGCCCAGCAAAGAGCTGTGGATAGGATATGCATGCACAGAAGGGAAGGGGGAAACCTTACGTCTTGGTGTCCTTTGCCTCCTTCTGCATGATCTCCAAAATCATTTTGCAGGCAGCAGAGCAGCCCTCGGGGGTGGAGTGGATGCTGATGGCTTTTTCTGCAGCTCCTGCATTCTCTTTTCGGTGCACATCAATCCTGCAAGCACAGGATCAATGCTGGGGTGGGGCACAGGGGAGAGGCTCTGTGGCTTTCCAGCAGTGTGAGTGCTGGCTGCTCTACTCCCCCAGCATCCCTGCAGACTGCCCTAAGATCAAGCACTATGTTATATGCACACAGGAAAGGCAAGGGGAGTTAATTCTGGGCTAAATACTTGACATGGACACAGTAGCTATAAGCTCAAAACACAGAAATCCAAATAAGGCAGCAGCATCTATTTATATTAAATAACAGGATTGATTAAATGGTGGAACAAGCATGTTCCTGGGAGATGGGATGCATTGTCCATCACTTCATGTCTTAGAAAAAGCCTTCCTTGGAGAAGAGCAGTAGTCAACACAAGATTGTAGGCCAAATGCAGGCAGGTGAAGCTCAGCAGGCTTGTGCTAAATGAGACCAGCTGAACTAGTGACTTCCCCATGCACTCCCTGAAGTTGCTCTGCTGCCCAGCAGTGAGGAGCCTGTGGGCCCTGATTCAGCCAGGGCCATCCTGGCAAAGGGAGACACGTGGGGAACCAGAAGGCAGAGCTGAGGAACAGCATGTGAATGCGGCTCTTGGACATACCACCCAGTACAGCAGGAGTGCCAGAGCATCCTCCAATAGCCCACGCTCCACAAAGAAATCCAGCCTCAAAAATCACTGCAGACCAGTCCACTAATTAAGGTGCAAACCAGCTCACGGGGAAAGGGAAGGAGAACAGACTCACTTGGACTGCGTCTGCTTGGTGATGTTCCTGATGGTGGCCCCTTCCTTGCCGATGATAGCACCCACATACTGTGTGGGCACCAGGAGACGGAGGGGAATGTCAACTGGCTGCTGCTTGACCGGTGCCCCTGCGGTGACAGGGGAACCCTGCCTGGGGGCACCACGTGCCCCAAATCCACCCCGCCGCCCATTCTCCGGCCCTTGCATGGACTGCTCATCAGGGATGTAGGAGACCTTCAGCGCGTGGTTTTCCAACTGGTGCCCATTCAGCTTCATGATGGCTCTGGAAGACAAGCAAGGAGAGAAGGGGTTGGGGTGGTGGATGTCCCTCCCCAAGCAGCAGCGTATCAGCACCACCCAAAACAGGTCAAACCCTCCCTGGCACCAAATGTCCATTGAGGAAGCATGGGGAATGGTGCATTGAGAAGCCATCGATGCCATGAAGACCTGGCAGGGCTTTCCACCCAGCCTGGATAGGGCAAAATGTTTTAAGAGGGCTCTCTCCGAGCACCCAACCCTGGGTCAGGGGACTAGAGCAATGGACGCAGGACAGGAAGGTGCAAGGAGTGATTTCCAGGTCTCCTCTGCCTTACAATTTATTTATTTTTTTGTCAATATTTCAAACCCATCTCCTAGTGGGGATTTTGAGTACTGGCTGCAAGAGCTGTAAACTGTCGATAGATGGGGCTGGCAGCAAGAGCAAAGTGACTGCTCTTGCCACAGTTCCCCACAGCTCTCCTTCTAACCTCCCAAGGTTTCTACAGAGACAATCCAAACTGCAGGTTTCCAGAAACTCAGTGACTCTGGTGGTGGTGCTAAGCAAAGCACTGCAACTGGCTGAACAGAGACTAGTAGCCCCATCCCTGCAGGATGGGGAGGCTCCAGAGGAAAACACTTGATAAAGTGTATGCATCCACAAAAAAAAAAAGCAGGTGAGAAAGGCTGCAGACCTGAGAGCTAATCTACTCACAAAAAGCTCTTTTGCTACAGGCTTCCTAACAAGGGAAATCCAAAACATTTCCAAGTGCAAAGCACAGTGCCAGTGCAGATGGACACTGGACAGGACAAACTGGTTATGCATGGGAGCAATCCCTTCGTGGTGCTGGACTCTGTCCCATGCTATTACAGAAAGTACAACTAAAGGGTTGTGCTCCAGTGAAGCTTTGGTGCGGCCACACATACAACCACAGCAAGTTCACGTGGCCGCAGCTTTGACAGTTGAAACGTTATAGGCCAGGCAGTGATTTGGAAGCAGATGCTTTCATGGGGTGACCACACACAATGTCCCTGGGGACTGTGGCATGACCACAGTGGCCACAATTGAGACATGCCCAACTCAGTGACGTAAACCTTCCTGGATAAAAATCTATCAATTAGCTCCTCCTGGCTGTCCTCCGAGGAAAGTGCTGATTCCATCACTTTTACAGCTTTCCAGAGCCCTTCATCAGAGCAAGAGGAAAGTGAAATAAACACAGCGGTGAAAACCCAACTAATTTTCCATTTGCATTTAGTGTAAAGCCTAATCTTCCCCAGGCAGGATAAGGATTAGAGTTGAAAGTCTCCCAGTGACACAACCATTAGCCAGAGAGGATGCATGTTGCCTCACACCCAGGAACCTACCAGTTTCTATGATATTCGGCCTCAGTATTACTTTTTTCTGGAGCCACAATTCCTTAAATCGTTTGAATACAAGAAAATCTGTGTTTTCCTTGAAAAAAGGTTGTTTGTTTTTACTCTTTGAGCTGCAGGGAAAAAAAGCCTAACAACTTGGATGTCTTCTAAAGGGCTTTAATCTGAAGGCAAATAAAAAGAAATCAGATCAGGGAACAGGGTGTTTCTCAAAGATTTGCCGTATTTTTACCCCAAGTTTATGAATTCTGGGTTAATGTGACTCCCAGCACTGAAAATCCTATTTTCTGCACATAGGAAAGGGTACAAAGCCACAGCAGCATGCCATGTAAGGGCAGCCTTGTGCTGCTTGGGTGGGCTACAGGGCACTTACTGCCTGGTCTGCTCCCGGTTTGCATAGGTGACGTTAACAACGGCAGTCTCGCTGTCAGTGTTTACTGCAAGTAAAAGAAGCAGAAATTAGAGCCAATGCAAGCATCTCAGGCCAAGCACACCTGGAAAGCAGAGAGACCATGTTCAGGATGGCCAGGGTCTGTCCTGTCCCAGCCCAGTGAGGAACGTGTACAAATTTTTCTCCTGCAAAGGAGAAGATCGTCCAAGGTTTTGAGCCATACTGGTACTACTGACAACGTCCACGGACACTGTCCCAGGCAGCACAGCCCCTCCTGCTCTATTAAAAGGATACCAGTATGTCATAGAATCATTGAATACCCCGAGTCGGAAGGGACCCACAAGGATCATCAAGTCCAACTCCTGGCTCCACACAGGTCTACCCAAAAATTCAGACCATATGACTAAGAGCACAGTCCAAATGCTTCTTAAACTCTGACAGGCTTGGTGCCATGACTGCATCCCTGGGCAGCCTGTTCCAGCGCATGACCACCCTCTCGGTGAAGAACCTCTTTCTGATACCCAGCCTGAACCTCCCCTGTCACAGCTTGACACCATTCCCGCGGGTCCTATCGCTGGTGACTAAAGAGAATAGATCGGCGCCTGCCCCTCCACTCCCCCTCGAGAGGAAGCTGCAGACTGTGATGAGGTCTTCCCTCAGCCTCCTCTTTTTCAGGCTGTCCTTGCTCTCTGCACTGAAGCAGCAAAGATGCCAAAGCCAGCTCCATCCATCCTCCTGCCACCCCTTGCTGGAGCCCAGGGATTGTCTAAGCTGCACCCCCCAGCCCTCCTTTCTATATCTAGGAGAGTTATGGTAACTCTACACACATTAAGCATCTCTGGGGCAATATTTAAGCTCCTGTCTCAACTGATTACCATTAGAGACTGAGATAAGATCTGCTAAGCACAGACAGTAGTCCCTTCACCAGCCTCCAGAGGATCCTGAACCTTCCCTGGAGGAGCTGCTGATGGCCCACATTTGTGCAGCCTTTGTGGCTCACTGAAGGGGGGCCCAAGGGTGCAGAATGATGCTGGCCAGTAACCTGTGAGGGAGACCCATGTGCACTACCCACAGCCTCTGCTGGACTTGCCTCTTAGTGGTTGAGAGTGATAACAACAACAACTAGAGGACCCAGTGACCAGGCTGAGACCTCCTGACACCTTCAGCCAGGGATACAGCTGACAAACAAAAAGCATGTGTCTGTCCTCTCCATCCTCCTGCCCCAAACAGGCAGGACAGAAAATACCTAAGTAACACCAAGTTGGCTTCTTTTTGCAGCATTACCTTGTTCACAGTTTTCTACAGTGCCATACTGGGCTAGCAAACCATCTAGGACCTGGAAAACAGAGAAAAAAATCACATTACATGGGGACAGTCAGGATAGACTCAGGAAATACAATCAATCAATAAAGACAGAGTTCTAAACATTAAGATAGTATAAGCAATTTGAGAAACAAAGGTCCTGTCTGCCCCAGGATAATGGGTCAACGGGCCTCAGAACCAGCTGTGGGGAGCAGAGAGGAAGAAAAAAGAGTCAGGGAAAAGTCCCAGCAGCTGGCTGGAAGAAAGGATCCATTTTGTTCCTACAATAGATAAATCATATAACAGTATTATAAATGGGGATTTTGTTGATGTAGCTTACATTGCTTATACCAGTTGAATTTACTCTTGTAGCAGAAGAGGAACAAGTGATGTGGACACAAGGATCCAGTATAATTAGACCCAGATAAAAACAAAGAAAAGGATGAATCAGCTTTAATCCCAAGTACAGAAACCTGTGGGGGAATTACGCCTTAAATTTGCTCTAAAATTCTTAGCGGCAAGTCCTTGTGCTGTTCTCCCCGCTTGCCCCTCTTACCTCCCATCGCAGCTGGGGTGGGATGTTTCTGATTTGAATTTTCCGGCTCCTGAAATAAATGAAAAGCAATTAAAACCAGATTTGGTGTCAGAAATTCATCCATCTCACATTGAACTGCTCCTCATTGATGTATTTAATCAAGCTTTGCATTCCCACATGCTTCCAGGGTTTCTGATGGTGTTTGGTTAATTACACCCTGCTTTACTGCCTGGTAGGTGCTAGATATATGCTGTGAGCTTCTACTGAGAAGAAGATGCCAAAATCCACCCAACCCTTCTGCACTGACTGTAGCCGTAACAAGGGCATAGCTAGAAATGCATAGATTTGACAGATTAATTACAACTATTAGAAAGCAAAAAGGGAGCCATGCATTCATTTAACCTGCCCCCCACACTGGAGACAAATCCAGGCCATGAAGGGGAGACTCTGGGGATGTCAGAAAATGCTGGCAGGGAGCTTCCAGGGCATGGCCATGGCATCTGGAAACTCAGCTCCAGCATCCGAGTTAGTCTCAGGCCACTTCTCCACTCAAATTTTTGGCTCTTCCTAACCTAACTTTTCCCAAAGTAGAAACTTTTTTTTTTTTAATTCTGATGTCAAATTTACCCTGTAGGTGCTGCTGCCTGCCACCCACTCCTCACCCAGCAGCTGCCACAGACAGCTGAGGGCAGCTGTGAGCCCTTCTGGACACTCCAGCCCCAGCACACAAACTGCTGCTGCTGGTACCCCAAGAGCCCTTGCTAACAGTAAATGCCAGGAAATGTGGTTTTTTTTCTTCACCATTGTGATATTTCCACCATATGGTTTTGCCACCTTCTACAGTGTTGGTAGCCCACAGGAGAAGAAAACACGTTGTGCACAAGCAAAGGGAAGTGGAGAGCACTCAGATGAGCCTCCTCGATTTCCTAATTCACAACACCCAGTGAGACATTCATCTCACAGCAGTAACACCCTTAGGTGCCCAGTGCTGCTTACACCCTTGGAGGATGAAGCTTTGTGAGGGCAAATGCACAAACACGGCTAGCTTTGGTCCAAGCAGAGTTGAGTTAAGGGTGCAAATGTCTGCTGGCCTCCTGCTTATGTTGCTGCAAAACACCCTGTGGGATTGACTTTTTAGCCCTCTAAAAGTTCAGCATCTAATTTAAAGGCCCAATCTGAAATGAGCGTCTAAGTGCAGTGGGAGAAAGTCTCTACCCCTATACCCAGTCAAGTTGCTCAGCAGAACATGGAACTTTAAGATCCCTAAAGAAAAGGGAGATTAAACGGCATGACCATCACAGGCAGCTCAGCACTGGCAGCACTATTTTTGGGTAAATACACTTGGACAAGCTCATCACGGACCCAAACTTCAAATCCAAAGTATTTGTGAATGTGTGAAATAGTCCAAAAAAGGAGAGAAAATGAGATTCTAGGTTTTTTTTCTTCTAATTACACAACTTCAGAAGGTGGCCCAGCTCATTCGTCAATGAGAATAAATTGGTCTCAGCATGAAAAGGTCAAAAGCAACCAGTATTATTTAGGCACGCAGGTAAAGATTCCTCATAAGCGCCTTTATCCTGTCAGGTAAAAGCATCTGTCTTGAGCTCATCCTCCGATCTACGCTGCAGATTCAAATTCACACATATCAAAATGCCTGAAAGGGCTGGTTTGGTTGGTTTCAAACAAATCAACTTTGGATGTTTCCCAAAGTCATTTAGATTCATACTGGAGGGACGGAATATCCAGAAAGATGTGGGATTGCTCTGCTGTCTGAAAGCCCTAATGAAGCACAGAAATAAATACATAATCTGCACTCTCATCAGCTCAAACATCAGCAAGGCTCTGAAACACCAAATTTTGTTGCTACTATGGATGCAAACTGGGGGGGGGGGGGGGGGACGGGGACATGAACAGATAACCCAAACCCTTAAAATTCAAGGTATAGCAGAGGGGTGCAGGAAAAAAGGGGACCGTAGAGACACTAAGAAATCAGATCTCTTGTTTACATGCTCATCTACATCCCAGAATGAATAGGAGAGAGATTAAGAAATTCAGAATGCAAAGAATGTCACAGTCCAGTGAGGGACAAAAGAATTTGAACTGACAGAGAAACTACATTTCCAACCATCCACCCCTGCCACAGAAACTTCTCCACCTAGCTACCTACAAGCATTTGCACAGGCAGAGCATGCGTTCTTCGTATTTGTGACCAGAATCAAATGCACCATGGAGAGAAAAGAATCTTTTGTTAATTATTAAATATTATACAAATAATATTATATAATAATATGCGATTTTATATATTATATATATAATATTATTATTTTATATATATATAAATATAATATTATACAAATATTAAATCCCAGCAAGGGCATGCTTGGATAGAGAGATGAGTTTTATCAGCCCAACTGACAGAGCTGCAAAACACAAAGCAGGTTCCTGTGAGCCCACATGCCCTCCTGCACTGAGAACTGCAGAGATGTCCATCCAAGGAGCCAGCACCCTGAATATTTGTGGCATCAGTGCTGCAGTGCCCATCCTGTGCTGAGGCAGGTGGAAATGGGACTGCATCCATCCGCCTTCCACTCAGATCTGAGGTTCTGGCTCGATATGGACTCTCCCTGCAGCAGGTGGAAATCACCCTGTCTGAAGAGCCGCTCCTGCTCGGATTTGGCTCCTTCCAAGCCCTCGGCAGTAGCTGTGGTTAGAATTACAGAGGAAGTCATGAATAAATAAATCCATCTTATTTGCTTTACTATAAGCAGGTCCCACTGTATGTTGAACCCTGTTGTGAATGTCACTCTTCAGAACATTGAATGCGACAGCCTGGTTCTGCTCCCTCCAGCCTCTGCCCTGTGCTAAGCTTTACTCCAAATAAATAACTCTGCTTGTCGGTGATTCCCAGCTTTTTATTCATAACGTGCCAAACCCAGGGAGCTCCTCCCTCTGCACAGCTATCTAACTCAGTGCATGCAACCTCAGCTGCAAGCTGGGACTGGCTCAGGGGCTCTGTACAACACAAAGATGTAGCACCACCTGTGCTTGCATCCCTCAGGCAGGAATCACCCGATAAACCTGGCATGAGATGGCAGGAGGTCCCCACGGCCTCCAGCTGTGCTGCTTGCCTTATGCCAAAAGCAGGAACATCCAAAACCTTTGGGGTGATCTGATGCAGAGCAAACCACCTGGTAAAAATGTCTATTTGCAAGTCTGGCCAGTTCCTGTCCGTGCGCTGGTAGCTTTTTAAATAATAAAAATAATAATTAAATAAAAAAGGAAAAGGGAAAAAATGGGGAAAGGAAAGAGGAGGGCGAACAGCTGTAGGGCTCTAAGGGGAGAGGAAATGTGAGTCCCAGGAACGGATCCCAGTGTCACCGTCCTCCTGCTTCATGCCTATATTGCTATTTGTGATAATGGGATTTTAGCATTCAACTATGTCGGTTCTTCAGCCCTCAAAAACCTGCAAAGCTGCCTGGCAGCCCAGTACAGACATCCTGGCTCTCTCGAGGAATCAGGAGGCAGACCAAGATCTTTGAAATCACAAACAGAAACGCTTGATGCTTTCCACAAATCCTCCTGAGCTGTGGATAGGGCTCACTGGAAAAATAAAAACCCACCCTGATGCAACCAGGCTGTAAGAGGAGGCTAAGATGGCTCCATATTATGGAGTTGGGTTAGTATTTGTGACTCCTGGACATCACGATGTACTCTGTCAAAGTCTTCCCTGGGTTTTTCCTTCAACTGTCTCCCTCCCAAGAGCTGAACACACTACCAGATTAAACCTCACAGGGGGGCAAAAGCAAAGAGATGGAGCAAAGAGTCCTGAAGCAACCTGGAGTGTCCAGAAAAGGTACGGACTATCCTGAAATATTCAGTACCACGGAGATTTTTTTGCCCTCTCATACTGTGCCTATCAATACAGCACCTGGACAGACTGCATGGTTCAAGAACAAAGTGGATCAGCAGCAACCCCTTTTCCAGAATGGACAAACTAATGCAGAGATCATTTTTTTGAAGAAGAGGCAGCAAAACAAGAGCTCTGTTCATTCAGAAAATACCCACTGCTGTTCTCTGACAGTCCTGAAACCAGGTGGAAACCACGCTCTGTTTTTAACACACCCAAAGCCCTCCTTACTCACACCGCATTGCTGGCTGTCAGTGCCACAGCAGCAGCTGCACTCTGAGTCGCACAGCATCTCTACTATGGGCAGCACATCCCACTCAGCACACAGTGCTGGTATCCACTGTGTCCTTCACAGAAAACCCTGATCACACCGCAGGCAGAATCATTGTTAACAATCCAGAATTAGATGGGTTTGTTTGTTTTTAAATTTCACTGGGAAATATCCCAGTGCAGATTCAGCTGTCGGGATCTCCCTTGGCATTCAAGAGGGTGGCCAGAGCCTCCCACTTAATTAAGAATTTGCTTGCAATTCCCCTGGAGTGGACTGGCACGGCACTAGTGGCAGTGACCCAAGAAAAGGGCACCAGCTAGTTACAAGCAGGCAGCCTGGCTGGGCGCCAGCAGGAGGATGGGGCTGACTGCTGCAAGCGATGGCACAGCAGAATTGGTACAATCCTTTCTTGCTCAAAGTTTCCCTTCACTTTTGCATGAGCTTTGTGGGGTATTTTCATGGGGATGCTTTCAGGGGCAGAGCTGCTCCTTGCTGCGTTGCCAGCACAGGTGCATGTATTTTCTGCAAGGAGCTGCAGTGAGACTTGCTTCTGCCTCCTCCCAATAAACTTTTGACCACATGCTCCAACCAAGATGAAGCAGACAGTCTCTCCCTCAAGGGGGAAGAGCTGGATGTTTGGAGAGGAGCATCACTGCACCCACACAGCCACTGTGCAGGTCAGCAGCAGAGGTTAGAATAACACCCTCATCTGCCCACCTGAACCTGCAGACGCACCTCTTTCCCCCCCTCACAGCACATGGAACTTCGCGCTGCAGACAGGGACACTACTTAGGGATTTGGATTGATTTCCAATGTGATTTAGCCCTGAGCATTGCAGGAGGCAGCTGGAGGGTTTGGTGTGGGGAGTGTATGGAGGAGCCCTGTCATGCTGACGCCATGCCCTGACGAGGTGGGTACTAGCGCGTGGTCTGCGGCAGGTCACACTGAAGCACAGGGCTGTCTTGGGACAAGCACTTGGAGGTGGCACCTGACCAGTATGGCAGCGAACACCCAGGAAAGCTGCTTTCCATAGAATGGTTTAGGTTGGAAGGAACCGTAAAGATCATCTAGCTCTCACCCCCCTGCCATGGTACCTGATGCTCTCTCCACCCTCTGTCTGTATTAAAGTGTCAGTAATGGTGGGTCGAGCTACACAGACACACCAGAGCTGCACATGCAACAGACATGGCTTCTGTGTGATACTGGCTACAGCATCTCCCTTACATCTGATGTCTCCTGGATCTTCTCTATACCTCACCACATATTTCTCAAAGCCAAGGTGACTAAGGGCACAATAGCACTGAGGGACCGAGTAATTCCAGCAAAGTATAGCCAGGCTCCAGGCTCTTCACAGCCCTGAACACCAACCAAGCGTGACCATCTCCCACTGAAACCATTTCTGGAACTCCTAAAGGCAAGAGAATGGCCAAAGACAGAGACACTGGGAGAACCTACTAGAACTGAACAACATTAATGAGGGCTTTTCAATCAAATGGAAATGTTATGCAAATTTGGGGGTTGAAAACACAGTGCATCCCTGATTCAATTAACAGCATTTCATTTATCTAGTTAAGTTTTGATTCAGGAAAACACTTAATCCTGTGCTTAATGTGTTGTTGTTGTTGTTTTTTAACATTTTAAACATTTTTAAATAGGAAAATGTGGTTGCTAAGACACAAATGTTGCCAAGGGACTCAGAGAAAAGTTGTAGTTGTCAGACAAACATCCCTACACTCACTTCACTGACAAGGAAACAACAGCGCAGAAAAGGAGGTAACTGCTCAAAGACCACAGCAGGTCTCTATCATGCCTTTGAGCACAACATGGCACCACGGGAGCTGTCCACCCACTCAGGTGGGATCGGCCTCCAGGCTTCAGCCAATTTGCCTGTTATCTTTTGCTTCGCCCTCCAATCCAACATGGCTCTCAGCTTCCCCACATGCCAGTCAGTTCTTGTACTATTAAACCCACTGACACATGGACTTCCCAGAGAGACAAGGCACGCATCAGCAAGGCAAGAGGAAAAACTCACCAGATGATGCTGAAGCAAGCCTAGAGATCATAATTCCTTACTTGGAAGCAGAATCACTAAAGTTTGAGACATACTTACCCAGAGGCAGATATTTGATTTTTTTTTTTTCTGAATCTAAACCTCTCAGAGGTGCAGGAGGTCCAGGTTTAATTTTCATAGCCTCTGTGATTTGGTAGGAATGTGGGCATGGGAAGGAACCAGAGGAAAGTCCTCCCTTGAGCTTGCGAAAAGCCTAAATTCAGAGCTCTGAGATTAAGAGGCACTGTATTTGTTTTGTGCATTAACATCAAGATGAAACATTAAGTGTATTAAACTGAAGCACATGAGCTAAAAAAAAAATGCAGATCTGGATTGGAGTGTGGGGGGGAGACAAGTGTTGGGAGACCCTCAAATTAAGGGCATTTTTTCCACAGCGCTGAATTTTTCTGCCAGAGTTAAGGTCATCACTGCCCTCTCCTGGCTGTGCTGCTCCCCACCACGGATCTCCCAGTAGCAGCGTTGCTAGGGTTCCCCTGTGCACATTTGTGCCCCTTCATTCAAAGCCTGGCTTCACTGCTGCAGTTGCTAACTGAGGTGGACTTGGACCATGACCTGGACTGTGAAGTTGGACAGGTGAGGCACAGTTATACACACATCCATAGAGCAAAAGGAAAACCATCTCCATGTCTCCAACACCTTCTCCCAGACCTTAGTTTAATGTAATCAGTGAAGCAAACTTCACTCGCTGCAACATCCTTCATCACGATACACACATCTCTTATCACACCCTTTTTTCTAAAACCATCTTGTGTTATTCTGAGCCACTATCTTGCTTCTTTCCAACTCCAGTGACTTGCTTGTCCTCATACCCTAAAACCTCACAAAGCAATAACGTATCCACAAACCACATGGTGGCAAAAACTCTGAAGCCAGTGGTTGCTGTTAGCTGGGGATCCCAGCTAAGGCAGGAGATGAGAGTTCCAGCTGTGTGTGCAAGAGCAAAGCCAGAGCTGCAGGGTGGCTAACTAGAGAGAGAGATTTGGGGGTGGAATAAAAGGAAGAGGAGGTTGAGAAAGAAATATGCAAATATATGACAACATTAAAACAGCAGTAGCAAAAAAAAAAATAAAAGGCAGAGAGAAAACCTGGCTCATCCCTTGAAGATTTGCTAATGAGGCCAAGAGAAATGATCCAAAACACCCCTCTGAGATCATGCTTTTAGGAAGTCAACAAAGGCATTCAGCTTCTTGTAGGAACACAGAAGTGAACCTGCCATGGGATTTTGGAGAAATGCATATGCATCCTCCATGCACGAATATCATACAGACCAACTTGCCCTGGTTAGTAGTTATCTCTGACAAGCAAGCAGAACATGATAAACCTTTCCACCAATCATCTCGGCAAACAGAATTTGATCCTGGACTAATAAATCTGTTTAATTGGTTTCACCCCATTAGCTCTTTTTTGGAACTGCTTTGTACACAAAGAATCATACCTAATAATTGACAAGATTTTTCAGAGAGCTGCTGAGAATGAGAAGTTGTCCACGAACAACCCTCTGAAAGACCAAAAGAACTCATTCCTGTTTTTTAAAGAACTGCTGAATCTCAGGCAGGGGAAGAATTGGTTGATGCCCAGTGCTGGAAAAAAACACTCTTAAATTCCCTCCTCTACAAAGTTGCTGTGCTACCTTTCCATTTTCCCCACTGATCCCAGGTAGATGGTGTTGGCACGAAGCACATGCCATGTCCACTCAGCTAAGTGTCAACCTTCGAGAGGAGTCAACACCTCATGCTTCAAAAGATGCAAGAAATCTCAAAAACCTTTATATTCTGCACACCCAGAGGAAGACTCTAATCATCCCCCAGACTTCTGGGGTTAGTCCTTGCTAAATCAATACATCAAGTATCTGCAGACAGGACAAGTTTAACAGTAAGTAATAGAGGAAAGATGGATGAGTTTTATACAATGCATCCATTATCTTCCAATTCTAATTTGCTGGCAAGTTGCCATTTATTGAAAAGCTCTTTCTGATGCTATGAACATGACCCAAAGCCAAACCCAGCTAAATTTTGTAAGCCCCCACAACTGGCAACCCAGCTCCAAAACTGACCAGGACATGCTGCCTCTGACAAACAGGCAGAGGATAATACATTAGTTCCTTCCCAGCAGACTCCAACCATGGCTCTGCTCAGTCCCACTTCACTGAGCAGCCAGTGAAACAAGTTGAGAGATTTTCATCCCTTAAGAAAATATAAAACTGCAAATCTCAATCTAACCTTAATCAAATCTGGCCCTTGAGCTCGTACTGGCATCAATCAAGAACTAGCTGGGCTACAAGCACGCCAATATATACAATGCTTAAAGGCATATTGTCTTGCAGATATTACATATGGGGGAGGAGACAGAAAGTGTGTCTTGTTCCACAACTCATTTTTCATCTGTGAATCTCAAAGCACTTCTGAGACCATCACTTTGGAGAACAGTAGAATACAACATCTGCCAAAGCAGCAGGGCAAGGGGACACGTGGTATCATCTGCATGCCCTCAAAATGTTGAAGCAAGCACTTCCAACTTCACCTAAATAAAAATAAAAGCACACAAGAGGTAAAGTATATGCTGCCTTTTTTTTTTTTTTGAGACCTGCAGTTTCACACCACATTTCAGACCATCTCTCTTTACCCACTATGACTGATTTTGAACAGAAAAGATACTAAGCGTGGATTCTCAGTCAACCACGTGCCTCCAGGAGCTCTGACTCAAGCCACCAACACAACACGTGTCAGCCTACCATGTTTCCTGCTATCCCCCTCAAATCTGACAATGCATAAGTTAAAAGCTCAGATGGTGTGAAACCTACAGCATGGTCACACCAACCCCTTTCCCCTTAATGCCACCTTCATTGGTGTGCTAGGGCCAAGGTTTCAACTGGGTGTCATCTACTTCTCTTCGCCAGAAGAGGGCACATCTGCCCTCCTCCAGTTCCCAGGATGCATTTCTAACTGGTTTCCAGTGGCTCTAATGGTGCTGTGGGCTTGGGGCTGCTTCAATTTGAGTACAAACATTGCAATGCAGCCGAGGGTAGCCCCCATGCAGCTGATGTCAGTGGGAACCCCAAACCCCATCAATACATGCTCTATGGTGGGTCTCAGACCATTTTAATTTCTTTATATTTAAGCATCTTTACCAGGTGATTGACAGTTGTCACTCCAGTTTCATATAGTTTTGCTCAGAGAAAGTGGCCAGGGCCAATTTTTTTTTCCTGTGCTTCCCAGTCCACCAAGGACAGTGGGGTATTAGTCTGTTACTGGAGATCTTACTGCAGGCTCAGAGTACTTCGAGCTATTTTTTTGCAACTAAGGGAAGCTGCAAAGATTCAGGCTCCTCACAACTTCAGATGCTTAAGCACACACCAGTACCATGCAAGAAAGGAAGAGGAAGCAAAACTGCATGAGAACTTGGGGGTACTTCTGATGGAGGTCTGTGCCACGAGGAAGAAAAGGCAGCACAGGCGTGTGCAGGTTTGAGGGTTGTGGCAGTAGAGCAGTAGCTGATGTTTCGCTTCGCCATACTCCCTGAGGGGGGCACAGTTCTGTATCCCTCATGCTGGCAGGTACAGATTTGTCAGAGAAAGCTGCAACAAAAATCAATAAGAGTCTCCATGCATGGCTCTGTGCCAATGGCACTGAATCTGTTTTCAAGCTAAATCAGGTTAAACTAGTGTAATGACTGCATACAGACAAGATCTCAAAGATCAAAGTGAACTTGTCAAGGGAGTCTAGTGAGAATCCAGAAGTTACAACACAGATTATGCTATCTTATGAACCTAACTCAAGGGTGGAGAATCTTTTACCAAAACTCAAGTTAAAACCTGCGATGCCATATTCAGGCCTTCCAGTCCTCCCAGTTTGGCTGATGAGGTGGTGTGTTTTTTTCAGACCTCCAACAGCCTGTAGAGGGCAAAACAGCTGTGAGCATCCGTCATCACATCCCCCATCACATCAGACGTGAAGTTTGACACAGACCTGTGAGAAGTTCCCAAAGCCCCTTCGAGTTTTCATGGGTCTGCGTACAGGGATCAGACAAGCAAGGAAGACAGAGAAATATGAGAGCAGGTTTGGTACCAAGACTACAGTTGAGCATGAGCTGGGTTAAAAGTATTATGTTTTTTCCACTGACAAGTGAAATCAAAATGCTTCTGTTCTTTCTAAGGGAAGGTAAAGAGAAGAAAAACTGATATGACAAAGTACACGTGGGACTTCTTTTCCTGCATTTCCAACATAAATTTTAAATAGGAGAATTCTTCACCAAATCTGGTTGAAGCCACACTCCCTTTCTCTTGTATTTCCTCTTCAGAAAGGAGGTGAGAGCAAAGCAAAACTTTTCCAAGAAAACATGATCTAGGGTTCTCACTAAAAAATAAGATTTCCCATGCAGAGCCCACAAAAATCACCCTTTGGGAGCAGGAGGAAAGATGCCAATAAACTCACAGAGAAGCCAGAGGCACCCACAGAGTCTACATGTATGTGGCCATGTTCTGGTTTCTTGCTGTGGTTCCTCCTTAGGTATCTAAATGGTTTGGGAGAAGGTTAAACAACAGGGTGGTTAAACCACTCTGGCTTCTTCCTTCTCCCAAAGCTGGAAGAATTTATTCAGCAGAAGAAATGTAAACTTTCCAGATAGGGAAAGCCATCTTATATTTGTTAGTCCTGTTGTTTTTCTGTTTGTTTTGTTTTTACAGCAAGAGTGTCAGGATTGAGAGGAGAAAAGGAAAAATCTGAAGCTTGGGTAGGACAGAGCAGGAGCTGAAAACAGCAAAAATAAAGCTTTTCTACTTGATTGCCATTCATCTTATTACAGGGATGCCTAAGCAAAGCCATTTAAAGCCCACCAGTACTACTTTGGCATAGGCAACATTAAAAGCCAAACTGACACATACACCAAATAAATTCATTGCACAGTTAGGGGAATCCAGCACAAAGCTGTCTGAATATCTGATCTGGACTTTTTCCTACGTGAATTCCCCACAGACATGTTCATGCCCTCTCTCCTGTCTGCCTTCCATAAACATTCACAAGTCAAGTTTTACTGGCACAAACAGCAGCAGAGAGTAGGTTTCAAAGTTGCATGAACAACTTTGGGGAAACTAAATATAAAATTTGCACTGTGCAAATATTCACGCCAGGCATGTGCAACCAGTAAGGCACAGAAACAATATCACAAGACAGATAAAAACTCATTGATGCAAACTCTTCATTCAAGCTATAGTTTTAAAGAAATTGCAGAAATTCACTCTCCACAAAAAGTATTAAATATAAAAGTCACAGCTACTTTGCATCTTTGCCATAATCAAGAATAGGCTACAGATGTCAGAGAAATTTGTTATTAGTTCAGCTGTAACTGAACGCTAAACAATGACTATATAAAGTTCATATAAAGTTCTATACTTAGGCTCAAATTCAGCATATGCCTCATTTTAACATAGAAGCAGCCCCATTAACTTCAAAAAGATGACTTCCCTGTTTAAAAGCATGTCCTTAGGAGACTTGTGAATAAGAGCCTAAAAGCAGAAAATTTATGTGAGGTTCATGGCTCTCCATGAAATTACACCCTAACAAACAACTCCATAAAAAGAGTATAGCAGCCACATCTTCTTCATTATAGTGGAGATCACAAATTTCTTTTATTCTTTGCTCATTTGACCAATTTGTATACACTTTTATGCCAGAGGCTTGAACCACAGGAGATCACAAAACACAAGCTAGTGTCTTCATAGCGAAGAAAACATACATTCTCACGTATATTTATATAAATGTGTGTACACACGACTACTACCCACTCTGGTGATCAAGCCTGCTTGGACATGACCAATATTAAACAAGGAATAATTTGGATAAGATTGACAGTCCTGCATATAAGGCAGAACAGCAGAGGTCATCCCACCCCATTAGCTTTCCTGTTGAGAATACAGTGTTTCCCAGCACCTCAGGTAAAAGCTGCTTATTGTTTGTGATATTACAATATAGTTATCATTTACCTGCAGGTAGTTCTCTGCATGCAACATATTCAGAATGTCTGATCCCACAGCCTTGATTCATGAAAGAGTTTAAGTAAAGGCAATGCTTTGTAGGTGACACGTCAGAGAAAATTGAGAGCTAGACGGGAGAATCATCCCCACCTCCCTGTGCAACAACTTAGTGTCCCTTATTTCGCATTTAATCCACAAATTCAGATTTATTTTCAATGCACACTCACCAGAAGGAACCATGCTACTGAAATTCCCAGTTTTACAAGCCTTTCACAGCACAAGCACTATATGCAATGGTTCTCAACACAGCTAGAAGCACAAGAGCAGGGGGACAAGTAACTTTTCTAGATTTGATAGTCTGCGTGGATGGCATTCACCCCCCACCTCAGATACTTTGGGGCAGCACCAGGGGCTGAAGACACAGGACCTGGTGGGACAGTGACCGCTTAAACCTCCTATGCATCATCTGGCAGAGCTAGTGGATCAAAATCTCAATAATAAAATAAGAAGAAACCACACCAGTCAGATTTTTCAAAAGTACTCAGCATATCAGGTGCTAATCACATCTGAAAACGTAGCTTTTATTTAGATGATTAAGTACAACTTGGAAAATCTGGCTCTGAGTACATTTTCTCCCATCTCCTTTTATTTGGCTCAAGATCCTCATCCTCCCATTTTATACTCCAGTACAAGAGTTTGCTCTCCTAAGGGCTACACTTTCTACTTTGTAAAAGGAAGCTGCTGCAGGACCTGCATCAGAATCAAACTTTCTCCTTTTTGTGCACATCAGTTTCACTGTAACCTCCAGTGCTGTTTACACTTCACAGCACCCCCTGGATGGTGCAGGATTTGCATCTTGCTGTGCTCTGCATGGAGCCTTGTCAGCTCAGAGTGGTTCCTGGTGCATGAGGTTGCTGCTATTTTTATTATAGTCATACTGTGTTCATAGCACAGTAAACTCAATGTGGTGTTTTACTCTTGAAAAAGTGCGGACCCAGTTCTGCCGCAGATGCAGGTGGATTACATTTTATGTCCTTAAACTGTTTTCCTGCATAAGGACCAGACAATTAAGGTAGCCAGAAAAGTGTGAAGTTTCAGGTCTGACCATGTCAGAGCTCCCAAGTGTCAGTAACAATAAAACAAATGACCCATTTCCTGATGGATCACAAGGGCTCCTCTGAGAGGAACAGATGGACAGATTTTTATGTTTGTTTATTATTTCTTTTTCTGCTGAGAAGGCTGCACTCCCCTGCTCTTTGGCATCAGGAGGTCAGAGCAGGCTGGGGGTGCATTTGTGCTTGTGCTACTGCCCTGAGAGTGCCCTCCTGACTGCTCTTGCCCTGTCCTCAGTAATGCCCCCCTCTGCCAAGGCTCTGCCAGGTCCTGGTCCACTTTGAGCAAGAATCAATGAAGTGTCCTCTGCTCTTCAGGTTTATTAGCCATGCTGGGGAGCAGCTCCAGTGCAGGGGCTGTAGAAGGCTTGACCAGAGGCAATAGTTCAGGGAAGGGCGAGTGGTAGCCGATGGTTTCCCAAAAGCACCACAAGTAGCACAGAAGCCCTCCACGGCACACACAGACCACTGGGATAACCCCAGGCACCTTGAAACCACAGTACTACAGAAACGCGGTCTGGTAGAGTCCCGCTCCAGAAACTGCTCCTGCACAGAACCTGCAGCTCCTGAGAGCCAGCAGCCACCCACAGAGACCACGCGCTCCCTGTAAAACCTCCTGTCCACAAGTCAAGGGCATGCCAGTGTCACGCACAACATTCAAAATGAAGCCAAACCCCAGGAAATATGGAAAGGTTGTGCAGTGTCCCCTACAGGAAGGGCTGGCAGGAGTCAGCATGGTGGCATCAAGCCAGAAGAGGGCTGCAACCCTTTCAAGACCCTTTGCAGAAAGCCCCATTCATTGCTGCCTCCGTCCAGAAGAGAAAACTGAACAGGTTTCAATTAAAGCATGTTTTTTCTTTTTAATCCTTATACTTAGGATCACGAAGACCTCTCCGGCATCTCCAAGAGTGTGCTATGGACACTGGACATAAAAAAGATGGCAAATTGGTTTCCACTCCTGTTCAGCAGGCTATTCAATCAGAAGAATACACACTCTGGTTTTAAGAAAAACAGCTTAAAACAACACCTGACACTAACTTTCCAATAGAGAAACACTTCAGTTTCCCAGGGGCATTACCAATACACAAGCAGTATAAAACCTCCAGCCCGCTTTGGTCTGACACATCTTCACTAGGTTCACAGCACAACTCAGGTGGGAAGGGACCCAGGAGATATCCCAGGCCAACCTCAGTGTTTCCCCCAGCCACCCCGTCTGCAGGTAAACAGGTTTCAAAGCTGCTCAAGGCAGAATGGCTTGCACATCACAGAAAACACGCAGCAGAGAAGAGAGGCATATGCACACCCACAGCACCACTTACAGAAACAAGGAAAAGAGGAGGCCTCTGTAATTTTCCCCAACCCCACAACATCTAGGATAAGCTGGCAATTGTCAGGTGTAAGTCCAGCAAAGATTTCTGAACTAAATTCCCATGTGCTGGTAATGACCAGTTGACCTGGGAAAGCAGTCAGGATAAAACCACATACAGATTACTGTAGAGGAGAAAAACATACCCCTGGCCCAGGTCTGGGCTTCTAACTTCTTGGAAAAAAAAAAAAAGTGAAAAACTTTCCCACTGAGCAGACTATCTCACAACTGCCTCTGCAACACTTTGTGGAGCAGGTAAAAGCAATCCCAAGCGGAGGCAGAATGCTGCAGGACATTACCGCCATCTCTGAGGCATTTTTCTCCCATGCTAGTTGTTTTCCTGCATGTTGTTGTGGTTGTTTTCCTTCCCTGAGCAAGTGCGTTTTTAAATACCTGCAGGTATTCAGTGAAGGATTCTTCCACAACATTTGAGTACTTCACACTGGGCACAATAAGAATTTAAAGGTGCACAAAGGCTCAGCACCATCAGTTGGGAAACCCCTCACACACAAACTGAAAGATGCAGCTGGCTGCATGCATTAACACTGCTCAGGATTCGGCAATTTAGCTGAAGCGAAGGTGTGAGCTCCTATTAAATGCCTTCAGGCATGCTGAAAATGGGAGTTTTCACCTAAAACTTTTGAAAGTTTCCTCTCTGGTGAAACCCCAGAAATGTCTCTGCAACTTCTAAAAAATGCCTTTTCCTCAAAAGAAACCTGCAACCTCCATTTCTAGGTCCCCTGAATTATTTGGGTTTCCTCCTGCTCATCTGCTGTCCTCCTCACTTTTGGGGAAGGGGGAGACACTGGCATCCCCCAGGTGCTTCTCTGTGCAGTTGCTTTAAGCTCCCACTTCTCCCTGTGCCATACAGGTATGGCCCCATTTCTAGAGTATTATAGCTGCCATGAAAGCTGTAAACCAGTAGCATCATTAAGAGAAGCAGGAAAAATCCTTTCTGGCTGCATTGAAGTAGGCAGAAATACCAAGTTTGCTAAATTCAGCAAATTTGGAAACAAGAGGAAAGGCATGTGCTCAAGTCAGTAATGCCATCTCCAGAAGGAAAAGGGGCTGGAGACATTTCCTCCTGCCCCAGACTGGAGTTTCATACTTCTGGGCTAACCTTGTGCCATCCTGAGCAGCCTCTTGAGCCTCCTGAACTCTCCCAAACCCTACTGGTAACTCTGGAAAACATTAACATTTCTAGGGGCTTGGACTGGGGGAGGGGGAAGAGATCTTCTACATTTTTAATTATGAAAGGTCTCAATTTTCAAAGTGAGTACTTTAACCCCACTTCCCTTATCCACATCTCTGTGGTTTGTTTGCTTGTTTTCTAACCTAAAAGACAAAGACAGAAGCAGATTAAACTGGAGAAGCAGATTGAGCCCTAGCAATTGCCACCAATGCAGTGATTTTTTTTTTTTCTGCCAAATTAATTCTTTTCTTCTGAATTGAAAAATCAGCACACACTTGAAGCAGGCATCTGAGCAGGACAAAATCCATCTTCTATTGGTTCAAAACTTGAGGCTACAAAATTTATGGTTAAATTGCAGTTTCTTGTACTTATTTCCCAGTTACTGCTCCAGCTTGGAAAATGGGAAGTAAAGGCATTTCTTTAACTTCAGACTGCAAATTGTTAAATATAGTTGTTCTCCCAAGTTGTTAAAATTAGTCAAATTATCCCAGTTTTAAACTGAATTGATGAAATGTGCTCACAAATTATTAATCCATCATTGAATGACAAATTTCTATTTTTTATAGCTGGAAAATATTAAAATATATTAATTTCAAAATGATCACAGTTCTGAGCAGTGTAAATTCAGTATTGCAGAGTTCAGCTCAAAGATGGGCACTCAAAATAAATAGAGAAACTCGGTATTATTACCCTTTCATAATCAAGAAAAGTAGTAACAAACCAAATCACATTAAACATCCTTAGAAAAAAGCGTTCATCCTGTGTTTCGATTTTCAAACACTGCTGTGTACAAGGGTATTGCTAATTTTGTAACGATACTATAACTTGTAAAGCACACCTGTTTTAAGGGGAAGAGAATGCCCTTAGAAATGGCCTAAGGGGATTTTTTTGTCTCAGTATTCAAACAGTCTTTATTTTACATGAAAAAACTACCAAAAACTTTTTTCAGTTCATTTTGTCCACAGAATCCAAACGATACGAGGGAAAAAGGCATATTTTCTGATTAATATATACAAAGAAAACATAGTAGCTATTATCATGTTTTAAAATTTCATTACAAATAATTTAGTGTATGATTATGCACACACAAAGTATTTCTCCAGTGCAAAAACATTAATTTTAAACAAAGACTTAAAAAACGGCAATTTTAAAATTTCTCCATCCGATTCCATGTGCTACACTGTATCTTCATGTCATTAACAACATTTAATAATTCCCACCTCTACTCAGGAACTCACTGACCCTTCTAAATAAGAGTTGTTTATGAATGACCTCTACATAAAAATACCTTGCACAAAAACTTCTAGTTTTAAGTCTACTGGCTGTTATCAACCAAACACCCTCTTTCCCCCAATTACTTGGTTTCATTCTCTCTGGTCGACTCACTTCCACATTCCTCATATTTGGAATGTCTGCTTGATGGATTCACTTTTTTCCCCCCTTGCCCCTCCTCCTTCCTTCATTCATTCGTTCTAATACTATCTACTGAGGTCTTTTCAGTTTTGGAGCTCCAACCCCCCAAACTGATTTTTAATCTTGAGTTGGAAAATTGAACTTTTTTCCCCCCTTAAAGCTTATTGTTTAACCTTCTGAGGAATAAAACATGTAGAAATTTTCAGGTTAAAAAAATATTCTTAGGTTTCCCCAAGTTTTTCCATCAGCAAAGTTACAGAAAAATAACTCCAAAACAAAAAGATACTTAAAATAAGTCTAAACAAATTTTAAAATTGAGGGGTTTTAATCAAATGTTATGTTTATCATCAATGGCTCTCTTACACAGTAATACTTTTAAAGTATTTCTTCAAAATGGTTTCCTATGATCATTAGGATAATTTGCAGCTCTAAGTGTTATTTGAAGAATTTACTGTAATTAAACAGCTATAAACCAGTTTACTCTTCTGTGAGTTTTGGAGCAGCTACACACCAGTCACTCTTTCTAATGCCATATTAACAAATTCTCTATTCTTTAATTCATTTCTGCGATACAGTTAAGGATGGGAGAAAATTTAATGAAGGAAATACACCAGCAAGAAAGATTTCCTTACAATATGTAATTTCATTGAACACGTTTATTTCTAAAAGCACCCAAATCAGTTTTCCTGAACATTTGTATTTGCAGTTTCAAAGAAAAAAAAAAAAACAACCACAAAGACAAGCTCTTCTTTTATAAATTATCTGGGAAGCATACCATAGATCATGACTTGTTTTCCCACATTTTTACACTCAAAAAAATAATATCAGGTTGGGGGCTGGGGGCAGTTTTTCAGATCACACCAAAACCATCTGATTTTGTCCTCACTGCTCATACTTAATTAACCATATCGTATGTGCCTTTAAACTGGAAAATCCAGTCTTAAAAAAAAAGGGGGGGGGGGGAAGCCACCAACTTCAAAACAGAGGCAGTCCATCCCATCATTTCAGCCTTCATCCAGAATGAGGAGCAGAGGGGGAGGAGAGCAAAATACGCCATAACATCGCACACCACCGAAGATGGGGGCAAACAACCAGCAAAGTCTACAAGCTGCTGCCAAAGTTGCCTTTGCTGACCCAGAAATACAAACTTGCCTCCCAAAACTAAGACAAAGTAACTGTAGCAACTGCTCCATTGCAGCAGGCAATCACTGAGCAAGGAACAACCAAATCTGGGCTAACGAAGTTATTTCAAGCAAAGCACATGAGGAAAGTCAACAACAAAAAATGTCTCCTGTATCTTTAAAGGCAACAGACAGGGGCTATGGGGCTAAAATTAAAAGCCACCCTCTCACCCCCCCCCCCGGGATTTAGCAACAAAATATAATGAATTGCATTTCTCCTGGTTCTCATTAAACCGTGCTAACTAACCTTCCGTTTGCTTCCACCTATTGTAAAGTTTCAACCAGTATTTCTTTGAATTACAGCCACCAAAGAAATATTTACATTTCCATTGAATTTCTCCCGGAGTGCTCTTAGGAAAAGTCAGAGGGGGAAGAAGGGAGCTGGGAAATACCCTGAAATCTGCTCCACTCCCCCCAACCTATTGATTATCCAGCAGCACTAGGAGAGGGAGGGGAAAAGAAAAAAAAAAGCGACCCTCTGTGCCGCTCCCCCCGCTTTTTTCTGAGTGTCATTATGTTACCCTTCATAGGGCAATTGGCTTTCCAATAACACCCCTGCATTCATTGATATTTAAGCCACAGCAAGTCTCTGAGTGCTGTAACGAGCAATATCGATCATCCTTCCACGAGGTGGGTCTCACTGCAAAGAAACCTTGGAGAGGAAATTGTTAAATGGATTTTTGCCTTTGGGATCAGCCCTCCAGGACTCATGGTCCCACTGAGGGGGCACTGGGGCCCCTCCAAGGAAGGAATCAGTGCAGAGTTTTACAGCCCCCTGAGGGGGTTAGGACCCCAAAATGGGGTCCCAAGATGGGTTTCTCAGTGGTGAGGGAGCCCCACAAGTTTCAGGAGGAAGAGTTCGCTCTTCCACCTCCTTCTGTGCCCAGGCATTGAAGCAGCCGCCTCATCACGTGGGCGAATCGGGCTGCGTGGTCCAACGTGGACTGCTGGGGTTTGGGATGAACTCGCCCAGCAGAGAGGGGTGCAGCATCTCCATGGAGGGGCCCCCGCAAAAACAAACTCTGAGCACCCCCAGCACTCCGCAGCTTACTTTCTGAGCTCTTCAGAGCTGCTCTAGGGCTTGGCATCCTGCACATGAGCCGAGCACACAACAAAGGGCCAAGAACACGGAGAGGCTGGACTAGGCAAGGCCAGAGGCCCATGAAGCCGTTTCTCAGGTAGACCGAGAACGTGAAGAAATGCAGCTCCAGCCCCGAAAAGAAAAGTTGACAGTAGCCAGAAGCTAAGGCCAGCACCCTGCCCTCGTCAGGGTTTAAATCCCTCCCCAGCATGGCAAAGAGCAATAAACCCCATATTTTTTCTTTTCAAGTCTTCACCATCAATCCCAGCAAATTTTGCTTTAAAACGAAAAACAATCAAAAACTTTACAATTCTGTTAGAAAACAACAAACTTCACCCATTCTGCAGAGGAGGACGAGAGCAACGCTGGGAAATTCTTCCAGTGCCACAAGTTTGAAAATCCCAACCCAAAACGTCTCAGTCACTCATCACCTTGGGTGGGTTGCTGGATAATTGTTTAACCATTTTTTAAAACAAACAAAAAAGCTTAATCACAAAGAAAGTTTTCTTTAAAAAAAAAATAAAGAAAGATAAGAAATCAAATGCTCATCGTCAAAACTGCCTTTTATCTCACTAGGGACATACCTAAAGTAAAATCTCTACCGTACCTAATTTCACATGCACATATTTGGATATATTTTTTTCTGCCTCCTTTATCTTACGATTTCCCCCCCCCCCCAACAGAAAAAAAAATAGAACACTGTATTACCTTTGCTTTTTAGGTACTGAATGTTCAATCTCTAGCTGTTTTCCATGAAGCTCCACTTTCCCTAAAAACAAAATGTGTCTGTTTTTTATAATCTGGGTGGAGGGGTCAGAAAGCTTTGGATAACATTCTATCATGCGAAACTTTCGATTTAAATCGAATTACTACAAAGCACACAAAAATACATTTTCTGATTTCTTCACAAGTGCATTTTATTAAATACAAGACTGGCTTCAAATGGGAAGCGGTGGGAGGGAGTGGTGAGTTAGCTGTCTGGACAATGTTTCTTAGGAATATTTAATTCCTTAGTTCATACTGGTCTGCTTTGACCAAAAGAAAATGAAGAATAGTATTTTGAGAAAAAAAATCTTCGTCTGTATTTAATTCCGTATGTTCGATCCCTCCAAAACTCCTCTAGGCAGAAATCTTCCTCCCCATTTAAAGGCTAGAAATGTTAACTCCACGGCAGAAATGGATTTCTCTTTGAAAACGGGATGGTTTTCTTTGCCGTTCGTTTATTTATTTATTTTGGGGGAGGGAGGGGAAGAGGGGAGCAGCGATGGGAAGAGCCTAGCGGGAGGAGCCCTGGGCATGGGGAAACATTCGGAAATTTTAGAAATTATCTGTTTCCCGGGGAGCTTTTTTCTGTCTGCGAGCAGCATGGCGACCTTCGCGCTACTCCACACATCACATGCCCCAGGAAACCCAGTTTCAAATCAAAATGGCCAAAGTCCCAGCCCACCGCCCGTGTCGCGACGGGACCCCCACGCCGAGCCCCGCCGGGGCAGGCGCCGCGCTGCCCCCGCCGCGGCTGCCCCAGGGGGTGCCCCCGGAGACGGGGGGGCCGGCGCGGGGCAGGAGGCTGCGGGGGGCCCCGCTCCACACCCCCCCGCCGCTCGCCGCTAACGCTTGGGAGGGAAAGCGGGGGCTGCCCCCGCCGCGCCGCGGTGCAAACCCCGACGGGGAGCGAGGGCACGAGGCCCCCCCCCCCCCCCGTTGTGCGGGGAGCGAGGCCCAGGCGGGGGGCTGAGACCCGCGGGTGCCCGCAGTTCGCCGGGGAGGTGAGAGCGGATTGGGGAGAGAGGGCCAGAGAACGCCGCTTACCCGAAAAAGTTTCGATGGCTTTCATGGCCCACTGCTCGTCGGGGCAGTCCACAAAGGCATAGCCGGACTTGACCAGGAACTGCCCGCTGAAGGAAATTTTGTGGTCGTTGAAGACTTTCTCCAAGTCGGCCGGAGTCACGTTCTCGTTTAGGTTCCCGATGTACAGCTTGTTCATGGTGGCTGCCGGCGGGGCGGCGGCGGGGGGCGGCGGGCGGGCGGCGGCGCGCCGGGACTCGGAGCGCGGCTGCCGGGGGGGCTCCACCGTGCGTCCGCACCGTCGGACTGCGGCCGCGCTCTGCCACCCCACGGCAGGGGCGGGGGCTCGGTGGTCTTCTTTTTTAAGCCCCCTCCTTTTTTATTTTGTTTGGTTTTGTTTGTTTGGCTTGATTTGTTGGATTGACGGATTTGTCTTTGGAGAGGGGTGCGGCGACTGTTGGGGGATCCCAGGGAAGGGGGCGGCGGGGCGGGCGGCTCCGGCGGGCGGTGGCGGAGGGCAGGGAGGCGGTGGCGCCGGCTCTGGGGGCCCCCAAGTCGGTGGAGTGGCACTGGAGTGTCACCGGACGCCTCTCGGCAGCCGGGCACCGCCTCTAAATAAAACCGACCTGGAAAATGAGTGAAAATGTTTGCTGGAGGAAGCCACGTGGTGATGCGGGAGGGCCCGGCCCCCGGGGGGAGGGGCCGGGGGGGAGGGGGCAGCCACCACTTAATTATTTATTTTAATTTAAATACTACGCTATTTACCTCCACGCACACACACCCTTAGGAATGAGGAGCGCATCCACCCCTTTCCCCCCCCAACTCCGCCCGTCCCGTCGGAGGCACTTTACCATCTGCTACGGTCCCCCTCCCCCACCGCGACCCTCCCCCACCGCGCCCCTCCCCCACGCCTTCTCCGGTGCCTCAATGGGATTTTTCTGGGTGTAAAAAACTTCGGCATCAAAGGGGCCGGGCGGTCCCCTGGCGCCAGGGGAGCGGGGTTGTGGAAGAATGGCCCTCCCGCCCCCCGGGGGCGGCCCGGCGCGGCCGGGTGAACAGGGGAGCCCCCCGGGGGGGCTATTGTCCCCGGTATTGTTTTAAGCCCTTCATGTGCAGCCCTGCGGAAGCCTTCGGGGGCGGGCGGGCGGGGGGGGAGGGCTCCTCCCGGCACAAAAGGGCCCCACGATGGAGAAGGTCCGATCCCCGACGGGGACGAGGCCGGGCCGAGAGGGGAGCGCGCCCTGTCGGCCGAATGACCTATGTGGAGCACACACTCCCCTCCCGAGACCCTGCCTCTTTCCCTCCCCGCCTGCTTTTTCTGGAGACTTTTATATTTAGGTTTGAGACGGGTTGAAAATAGCAGCGCGCCCCCCTCCCCCATTCACCCACCCGGCCGCCTTCCTGCCGCCCCCGACGGGGCGGGCGGGGGACCCGCGGTGCACCGGGGGCTGTGCCCGGGATGCTGCCGGGCGGGGAGGGCGCCTCCCTCCTGCCGCGCTGCAAGTAGTGGCACGGGCCGGCCCCCCCGCGCCCGCAGTTAAACGCAGCGCTCCCGGGCGGGACGCGCTCCTGCCTGCCTTGCCCGCCGGGCCGAAGGTCCCGCTCTCCCCGTCCCCCCGATAAAGAAACAACAGGCACGGAAAAACGATTTCCGAACGCACGAGTCTTCGGGTATCTGTAGGGACGCTCGGCTCAGGGCTTTCTGGGCGCGCTTATCTCGGGCAGCTCCGCGCCTCCTGCGCGGGCACGCGGCGGGCACCGCCTGTCGGGGCGGCCGCGCGGAGGGGCCGGGCCCCGGGGGGGGCGGGGGGGGGACCGGCACCGGCAGCACGCCCGGGTTCTTCAGTTGTTCTCTCAGTGCTACGCAGATGTGCTGTGCTGCTTTATATTTCTAACCATTTCTTTTTATTATCACTGTTTTTATGCCAGCCACGGCAGTGCTGGGGAAGAGCCACGTGGAGAATTTGTTAGTAAATAAATTTGGTATTATTCGAGAATCGGTTGCTGTGTAAACCTTAAAAAATAGATGCGCATACCCAAGGACGTTTCTATGTGCTCTGTGCTACAGCCACTTAGGAAACTCAATAAAATGAATAACAACAAAACTGGGAAATAGTAATTTAAAGCAATGAGTCCTTAGCTTTCCCTTCTGTATCTGATCCATTCTACTATACCGGGGTTTTTGCTTTAAAAACACGTAGGTGCTGCTCACCAGGGGAAATTTGGTTCCCATACTTCCAGCTGCATTACTTTGCTCTCCTGGAAGTACCAAACCAAACTCGCCAGAGGAGTTTTTGTAGAAGAACTGCTGTGTCCATGTGCATGCTTCTGAAGCTACCAATGAATAATCCATGCTCAAAATTCATAGGTGAAAAGAATAAAGAAATGAAATTTGGAAGTAAGTTTCATGCGGCTTGGAAACTGCACTTCAAGCCATGCCTGACTGAAAACTGGAATATTCACTTTCTTCCACAGTTACATCACACACAAATACAGCTAAAATAAATGATCCACTATCTGCTTCAGATCTATTTCTAATCTTGACCAGACCACTTTTGGTTTTGCTTTTACTGGTTTACAGAGAACCTTCCCCATGTAACATAATCCTTTCAAATAATGAAATGAAAGAAACCAACTTTAAAAAAAAATCCAAACAAAGAAGGAAGTCTTCAATTTAGATTTGAAAAAAGAAGGCTATCAGTCAAACTCCTTCCCCTTGGTAGAGCATTCCAGATGCAAGGTATTTAGAGAATGCAAACAGCAGAGACTAAATCATTGATCTGCTCGGGGGTAATAGAGCTGCATTCATCCCTGGGCAGGAGATGAGGGAGAAGGCTGCCCTCCAACCCAAACTCCATTCACCCCTGCCCCAGCTGAGATAGGGCAAAACAAGCTCTGCAAAATCATCTCCAAAGGGAAACCATTCTTCTCTTGCAGATTTAAATGCTATCAGGAACTGCACCGAAAATCCAGTGGGATATCTGAAGCTAGGGAAGAGCTGAGCAAGTTTTCACCCAGGCACAGGCAATTTTAAAAGCATGTGTGGCCTTTTTCCTCCCCCAGGATTTTCTTGCAGTTGTAAAAATCACTCAGAGTACTTGATTCCTTTGTGCAAGTTTACAAGCATTTTCAAATTGTATAGCCACACTCAGTATCAACATAATGCTGCTTATGATTTTATACATAAATTCTAATTTGGGCAAAAGTTGTTGGATTTGGGGTATTTTTTGGTTTTGTTTTCTTGTTGTTTGCTTTAAGATTTAAATCTTTGAGTCATGCAGAAATGTTCTTAATCAGTTTTTACAATTTATCTGTCCAAATAATCACAAATAATCACTGTTGGCACTTTGGAGTTTTGGGATTTTTTTTAAGGTACAAGGTTAAAACTGGGTGGTAAATAATACATCTAAGATTTCAATGAAATGTGGGTTTCAAATGCAAGGGTAATAATTACTGCAGTCTGGTGAGGTATTGTTGTTGATCTGAGGCATAAAATATTTAAAATAGAAATAATCTTTATGACAGATTAGTGGTAAAATAGAACAGAATATATTGTTATTTTTTCTGCCATTTATTTGGTTTTAAAAAATATTGTTGTTATTTTGTTGTTTTGTTTTGTTTGGTTTTGTTTTTAATCTCTGGTGATATCACTAATGTTTAATTTGGGCAACATTAAAGATATACTTGGAAACCCTGGAAACTTTGAAAAATCTTCATTTTCTAAAGTTTGAATGTATGTATTAGTTACTATGAAATATTTATGGGTTGAAAGTTTTTAGTAAAACACATAGGTCACAGAGGGGAAAAAAATAATTTATTTTCATAGAATCTGTTTCAAACAAACCTCAGCTAACAGAAATAATCCGAATATAGAGCAAGCCTGTCCATAAAATGTATGTGAGAATTCGACAGAGTAAGAAGTGTGAGGGTTGCAGTTGGAAATATTTCCTTTTACTTAAGTGGAATCACAGTTTAAACCAACTTCTGTTCAGTTTTTGTTATGTGGAAACATTCTTCACTGGAAAAAGCAGCTCATATCTAAGAAGATCTAGTTGATCCAGTTGATTAAAACTTGAGTGGACAAATTAGATAAGAATCAAACTTACTATGAAACTATTAGTTTAATTTAAAACAAAATTAAGGTTTGAAGTAGATTATTAATAATCTCCTGATTTTCTTCTGTGCATTTGAAACACAATCTTGACATTCAAATGTTGTTTTGCTAAAGCTCAGGATCAGAAGAGTGTCCTCAGCCCCAAGGAAGGTGCTGAGCAATGGGAAACACCCTCTCCTCTCTGGAAGGGCTATTCAGATGGGAGGTTCAAAAGAAACAGTGCTGAAGATGCAATAGGTTAAGCCTGCAACTTGTTTGAAGATCTGGATATTCCCTAAACATTTTAGTGCTTTAGTTAAAAACAAAGTAAATGCTGCAATAAACTCAGGCTCCAAAAAATCAACTCACAGTCTGAAAAATCCTTTTGTTCTGGTACTAAAAGATGGAGTCCCTTTAAAACAGAAAAAGAAAACCACAACAAAATAACTATTTTCTTCTACTCTCTACGTCTGTTTGTTAGCTACTTCTGTGTTCACTTCAGCGCAGGGTGCTCATCTCTCTCAGCAACCTAAATTCTCCATTGGGTCTTGCAAATATTCAGAGAATTGTTCAAACTTAAAACAAACTTGCTTTGCATAGGTATTTTTTCTCCACAACGGAACTGATTTGGTTCAGTTTTGATTTTGCAGCCCTTTTTTTGGCTAAGTAGTAAACTCTAAATGCAAGGAAAATAAAAC
The DNA here is from genome assembly GCF_964034855.1 of Anser brachyrhynchus. Lineage (NCBI taxonomy): Eukaryota > Metazoa > Chordata > Aves > Anseriformes > Anatidae > Anser > Anser brachyrhynchus. The sequence goes on from NC_137715.1 coordinate 1,670,549, forward strand.
GCTTATTGGAATGAACCCTGAAATTTTTCTGTTCAAAGAATCCCTTTAATTTTTCATTTCCCTCCTTAATTTTACTTTTGAATATACCACCACTTCTTTATAGCAGATCTCTCTAACATGTCCATTTGTTTTTTTCTTCCTCAAAATCACTGTGAGCAGTTGGACAGATAGCTGGAGCAGACATTTCTCCTACTGATGGCTAGAAAGGTGGAGGAAAGTTTTTGTCTTGGTATAATGATAAACAAAACTCACATAGTTCAGAAAGCATTGTGGGGGATGAATCCTGCCATTGCTGAACTCCCCCTGACCTTATTTCAAGAAGGAGCTGATCTTTTGAACCCCCCTCCAAACATTCACAGCATTTATAGAGCACAGATTAAACATTTTCCTCTTGGTAACAGTAGGCATTTGTATCAAATTTCCTCCAGTCTGAAAGAAAAACATTTATATCAGATTTATGCTACGTGAGTACAAATTTGGGGGTCCTTTAATTTCAAGTCACCATTTAAATCCCCTGAAGAAAGGTGGGCACTGCAGCACTCACTGCTCTTCACCCTTTCACTTTCTGAAAGTCCCTGAAGTCCAGGAGGCAATGAAAGGCTCAGCCACTAATACCACTTCATTTTTGTGTAATTCCTCAGACCCAAAACAAGTTTATCCCGGGAGGTGGGTAACTCTGCAGCAACAGTTTCTGTTGTGGGTCACAAGTATAGGTCATTTCACAATCTAAATCTTGAACCATACACCACCGCCTGTGCCGGGGCACCAGTACCGCTGGGCTGCTGGAAAGGTGATGTTAGGAGAGTAGCAAAGGCACAAGATGGAAATAATTTCATGCTAGTGAACCAGCCACTTGGGCAGGTGCCTTGCCATTGACTGTGTTGTCTAATTTCTTGTCCTGCTGGTATATACTTGGGATTTATCAGGACTGATTATTTCTTCTCCTTTCCTGCAGCTCCACTGCTCTAGTCTCTCCAGCCGTTTAGTTCTGGCTCTGTCTTTGCTTAAAGATGGAGTAAAATATGTTTAATGTTAGAATAGCTGCCACAAGGTAAAGAACTAAAAGGACAAGACACATGTAAGTTTTGACATTATAGCAAGTGCAGATCACCTCTCCACGTATTTGAAGCAATGACAGTGCACAGCTGCACAGTGGTAAAAGGAGCAGTCTTTGGATTTTTCTCTAGAGACATCTTTGCGGTCCAAATAAATCTGTCATGCACTGATGTTACATGGGCTTTTTGCTACACTAGTTACTGTGCTGTAGCTCCCTGTTCCTGGTGTGTAAAGTAAGCATTCAAGAAAAAAAGAAATAGATGGAGAGTGGGACATGTAGAAGTACCTAGTTCCTATATTTTGTGGTTCCCGGTTTTGGGTGTTTTTGTTTGTTTGGTTGGTTTTGCTTTGGTGTGGTTGGTTGGTTGTTTTGGGGTTGTTGTTTTAAAAAAATAAAAAATAAAAATAAAAAGCAGTCATGAAGGATCAGAGACAACCATGCCAGTGAGCTGAATTAATCAAGAAAACACTAAAAGCTTTAAAAGGCCCTAGTTTTTTGTTTGTTTGTTTTTCAGTTAATAGGGAGTACTGGCATTTAAAAACATACCTGGTATTTTGCTATTGTGAAAAAAATAAATAATAATTAAAAAAAAAAAATCTATTCCTGTAAGCCCAGGAAGGGAAGGCAGGTTTGAACCCAGAAGAGAGGATGAAATAATGCTCATTGCTTGAAAGATCCGCTGTAACTCTAGCCAGAACATCACTCATGTCCCATATGCAGCTAAATGAGAATGTTGGATAGGTTTAAGCACCAGGGATGCGATGAGGAACCAGACAAATGCTCTCTGCCTTCAGCTAGAGCTGAAGCTGCCTTTGGTGCATTTTGGTTAACCTGAGTCTCCTGACAGAATTCTGGCACCTGGGATAGGGCAGAAGTCTTTGCTACTTCTGATATAAAGGACCCATGTATGTTGGCCGAGGCTATGAGCAGGCAGTGAGAGCCCAAGCAGTCCTTGGAGGAGAGAGGGGAAAGATGGATCTGTGCTGTGGGATCAGGGCTTGGAACAAAGAAGCTGATATTCAGGACCTTGTGGTCTGCCAAGGTGGATTAGGATGAGCAAAAACAAAGCATGTAGAAGTTACATCCCTGCACAACATAGCTGGTATCTTAGGGAGAGAAATGAGCCCCCCAAAAAAGCCTCAAGCCTCTGTTCCTTTGACAGCAGCTAAGGTAAGCTGAGAACAGAAACAGTCCTGAACGAGGACCGGAGTTTGAAAGCTGTTCCAATGTCTGTGATTTCAGTGAGAGGATGAGGGTGGAGGAAAAACAACAACTAAAAATCCTCTCTTCCTTTCTCTCCCTGTGATTTGAGGAGTAGAGCAGATGCTAATACTGATCAATCATAGCTGGATACAGCCAGGAATCTCAGATCAGCCTAATGTTTGCAAACAAAATGGAGCAGAAAGTCTTATTTTCACATGTCACATGCAACACCTGAAATCCTTCTCTGTCAGAAGAGATCCCCTAACTGGTGCCACACAAGACAGCAACTAGACAGCACTACTCCAGAGGGAAAGGGAAAACCTTACTCATCATATCCACTGGGGAAAGACAGAGGTGTAAATTGTGCCACTGAAGGTGAGGTTACAGCTAAATACTACAAGAAATTTATTGGGAAGTTCACAGTATTTCCATTTCTGAAAATTTTTGGGAACAGATCAGACTCTCATCCATTCAGAATGGTTTAAACAGAGCTGACCCCATCTGGCAGCAGGGGAGTGAATGGATGACCTGTTAAGGTCACTTCAAGACCTATTTTCCATGATTATGGGGACATCTAATATTTGAAATGCTTTGTAATCAAAGTTGCCCTTGAGATGTTCCAGTGTCTCAAAGCAGAGCAGGACTGTTTCAGGAGCACAGCTGTGACCTTCCCAACACTCCCAAACTCCTGAAACAACTTTTCAAGCCAGGTCTGCCACAGACAAGAGGAGAACTCTGTCTCACTAAGTCACACTCACTAAGCGCTCTGCAGCAGAATATGGTGAAATGGGGCAGCACCAGCTCTCTTGCTTAATGTGCAGGGAGACAACTGCCCCAGCTGGATGAAACCTAATCTGAAGTGCTCTTTGTCCCAAGCCAAGATCCAGCTGAAGCTCATGAAACAACTTGTTATTAGAGAATGTAGCAGATCACAGATAATGCTATGGATAGCATTGCTATCTCATATCATAGCTGTAATGGGCTAAGGCTAGAGAGGAGCAAGGTTTGCATCTTTAATTAGACCCTCTGTTACACTGGAAAAAAAGCAAATGTGGGCACATGGCCCTTTTCTATGCCCGCAGTTCAGTCCTTGCCCCTGCACTTTTCAGAGCTGAACTGGCAGGCAAAGGTTCATCCTTTTACATATTGATCAGTGGATATCATGCTGATGGAATATTGAAATGCAGATAGTGCCCGTCTGTCTTTAGGAATCTGTGTACCTGGTTTTTTTTTGTTTGTTTGTTTGTTTGGGTTGGTTTTGGTTTATTTATTGTCTGAAAGATTGTGAGAAACTTTAGAGTGATGCTGCTGTCCAAACTGGATCATGAGCAGATGCCTTGAAATAACCATAACTGTGAACAGTGGGTCAACATTTAATGTTGCTGGATATTTATTTCACTCTATTAACTTCACATCATACAGAGGCAGTTAATGAGAGGAAAACAAATAGGTTATACTTTGGAGAAACAAGATATCCAAGTTGGCTAGGAGTGAAGTACCTAGAATACACATAATAAAGATGTCAGGTTAAACTACTCCGCTTTATTGATTAGCAACTATGATAGGAGTGTGAATTGGTTACTTTTAACTATTACAGTGCATCATTTAGTACAGTAGGCATGACGCTTTTGCATGGGTGAAAAGCTTTTGAACACTCTGGCATGTGTGTGTACTAATAGTTAAAGGATTAAACCAAATGTTAAGTAGTTCCTGTGAAAGTAATAATTACTCCCTAATAGCACTGAAATCTCAATCTACCCTAAAAATATCCTTCTGATCCTTTATCTTAATGTAATAGAGATGCAAGACTTTTTGCCCAAGAGGCTGGTTGTGCCAGGGAGTTGTGTAACTACAGAGTAGCAAGAGTTTTGCTCTGCCAAGGGGGGCTGCAGTAAGCTGGATGCATGCTCATTCTGCACTCTATGCACTCCTGATGTAGGAAGACAGGTGGTGGTTGAAGCAAACCTATACCTGATAGTGTGTCACAGCAGCATTTCTCAACAACATTTCTCAGTTTTACCACAGGGAAGCTGTCACAGCACCGAGCCTGACAGAATTCAAGAAGTGTTTGGACAATGCTCTCAGATACATAGTCTGATTTTTTGGGTGGTCTTTTGAGGACCTAGGAACTGGACTCCATGTTCCTCATGGATCCCTTCCAACTTAGGATATTCTGTGATTCTATTTAATTAAAAAAAAAAAAAGGCAGAAAAAGTATGTTTCAGGAAGGAATTTCAAAGTAGGAAGCTTTACACAGAGACATGTACCTCAATCATGCTGGATTTCTGCATTTGTTCAGGACAAGTTACATCATGGACACTGTGCTAGCACAGTGAAACCCTTTCCCACACTGAAATCATTGATATACTTCAATTTTGCCATTATTACATTATATACATTTCCACTAAGGTCTGCTTCTTGTGCAGCCCAACAAGAAAGTCTACTGCTTTCATGCACAAATCCATGATGTAGCTAAGCCAGCCCAAGCCCAGGAGAATAGGCACACATATCCCTCCTATATCCAGGTGTGTAGGGTTACTGCTCCAAGCAGCTCAGCTGAACTCCATAAACAAGTGCTGGCAGACCTGAGGGGAAGGTTGTAACTTGGATAACCTCCTGTAAAAGTTCAGGCAGCTTAGGGGAACTAAGCCACAGGCAGGACTATGTTTTACAAGTCAGCACAACCAGCCACAGGCACTGCTTCAGAAAAGATGCAAATAGAGCTTAGCTTGTGTGTTAAAATAGCACAAAGATAATCCTTCTCTGTTCCTTCAACAGATTAAACCTGGGTGCAACAAGGATCCTGGAGCAGCTGGGACACCCATGGAGCAGCCCCTGACCAGAACTCACATACTAAAATGCAGTAGGCCCAGGTCTTCTCCCAAATAGGACTTGGGTTGGGTAGGGCAGGTCAGACACCACAGAGAACATCTTACCGGGCATACGATCACAGCAGAACTGGTGGGAGTGGGGTTTAACCCCTTACACTTTAATGGTATAATTAACATCAGGGGTACATCTGCTCTCCTAAATCCAGCTGTACAAGGGCAAGATGAAGTAGTTGCCTTACTGACACACACCTCCAGCAGCTACAGAACCATAATAAAGCACTTCTTCACTTGTTCAGGACAGGAGTCAAAATAGTTGCTGTGCTTCAGGCTAACTTAGCTGCCATCCTTGATCCCATATAGGCTGCTGCTGTGCCACCACCATTCATCTCGTTAACCAACGCTGCCTCACTATTTCCTAATAGTTTCCTGTCTGCTGCTATCCATCCCAAATTTTGTCCTCTTAGATTGCAAATTCTGGGGGATAGATACAGCTTTCAGTATCTAGGTTTGCACAAGGAGGTTGCAGACCACAGTCAGGTTGCCCAGACTCAATGCTGATGATGACAAAAATAACAATCGAAGCTCTTGGTTTTAGCGAATTTATTTGAACTTTAAGAGAGAGAAGCAGCAAACTGGATCTCTCTAAGATGATTCTCATGCTTCTCAAAAGAAGAGATGGATATTAATAAAACTTTTGCTGGGGAAGGAGGTGTTATGTGGAATTAAGGTTTAGATCAATACCATATGCATTATGTCCACAATACACATTCATTCTTGATTTTGCGATATACTAATGTGTAATTACCATTAATGTAAACATATTTTTAAAGGTTATTTTCCTGCTCTGCAGGTCAATGGACCTAATGAAGCAGATCTAAGTGGGCTTGAGCTACTTTGAGTAGGTGCTTGATTTCCTGTTTACCTCATGGAAGTGGGTTTGGTCCCACACTGCTAATGTTTATAAAGGCTCTGAAGGATCTCCTCTGAGCACTAGAACTGGTCGAAATCTTCTGAGCAGCCTCAGTGGAGTAGAAAGGTAAGAAGCTCTATATCAGTCTATATTTTTTTTTATTCTTTTTCCTAAGATGAGAGTGAGCAGTGCTTGACAGTGTCAGGCAGTATCTATAGCAGAGTAGGAACAAGCTGTACCTTTGGCTGAGTTTTTCCTGAAGTGGTGTAAGACTAGCAATTTTCTTGATAGGTTTGGTGGAAAAGAACTATAGCAGTACGCACCGTGTTGTAAAGGGAAAGACTGTTATTTTAGATGATTCAGTACATGGCAAGTCTCAGGCTGGGATCTGCCCCTTTAAACATATTCTACACAGGGAAATGATGAGAAATTGGTTCTTGGCTGCTTTTTGTATCCTTCTAGCTATGAATAAAACAGGGATAACTCTTCTTCCAAAGCAGACGGTATTGCACAGGGGATTTGAAGACCTTCATGTAGTAAAGATCCCACAAGTAGATACTACTCTTCCTTTTGTGAAGGAATCAAATTGTAAAATCAAAACAGTGTAATGACAGTTACAGTTAGCAGTAAATGACACTCCAGGCGAGACTAACTGAGCTTGATTTGAGTATCATACAGGCAAAGGGGTCTTGTATTAATTCAGGAATGGTCTCTCTACAATCTCCGAAAATGCAGACTGTTTTTCCTTGCTGCTTAGATAAATTCTGCAGAGAATAAGTGCTACCCTTTCTTAAAATTAAGGGTACAATATATGTCCTCTCCTATTTTCATAAATAATTATCTTAAGCAGAACAATATCCTTGGATGACTTAACTATTTTCAGATTCATCATCATAACTACAGTGATATATGTAATGAATAGCAAATAAGAGGGAAAGCTTATTTAATCATGACACTTTTCTCAACTTTCATTTAAAATACTCTTTGGCTTTCTGTATAACGAAACCTACTTTTCATATTAATACACTCTGTAACTATTTGCCTCTTACTGCTTTAGCTGTAAATATTTCAGGGGTTTTGCCACTGTTCAATATATAACACCTTTGCTTTTAAAAGTATTCCTCTCAACTTGATATCTCTGAGATAATGTAACACATTTAGTATTCAGCCTATATATAGGCCAAAACATTTGTAAAAAAAGTCACAGTTTTCCAGAAACAAACAAACAAAAAAGCCTCAGTTATGAACAACATCCAAACTTACAAATTCTTGTTTTCTCCAAAATAATAATTGGGCAGTTGTAAGAATGCAAATTGCTACTTATGAGTAAAGTTTCACTAATGTATGAATGAATTTTTGAAGGATGGGATACCTAAGTCCTGATCTAGACTTGGTTTTGTTACTATATTATTCCTGTTAACAGTAGTTCTCCAGTACAATGCAGATTCCAGAAATATTGATAACAAAGAGTGAGGTGAGAGACAATAAAATACATCCGTGAGCCTTGATCAAAACCATTTTTGTACAGAGTTTGCAGAGCTGGAATAGTTATTAAGAGCTCAAATGTCCAAGGTCTACTGAGCTGAACTGTGGACATGAGGACTAGGAACAGCTTGAAACTAATAAATCTTGGAATTGATCAAATTCCGTCACTATCCTGAGATATTTTTCATAACAGATATTCACTGACTCTGGCACCAGTCCCGACGTAAGGCATTATCCATCCCTACAGAAAGTTTCCCAGGAATTAGATCAGGCTGCTAAATCCTGCAGAACTGCAGTATGGGATAAGCAGGATGTGATGTAACTCCTGTTTGCTCTTGAATTGCCTGATCCAACGTGCGTTCTCATTCACACACTTAAGATTGAATTGACCCTTAAAGCACAATGAGGTACCCACAGGGTCAGCTTGTAAATGTGGAACAATACAATGTCCTCGCCTCCACGAATGGGCAAATCACAATTAATTTGATGGTTGCAATAAAAGTATAGGGAACAGATGTTAATAGACGCCACTGTGGTGAAGGAGCATTGTTATTGAAAGAGTAACTTAACTGTGAATGGCAAAGGAGAGCTTTGTAGGTTGGAGAAAGCTGTTCCAAGGACAAGGAAAGAAACATGTTTACAAGTGCAGGCACATGCCTAACCATTGCCCATCTCCCTGGGTTCACTGTCATGTCACTTTTGTATCCCAGGGGCCAAGCATCTGGATTGCCCTCTGCTTTTGAACAGAGAAATCAGCCAAGAAAATGATGTCTTTGAAAGTTCTTTCTCTGCTTTTTGCTTCTTTGAGCTTTGTTTTGATGGAAGAGAACGTCTCAGGGTAAGTGTTTTGGAAAACCCACAATGTATTTTGAGCCTTTTCCAGCTTCCTACTGGAGGCAAGTAGACTATTTCCCTTGGCATCTTGGTAAATAGGTGAGAACATGAGTCCTGAGGTAGCTCTTGGATAATAGAAAGACAGCAAAGCATACAGAGATGAGCAAATGATAAGAGAGGTCTCAAATTAAAGCCTTTGAGCCAGAGCCAAGAACTCCCAAGTTTTCCCTAAAAACTACATTGCTCCAGGTTGGGAGTAACAAGCTGGAAGGCAACCAGGAAGTGAAGGTTGGCTGGGAACTAGAAACAAAATGTAATTGTCTCCCATGAATACGGCTAGGGGGCATTTGATATTTCAAAGTTTCTGAAAATGTGACCAGTTATATAAAGCAGGTACATAAAGACTTTCCATCTCTTCCTCTGATTTCTGCCACAAAACTTCCAACTACCACATGAGAAGATCTAAAAGAAACCCTATCAGAGCAGCAAGAGCTGCTGCAATTCCAGATAATAACACTAAAAAAAGATCAGCCTTGATATCCTTTGCTAACTTAGCTAGCCACCAAGTACGTCTACACTGTCAGACCAGCACTGGCTTCAAGTTCTGGACCTCGTCTCCTGCTGTCCACCCCTCAGGCTCTTGAGGACACAGGAAGAGGTTCCCTTGGCCCTATGTGTGCAGCTCACTAGAGAAGGGAATCTGTGTATACTCAGTGTCTTAACACTTAGTCAAAGTCTATATCCGTCAGGCTATGGCAGGAAAGCTACTCTGACTCCAGACGTCAGCAAATATCCCAAGTTCATCTCCTCCTGAGAAGTCAAATGTGAGCTGCAAATGTGTTAGCAGCCAGAAAAATGGATGAGGAGATTGCTAGCTCCTTCTCTAGTTAACTCTTCACTTTACAATGCAGGAACAATCACCTGTGCTAGAAAAGAATTAAAAGTGATCACAAAACTTTGCTGACCTTAGGGGATGCGTGGGCAATCCCATGCAACCCAAGCAAAATTCTGCATAGTGCTTGCTTCTTGTCTGAGCAAGAATCACTCTATCTGTACTCTTACTGTAGCATAAGTATAAGGACTCCCAGTGCCAGACCAGTGCAAAAACGCTACTCTGAGGCCACCCTGGCAAGTGATTACAGCCGCACAATGGATAACATGCTGAAGAAGAACTTTGTGGAATGGTTGCTAGCCAGGCGAGAGAAGAAAAGCGAGTAAGTACATAGACTTTCAACGCTTCCATGATTTGAACTGACAGCTGTTGTCAGGCAACTGTTGGCTACAGAATAATGTAGAGCTGAGGATATTTTCCTTGGACTGCAGCAGTGATTCTCTGGGGACTTTCTCTTCCTTTTTTTTTTTTCCTTAAGTCCTTGAAGCGTTTCTTGTCTGTCGGCACACAGCACAACTATCCTCTCTGTCCAACACTGCCTTCTTCTCTGTATGCTTGGTAGATGGAGTGGGAAGGAGTTGGGTTTTGTGGAAAAGCAGCATTTCAGCACCCTCTTGTGGCATCTCAGGCTGATGTCCTTCTTCCCATTTTTGCCTTTTCAGCAACGTCATTGAAACATACAAGAGAGAAGCTGAGCCACAAGCATCAGCTGTGAATGGCCAAAGCTTGGACCTGCGCAACCATGAAGCCAAAGACTTCTTTGCTTGGCTTCTAAAAAACAAGAAAAATCAGAGGTGAGATTGGCAGAATAGGAAATAAGGACGAAGTCTGGTCCCCAAGGGAGGGATGAGGTCCCCAAGTGTTCAATTTTTGAAGGGATGTTTTAGGGCAGAAATCGGTGATAACACTGTCAGCACAGGAAAACAAAAAGACCTCTGTTTTCAAAAGGGAATTCCATATTTTGCAATTGTCTCATGAGTGACAAAAATAACAAATACAAAAAAGCTTCTAAAACTTTACAATTTCTCACGAAATACACACTTCAGAAACAGAAAAGATTGATTTTTTTTTTCCCTTTCAAAGTATCAGAACAGCCTCATCAAAGCCCAGCACTTTTAAAAAAGTCAAAGTGCTGTCTTTCGACAGGGCTGAAGCACATCCATTCCTGCAACATACTAACACTACAGTAATGGAGAAGTTAAACTGAAGTGCTTTGACCTAATAAAACCATTCCATTCTATTCAAAACCCTAACAAAAGAAAACTTTCCAGTGAAAATTGGGATGAAACTGATACATTCCTGCAAAACGTTTTTGATTTGATCAAATCGTCTCACAGGGCAAAAATAAACAAAACAGTTATTCCATTGTATCATTGCTACACGCTCTTACTATGAAAAGCATGAGATCTAAATGTGAAATTATGCAGGAGAGATGCCCGAGTGACTCAAGGAATTCCCCAGTTTGTTTTTGATCTATGTCACTGGAGACACTTGCAGTCTTATTCAGATGTATCTACGCTGGTTACAGGAATGATGGCGATGCAATCTAGTTCTTAAAAGGTACCTCTCAGGAAGGTAACTTAGTCCATACGGTGCTCTCTCTTGTTCCAGCTAGTACCTTCATTTCCCAAGCCATCTGGCTGAGAGTGCCATCTCTGTGTTGCACAGCTTTGTGCTGTGTCAGCATAGCCATGGCCTGTCAATAGCGTGTTTCACCGCCCCCCAATCTTACCTCATGTCGCAAATGTTCAAAAAGAAGGTTAGACACTTGAGTCCAAACAAAAATCTGTTCTCAGGCACTTTCTATTAAAAAAAGAAAAAAAAAAAAGCCAACAAATGAGGGAAACATTTCCTTTCTTTAACATGAAGGGGATTTTACAAAACCTAACAGGTTGTTGCTGATTAGTCCCAAAATTGTGTCAGGAAGGAAAACAGGCACTTACTGCACATGGCTCACATCCTTCAGGCACAATTCTAGTGTCTCTTGATAAGAGAATGAAACCTCTAACTTACAGGGAGTCATGGGACAGTCACCCAGAACAAGAATCTGGGGGCATTTGTTGTCTTTTACAGCCTTTGCATGAAAACTGCTTTAGAAACAAACGTGCAGGGGATGACCCAGGGGTGGGGGAAATGAGCACTGTTATGGTTCACAGAGGTGTTAAGGCCAAGCACCCAGAAAATCAGACATTGAGAATTGCTAGTCATACTGAAAATGCAGAATCAAAGAAACAAGGGCTTTGTGGGATCTCAGAAGGTCATTTAGTCTGACCTCTCCTACAAGGCAGGATCAGCTTGCTCTAAACTACTCCTGACAGATATTTTTCTAACCTGTTCTTACATAGGACTGGGGGGGGAGGGAAGGAGAGGGAGAATGACACACACACCTTTGGTGCTAGAGATTAATCAGCTTGATTAGCCTCATTTAATAATATTTAAAAAAAAAAATGCAGTGTTTCCCCTAATCTCCTTAATTGCAAATAAAAACCACAATTTGTGGGGTGAAAAAGTCCTCAGAAACAAAGGCTTCCCTTTGTGGGCTTGGGGCATAGATCCTGCTTCACTCTGCCTTTGTTTTGATGCCTGCTGGGTTTAAGAGAGGACATGGGGTATGGGAGGGGCGGGGGGTGGTACAGGACTGCTCCTTCTCATCTCCTAAGCCTGACAGATATATTCAGTGCTAGATATCCCAGACTGACCAAGATCAAAGCAGTGTTCTGTAGCAGGATCGCATCATGTCAAAACTAGGTTCTGTTGATTTTTTGTTGTTGTGTTGTTGTTTTGCTATGCTTAGGGGAACACCCCCCAGCCACCAAGATGTACCTTTATTCACTCTTCTTCACTGGCACTTCTATTTTACAGAACAGAAAAACAGTTACTAAGAGCATAGTGTCCTTTCCTTCAAACTGTCTCTCCTAGTTCATGGCTCTACTGCACTGCCCAGGAGGCAGCAGAGGGACTTCTGTTAAGGAGCAAATGACTAACCTTGTCAAAAATCTAAGTGCTGCCTGGAGGAAAAGATGATGAAGAAAATGCCGTATGGATTCAGATCTTTTTAGTTAACTAATCCTTGATCTAGGCTGGGAGGCAGAGATTTGTACTTGGCTGTTTCAGAATATAGAGGGATGAAAGACTCCCTTTTAAGATTTAAAAGGTTTTTTATATATATACAAATAAATTTAGTTAAGAATTACACAGTACTGAAAAATAAGAAAAGAAGAAAATGCATCCTCTTGGCTGTGGAGATAGGAAGTGGTGAACAAAGAAGAAAGATGAACTGAGACAAGAGCCTGAGGTGTCTAATTTGAATCATGCTCAACTGAAACCCAGGAAGAGAGAAAGAAATCCTCCTGGCTTTCTTTCCTTAAATCAGCTCATCCCTCAGTTCCTCCCCACTGTCACTGATAATGTTGCAGAACAGTCTCATTTCCCAAGAACAGGGAAAGAAAAAGCGAAAAGTTGATAGGATTGACAAGATGGCAAGCAATGCACTAAGTCAAAGGTATTAGAAGACAAGGAAAATAAAATATGCCTGTGAACTCGATGCAATTGGAGTAAGATTGTTATATACACATTTGGGTGGTTTCCTTTCCTCTGTCTTTATGGCATGGCACATTTCTTGCAGTTTTACTTCTCTGGAAGGTTCAGAAGATTTGAAGGATGTTTTGAACCAGGAGTTTCTGACATGGCTAATGTCGATTGACCTCTGCAGACCAACGTGAGTGGTTGTTCTACCTGTTCCTGTTGTTAAAAACATCCCTTCAGATCCCATTCCAGCACTGTACAAAGGTTTTGCCCCAAAGGTCCTTGATGCAATGCTCATCTTTTGATAGCTGTTGAGTGCTCACATGGTGTAGCTCAGCTGAATTTCATTGGACAGTTAAGAGCTTTGGCCAGAGTTTGGCTCTGCAAGAGAATCTTCAAATCATTGATATGATAAACTGGGGGATGGGCAAATTTCAAGTTATGACTGTCTAGAGAAGGCAGGTTAGTAAATTCTTTTCTCTATTTTTATGAGAAAATTAGATGTTCATCTAACCACTTACAGAAAATACTTTTCTTTTTCTACTCAACATACCTAAGTATGAAAGACATTCAGAAAGAAATACAACAAGAAATTGGGATGCAAAATGTCCAGGGGAAGGTCCTGAGAAGGCTCAAGGAAATGGAGAGCCCATCTTAGAGGCTCTAGTAAAATGAAGGCTGAGAGAAACAAAGTCACCATCTATTAAAAAACAAAACAAAACAAAAAAAACAGAGAGAAGAGCTATTTATGCTAATGGGAAGAGTTAGACAAGAATGAAAAAGGATGAACTGGCCACAAATAGTCTGGAAATAAAAGGCAGCTCTGTGCTACAACCAATTCCATGCAGCTTGGTCAGACAATGTGAACTAAGTGGCCAGCAAGCAAGCAAGCCAGAGAAAACAATTAACTCTTGAGCTCATCCTGCAGCCTTTCCCGCAGAGGGGGAAAAAATAATAATAATAAAAAAGCATTTATCTCCTCTAACCAGTTGCTGATTTTTTCTCAAAAGCTGTAGATACTTGCTATTAGATGCTTACTAACTTTGAGACGTCTGTCCTGCTATCAGAATGGATTTCCAAGGTATCAGAGGGGACTAGTGGGTAAAGAAGCCAATAACTTATGCTTTGTTTCACGTAGAAACCAAATTAAAATGGGTTAAGCGTGGTCCCACAGGGATTTATGCTTTTCTCTCCTGCTTCATTAGGACTGTGTAACTCCAGGACCCTATCTCAAGGAGCTCTCCACTCTATCAACGCACTCACTACGGAGGAAGATGTTCTATGCTCATTCTGTTCTATGCATATTGTCCACTTTGCCAATGTAAGAAATAAAGATTTTAGCCTGAAGCTGAAATAAGATTTAGTTAAGGCTTCGTTTGGGGATGGGCTATAAAACGTTACTAAATTACTTTTTAAAAAAAAGGCGTCATTCAAAGCAGGGCTCGTAAGGGTCCCAACACGCGCTGCGTTGTGCGGGTCGGTGAACCCGGCCTGCGGCTGCCGCAGCCGGAACGCGGCACGAGCCTGGCCGCAGGCTGCCGGGAGGCCGGGCCTGCCGCCGCCCGGAGACCCGGCAAGCGGCGGGGGGGCGGGACGAAGCTCACCCCGGGCTGCGCAGGGACGAGCCCTGCCCGAGGGCTGCCCCGGCACAACGCCGGCCGCAGGAGCCCGCCCCCTCCCAGCGCCCCCCCGCACGGGGCGGGCACCCCCCCACAGCGGCTCCCCGCACGCCGGGAGCCCGGCCACCCCCCCGGGCTCCTCCCGCGGCGGGGCCCCGGCCGCGTAAGCAGAGGCCCCGCCCCAGCCCGGGGGAACCCGCGGGGCCCGAGCCCCCGCTCGGCCCCGGGCCCCTGCGCGAGGCGGGGCCGTGTAGGCCCCGCCGTGTAGGCCCCGCCCCCGCCCTGCGCCGGCGCCGCGCGTCGCGGGGAGGTGACGTCGGCGGGCGCGCGGCCGGCGGGGGGGCCGCCATGCACCGGCGGGGCGTGGGCGCGGGCGCCGTCGCCAAGAAGAAGCTGGCGGAGGTGAGGGGGCGGCGGGGCCCGCGGCCGGGACGGGCGTGCGGGGCGCCGGTCCGCGGAGGGCGGCCCCGGCGGGAGCGCAGGGTGCCCTCTGGTAACTTCCTCGCTTGCCCGGGGCCGCGGGTCCTTCTGATTCACGCGTCCTTAAGGAGCGCCGCCTCCTCCGGTCTGGGGTTTGTTCGCCCGTTTCCCGGCGCCGTCCCCAGCGCCCTGTTTTCTTCCTGCAGGCAAAGTACAAGGAGCGAGGGACGGTCCTGGCCGAAGACCAGTTGGCCCAGGTGGGAGATCGCCCCTGCCGTGGCGTGGCTTGTGGTGAGCCTAGCCTCAGACCTGAGCTTCGTTTTGCGTCCTGCTTTGGGTTCTGCCTCCCTTCCTGTCGCCTCCGAAACATCTCCGTTCTGTGGGGTTGTTTCTGTGCCATGCACGGCACAGGATATCTGTTGCCGTCCTTCTGAGCCCAACTATGGGTTCAGAATAGCCTTGTCTTCTCTCCACTCTTGTTTGATGTTGGCTTATATTCAGTGTTAAAGCATACACGTGTGAATTTGTCAAGCATTTTTTTCTTGTTTCCTGCTTTTTGAGTCCACTGGTGCCATTTGTACAGGGTGAGCAGCATGTCTGAATCTTGGCTACTGCTTTAGGACTGTGTCCACTTAGTGCATTGTGGGGTCTGTGATCACCAAAAAATGTGTTATATAAGTGTTCAGACAGAAATAGTTTTCTGTAATTCTCTTCCAGATGTCTAAGCAGCTGGACATGTTTAAAACCAACTTGGAGGAGTTTGCCAGCAAACACAAGCAAGAGATCCGTAAAAGCCCAGAGTTCCGGGTCCAGTTCCAGGATATGTGTGCAACAATTGGAGTGGATCCTCTGGCATGTGAGGAGCAGGCACCAGGGGTTAATGACTAAAGATTTGTTTTGCTGTTCTTCTGTTGTAAACAGTTCTTAGTGGAGCTGATGGAAGTTGTCCTTGAGGAAAGCTAATGGTATTTTCATTCTTGGGGTTTGTGAATTGGTGTAATATGCCTGTAGGTGCTATTTACTTTAAAGGGTAGCAAAAGAGGTGGAGATGACCAAAATGGAGACTCTTGACTGAGGCATGAGTCCTCACAGTGAGGTTTGTGAGCAGGCTGCTTCGTACCAGTAACTATTAAGGAAGATGTTCTTGCCAGTGGTCCAATCACTTTCCCCTTTCTCACTTCACAGCCGGTAAAGGATTCTGGTCAGAAATGCTGGGAGTTGGAGACTTTTACTATGAATTGGGTGTGCAGATTATTGAAGTTTGCCTGGCTCTGAAACACAGGAATGGAGGTGAGGATCGCGCTGTCTGTTTTCTAGGAGAATGGGAGTATACCTTGTCCACGTAGAAAACGAGTTGCATCACTCAGCATAGCATTCTTTACTAGATTTCACAGAATATGGAGCTGATGGTTCTGTCTTCCTTGTACCCCTCAAAACCCTTGTTTTGTTTCTACAACATTTTATCACTGTGCCACTGGTAGTCACCTAGCTTCATTGATTTCTACAGAAATCAACCAACTCTGCCCTTCCCTAGGTAACAAAACTGTAATTCCTGGTACGGTGGGAAGGGAGACGGTGATAAATGACAATCTGGAAGGAGTACAAAACCAGTAAGTTACTGCTTTGAGACTGGCAGTAAGACTGTCTCTAAAGGATCACAGCAATATCCAGAAGAGTTAGTGTCGATCTGTCGGAGGGGAGGGAGGCCCTGCAGAGGAACCTGGACAGGATGGGATGAGGTTCAAAATGGCTAAGTGCTGGGTCCTGCACTTTGGCCACAACAACCCCATGCAGTGCTACAGGCTTGGGGCAGAGTGGCTTGAAAGCTGTGCAGAGGAAAAGGACCTGGGGGTGCTGGTTGACGCTTGCTTGAACATGATCCGGCAGTGTGCCCAGGTGGCCAAGAAGGCCAACGGCATCCTGGCTTCTATCAGGAATAGCGTGGCCGTCGGGACCCGGGAGGTGATTGTCCCCCTGTACTTGACTCTGGTGAGGCCGCACCAGAGTACTGAGTACTGTGTTCAGTTTTGGGCCCCTCACTACAAGAAGGACATCGAGGCCCTGGAGCATGGCCAGAGAAGGGCTATGAAGCTGGTGAAGGGCCTGGATACAAGTCTTATGAAGAGCGGCTGAGGGAACTGGGGTTGTTTAGTCTGCAGAAGAGGAGGCTCGGGAAGACCTTATTGCTCTCTGCAAGTACCTGAAAGGAAGTTGTGGGGAGCTGGGGGTCAGCCTCTTCTCGCAGATAACTAATGATAGAACTAGAGGGAACGGCCTCAAGTTGTGCCAGGGGAGGCTGAGGCTGGAAATTAGGAGACATTTCTTCTCTGAAAGAGTGGCTAGGCATTGGGACGAGTTGCCCAGGGAGGTGGTGGAGTCACCGTCCCTGGGGGTGTTCAAGGAAAGGTTGGACCTGGCGCTTAGGGACATGATTTAGTGGGTGACATTGGTGGTAGGGGGATGGTTGGACCAGGTGATCTTGGAGGTCTTTTCCCACCTTAATGATTCTATGATTACTAGTGGTAAGTGCCTAATGAAAATATACTGGGTGTTCTTCACTCCAAAAGGGCAATCGGAGACCAAGAGTGGGCTACAGCAAAGCTAATTGAAACTCTGTCTGGTAAGTCTGTGGAAGAAGGCAACACCAGAGTGCTGCATGTTAATTGTAGGACCAGAAGTGACTAGATGCTTATCTCATCCAAGGCTTGAAACGGGGAACAATGAAGAATCCACTTGTATAATGTAGGGCAGGAGTGATTCAGTGGTAAACACACAAAGGAGCCTTTACTACTTGTGCTGGAGTAGTTTTCTTTCTGTGCAGTAATGTTTTCCTGTCCCCTTTTGTTAACTCCTAGGTCTGATAACACTAGAAGAACTTCATCAACAAGTGCTGAAGGGAAGAGGGAAGTTTGCTCAGGAAGTAAGCCAGTGAGTGTCTGGATATTACAGGAGGGTAGAATCAAGTAGCATTTGTGGAAGAAAAGAGGGTGACTGATCTCAGCTAGGCTTGAATTTGCTGCTGTTAATTGGACTCCAAATTCTAGCAATTGAGCCACTTACACATGCTCTGTAGTTAATGACTTAAATATTTCAAAAAGCAGGAGTGAGCACTAAAGCATGAAGAACTGTTGTCTTGAGCTGGAGAGGATTAGTTCCCTGCAAATCCAGCTCTCTTACTGTCACAGTCTGCTGAAGCTGCTGTGGTCTGAGCTATAAGGAAGGGACCAATACGTGCCCTTACAGAAATCAATGTTAGGACACAACTCACCATAATTAGTAAGTTGGGCTGAATCTTAAATATAGCACTTGCAGCTTAGATACTACAAATGTCTCTAATGAAAATCTGCACTTCTGTAAAGGGGCAAAGATGTGCACACTAAAAGAAATTATTGGCTGTTGATTACCTGAAATTGCAGCAAGTAGCCACTTGCTATAGCTTATAGCTTCTTCTCATTTACAGAATTGAGGATGCAGTTTGAGAGAGGCTCTCTTGGTTTAAAGCTTTGTATTAACCCTTGCTCTTCAGGGATGATCTCCTTCGTGCAATCAAGAAACTGAAGGTCTTGGGAAATGGCTTTGGGATTATCCCTGTTGGTGGAACATATCTGGTCCAGTCTGTACCAGCTGAACTGAACATGGATCACACAGTCGTCTTGCAGCTGGCAGAGGTATTGATCCAAGTGATTTTAAAGTACAACCACCCTGAAAGAATCTTATTACTTCCATGACAGGGAAAGCAGGTTGTAGGAAGTGCAAATTCCAGCATGAATGTGAATCTAGAACTTGTGCTACGATTAGATCAGACCTGTAGGCAAAATTGTCCATGTGCAGCTAAACTATGGACTTAAATATTGATTATAAGCACACAGTATTTTTCTCTCTCATTGCAGAAAAAGGGCTATGTAACAGTCAATGAGATCAGGTCCAGTCTGAAATGGGAGATGGAACGTGCAAAGCAAATACTGGTACGTATGAAGGTCTCTTGTGCACAGTGGAGGTCAGTGACAGGGTGGAGTGGCTGTTCCTGCAGCACAGCTGCGTACACTATGGTGAGGATGTTACCATAGCATGCACAGGTGATAGACCTGAGGCAGGGTACGTACTACTTAAACATAGGTTAAAGACAGCAGAGTCTCAGGAGTTGTAGATATTCCTGTGGCTTCACTAGTCTCGGTTAAAACTTGAATTTTGTTAGCTCAGGTCCTGCATAAACATGGAGGGTAGATTTGACTGGATGTCCAAACTGTATCTTTCCCTGCTCAAGATGAGTAAAAATTTTGAGTTCTACACACTCCATTACACTACAATAAATGTGGGATGAGGCCTGTGAATGGCTTCTCAGCCATTTAGTTAAGTTTTACTCACAGTTTCTGCTCTGTTTGAATAGGAACACTTGCTGAAGGAAGGAATGGCCTGGCTGGATACGCAGGCAGCAGGAGAACCTCAGTACTGGCTGCCTGCTCTCTTTACAGAGCTGTACTCTCAGGAGATCACTCCAGAGGAAGCTAACGAGGCAATACCTTGACTTCTAAGTGTTCCATATGTGTATATAATTCTTCTTGTGAGGTTACTTGCATATCACCTAAAACACAGGTACAATGGATTTGAAATAAATTTTTTTAAAAAAAATGTCTAGATTGAGAAGTTTAATAGGACTAATTCATACTTGCTTACCTTTGGATTTTCTCCTCTGTTGTGAATTGAAATACCACTTACTGTTACAAACACTAATTACCTTGTCACAGCAAGAGAAAAAATATATAAGCTGCTATTGCAACTGCAGTCTCAGAGGATGCATATGTGACTGTCTAATGAATCTTAGAGCCAGCAGTGACATTTCCAAAGCATCTTAGAAACTGTTTTGTAGTCCTCTGCTCTGTGAATGAGCCTTTGTTTCACTAAGGAGTACCACAGTCTAGATTCTGCCAAAACAAACTTTATTGCACAAAAAAAAATCTTATGTACAATAGTATATAAACAAGGTATCTTAGAGTGACTCTTGTGCATATATTTCAACTCAATTAGGTCTAAAAATCTGTTGCTAAAACATCTCTGCCTAGAGCAGTCATTTGAGGATTGTCACTTTGAAATGGAAACATTCAGAAATGGTAGGACAGACAACATTAGAGCTATAAAACTAATACTTCTCTTTTACAGCCACATGCTAGTTATGTGAATAGTGTCCACAATAAGGCATTTTCTTGTTTTGTTGTATCAGTGGATGGTAACGCCACATGCATCACAAACAGATTTCAGAACCAGCTCTGCCTTTAAAAGGCAGCCGAGTCACAGCTCTATCCACAATGCTACTGAATGGTGACAAACAACGTGACATTTACAATGGAATTACAGAGGCGGAAGAGTAGCATACAGCTCATGACTTCCCAGGAGATCCTGCTGCCTCCTGAGACCTTATTTCAAGGTGAACACAGCTTTATTTACTCTCACCTGGTGTATGTGTTGAGTGAGTCCTATGTAAGTTTAGCTTTCCCTTGAGGGAAGACAGGGTTTAAGTCAGACTCATACCAATGACAGACCCAGGGGGTGTTGCTTGCTAAAAGGGAAAGGTTCCCAAGTTGTTAAATGGCACACTTACAGGTCAGGAATGTTTCCACCTTTCAGCTTTTCAGAGCTGCTTAAGGAGCAGTGTGCAGGCTTCTGACTTCTACACAAGTTGATATAAATCGGAGACAGAAAATAATTAAATAATTCAGTGATGTATGGGACATTGCCTTTTTGTACATTGCATGGCAGGGGTTTTCTGGCCCCTCCTTCTATGGTTGTATTGTGTTTTTTTTTTTTAAAAAACAAAACACAAGGATGACCATTGGACATTCTCTCACCACCACTGGGAGTCTGAAACAGAGCCACACTGGTGGAAGGTGATTAAGGAAAGAGCCTAGGACAATGTGCAACTTTGCTTTCTATCAAAGCTCCTATGAAAACAAGTAGATTAAGCTATTTATCAATGAAACATTTTACTGCTGCAATCAAATCATCACCAGGATCTTTTATCTGAAGACACTTTTTATTTCTTCTCCACCCAAGTTGCACTGAATACATCTTTCATGTAACTGTACTCGCAGCTAGCAGATACTTCTCTGACAGGCTTGCCCCTCACAGTAAAAAGCTGCTGTCTAAAACATTCAAAGCACTGAAGTGTTAACTTTACAACACTTGTCTAGCTTGCACTCAGCCAAGTTTGGCAAAGGAATTTCAGTCAGTAACTAGGTGTACACCTCTGAAAAGCTCCACCCAGAAACAGTGGCTTCCTTATCTAGAGTTGCCCCTTATTCTAGCATTTCAATCTGATGGATCAAGGTAGCAGTGGGGAGTGAGGTGGTAGTAAAGAACGACGGAGGAGAATAAAATATTACACTGACTAGAGAGGTGGAAAGTGAGAAGTACTTCAGTTAAGGAACAGCTCCGTCAGAGCAGCCAGAATAAAATATTTCTAGAATACTAAATTCAAATCAAAACCTTAAAGATATAGACAAACTAGACTTATTTTTAGTGACCCCCCCCCATCTCTGAACCAATGTTTTTCTCACTCTCCCTTCCCCAAAACACCAGGATGAACACATCTGCACTCAATTTATGGATTCTTGCAGTTTCCACTTTTCATCCTACCCTTTGTGCCTAAAGTCTCAGTGGACAAAGTCACCCAGGGCTTGTGTAAAGCCTTCAGAAAGGAGCCCAGATTCCACCACTGCTCTTTATCTTTGGTCTGTCTAGAACAGCATCTAGAAGAAAGACATTAGGTAGATGGGCTCAACAGAGCAAAGAGGCTCCATCTCTCCCAACCTGCAGAAGAAGGTTTCATCCAGGCACGTAGTGCCTGGGC
Source organism: Anser brachyrhynchus (assembly GCF_964034855.1). Lineage (NCBI taxonomy): Eukaryota > Metazoa > Chordata > Aves > Anseriformes > Anatidae > Anser > Anser brachyrhynchus. Next base: position 1,692,169 of record NC_137715.1, read on the forward strand.
CCTGTCACACCCCAGACTCAACAGAGCGCTCCCACCGCTACAGCTCTGTATTCAGCATGGCCCCAGGGAAGGGCTCACTGTCTAGGAACAGAAAAGCTGTAAAGAGGAGTCGCAGTCTAGATCTCATTCTTTAATCAAATGGAGACAAAAAAATAACCAGTGTAGATATTTTCAAAAAATAACCTGATGCCACATGCTCCGGCTTTGTATCAGAGTAAGTACCTTTTAAGAGTAGCCTGTCACAAGCTTGGCTTTGTCTAGCACGAAGTCTTCTCATTCAGCATTATCCACCAGAGCAGTAAAAGGAGACAGAAGAAGACATCCTGTAGTTTTCTCCACTCTGGCATTGGTTTGGTTGTTGAGTCTGTCAGGGGTACTCTAGTGTGAAGACAACATTCCCACAGCTTGGCCTCTCCATTGGTAACGCAGCTCTAAGCTTTGGAGCAACTTTGAGTGTCTGTCTCTGTCTCAGAGGAGCTGCTCTCAGAGTCTATTTCTGTATTCTCCTGCTGATGTTTCTCTTGCACCTTCTGCCGAATTCCTTGCAAACGGACTAATAGGGATTGATAGTCAAAGTGGCCTCGTTTTTCACCAAAAGGATCCTGGAAGGAAGCCATAGATAAATATATCAGTATAGACCTTTATCATTCTGGCAAGAAGTAGAATTAAGAAAGCTGTACAGTAACTGGGCAACAAACAAATAGTTAAAGGTTAAATCCTGTCATATGACCAAGGGGCCTCTAAACAGGGTCATGGTAGAGGTTGAGGACTGCAGGTATTTTCTGTTTGGAGTCTTCTGGGAAACCTTACAAACCCAAGCAAACTTCAAAGACAGATAGAAGGCCAAGCAGATATGAAGTGAATTTCTCCTAGCAGGCTTGAAGAAGTAAACTATTTCATAGAATCATAAAATGGTTTGGATTGGAAGTTACTTTTAAAGATCACCTAGTTCCAACCTCCCTGCCATGGGCAGCAACATTTTTCATTAGACCATCCAACCTGGTCTTGAACACTTCCAAGGATGGAGCACCCACAACGTCTCCGGACAATGTGTTCCAGTGCCTCACCACCCTCTTAGTAAAGAATTTCTTCCTTATGCCTAATCTAAATCTACCCTCTTTTATTTTAAAACCATTACCCCTTGTCCTACCACTACAAGCGCTGGTGAAAAGTCTCTCTACATCTTGCTTATAACCCCTCAAGTATTAAAAGGTCACAATGTGGTCTCCCCTGAGACTTCTCAAAGCTAAACAACCCCAACTCAGCCTTTCTTCATGGGAGAAGTGTTCCAGCCCTCTGATTTTTTTTGTGGCTCTCCTCTGGATCTGCTCTAACAAGTCCATGTTTTTCTTCTGCTGAGGGCCCCAGAGCTGAATGTAGTACTCCAGGTGCGGTCTCATGAGAGCAGAGTAGAGGGGGAGAATCAGTTCCCTCAACCTGCTGGCCACACTTCTTTTTATGTAGCTCAGGATACAATTGGCTTTCTGGCCTGCAGGCACACATTGCCAGCTCACGTACAATTTTTCATCCACCAATATCCCCAAGTCCTTCTCCACTGGGCTGCTCAATTCATTTATCATCACCCAGTCTGTACTGATACTAGTGATTGCCTCAACCCATGCACGTTGCCTTGTTGAACTTTATGAGATTCACATGGGTCCACCTCTCAAGCCTGTCAAAGTCCCTCTAGATGGTATCCCTCTCCTCCAGCATGTGAACTGCGCCACTCAGCTTCCCTTATGTTACCTGCAAACTCGCTGAGGGTGCACTCAGTCACACTGTCATTGATAACGATATTTAACAGTACCAGTACCAATATGGAGCCCTGAGATCCACCACTTATCACTGGTCTCCATCCGGACATTGAGCTGCTGACTGTAACTCTGTATGCAGCCATCCAGCCAATTCCTTATCCAGTGAATACATCATCCATCAAATCCATCTCTCCAACTGAGAGACAAGGATGTTGTGTGGGACCATGTCAAAGCCTTACAGAAGTCAAAGTAGATTACCTCATTAACTCTTCCTTACCCACCAATGCAGTGATTTCACTGTAGGACATCAGATCACTCAGGCACAATTCACCCTTTCTGAAACCATATCTACTTCAAAGATCAGGTCTCATGCTCACTTCCAGGAGGCAGGAAAATATTACAAATGAAAGCCTCTAAAATCCAGAGGCCAAAGACCTGACCACACTTTATATTAGTGCTACAGACCCTTTCCAAATTAAAGCACTTCTATTGTCATTTTAAATCAAGGCACCCAGCTGCTTTAATACTTTTTGCTTTTAACCCTATTCCTGGTTAAAGGCACGTTGTCAGGGCTATATAAGGTGGTGGTGGAATTTACCCTGTCCCACCTGATGCAGTTCTTTGGTGCAAGCCAACATGCAGCTCCAGAGTTAACCAGGCAGCACATTTGGCAAGTACTAAACTGACACTGAACACGGAGTGACTTTATTTTTAAAATAGGGTAACGAAGACAACAATGGCATCTCTCCAGCATGTTGTGTTCATACTTCCTGTACTACTATTTACAAGCAAGCAGAAAACAGACCAAGGCAGTCACTACCTCTGGGAACTGAGCACAACACAGTTCCAAGTCACAGTGTTCTTCATAAACCCATGGAGAAAGCAACTGAGCCCTGGATCCTTGAAGAATAAAGAAGAGTTGGCCACACCTGACAATCCTCTACCCTCAACAAACTGCAGCCTCTCTGTACAGCACTCTCTGTAGGTATGTCTGTCACAGATCTTCCTTATGGGAATTTCTCACTTCAAACATGAACTCTCCTATTTTAGGAGTGCTTTCATTTTATGAATTAAACGGTCAGTGATGGTACTTACAGGAAAGAAGGATCTTTAGACACACTAGATCATTAAACCAATCACCTCTATCTTTTCTTAACAATGTAATTTCTCAATGAGTCAAACAAGAGGTGCCTGATGAGGGAGGAAGACGTACGTGTTCATAGGCAAATAACTTGGCAACCTATTCTTTAAAATGTACTTCCCCGCAGAAATAAGCTTCTTTGTTCAACCTGTCTATATGTGTCTGCCATATTGTCACTGTTCCCCCACTCCTTCCTCCTCCAGGAACTTTTGTCTCAGCCAGCCAGCCACTTTCAACCTCATCTGAGAGAACAAGGAGTGTCAGAGAAAAGTTATCTACTGTATGAGCAATGACACCTCAGAAAAAGAAATCCCACCAGTGTCTCAACAGGGGAACACTGCAATAGAGTTCAGTTGCCACCAGCACTGGATAACCTACATGTGCCTTCCCTCCTTAACCCCAAATCCACATGAAAGCAAACTGTACTGATTCCACTGCTCAAAGCACGACCCACTTGCCTTGAGAGTGACCCAGGTTCAGCACCGAAAGAAATCTAACAGCCTTGAAAACACTGTGTGCCTATGCTGGACTTGGGAGAGGTAGCTTTTTATTCACAGGAATGTCTCAGGTCTCAAGTTCCATGGTTAATTCAAAGTTGAAATGTACAGTTGATAGAAAAAGGTCCAAACCCACCCCACACACATTTAGTTGTTGCACATTACCCATTGCAATTGTCTGTCACTAACTACAAGTGACTTTAGGTATTTTGAATCAAAATTTTGAATCAACAAGAAAATTGTCTGCCACCCACCTGCATTGTCTGACCTTGGAGATAAAGTCTCTCTTTGCACACCCCTTCATAAAAGTCGTAGTATTCCATGAAGGATTTCTCCATTACACTCCTGAACACAATCAGAGCAAACAGTCAACAGAAAATGACAGTGTTACAATGGTCACATCATCCAGGGTTGCACCATCCTACTAAGCAGCAGTCCATGTAATCAGCACAGCTCAACCGACACAGGGCATCCCAGACAACTAACTGGATACAGCGAGGCAGGACACAGAACAAAACAAAATACAGCACTGCTACTGTAGCTGAACAGATTCTGCATGTGGTTCCACAACAGCTTTGCTTTTCTCTCCCTCAGATTTTCATTTTTTTTTTCTCTAAGAGAAGGCACATTTATCCTCAAACAAATCAGAGGATGCAGCCACTGTGCACAGTAACACAGCCTTTGTCAATGTACAGCTCCCGGGCACCACATAGATGCAGCCATCCATTTCAAAAGAAACAAAACCGCTCTTCACTGGACCAGGATGAGTTAAACACTTGCTCTTTCCTGTAGCAGCGCTCAGGAAGGGCAACCAGAGAACTTTAACCTGCTTCCCCACACCCACTTTCTTATGTTCCCTCCCTGCCTCTTTTCCATACCGTAGTGGCTCAGGACAGGGACACTTTCCTTCCAGCATGTCACATACTGCTACTCGGATGGTCTCATGCCGAATACACTCATTATAGTTCTTGCTGTCCCCGGGGTGCCTCTCCTGGAAACAGAATTTGGTCCAGTAAGTCCATGTGACTGGAATGATTCTTTGTATCTCTCTCATGGGCCCGATGAATTTCACTAAGGCAAGAACCCACTACAGCATTGTCTGTTTTGTGTACACTGAGCTCACTTACACTGCAAATGAAAAGCTGGCAAGATTTCCCATATCTAAAGAGCCTTGGACTCACACAGCTGTGGAGACAGACAGCCGATAAAGTTAGCACAGCAACCTGCCTCTCTTGGATGCTGGAGACATAAAAACCTGAGCAGTTTGTTTCCTGCATGACATTATATCTCAAGGAAGCTGTATTAGGAGACACGTAGCAGAGAAATGAAAAGCCATCCCATCTCCTCAGCCACTTCTTGAATGCCTCTTGTTCTTCGGTTACTTAACACATACAAGAGCTAAGCAGCCTCCAGTCCAGAGCTGGGTTGCAACTTCTCCTCAAGATCTGACCAGAGGCAAAACAAACTGGAAAGGAGCCACGTGATATAACCTGGTTTTCTCCCCCATTTCCAGAGCAGAATTTGCCACCAGAAGCAAGGTGTAGAGTGAAGAGACAGACAGCTGCAGAACCAGAGATGATCCACCTTCAGGTCTCACCTGCTCAAAGCCGGGTTCATTGTGATAGGGGTTCTCAGTCATCAGAGATTGGATGGAGATGAGGACTGAAGAGATACTCTGTGCTGGGCTCCATGCAGGCCCGGTCCAAGTGCTGAGGCATCAAAACAGAAGAGCATCAATTAACAACGCAGGACCAGCCAAGTGACCACCATCCCTCCAACTACCAAAGATCAGAAAGCTTGTGAAACTACCTCTATAGCTTACAGAAATATGACAGGAAAAGCAACAGCTGCTACTGATATACAAAGCACTGGACACTAAGAAAGTTTTCAGGTTGAAGGTAGTTTATTCTCTCAACCAGATGAGTATGCTATCTTGCAGGAGGCTGGTGAACTTTGCTGCCAACATACATAGGGCACCACATGTGAGCTGAGCAAAAGTAACATTTCCAAACACCTTACAGGGCACTTTAAAGCTATGGCTATCATCTCGCACAGCACCCTGAAGCAACATATCCTACCAGCACTACAATAAATCAAAACCTGCAACTCTTAAGAACTGAAATCTAACTCTGAAGACTTGAACAAGACCATCACTTTTGCAGTTTGTAATGCAGACATTCAGCACAAAGTCTGCCACCAAAAACACTAATGGATGCTCTGCTGTAAGAACGAGGTACCTGTTTAATACATACAAGGTAGCAAAAAACTCTGCATAGACAAACATGATCAGGAAAAGCTGTTCTGCTGCTTGCCCTTAATATCCTGGTTCCAGATACAGACTCGTCTCCCTCTGAGCTGAACAAGGATGTACTGACCCATATATGCTCTTCCTAAATCCTTTCATTCACAGCTTCCCATTTCTGCCAAGGCTGAGACTCTTTATTCACTCTTCAAGACAGGGCTACACTGCATGAGCAACAATGCAGCTTGCATGGAAGTTGCTGGGCCTTCAGACCCCCGAGGTACGGATGTGCCCGACACACCTTAGTGCCTCACAGGCATGCGGCATCCAGCTTATTGGATCAGAAACCTCATACAGTGAGATGTTTCCCAACACACTGTGTCTCTCACCCAGCCCTGGACCATTAACTACCAGCTGACAAGTATCAGCTACTTGGACCAGCTTTCGTTTAAGGGGCACATGCAGAGAACTGCAGAAACAATCCCAGCAAAGGCAACGTTATAAACTGCATCAATGCTGAGATTTTGTTTGATAAAACTCCTACAGCAATTCAAGCTACCACTGCCCCTTCGACACCTAGCTGCCTGTATCTGTCTGCAGCCAAAGGAAAGGGACACTAACACCCCAGCTGCACCAGTCCAGAGTCTCAGCAAAAATCTTTCTTTATTGGCAGATGAAACTGTCACAGCTGGCATGAGGAATATCACACTATGGCCACGGTTCCTCTGGTAGAGCCCTAAGAGCCACTGAATCAAACAGGACTTTCACATGTTTAAAAATCAAGTAGGTGAGAAACGAGCATTTGCAGCAGTGGAGCCTGTTTGAACAGGCAGCATGGGAGCAGCGCTTGCAAATCATTACACCCACCACTCAGCCCCACGTACATGTAGGTGGAAGCCCAGAGCAGTCGAATGGCTCTCAAGGAAGTTCTTAGTGGCTTTTAATCTTATTTATTTATTTTTAAACCCACGTGGAGAGAGGAAATTAAAACCGCAAAAACCTACATTCAGACAGCATTAAGGATCAGGTTGCAAAGCGCAAGAGCAGAAGAAACACAGTGCTCAGGCCAAGACTTTGCACGGGGAAGAAGAAAAGTAGCAGTGTCCACTGAACTACATGCTTCCCTTTCTCCATTCTCAGGCTCTTTTAAAGACAAATTAGACTCTTATTTCAGAGGAATTTGTGCTGCTTCATGACTCTGTTCTAGCACATGATTTTACAGAAGCATAAATGTGCATCAAACACATCTGGGGCAAGATCAGGGCACAGTGCATTGAGAAAGATGCATGAGGCAGAATACTACCTGCAGCTACCTCCTGGTTTCCCACCAAAACAGCCAAAGTCTCTTCTTACCCTAGAATACTCAGGCAGACTTTCCCATTGCGGTAGAAGTTGGGGTTAAACCTCACTGTGTTATTTCCTGTTGTCATCAGTTTGACCCTTGGTGGGTGGATAGGATAATCTGGAGGACAGCGAAACAGGAACAAGAAGAAACCCCCTTCATAAGGCGTGTCAAATGGGCCTGTGATCAATGCATGAATCTGGAAAACAAAAGCCCATCTTGCGCACCACTTCAAAACTGCAGCACCCTCAAATCCTCAACAAAGCCAACGGAAGGCAAGAAACCTCCACCCAGGCAGCAGTATGGATGCAGCATCTTCCACAAGCACACACCATACACAGGCCATACTTAACCCTCCCTCCTTCCCTCATTAGAGGGAGCCACTGCTGTGCACTTCTCTCCCCTCTGCCACACTCAATGTGCAAAGCAAGTTTCTAACGTGAGGTTTGGCCGGAGTCCACAACAGCTGCCTCCCATACATCTCTACACAGCTCAAACCAGAACGGATCACAGTTCAGCTGGTAAGCTCTGCTTAAAAAAAAGACAAAAAAAGATTTCAAATATGAAAAAAAATATAGCTAATTTTAGAAAGAAAACGTCAGAATTTCTGCCAAAACTGGAACATTCCTCAATTTTATGGTCTTGTGCTGATTTGGTCGTATTGTAACCAGTTAAATCCTCTGCCAGGATCTGAAGTTAAGACCCTATCCTTGCCATGCTAATTACCCTCAAAAATCTCAATAGTGTACCAGGAAATCTTCTCCCACTGGGCTATTACGGAAGTTTTCTCCCTTTGCATCCTCCCAAAGTGATCCAAGCAATCTTCCTTAAATGACCATCTTACTTAGCCTAGGATTTTAGTTAAAAGCCCCAAGGCTGGTGTTCTACAAACCTGCATTTCCACTGAAGGGCATTTTGGTACTTGCGGCTTCCAAGCCAAGGGAAGCCAGAACTACAGCTAAACGCCTGAGGTAGCTGTTGTCTGTGCAAAGACCCTCCCTTTGTGCTATCTCCAAAAATCCAAGAGCCCTAAGCCAGGAGGTGCTTACACTGGGGGAATCAGGGGACTACCAAGTTTGTCGGGGGGGTGGGAGAAGTGCACAACAGAGAAACCAAAAGCAACCCCACATGCACACACACACAACTTTCTCAGAAACCAGCACAGCCAGATGAGGTGACATTGGCTGGAGAAAGGGTAGCACCAGCCAAGGAATGCACTGGATTACGAACACTGTTTGAGCAACCTCACCCTCCCAGATCACTGCACTCCCTCAGACTTAATTGGAAATTCCCAGTTCTGGAAACCCCCTAGAGCCAGGCAGCCAGGAGGGGAAGAACTGGGGCAGGAGAGGCCATAGACATGCCTGCCCCTAGGGCGTAAGTGCACTAGAGGCAATCTGGTGGAAGTGGCTGTGCAGGTCAGACTTGCACGAGACCCTGGTACCTGTGAGAACCAGGCAGGCAGCTCCACAGCAGGATGGGATCTGGGCCCAGAGACAAATCCCATTACCAGTTCACAACAGTTAAACACCTCCACCTTACACAGGTGGGTTACAGATACTCCAGCACTGTCTGCAACTGATAGGTGCTTCTCATTTCCAACTCCTCAAGAAATCCCCCATGGCCGACAGCTTTCCACAGAGCAAATCTCTTCTTTGAGATGCTCTATTGATTGTTTTCAAACATCAGGAGAATAAAACAAGCTGGAACAGCACTCCACTAGAGTTCATAGGGCCACAAAACAGTGCTGGCTTTATCTGTGGAAACTTCTCAGATTCCTGCGGTGTTCTCTCTCCACAAAGCCAGTTTCCTGGATAGCCTCCTCCCATTTAAAATGCAGCCCATCTCAATATCACCAAGAAAACTGGAGGTGCATTGTGCTCTTACAAGATTCACCCTGACTTCTCCCAAAATACTATGGAAATACTCTACTTGGGAGAATCTTTAGAGCGGCTGTCAACAGCAACATGCAGAAGAGCATGAACCTGAAGCAGTTCCAAATCTGCTCTTACCTTGGTCATGTCATGGGGATCAGGCACAACAAACATTCCTGGCGGTGGTTCCTTGTAAATGGACATGATATCTCTGAACAAAGGAAACAGAAATTAGTCAGGATCTCCCTTGGCGTTCATCAGCCCTTGATGCACGGAATGTTCTAGATGACAAATCTGTGTACAGATGCAAAGGGACAGATTTTAAAGACGGAAACCTGTAACTCGAAGTAAAAGATGTTCTTTTTCTTTAGTCTGTTTTCTGGCTGAGCTCTCTTAACTCATCCTAAACAATAGCTGAGGCAGTTCAAGAGTACAAGGAGCACTCAATCAGTCAATAAGCAAGGCATCAGACCACGAGCACCTTGACTACCTGCTGCCTTGCGTTTTACCACAGATCAACTCCAGCATATAGAACTTCAACCATAAACTTCTCCTAAGGTAAGCACATAAAACTTCTCTTAGGTGAATTTTGTTGCTTAACAGTCAACTTTCCCTCCCCATGTTTTCCCTCTCCACACTCAGACTATCTTTTGTATACCCAGTCACTTGTTTTCCCCAAACATACAGTGACTCAACTGTCTTTGAGAATATAACTGCTCTGTCAAATTTGGTTTTAATCAAACAACGGGTTCAAGCATTATGAGGATGCGTATATACATGCAACTTAATCACAATGCCCTTGTTTTTCCTGGACTAAATGAACTGAAAAATAACAAATCCCATACAGTTCTGTGTAGTTTACAGATAGACTGAATGACACCCACCAGCTTTTATTGCCAAGAGGTTCCCCCCATAATCAGAGCTGCACCGAGCTCCAGGACAAGCTATCACTAGATCTTCCCGTTCAGGAAGCAACCACAGTTCAGAGAGGTTTAGGGCAAGAACAAAAACAAGTGTGAGAGCAACAGGAGAGTTCTGCCTTCCTACCTAACAATATGAAGTTAGTGTTTTTGGCATTTGGATCGGAAACTGACAAAACACCTGGTGCCATCTTTGGAAGACATTATACAAGCTCTAGAACACGCAACGGAACAAGGATGAGCAAGAGCCTGGCAGGCAGCAATACTTGCTCTGAAGGAAGAGGAAGAGCTTGTTGAAACACTGCCAGTATTTCTAACAATAAAAGACCACGTTGCTCATAATATCAAAGGCTATCAACACACCAGATTTAACTAGATGATTATTTAAAGAGTGGGAGCAGACAACTAGGTGGGCACCACCAGGAAAGAGGATCACTACTGGCAGGTTTAGGATAAACGTCTTGCAAAACTCCACTTGACTGCTGATGGGGACTGCGAGAGAAGCCTGCTCCCCTCCCCATTGAAGAGCATCTTGAAGAAGCAGCCAGTAATCCCGAGGGCAGGATTTGGGCAATGCGCCACAGCGCTTAGCGGCCACAAGCACCAGCGAGAGCAGCAGAAGAAAGCTGTCCTGGGTGGAGGTACAGGGTTCTGCGGCTCCAGGGCAGGTGAGGCACGAGAGCTGTCCTCGCCCGAGCACCTGGGCGAATACAGGCCCGGGGCCTGCGCTCAGGAAAGCCCCCGAGCACGGCGGTGACCAGGGGCTGCCCCACGCCCCAAGAGGGCGAGCCCCGGGCCCTGTCCCCGGGCCCAGCGGGGAGGGGTCGGCGAGGCCCGGGGGACAGTTACCGGCGGCCCGGGAGCACCGGCCGCGAGCCCAGCGGTTCCGCCGCGTTACGGGGCCCGGCTCCGGGGGGCGGGGGTCCCACGGCGCCCCGCTGGGCCGGCAGAGGGCGAGGGCCGGGACCACCCCCAGGGCGCCGCGGGGCCACGGCTGCCGGGGCCGGCGGGCAGGGCGGCTCTCACCGTTTGATCCGCAGGAGGCAGGCCGGGCTGGGCCGCTCGCTGTCCCAGTCGCCGCTGACCGTGGGGTCCCAGAAGGCGGAATGCGTGAGGAGCGCGGCGCCCGCGGCTGCGGCCGCGGCGGCGATGGGGGCTCCGCCGCTCCCCGGGGCGACGCCGGCGCTCGCCGGCGCAGTGCCGAAGCCCGCGGCCGCCCACAGCTCGGCAGGGATGAAGACGCCGGGGCTCCCCGCGCCGCCGCCGGGGCCGGGGCCGGCCGAGGCGCCGCCGCCGCCGCCTGCCGCCAGCACCGCGGCCGGGGCCGGGGCCGCCTCCTCGGCGGCCGGACTCTCCGCCATTCCGCGCCCGGCCTCGGGGAACGCCGCTTCCGGGACTCGGCACCAACGAGTCGTCCGGCCGGAGGGGCCGCCCCCTCGCGCCTCCGCCGCTCACCGGCCAGAGCGTCACCTCCCCCGGGCCCCCGCCCGCTACCGGCGCAGGCTCCCCCGAGCCACCACAGAGCCTCCCTCTGGCGCCGGAGCGCCCTTCCGCGGAGACGCCTCCTCCTCCCCGCAGGGCAGAGCGGAGCGGCGCGGGCAGCGCGCCCTCTACCGGGCGGCGGCGGCGGCGGCCTCCCCGCGCAGCCCGGGCCCGCCGCCCCCGGAGGCCGCGAGCTCCCACCGCCAGCGGCGCGAGCTGGGGGCCCGCTGCGTTTGCTTTCCGCGGGGAGGGGCCGGAGAGAAGCGGCTTCGGCGGCAGCCTCGCTTCCCGCACGCCTCAGCCCGCGGAGGCAGGCTGAGCCCCCAGCAGGGCGGAAGCTGAGCACGGCCCCAGGCCGCTCCCGACCCCCCCCGGGGCGGAGCCGCCCGCCACGACCTGCCAGGAAGCACCCGCGGCCCCCGTCCGCGGCCCGTCTGCGGGCGCCGAGAGGAGGCGGCGCAGGAGGCCCCGCTGCCAGCCCCGCGCACCTCCGGCAGCGCCGGGCGGCACCTGCCCGCTGACCCGTTTCCCTTCCGAGACCCCTGCTGCTGTACCAGAGCTACAACAAATAAATAAATCGTATTTAACCACAGTTACACGCACAAAAGACCCATATTAGGAAGAATAAAAGGTCAGGTAGCGCTGCCCTGCGTTCTTGAGGCAATAAATGCAAGCGGCTGACATGCTAATAGCTGCAGCCAGCTATTAACAGCCAGGTTTTAGACTGAAGGTTCCTAAGCATGATATTACTGACCTGGCCATTGAGTTCATTCTAGACCTCGACTGATCACGTCATTTTGCCTTCCTGCTTCACAGGAAGCACAAATAAGCTTTCCCAGATATTTAGAGAAGTCTTGTAGTAACCCTGCAGCAGTCTCTCCCTAGATCACAGTCTCAGAGGTGGCAGCTGTCTGTAATGCACTACAAAGACTTCTCTTTAAAGAAAACATGGAAAAAAAAAACCCACAAGTTAACTCGTGTATCACCCCCTCTGCCAACAGGGGTTCCTGCTACTGCAGCCTGGGATGCTGCTTGGCATAGTTAAGACAAAATCTGAGGCTCAGTTAGAGTAGAAGAAAGGGCACAGAGGACAGTCTTCTCCTTTGCACAACTACACATTTGTCCCTAGCAGCCAGACCATCTGACTATGTAGAATCTTTCTCCTTCTTCAGCCAGGGAGTCTCCTCTGAGCTCTTTTTGGTTTCAGAGCCACTTTTCTCCAAGTAGTCTCAAGGACAGTTTTTGTCTGTTTGTTCTTAAGCACAAGTCAAAATCCTTGTCTCACTCCCTTACCCTCACAGGGCGTAAGCAGCTCTTACAAAGGAAGACAGAGCGGTTACTGTACCCCGCTCACATCCCCCAAGGAGGTCACAACCATGCTTCAGAGGCTTTAGTATACACAGCAGCTGCATTAATTCAATTACCTAAAGCAGATAACCAGACAAGCTTCCCAAATGGTCACCTTCCTACCTTCCTTAAAGGCACAGCTGACTTACCACAAGGTCCAAGATTCAGGTTAGATTTTAGAATTTCTGCCTAGTACACTCCAATCTCTAAAACAACTGAGGCATAGAACTGTTGGGGAAGACCACAGCTGTGGTCCTTTATTTAAACTGATGCTTTGAAGAAGCCTATGAATAGTGTGACCTTGAAACCAGCTCTTCTTTGTGAAAGAAAATTCAGATGATACGGTAAATCCTTGTGTATTTACTGTTTATTTAATTTTTCCAATGCCCTTAATACACTACAATTCTAAGCACACTCATCTGCACCCATCACCTTTTCAATATTGTCTTCGCAAAATAAAGTGGATATAGCATTTTCATTAATAGTATGTGGAGAAAACAACGCTTTATCAGCTCACATAAGTATTTGCTTTACTAGGGCAAAACTTCTTGGGATTTCTGAATAGATATGATGCATTGTTTGAGCTGTTCAAGGACATCCTCTCTTATCTGGCTGTCTTCGCATTTATTATTGTCCTTTCTTCTCACCACCATTTCACATTTGTCTGTGGGTACCCCTATACTTAGGATATGACATTGCCCAACTTATACAAAAATGACCCCCAGGATCTTCCCCATTGATGGACCAGAACATAAGAAAAAAATAAAGCCACCAGTTTATTTAGAGAAATCTTTTCTTTAATTATCAGCCTTGAACACTCTGATGGAAGCAGACTCAAACTGCAGAGGACAAAGTGATGAAAGCCACAGCCAGGGCCAGAAGTTGTCACATAGCAAAGAGGATAAGGAATGCCACCATCAAACAGAAGAGACCCATGGCCTCAGACAGGGCAAAACCCAGGATGGCGTAGGAGAAAAGCTGCTGCTTGAGAGATGGATTCCTGCATGGTACACAAGGGGGGAAAAAAAAAAGTAAAGAAAAAATAGATCCACGGAGAGTGGAAAACAAAACAGACCCCATATCACCAAAAGCCAGGATTATGCCACACAGTCAACAAATTCTGGAGCACAAACCAGATTTATGGCAGCCAGCCAATGGCTGGAATGAGAAAGGACTGCTTCACTTAAACACAGTATCTGCTTATACACACTACACATGTAGAGTTGAACATACATTCTAGGAAAAGCTCTATCCATCTAACAAATTTAGTGATATAAGAAGGGAATAAATTCAAGCCAGCCTGGCACCTTACTTACCTGGCATAGCCAATGATCAAGCTGCCAAACACTGTCCCAATACCTGCTCCTGAACCAGCCACCCCAACTGTGGCAGCACCTGCACCAATGAACTTAGCAGCAGTGTCAATATCCCTGGAGACAACACTAGTTTGGAACTCGCGGCGGGACAGCTGTGAATAGGAAACACCAGCTGGCTGCAGAATACAGAAGAAACATGTTAATAATGACACTTAATCATAAATACAAAACTTCCTTTAATAAAATTCTTAATCACCATTTATCATCTACTCAAGAGAGCAGGAAACAGCCAAACTTGCTAAGCCAGCTTCTAGCCCAGATCAGTGGTAAGTGTTCTTACTAGCCATCCTCTTGAAATACAAACTTACTCTTCCACCTCAGGAGAAACCATCAAGTACCCCAGACTGCAAACACAGAGATAAAGGAGTCGATTTACCACATAAGAGTCTTACCTGTACAGTCTGAGTCTCAGGCCTGCTGAAAACAGACACTGGAACTGGCCTGGCCAGAGCCCTGGAACAGCACCGGAACTGAAGCAGAACACAGATAATTAACGCCTATAGTTGGACGCGTCCACGCTAATTCTCAAAACAGGTATTTTATGAAGAACAATCTTGGTTTTTTTTAAACACATCTCAAGAATGAAACAAGACTCATAACAAGGTATGTGCTAATTTAGAGTATTTCTAGCTTAGCCAGTTGGATGAAATACATGAGCGATACCGCCACAGACCATGCACTGCAGTACAGCAAGTATCACTGCTGCTACTGCACAGTTCAGTCATTATTACGACTCCATACGTTTTATTCTTAGTTCACACTTTGAGACAAAAAGATGACTGAGTATCTATGTGATAATCAGTTATCTTACAATTCAAGAAAATCTTAGGCTTGCAGTCTAATGCGTGTCTCCTAAAGCCGTAGGTATCACTCTCTGGTCACCAGAGGTCACCTTGTTTCCCCTCCTCGTCCAATGCACAGTAAAACAAATCCACACGATGCCGTCCCAGCTAGCGCTGTCCAAACCAGCATTCTGAGCTCGGCACCACGGGGAAAGCCTCCGCAGCTGCATATCCCCACTAAGCATCGTTATTCTGCTCTGAACAAAGACAACGTACCAGAGCTGGAGAGCTGAGGAGCGCCACGGGGGTCCGCATGTTGGTTTACCTGTTACAGACAGAACAGCACCACAAATGACGACCCGGCAACCGAAGCGCTGCGGCAGTGCCTCGGGGCCGCCGCACAACGCGGCCCCCGCAGCCGCCTCCCCGCCGCCCGTCCCGCCTCCCCCAGCCCCTCGCCGCTCTCTCCCGGTTAGCCCTCGCCCCGGGCCCCGCACGGCCGCCTCGCGGACCCGCGGCTTCGCCTTCCCGGGCCCAAAGTCCTGCCGAGAGCGCGCCCGGTGCCCGAGCCCCGGGGGGGAGCGGCGGAAAGCGGCGGAGCCACAGCCGCCCGCGTCCTCCGCCGCCCAGCGATGGGCGCGGCGCGGCGCGGCGCGACCCCGGCCCCGGCCCCGGCCCCGGCCCCACCTGCGCGGCTCCCGCTGGCGACAGCTGTGAGAGCACCGCGCGCCCCCGCCCCGCTCACCTTGCGGTGTCCCAGCGCGTCCTCCACGTCCATTGGCTGTCGCCGCGCGCTGCGCACGGCATTCTGGGACAACACTTGTGCTCCCCATTGGCTGCGGCCAAGCAAGCCCCTCCCACCAGCATCCGGGACAGCGGGACAGGGCGGGAGAGCAGTGTGGCTACGTGTGTCTCCATTGGCTAGCTGTTTTCGCTGCGCGCTTCCTGATTGGCTGGCGGCGTGGAAGTCTCCCTCCCAGAAGCTCATCAGGCGCGCGGGGCCGCTTATTGAACGCCCAGCAGCCGCTGAGGCGGCGGTGGGGTAGCTGGGGTCTGTCCCGTTGCGGCTGCAGCCGCCCCGGGCAGTGCCTGCGCCTCGCTCGGCGCCGCTGCCCCGGGGAGGGCTTGGGGCCGGGGCTCGTCGCCCGGCCGCGGAACAGTGGCGGTGCTGGGCCCGGCGGCCGCTACCGCCAACCTCGGGGCTGGGGCCGCCGGGGCGAGCACAGCGCGTGCGCTCGCGGGGGCGGCAGCGCCGCCCGGGGCCGCCGGGGTCCCGTCCGCCGCCGGGGGCAGCGGCCGGAGGGGCCGCCGCAGGCCGTGACCGGGACTTCGGGCTCCCGCTGTGCCGAGCCCGCGCGCTCTCGGCGGAGCCCCGCGGCCCGTGACGGCCTCAGCGGCGCCCCCGCCGCTCCCCGGCCCCTGCAGGGGGCGGCCCCGGGCTCGGGGCGCTCCAGCGCCGGACTCCGCATCCCGGCAGCGCGGCCGGGGCCACCTGGGCGGTGCGCGGGGCGGGGCGGCGTGTGGGGACTCCACCTTGTCCTTGTCCTCCGCCTCCTCCTCGCCGTCCCGGGGGTTTCTGGCCGAGCGTCTCGGTGAGTGAGCTGGGGGGGGACGCGGAGGCCGCGCGGCCCCGCAGTGTGCTGCCCCCGGAGCCAGGCAGGAGGATGGGGGCGGTCGGGGCTCGCTCGCTGCGAAGCGGCGGCGCTTTCGCTTTCGGTTCCCGGCGGCGGAGCTGAGGTGGTCCGGCTGCGGGGAGCGCCCCGGTCCGCTGCCCGGCCTCCGCTGGGACCCCACGCACGGGGATGCTAACGGGGACCGGGCCCGGGGCACCCGCCTGCGCGGCGCGTCTGGGCCGCGGTGTCCCGGTGTCGAGCCGCGGCTGGAAGTTGGTCTCGCTCGGGAAGGGGGAATCCGCGGCTCTCGGCGTTCTTAGAACGCTGTAGTATATGACAGGAAGAAAGCAACAACAGCAAAATGAAAACAAAACAACATTTAAAAAAAAGCCCCCAGAGAGAAGTTGGGCCGTGAATATCACAGGAAGCGTATGCTGTGCCCTCCTCCGTGCGTGCTGTAACGATACCTCATTACCTCGGCTGGGGGCTGGGACTGCCTGCTGCGCGTTACCATCCCCGAAGGTGCGGCTTTCACTATCTCCTCGGGCAGCAGCAGCCTCACAGGGCCTCTCCTTCCTGTACTGATGACTTAAAAGCTGTTCATAGAACAAAAATTTGAACGCTAATAAAATCTCTTCCTACTTCCTGTTTTTTCCTTGAAGTGAGCTGCACAGTGTGCTGTCAACACAGTCTGTATGACCATTGGGATTGTTTTCACAATTATTTTTACCAAAACCAACACTCTTCATCTTTGTTTTCAGAAGAATGCATTGTTTTGCTGCATCCAGGCTGTGACGCTTCATTTTCTTTGCAAGTTACATTGAAGTCTTACGGCAGCAAGGGCACATATCCTGAAGTTACTAAGGAGCTATTCTTAGGTTACTATTTTTTTTCTTTTCGGTCTGCTGGCTGTCAGGAGGTCCCAGGGCATTAGGGAACTGCATCATAAGGCACGTCAAGGTAGGAGAGGTTGACATCAGCCAAATAAAGACTGAGGCTTAGGTAAGGCATGTATAATTTGCTATGTTTTACTAACTAAAACTTAAACTGCACTCCTGGATTCCCTGGAGGATCAAGGCACACTCATTTCAAGGCCTTCAGCTCCTGGCAGGAGGAATTAATTATCCATCCTCCCAAAGCAAGATATATCAGTGCTGTTATTAGTGCTCTTTCCAGCTGCGCAGGTACCATTTCTTTTTTGAACACAACCCCACAATGCCCATCTAAACTCCTGCCTGATTTTCAGGCTGTTCTTTGGCACAGAATACAGATGATGTCCTCGGTCATGACAAAAAATGAAGGGTTTCATGGATTGGAGATGATCTTAAATCCTCCAGCAGGATAGTTTTTCAAGATGAACTTTCTGTCATTTCTGATGTCAATACCTATTTGCTACTACTGTCACTAAGATCAGCTGAGAGGGTTCTGCTTTGGATTTCTGGAACTGAATTGCCAGGGATTGGTGGCAGGGTTTTCTCAGCAGTGATCTGTCTCTTGACAGATTGCCGGGGCTGAAGTCTGGTTGCCTGCAAGACACAGTGGCAAAGAGGGTAATTTAGTGTTGTTTCTAATCATGCCTAGGCATCTGGCAGTTCGGATAGATCCAGTAGATGCACGCACTGCATGTTTATGTTGTCGTGCGTAACACATTTGTAGTGTCACAATGCACTGAAAAGCTTTCTGTGTAGATAACTCATGCATGAGCTTCAATGCTATTTGTTGACCCTGTTGCCATGCAGCATAATCATTTTGATACTGAGAATCTTGCAGTTTCACCGTAACAGTCACAAGTACCAAGGCTATTATAGCCTCATAACACAGGCTTGTGAGACAGAACTACAAGAACCTGCCTAACCAGGACCTCCTCTGTTTGTGCTTTTCCATGAGAGCTGATCTTAGCAAGGTGCCTCTTTTTCTTGGAGCAAAAAAGCTGAGAGGAAAGATGCTGTATTTGGAGGTCAAATCATCATGTTGGATTTGAATGCAGAAAACAGCAAGGCTGTTGAGTTTGCATATCACCGGCATGAGTATGTCTGGTGTGTCTCACCGTGGTCAGACAGTGAAGATGAAGTGTGTCAGGGCTGGGACTGTGTACAAACGTTGGAGCTCCTAGCATGATGGATCATACGCTGCTATTTTTGTGTATTACTGATATCCGCAGGAGCACTTCACTGACGCAGCAAAACCTCTGTTTTTCTCAAACAATATGCTAGTCTCCAGGTTTCAGAAGAGGTGATGCACCCCCACATTAACCACATATAGTGGAGATGTGTCTGGAGTGTCAAATCACATTAAAAACATGATGTAAGGCTGCGTGTAGGGACAGCTTGTGTTCCAGCTGGGTTGTCAAGCAGGGAATCACACCAGTAGGCACGCATGCTCTTGCTGCTACAAGGTACCACTGCCTCTCTCCTGAGTAGCAGATCTTTAGGATGGTCAACAGGGTCGGGTTCATGGACTCCCATGCAGGAGAGGGGCTGCTGTGTCACATTGGCAGCTTCAGAGCATCAGACACTGTGGCTAGGAAGCAGGGGTCAGCCTTACACTCTGCTGAAGAGAAACTGCAACCTGCCATGGATGTAAGGAGCAGTCTCGTCACAACAGCAGGGACTCCAGTGAGTGCAGGTGCCTTGCTGAGAAACATTGGTGTGTCTGCAGGGGGTTAGGACCTTACAGCTATGTCATTCATCAGCTGTACCTCTTCATATCCTTCATGGATACAACTATGTTGGCAACATCCAAAGATGAGATAATGACATTACGCTTTCCTCTTGTAGGCTTCCATGATGGATGAGACTTCGGACGAACCTCCCACTTCCGCTGTCCTCTTAGACAACTGCCACTTCTCCCAGGTCATCTTTAACAATGTGGAGAAGTTTTATGTTCCCGGAGGAGATGTAATCTGTTATTATACTCTCACACACAACATAGTTCCTCGTGGGAAGGACTGGGTGGGCATCTTCCGGGTAAGTGAATACTGTGTAACCAGATACGCCGTGTATGAGAAGGCAGCAGCTGTCAGAAACAAGTAATTTGACGTTTAATTCATACTTCATCCCTAAGAAAGGCCTTAGGGCTTTGGTAGAACAGGGTAAGAGATTTTTTTTCAATAATAACTTTGTGTAATACAGCATTTTTCTTGTGCCCTGAGACAAAATGCCAGACACGTTGTTACTTGATCAGCTTCAAGACTAATTAAACAGACTGTGATTCACAGAATCAGTGAAGAATAATTGCATTAAAGATCATGTTGGCACCATCCCTTCCAACACATTTCCTACTTCAGTGCTCCCCTCGCCTCCCTAACACAGACCATAGAATAAGGCATATGCTAGCGAGTAGCTTTGATTTATGCGTAGACCACAACTCTGTGGAGTCAGGATATCAAGACAAAAGTCCTACCATTAAATGATCTATGTGGAAATATAGTCCAGTTGCCATAGGATAAGCATGAACTATGTGATCCCTTTTAAGAATTTTGTTATTGCAGGTGGGATGGAAAACAACCCGGGAATATTACACATTCATGTGGGCTCCTCTGCCCGGTGATGTCCATGGTGATACCGCTGTGCAGCAACAGATCCAGTTCAAAGGTGGGTTGGGAGGTTGGGTCACTCAGGGAATGTATGTGTATGTGTACACACAGGCACATACACACAAACTCCCACACTACTGCCACTAATAAGTATTACATTTAGAATTTGAGAAAATGTGTAGTAACATGCTGTAGTAAACTTCAAGTCGCATAATTACAGCCAAAAAAATCAAATCTACTGGATTCTGCCATCCTGACTGAGTGATATTGTTTGCGTTCTTATCACTGGCACAAAGGCTTACTAATGGTGGAGGAACAATATTGAAGTAAGATGTCTGTTTTCTTAGGTGCTGACTTTCTGTGCTATATAGTTAAGAGACTTGAGTAATTACAAGCATATGACAGGATTGTTGTGTTTGTCTGAAGCTTACTACCTACCGAAGGATGATGAATACTACCAGTTCTGCTACATCGACCAGGATGGTGTGGTCCGTGGAGCCAGTGTTCCTTTCCAGTTCAGAGCAGAGACTGAGGATGATATCCTGGTGGTAACCACACAGGTATGTGTCCTCTCTTCCCCTGCTTTTTCCTGCCTTTGCTTTTATTGGCATCTGCTCATTGCTAAGTTGGAGAGATCCAGTAAATCGGATGCTGAGCTGGAACTCAGCAGATCTGGATTCTATTCCTGGCTTTGCTACTCATCTGTCACCCAAATTTGGGCAGCCTTTGTTTCTCTAACTGACATTTATCAGACTAGTTTACTTAGATTGTGAGCTCTTCTTAATGGGGAGTGACTAAATACATAGTGTTTCAGGGCATTTTGAATATTTTTTAGTGGAAATGTAATGTTCATAGAAACAGCCTTCCATTAGATGGGAGTAAGAACATACACATGGACAATAATTGAGGTGTTGTGAAGCCAAGCACCCTTATTTTGCAGTGTCTTGTGTGCAGCCCTTTTACTAACTACTACACAGAAAATCAGTCTGTGGTCCTAATCTTACAAGCTACAAAAAAATTTGCAGACTTCTGCCTCTGCTTTAAGATTGAGCATCTTAAAAGATCAGAGGTAGTGTGTGCTTGGTATTCAAGGACTGTGTTGATGGTCAGCTTTGGACAGACTATGGATAGTGAAGTAGCAGTCTCGTCTGAACTAATAATGAAAACCTGAGGAGGTACATGATGTTCCCTTTTGCAGAATTCATCTTTTTTAGCTCTTCATACTGTGTTCTTCGGAAGATAGATTTTTGATGTTTCCATGATGACTAAACAAATTTGTTGTTTGCCAGGGAGAAGTGGAAGAGATTGAACTACAAAACAAAAATTTGCTTAAAGAAAATGAGGAGCTGCAAGCAACCTGCGCAAGTCTCCAGAAACAAAACATGGAACTGCAAGAAGAGCTCAAGAAGACACAGGTACAACAAAAGTTAATATATATTAAGTCAGAAGCTTTAAGTCTGAAAGATGAAGAGAGACCGAGTCAGGTCTTGCTCCACTGTATGCTTCCAGGAAAAAATTAAGGAGGTTTCTCCGCATATTATCTCTTTAATCATTTACCAGATATTACAACAACTCTACTACAATAAGAATGATAATGATGAACAAGAGGCTTCACAAGAAAAAGGGATCAGGAACATATGGGAAAGGGAGTTTTCACAACTGTTCAGTAGGCTGTCCCAAAATTGCAAGGCCAGCCCTGTTTCTAATGTTCTTTCATCATTATTGTTTCCTCCTTCAGTTTTGCTCAGGACTTAATATAAATAAAATAGGGTCTGAAAGATGCAAAGGAGAGATTTTTCTCCTTAAGGTGGGCTGCCTGCAAGTGTTGCATTAGAAGGATTTTGCAGTTCCACTTCAGAGCAGGACTATTGCTTGGGTCCCATTTTGCCTCCTATTGACCTGTCTTTGATTTTCAGGAGCTGCAGAATGGTTTAGAGTCTCTTAGGAGCAGCACAGAAAAACTGGAGCTGGAGCTGAATTCCCTGAAAAAGGAAAATAAACATCTAAAAGAGCTGGATGAGTGCAGAGAGGCAGAACTGCACCAGTAAGTGTATTTACAGCATCTCTTAAAACAGTATTTCATTTAAGCACCTTACCGTTGTGGATTAAATTTCCATTTGTGAAAGTATGGTGTGTTTTGATTTGTTCTGAGTAGATTCAAAGAGCAAATTCAGAATGTGACCTCTGAAAAGGTACGCTTGGAAACCAGATTGAAAACAGCCCTGGATCACATGGATCAGCTGCAGGTAGAAAACATATAGCTGCCCTCCTTTGCTTTTGTGAACTGTCTCTGATGGTCTTAGTTTGTCTGACAGAGAGCTGTGCAATCTTGAGCAAATATGTGATGTATAAGTTTCTTTTCTGGTTATGTGGGTTCTTTCGGAAAATGTCAGGCTCTGATATGGTTTATGTCCAAGAAACCTCAAGAAAGCTATATTATGGAAGGAAGGATCGTGTGGGATGTGCTAAAAGAAATTATAAGGATTTTACTCCCTAAACACGTTCCCTTTGCATGCTCATTAAGTTGACCAAAATCACACCATTGTTCACCTCCTGCTAGGTAAGGATCCAGGCAGAAAACACTTCTGTTTTGAAAAATTTTCTAAAATTATGTTCAATATTGGGTAAAAACAAGACAAAATCTGGGAGGTGTGTGAAGGTAGAAGGTAAATGAAAATAGCTTGTTTGTTAGATGTGGGATATGGGAAACTCAGAGTAATAGGCTAAACATCTGGCTAAACAGCCACTATTTTTCTCTTTACTATCTGAATTCCCAGACTAGAAGTGACATTTTAAAATGTAGAAAGCTCCTCAAAGAACATATGAGTGAATACTGAGTTTTAATGGATTTATCAACTCTGATATATCCCCATGTAACTATTCTAATTTTCTACAAAGGTTTTAATGGAAAAAAAGTTTGCAGGAAAAAAATTAAGTAGCTGCGGGTTCTAGTGATTTTCTTTGTGCAGCAAAAGGGGCCTGTCTGTCTCAATCATAGCTATTAAATTTTCACTTTCTGCCCATTCTTCTTTCTCCCTAGTCTCAAGTGTTGAATTATGAGAAAGAAATGGAAAACTTGGTTCGTATGGACCATGACAAGACTGAGCAGCTTGAAAGTTTAAAGGAAGAGAATTGTCAGTTATGCATGACTATAACTCAACAGGTAAAACCTCCCCTAAATATCAAGGTGCTTGGGGAAGCCAGGGAATAGAGGCTGAGAGGTATACTTGGCAGTAACCAGGTACAAATATTGCTCAATCTTATGAAAAGTCTAGGAGATTCCATGACAAACAGAGAAGTCTTCATGGTGGCATGGGAATCCACATAGGTGGTTCTGCGAACAAACCATCTGACAAATTCTTATAGTACACACACACACGTTGTGGTTTTGGAAGAAACACCTGTATAACTAAATTTTGTAATTCTGATTCTCTAGCAAGAAAATTCAGTCTCCGTCTTCATCTCTTTTGAGCCAGCTCAAGGGATGAGGTAGGGAAGTGGGAACTCAGGACTGATATTTGGCTGATTGGAAATTGTTGCAAATATGCAAAACTGTTTCAGGACTGGGACTTATGTGTAAACAAGACAAGTTATCCTAAATCTGCTTAGACTATATGCCATTAATTTTGCATCCAACAGGAAGCTACTAGTAACTGGTGAGAGGCAGCAACCCTGCTGGTCTCCTGTCTGCTTATGTTTTTGCCCCTGTCTCATCTTTACAGTCATAGATTTGGCATTGAATAATCAATAAAATAAAAAAGTGAAATATGGTCAGAATGCCCCCCAAAAAGCTGTAAACAATACAAAGTTTCTATTCTATAGTTTGATGCTCTGCCCCCCATCCTTACCTGACACCTCTTTTCTTTGACATTGCCTTTGCAACTCTGCCTTTGAAAATCTGGGATTCCTGTGCAGAAAGAGCAAAAGAAGGAGCTTGAACATCGATTGGAGAACTTGAAAGAGACAGAGGCCAACTTGTCACTTCGTCTGCAGAATGAGCAGGTGACCAGCATTTTTGGGGGTGAAGTTGGGGAGACGGTTCCAAAAGAGCTGAGCATAGAGCTCTGCTGTATTGTATAGAATCTGCTGGTATTTGTGTAGGGAAGCTGACATTTACTTAAAGCACCGTTGTCCACCCTTTTTCAATTTGCAGAACCATCAGAATTTCCCTGGGATGTTGCAGATGCCTTTATGTGTAATATTTAAGTTTATGGTCAAAAGGCTTGCTTTTCTTAGGTAACTTCTGCAGATCTTTGGCAAGTAATCCACAAACCTCAGCACTGAAAATCACTACATGAAGAACTGTGAACGTTAGAAAAGGGAAACATGCGATGGCGTTTTCTTTCTACTGAACCATCACTGGTGATGTCTGAGGCTGTCCCATCATCATCTTTAGCCTGTTGCCCTGAGTGACCTTCTAAAGGTGCTTCTCTCTGTCTGTGCTGCTCAGGACACTTTTGGAGGCTCTACTCTGTTTCTGACATTGAAAGTTAAATGCCTAAAATGGATTATGTGATTACCTCCACTGTGATGCCAAATGTTCAGGATTTTTAGAGTGATACTTTGAGAATGACTACTGAATCCCTAAGTACTCTAGCTTATCTAATTTACTGATTTAAATCAAGACTTAGGTACAACACTGATTCCTAAGGAGGTACTAGCTATCCACAGTCAATGCAAGTCTCACAGTAGCAGAGAATTTGGCAGACTTGGAGAGTTCTCATCTGCCAGTGTAGATTTTTCAGCAGTCATAGTTCCTTTTCTTCAACCTACCACTTTGTTTGACCTGTCATATGTCCCCTTTCGAGGTCACATGTCATCTCTCATGTTGTGCTGAAAATGCAGACATTAAGTGGTTGGTAATGCGGAGATATCCAAGGTCACAAACTATGAAATGGTAAGACTCGTGGTGCAAGTGAAGGTTTATTTGTTGGTAATAAATGCAGTTAGAGGCTGCCTGTATATGTGAACAATGATTGGAGCTGTCATGGTTTTGTTTGCCAGTTTTCCACAATTTACCAAATAATCCTCTTCCTTTATAGCAACAAAACAGAGACTTAATGAAAGAACTTGAAGAGCAGAGGCATTTGTT
This sequence comes from Anser brachyrhynchus, assembly GCF_964034855.1. Lineage (NCBI taxonomy): Eukaryota > Metazoa > Chordata > Aves > Anseriformes > Anatidae > Anser > Anser brachyrhynchus. The sequence goes on from NC_137715.1 coordinate 1,717,166, forward strand.
TCAGATTTTGCAAGCAAAAAAGAGTGAATCTGATGAGGAAAAACAGGTGAGAACTTGGCACAGCTCCCTCACCTTTCTCCTGCATTGAATATGACACAAATATCTTAAGTCTAATGTCCAGTTCCATTAGCCCTTCTACCACACTGATCACTAACTGTGTCTGTACGTGGACCATCGCCTAAAACAAGGCTGCCGTGCTGTCTGCGTGCACATAGGAGCGACCATGTGCTCACTCTCACAGTATGTTGTTGCTGCTACCTCTGTACAGCCTAAGAGGAAAGAAAACTTCCACCTTTTTGCCCCACCGCAGACAAGACCAGTTCACCCATAATAGTGTGGGGATTTTCAAAAACTCCTGTTATTTCACTGAAGTGAATGGACTTTCTCATTTAAATGAATATAGCTTTTTCATCCAGTCTAGAAAATGACTCTATGGTGTTGTTCCTTACTCTGCCATTATCTGCATGACTTCAGTCTTCTGTCTTTTAAAGTGTATTATTCTATTGTGGTCATCCTGTTTGCCTTTCTGAGCAGGTCACAGAATAGATCCTTGCACTTCCTTACCTCACTTTCCCATTTTGTCAAGCAGGACTAAGACTGAGCTATCTAAAGGAAGAGCAATTTTGATTCTGGTCTAAGAGGATCTATGTTAGTGCAAAGTATAACTTCTCTCTGAAATGGTCTTCTGAGGTTCTGGAAATTCATTCTGTCCTTCTGTCCCTTTGCAGAAACTGAGGGAAGAGAATGATACCCATCTGAGGCATCTCTCTCAGGCTAGAGATGTTTCTTCTTTCTCTGCTGTTTCACAAGCTCAGGCCCAAGTTCCAGCTCCTGAAGCAGGATGCCTTGTGTTTGGTAATCCATATTATGGTAAGAGTACTTGGCAGTCTGTCTGAAACCACAAATCCGTGGCAGTAAAATTCTCAACAAATTGTACTCCCTCTTGAATTGGTTGCTGTGGAAAATAAATTCTTAGCAGTACCTCTGTATAGTTTTGCATGTGTGCAGGTGACTTGGCAAAATGCTGCCGGGTGTTAAGAGTTGATTTAAATGATCAGCTGTCTGTTCATCTTCTGTGAAGAGAAACAACTGTTAGATAGTTTATTCATCTGTGAGGCAGCTAGTTCTGTGGCTTATGTCCAGTTTTCATAGTCCTAAGTATAGAGGTCTAGATCCAGGGCCACATACTCATGTTTCAAGAATTACTATTTATCAGCACATTACACTGTTAATCATTTGTAGTGGCTAAATGAACTTCTTTCTTTTCCAGCTGCAGAAGCAAACCTGGAGTCAAGAGCTGCCAGAACAGTAAGTAAAGTGGATGTGAATGGACATGAATTAGTGGTTTACAGACAGAAATTAACAATTTGAAATGAGGAGCTACAAATTCAGCTCTGTAGCCTATTGTCTATGTACCATTTTAGTCCTGGTAATAAAGTGGACAACAAAATGGAATCATGTATGCTTAACCTGTAGGATTAAGTTGTTGTAATAACAGTTGGTGGTGTTAGGGAAGAGAAAGGAAGCTCTGTTCACCTTAATGTTTAAGGAACAATTTTTGGCAGCATCTGGTGTCAGAATGAGAAGCATTCAGCTGCTAAATGACTTATTTCATATTGTAGACATGGACATGTGCTATTTAGGATGAAAAGTTAGAATACCTTGTAGAAGTTTGACTTGTAAGTACTATTTACAGAAGCCTGGAGACATTTGAAAACTTGAGGGTATTGCAAGTCAGAAAGACTTGTCCAAAGCTGATAATGTCTGACTAATAAACTTTTCTTTTTCTTCTCTTTGAATGTGAATACAAATCTTAAACTGTCTTTATTTGCACTTCCTTTGTACTTCAGGATTCTATAAGGAAATGCCCCATGTGTGATGACATATTTCCTGAAGATATTGAAGCAAGTGACTATGAGGCCCATGTGCAGAGCCATCTTCTGGAGTGCCCATTCTGCAATGAGACCTTTGAAAAGTCCAATCGGCAGGTGTTTGATGACCATATTTTTTGTCATGGCCTGGAATAATTCTGAATTCCTATCTGTTCTGTAGAACAGGTGGCAGAGGCCACAGGATAGAATAGAGCAAAAGTATTCTATAGACTTGATTCATACTAATAAGATCAACCTGACAAAACTGCATATGCTACTAGTGCTGTGATTCTGAGCTTTCTGTTCCATGCAATATGTGCATAATTGGGTCAGATATCCATATCCTGAAATTGAATTGTCATCAACTTAAGTCCTCCATCTTGGATCAAATATATGTGCTTTTTAAATGAGTCACAAATCCTATCATAAGTAAAGTAGTTGAATATGGTACCAGTTCTTTATAACAGGATTGTCTATGTAGCTGTTCATCTAGGTAGGGCCAAATAATAGATGTAATGTAACAGTTTTCTGTACTTGGCTGATATATCTCTATTATAACAATTTTATTCTTCAGTATAGCACTGTGATCGCTAACCAAAGACGAGAAACATTGTGGAGTCTTTTAGGATCACACCTTCAGTCCAGCTCAGCTTCTGGAATGCTGATTTAATTGCTAATAAAAAGTCTAAATGAAAATACATTTTACTTTGTCATCAGTCATAAAACAAGTGAAATATATTTATAAAGAGACTAAATACCTGTTTCTAGATCTAAAGGTCTAGGGCTCTTCTTACAGCAAAGTAGGCAATATAGCTTGTAGAACAAGGTGCATGCACTGTTTTCCCTTTTCTCTGTATGACCAGACTTAAAGTGGTGATATACTTAAACTGTGCTTGTGCAATCGCTCTGACACTGTCATGCCTCCATCTCATAACGAAGGAACCCTGAAATTTCTGAAACAGGAAAGGTCAGCATGGCATGGAGCCCATAGGAAAGCAGTAGCTGAGTTTTCTTAACAGTGGTGAGGATAAATGGCCTCTTAGTCTTGAAACTGGGCATCCTCATTTAAAGGAAGTGATGAATCTGGATTATTTCTCTTTTATGTTTCTAAACCTTATTGATTTAAAAAGAAGAGCTTATTCTGAAACCAAAACATTGATTCAAAACTGCTAAGTGCCTTGGAATATTACAGTACTTTGTGAATAGATTATCCAGTTACTATTTTTATTTCTGCTTTGGGATTTTCAAGTTATGATTAACAGTTATTTAGTCTGTGCAAACATAAATGGGTGAAATTTTATTATCCAGCTGTATTAGACTGGATTTTCTGCTGAATATCTGAAGCAATAGAAAATCCTAAGAAGTTTACATAGAGTTTTAAGACTATTAAGAGTAAGAAAGACTTCAAAATGTTTTACTGTTTTGTTTATACATATTTTTTTAATCAACCTAGGTTTAAATAGAGTATTTCTGTCTTTAAGATGTACTATACTGGAAAGCATTTTTTTAAAAAAAATTGTAACATAATAGGAGTTGTTAAAAATAAAAACTGTACTGAGAAAATCATTGAAAAAGATGACTGTCTATTTTTCTTAAATAAATTGGGGAAATTGATGGTGTCTTCAATTACTTTGTGAAGCTTCTCTTGAACAAAGTACTCAAGCACACCTCTGAATATTTTTTAGCATGTAACATAGCATCTCTGTGGTTAGTGGGTCTGCTTCTGTTTAACAAGACATATTTAAATGGCTGATCCTCACTGGTTCCTCACAGCATGGGAATATATCAAGAAAGCCAAAGAAGTATGAGGTAACATGAACAAACCCGGAAAGTAGAATGAGCTGTATGGGATCTGTTTGTTCATATCAGTTCCAAGTACTGCTGATCTAAAAGCCTAGAGCTGGCTGAATTTCTGCTATGTCATAGGGACATCCAGTGTATCAACATTTATTTTTTCCCTAGAGTAAAAGAAAAAGCTGAAAAAACGCTCACTCTGGACACTAAAATTTTTTTTTAATATTGTGCATATACTTGGTATTGTGTATATTTTGACATTGTTGGTTGCTATAGTATATATCAACATTCCTGACATTTTTCCCAATTTTGACAAATATTATGTCATAATAAGGCCAATTTTTAACTGAACACCTGTTTCCTCAGGAAATGTCCCATTGTTTTTCAAGAAAATCCCCCCTCCAACTTTTTTCTCTGTGTCCTCATTTCGAATTACATTTGTCTTTTACTGCTTTACATCTTGACAGAATCAAATCAAATGTGGAGAGTCACAAAAGCAGTCTTCATTAAAACCCTGATAGTTCACCCTAATACCAGTTACCAGACCTATTGCCTTTCTACACTTCTGCTGGAACTGGCTCAAATCCTAAAGCCAAACCCAATCATTTGGGGTTAGAGTTATGTCACAATGCTGTCTGTGTCCTTGAACTATCAGTGCCAAGTGTCAGTGCCCCTGAACTGCCAAGTCTCCATCCCTTTTATGCTGGTACCTATCATTTTCTGCTTGCCAGCACCTATCATCTCTACAAATCACAGAGCCTGTTTTGAAGTGCAGGTTATGGTACACTGACAGCAAGCATGTCGCCAGCAGAGGGGGTCAGACTGCAATAAATCTCCTGAGGATGCTGAATTTTTAAAGTGTTTTAAGGTATGTCATTTGTTTTCTGTAATAATAATGCAGATTCAGACTCCAAAGACATATACTTCAGCCTGATGCAGGTCATACCTTCCCTATTCTGGGCAGCCAGGAACCAATTTACCCATAAGCACAAATTACATTATATATTTTCTAAGTAAATCTTCATTTTGCTTGTATTTTACAGTTTTATTTATGATATGGCTGTATTTAGCATTTGGAATCATAAGAGGCTTCAATCCTACCTCAGTTTGATAGTTTAATACAGAAGTAGCTCAAATGGCTGATAATTAGATATAGTTATACTTTGGATGAGTTCCAATTTACGTTGATATAAATCGCGCATAAGGACATTGAAATAAATTTTCAAAAGGGACAGTAGGGGTTTGGCATAATTTATACCCAAACTCACACAGAATCTGAATGGGCATTTATTATAAATGTATCTAGAAGGAAGGAGCTATACTTTGTGGACCAAATGCCTGAGGACATAAATTCTACTACTTCCTTATACCTTTACAGGGCTTATCAGTTTGGTCCAGCTTAGGTTTGGTTTCTGTGAGCAGTCACTGCCCCAGCGCAGCATAGTGTGTTCTGTTCCCCCAGCTAGGCAAACCCACTCAGATGTTCATCTTGCTTTGCTTGGTTCTCCCTTGCTTTTTGTCAGATCTTTTGGCTATGTTTTACAAGAAGTTGGTTCTTCCCTTGGGCTTTCTCTCTCCCACTCACATAGAGTACATTTTGAATATCTCTCTCCATGTAAAATCATTTTTCACTTGATAGGTATTTTTGTGTGTAAAATACAAACCAGATGATAACATCTTCAAGCTGCAAAGGCATGCTGTGGATCCCAACTATGGCCACAGAGGGTATCACATACTAACTGATGTCAGTTCTTTCCATAGGAAAGGCCATTGTTTGCCTGGGAAGTTATTTTCACTGCAGAAAAAATAGACTGGCCACAAGGGAGACAGTTACAGATTCCAGAGTCTCAAAGTCTTTCAGCCTTGACAGAGTATCTGAAAGGCTGCTAAGATAACTGGCTGCTGTCTCTGTTCCTTTCACAAAGTGATATTCACAATCTTACAGCCACTTTCTCTCTTTAGCAGCCTCTTACCTCTGCCCTTTCTCCTCCTGTTTCCTCTTCATTTGTCCATGTCTTCCCCCCCTCTTCCTGCAGAACAAGTTGGCCCTTCAGCATTATCCTTCTCCCCTGAAATCACAGTGCTGAGATTCAGGGTGCGGGAGAACACAGGAAGCACGGAGCACAGTCCATCTGGCAGTGCTGCAAGAACACAGTCTGGGAGCACTGCTGGTGCTTCACTTCACCTTATTGAGGCTGTCACGTAAAGCAGAGAAAACAGAAAGGAAATAAAAAGATTCCCAACAAAATGAATGTAAATAGACAAGACACAGGTGAACAATAGAGAAAAAGGAAAGCAGTGTCCAAGCCAGCAATTGAGTGGTTGCACTTGTTAACCAACTTGTCTGATTTTAAGACTCAGCAGAAGAGATGGGTAATTCTTTACAGCAGCATAATGCACGTCCTAGGATTTAAAGTGTTTTGATCATCAAAGTCCTTATTTCAGGGATCGGGCCTGTACTGCTTAGTACGTGGCACTGCTTCTGTATTTGTCAAGTCAACGACGGAAAAGGGAAGAGAATAAAGGACGTAATCATGGTTAAAAAAACATGGTTTAAAAATGACACCGGTAGACTGCCATACTGGTTTAGACAGGGCAACTCAGAAAAATCTGGCAAAGGAAATGCTCACGTGTCCCTGTGAGGATGAAAAATGAAGATATTATACTTATGCAGAGCTCTTTTTTTGCTTATATTGTTTTGTAAGGAGAAATTTATTTATCTTTGTTTTGCTGTGGAGATCCAAACTGAGACATACTTGCTTGTACAACGAGTCCCTTTTTCTCCACTGCACTAGCACAAATAGACAGTGCAAAGTGGGTATATAATGGCATGAAATCAGAACACTACTGTTTATGACCCTCTTTGTACTGAATTAAATCACTATGTGAAACGCACTGAAGAATCGAACCTTTATAGTTTTGTTGGTGAAAGGGCTGGGTCCCAGAATTACATCAGTTGTTTTCTCTAAACAGCTATTAGCCACCTCCATTATACTAACAGAACTGGTTTCCATCCTCTGGCTCATTTATTCCAAACCAGCATTATTGAAGTGAACGGGGTCTAGGCCCTGGGTATTAGAAGAGCTGTTCGTCTACTCATAAATAACAAGTTGTCAAGGTTTTTAATGGAAACCCTTAGAGTGCTGTAAATCTGTGCAGTTCTGCCTGGATCCCCTCCCTCATTTCCATCACAATATCGCTCCAGTGGGACTGCAGCTTGCAGCATGTGCCAGGCAGCCTAGATTGGTAGGACACAGGGGAAGGAGGGAAAAAAAAAAAAGCTGGAGATGGGATGGGGGATTCAGAACAGTTGGTACTGCGGAAGCATCTGCTGGGTGGCCGGTTTTGGAGTCACCTGGCCTATTCAGCATTGTGAGGGGGAAGGGCTATTCATCCAGGGGGACTTGAGAAGGGAAATAACAGAACCAGAGATGCTTGTGGAATAAAGATGGTTGTGTTGCAGTTTACATTTTGCTCTGTTGGTGTGTGAAGTAGTAAATCTCAGCAAATAGAGGGCTTTATTATTTTTTCATCACAATTTAAGCAGTAGGGCTACTGCAGTGATACTGTGTGGACAATCTCTTGCTGTTAGTAAAAGAGAACTCTTCTCAAGATGAAACTTTTAACCTTCCTAGCCAGACCAAACTGCCTTCAGGGAAAATTTAACACTGCATCCTGATCCAAACAGCAATGTTTCTGTGATTCACTGCACCTGGCCAGAAACTGGGTTAATACAATGTCCCTTGACCCATATTTCATCTACCCTGAAATATAGCTTAGCTGTGTGCAGAGATCGTAGCACCCTGCTGCATATAACACTAAAGTTTTCTAGGAAGGAGCTTGAGCTCACTCATCCATTCTCTGCTGACTATATGATATCATGGGATATAATATGATTGGCTTGGATCAAGAGTACTTGGTGCCCATCCCACTTGAAAAGTAGATGGGACTGCATGGTGCCCTGTTTAAGAGATCATGTGGACTCTCTCCTCTCAGGCTCCAGAACTTACTAAAATTTGTAAGCAAGGTCACTTTATGCTTAAATGTAGGTTTGCACCTTGGCTTACCACGTAACAGAAATAAAAAAATGAAATTGATGACAAAGCTTCCACTAGCTTCAGAGTACCCAAGGCTTACAGTCTTATATAATTACTAGTCTGGCACTGAGAGCCTAAAATACAGTAAAGCCATCAACAACACAGATGCTAAATTAATTACTATAAAATATAGCTCCTTTCACATTACTATGACTCTATGACTCTATGAACCACCCAAGCAATGAAGAAGTAGGTCTTATATACATATATATATATATAACACAATTAAATATTGACTCTGTGTAATAGATGGGGAAACAGCTACGTAGACATGAAGGAATTTGGCCAGTCTCACAGAAAATTTGTGGCATAATCCCCCTCTCCCTCACTAGATTTAACATTCATTTTGAGAAAGGCTGCACAGCACAAGAAGTGAGCCAGGATGGAGAAAAAAATGGATGCCTGTCAAAAGGGATTGATGTCCCTCAGACCCCAGGGAGTTTTTAACCCTTCCCAATGGTTTTCCCAGTCTGAAAAACCTGGTGGGGTTCATCAGCCTGTACTTCTCCTCTGCTGAGCCATAAGAGATTTGCCAGTGGGAGCAGCTGCTTTGAGAGTGAGTTGATAACTCAAGCCCCGGGGCACTTATATCTGTATGTCTCATACCCTGCCTGCATCCCTTCCCCAGTAACAGGATGAGACTAGAATATTGCATGTGCTTTTATAGTGTGTATTCCTGTGGGGCCTTGGTCATGATTATGGCATCTAAATGCAACCAGAAACAAATAGTGACAAAGAAAAAGACAAAAAGATGGTGTCTGAAGATTCTGAACATTTTTTTTTTACACTAAAACTGCTTCTGTAATAGTAAGTTGCATTTCTGTAAGCATCATAGTGTAGTTAATTCCATTTTTATTAACAGTTATTAACATATTTTTGAGGGCAGGTACTGCATGTTAGACAGTACAGCTGAGAGAGCGATATGGATTTTTAATCCCTAAAGGTATTACATGGTTGTAGCAGTATATATGAATCCATGTTTGTCTTAATGAAATCATTAAATTTGACAATCCTTCCTTAAAGAGTGTGATTGGTAGGATAGATATGATACAAAATGTTGGAAAGGTTTGGATGAAGGGCTCTTCACTAAATCATCCAGAGAATATCAGCATCTTCTTTGAGGCAGCTCCGTGGTTTTCACACCTTCAAGAAGTTCCTTCTCTGTTATTATAAAATAATTTTAATTACCTGTATTGTGGGTGCTTGTTTTTGTTTGTTTTTTAATGAACCAGTCAAAATGGTGACACTCAAACTTTCTTGCAAGCTACCTACTAGAACACCCCTCTGTTCCTAAAAGAATAATTTTAATAAGAATACTCAGGGTTATACTGCTAGCATATATTTTGGAAAATACATTAACTTTGAAAGATATATTAAATTATATTTCTCAGTGCACTTGTCTAAGACAACGCCTAAACATGAGATTCTTGCATTTTATCCTAAAACATGTGGCCCAGTAGGAGACAGAATATAGATCTGATGCATCACTGTGAGATCCTGAATGAAAATTTCTCTAGCAATAAAGGCTCTCACATTTGTGTTTATAAGCAGCAGAAGAGAAAAACACACTGCTTTAATGCAGAAGCTATATACCAATATATCACCTGGATGTATCTTATTGGGTATGCTACAGATTGCTCAAATAAATCTAAGGAGCTCACTGGATCTTTAACTCGATAGAAGATGTTGGAAAACTCTTAACCTTATGACATATACCAGGATTGTAAAATTTAAAATGAATTCTAGTAAATCTGCTGCTGGCTGCCATGGAAATGGAGAAGGTTAGTTTAAAGGAATCAGTATCTGAAAAAAAGAAAAAAGAAAAAAAACGGAATCCAAGTTTTTTTGTGTCTAACAATTAGCTTAGAACAACCTGCTCCATTTTTAGCACTCTCCGTCTGTTTCCACGGCAACAGAATTAACAATAACAACTGCAAATTCTGGATGTAGACGGTGCTACCCGTCGTGTCAGCAGCACCAACAGACTTCAGCATCTAATTTCGCCTTCCCAAAGCTGGCAATTTTGTTTCAATATTGCTTATTTCGGATGACTTTTGCGCCTGTTTAAATACGTAACCCAAGTCTGCGCTGCCACTTACGCAGACCTAGGGTAGCGCTGACAGAGCTGGCGCGGATCAGCCTGCCAACTTGTTTAGAACCGCGTCCTGAGGTGCCGTCCCGGCGGGCAGACGCGCGGCTGCTCTCTGGAAGCACCGCTGCCTCACGGACAGGAGCACCCTGCCCTCGCGGCAGGGCAGCACGCCCGCTGCTACTCGAGCACCAACGTTTTAGTTCTGCCAAGGGCTCTGATACCCTCCCGTTACACGGAGCTGGCCTGGGCCTCGCAAGACACTCGCTTCCCCTCACTCCTCTCCTCCGGCCTCCCCCCAGCGGTCACAAAGCGGACCAGAGGTGCAGCCCTCCCCACGCGGCCTGCCCGCAGCAGCGGTTGGAGCGGGGCCGCCTCAGAAACCCTGCCCGCGCCCGGCCCTGAGGCGCCGCAACCACCCGCCCAACCGCCCCGCCCCGCCCCCCCACCGCCCTCGGGCGGCAACCGACCGCCCCTCCCAGACGCCCCTTCGCGCCCCGGCGCCTCATGAATATGCAAATACGCCCCGTCGTCGCAGCTGTGATTGGCTGTGGCCGTTCAAAAGAAGGGGGTCAGTTACCGGGCCGTTCGTTCGAGGGTGGGAGTTGGGGGCGCCGGAATGCGCATGGGCAGCCCTAGCGCATGCCAGTGACGCCAGCGCGTCGTTTCGTTTTCTTCTCCATTGCTACGTGTATCCAATCACAGACATTCCCGGTCGCTCGGCCCAATGGAGCGGCAATATGTTAATAAAGGGGCGGGGCGAAGGGGGTATGCTCGTCGATTTGCCCAATCAGAAGGCGTTAGGGTGAGGGATAGGGCGGGTTCCGGCTCCGCCCCGCCAAGTGAGGCCGTCTGCCGAGGCGGGCCGGGTGGGGCCGCAGGAGGCCCCGCGGGCACCCGCACGGCCCGGCCCGGCCCGGCCCGGCCGCCTGCGGGCCACGACAGGTGCCAGCACCTCTCGGCGCCTCCGAGCCTGATGGCGGTGGATTCGGGGAGCAGCGGCCCTCGTAAGGGCGCTCCTGGCAGTACGCTGCCGGTCGGGGCGTCCCGTTGGCGCTGGACCGATCCCCGCGCACCGCAGCTACGCGGCTGGGCGCGGGGGGCGGGGCAGGGCCCCATGGACGAGCCCGGTGGGCTCTCGGGGCTGCCGGGCTGGGCGCCGGTCCCGAGGGGCGGTGTCGGGGGGCGCGCCTGCCGCCTCGAGCTGAGGCCGCAGCAGTCGCGGTGCGGCCGATTCCTGAAGGAGAAGCGAGCCGACGTTTGTGCGGGGGTCGCGGCATGGTTTTAAAATGCCGTGTGGAATGTTGCATGTCAAAAGCTTCCGTGTCTGGCTTTGCGGAGTTTGGCAGTGTCTCAAAATTCCCCTCCTGATGCAGTTCGCTGCAGCCATACACAACCAGTCATTAGCCAAATATTTCTTTATTGCCCCCAGAGTGTCCTCTGTTGTTCTAACACTTGGTCTTTGCAAGTGTTCGCTGTCCCTAATGTTTAATCTTTTTAAAGGAGTAGCTTGTGAGCATTATACATATTTCTCTCATAATGACTGAAGCTAGGCAAGAAGTCAAAACTTAATACGCCTGTGAGTTCATGCCAGCACTTTCTGGACTCATGCCTTGCGTGCAGAACATGAAGAAGCACTACAAATGGCTCCGTTCCCAATTCAAATAAAGCATTATTCAGGCTCATATTCCAGGAATCTTTGTTTTTCACCACTCACCAGGAATATCAATGGAACTGTTTGTTCTAGCAGTTATTGCTGGCTACTATGAAGCTTCTGAAACAGCAAGAAATTGTCTTGGTAGTCATTTATGACTAATTGCTCAGATTGACATCTAAAACAGGCAGTTAGTAAATAATACATCCACAACAAACAGAAGCAATCCACCTTGATTTATTGCCGAGGTCTAACTGAAAGGTGATGATACATCTCCCTCAGAAGACAAAGTCTGAAATTGCAAATATTCATTCTCTTGAAACTGCTTCTGCTTTGTGATGTAGTGCATGGAGCTGCTAGATGGTATGGCTTTTGGGGAGCAACAGATAATGAGGAGTGGACAGCATACTGGACAGGCTATACCATCTCAACAGATTGGTTAATGGAAATGAAAAATCAAGTCTAATCAAGTCTTTATGAACGCGAGCTGGATAGTGTGTTTTTTATATGTATGATGGTCCCTTTCTGACTGTGAAAAAAAAAAACCACGATCAAGATACAGGTGGGTTTTGTGTTTTTATTGTTGTTTGTTGTTTTATTTTTGTTTGGTTGGTTGGTTTGGTTTGGTTTTTCCTTGTTTCTTTACCCAGAAAATTAGCTGCTTTCATGGAAGCAGTGAGATCTGTAGAAAAGAGTTCCTGGCTAGGAACAAGAGCAGGGTGGTAAAGCTGGTGTCTTTCTGCAGAGTAAATTCTAAAGCCTGACTTTCTTGGCACAGTTATTTTTTCCTGTCTGATTTAATTTCTTATTTGCATTTTATTAAGTGCTATCTTAATAAACTTCTTAGAGCTCCTATGAAGAAACTTCATAGGAGTCCTATGAAGAAAGGGTGAGAGAGCTGGGGATGTTCATCCTGAAAAAGAGAAGCCTCTGCCGTGACCTCATTGCAGCTTTTTCAATACTTAAAAGGAAAGTTGTATACTACTTATAAAGTAGTATATAGAAAGTATATATAGAAAGTAGTAGTATATAGAAAGTATATATACTACTTATAAAAAGATGGAGAGCAACTTTTTGATAAGGCAGACGATAGGACAAGGGGGAATGGTTTTAAACTAAAAGAGGGGTGATTTAGATTAGATGTTAGGAGGGAATTCATCACTCGGAGGGTGGTGAGGCACTGGAACAGGTTGCCCAGAGAAGTTGTGGATTCCCCATCCCTGGAATTGTTCAAGACTAGGCTGGATGGGGCCCTGGGCAACCTGATCTAGTGGGTGGCATCCCTGTTCATGGCAGGAGGATTGGAACTAGATGGTCTTTAAGGTCCCTTCCAACCCAAGCTATTCTATGATTCTGTGAACTTCCAGCATAACAGTAGAAACCTTTCCTGAACTAGACAAAGATTAATATTCTGTGCTAGAGGAGAGCACATAGTTCTGTTTATGTTAAACTACTGGGAAATAAATACGGAAAAATAACCAATTGTCACTTAAAACTTTTCTAAGTGTGGAGAGCGGAGGGAAGGTTGTCCTGATTCTTCACCATTATAAGTGCCTTACAGTCCTATTTTGCTGTTACAGTAAGTTGCAAAAGATTGAAAAACTAGGTCTAGAAAGTCTACCTTAGAAAGCAGCTTTAATGCAATTATTTCATAACTTTTAAAGAGTCTATTCTGTTTCCCTCCTCATAGTTACGACAATTTGCAGGCCAATAGCATAGCAAGGAAACACAGACTTATATCTGCAAACTGGACTTTGGCTGTCACTGGAGAAGCATCTTCATCACCAAAACTGAGAAGGACAAAACCTGGGCAGGATAGGATCTGCCAGGTCTACATCTCAAGGGTAACCGCTCCATTCCATGTTTCAAGATTGCTGTTCTGTCACTGAGCTACTGTTTTAATATCCAGTTTAGCCTTGCTTTGATGTGGTCAGTCAGCCATCAATAGCATTCACTGGTCATTTTCTTCAGATTCATCACTGTCAAAAGAATTCATCACTGTCAAAAGAAAAATGTCTACTTTACATGTTACTGCGTAAACTCTTGTTCAGAAATGGCCTCTAATATTTTGAGATGGAATCACCTTGACAAGAATTCAGGCTATTCAGGATAGACAAATTGGACAGGGAAAAGTTTATCCCTCATGAGTGAATGAGCACTTAAGCAATACTCATTTTTCATGAGTCTGGTTAAGCCCTGTTGTGCAGTTCCTAGCATTCTCTCACCAAAGTGTTTTTAATTGATACTTTAAGTCATGTTCCTAATGAAGTCTAATATGCAAACCTCAGGAAGCCTCTAGTTGTTTGGACTTCTAATAATTTTAGAGGAAGAACCTTAATTTACTCTGGTTTATTGTTCACATTTAGACGCACTTTATTTTAAGGGCTAAATTTGCTTGACTTTGCATTGACTTTATTGCTGTTTTTTAGGGAGTGTATCAAGGAAAGAATGAAACTCTATGGAAATCTGAAAAAAGCAATAGAAGGGAGGGCAAGTGGAGCCTCTGGCTTGTTGAAAAATAAAGTAGGAAATCAGATCCTCTTGAGCAGGAGATTGGCTAGACTGACCCATAGGCTCCTTTTATGTTGTTAGTGTTTCATTCCTTCAAACATTCATGCTTGAAGTGAATTTCAAACACATAGTGAGTTGCATGAAGAATAGCTAAGGCTTTAAATCAGGTGAGAACACTTGCTGTGGTGCAGACCCAAGCTCTAGTCTGGTCAGCGTTAGGGGCATAAGCCCCAGTAATAGACATTTACAATATCTTTCCTAGCTCTGTATTAGCAGGGCTAGACCATGCTGGAAGCATATCTGAAATAGGAAAGAGTTCAGTGGAGACATTTAACTAGGCTTATAACCTCTGTTCCAGTGCTTAATGAGTTACCAGTGTTGTTCATGTGTTTCAAGCAAGTTTAGAAGCATATTGGTTTCATGTTCTCCTTCCCAGACTTTTATGATTGGTAGATATAAGTTTGATCTGAAGATTTACGTGCTGGTGACGTCCTGTGAAACTCTGAGGATGTTTGCCTATAATTTGCCTATAATACCTTACACATTTTGCTGTTTCAGCATTCTCTGACCCTTTGCATAATAGCTTCATAAGTAAACAAGCCTATTAGCAGAAGTTAATGACAGTTCAATACATTGCAACCAGAAATACAGAGAAACCATAATGGTTTGACTCCAAAATATCATTCTCTTGAGAATATCCAAGCACTTTATAAATGCTAGTAACTTGGCTTTGTAGCATCTGAGTACCATAAATAAAATTATGCATGAAATATTTGAGCAGATTCTCTAGTAGAATACAGCATGTGTTATATTATCCAGATCCATGCTGAATACAAGTTTTAGGCCTATTAATACTTCTATAAATACATATCTAATTGACCTTTTGCATAATTTTGGTACTTTTTTTTATGAAATATTATTGTGGGGAAAAAAAGGTAGTAATAAGAAATTAAACTCTGGAAGGAAAAAAAAATTGCCTACATGATAAGATATTTTCTTTTTCTTCTTTATAAAAAGAAGTCATGGTTTAGTTGATGGCTGGAAAAGGTTCTGGTATGTAGTTCTGGATCATTCTAACACAGAATTAACTCTACTAGTAAGTAATTTTAGAACGGGACCTGACTGAGGAAGAGGGTTATCTTCAATTGAAACCGCTGATTTCTTAGAAGTTATGGAATTGGAATGCTGATGAGATTGCAGTGTAGTGAAATTGAAGCTGTTGAGCCTCATTTATTGTGTTCTTTAGAGTAATGGGATCAGTATAGAGCTGATCATACTCAGTGCCATTAAATCTTCTGTGCTTAATTAAGATGCTTTGTATATTACCTAGTGTGATCAGGATCATGTAGAGAAGAAGGGAGGAGGCTAATACCTTTCTAACCCTGTATCTTGTTCATTCATTTACAGATAATGTTTGCTCGCATCTGACAAATTATTCCATTAACAAGAACAGTGTTAATTCTGCTAAAGAAGACGACACTGGTGGTAAGAAGTAAAAAGGAGAAAACGTTTCTAAGCTACTCTCAGAGAGGGTATTATTTACTTTTTCTGGCACATATTCATATGCTTGATTTAGGTCTTCAGAGTATTTCTTTGTGTTTCCCCAATGCAGCATATTTTTTGCTGTTGAATTAATCAAGTGAAGAAACTCAGAAGAGTTACAGAATTGGACACCGAAAGCAGGGAGGAAAACTTTGCAAAGGGGAGTTAGGACTCAGGCTTGACAGCAACACTGGATTTGTTTCAGTTTTTCTCTTGAGACTAAATGCTTACCTAGCTATATGGATTTGTCTAATGAGATATTGCTCCAAACTTTGCTTGTAATTCTAGATCATTGTGCAGCAACAGCTCTACATCTTCACATCTTCGGTGTATTTATTATCATTGTTTGCTGTGATAGGCAGTTTTACATTAGTTTACCTAGACATCATATTTTTCCTGTTGCACACATTTCTCTTGAAATGTTCCTTCTGTTTCCTTCTTTCTAAGTAGTGAGATCCCTTGCATCTGTCTAGTTCTGCTTAACATCTCATCCTTTGCTAGTAAAATTTAAATGTTATCTGTTCATAGCAGCAAAACTCTTAACAGTACTAGCTTCTCAGCTGCAGTGCTGTGATTTTGTGAGGCTTAACAGTTGTAAGACAATCCAGGAGTATAGGTTTCTTCTTTCCATTTGCCTTAGAATTATAGTCTTAGAATATCCCAAGTTGGAAGGGCCCAAAAAAATCATTGAGTCCAACTCAGTGCTTCCCAAAAGTCTTTTCTGCACTAGGAAAAGAGATTGCTGTAACTCAGTAATAGTTTGTGCAATTGAAGTTTCAAGGCATGAATGCGGTTTTAGTGGTATAAAGAAGCTGTATACAGATTGATCTATTGCAATATTGGGGTAGAAATACACCAGTTCAGCTGTATTTGTGTTAGCAAAGTTTCCAGTGTTTCACCATTTCTAGGAAACTGTCCACTTTTAATAACTCTATGCAGAAACGTGGCTGTGATACCTACCAAATGTGGCCAGATATTAGCAGATACTACTGTTAAAACATTGAGATCAGCACATTCTATTATGAAACACAACTATCGCATCTGCCTCCCTAATTACATTGGGGTAGTGGTCTATTTGAAATACAGAGGTTTGATGTTATCTTGATTCAAAAATTCAAGCCCTAATTGCTTGAGGTAAGAACCCTGATAAAAGTGTCTACTTGCTGCTGAAATATGTTCATGTATTAACTGGTCTCTTTTTCAGCCTGTTGGTTGCTGTCATTAGTCTCTGTTTTAACACCAGTTTCGAATTGTTCTGGTTATCCTCTGTAGGATCTCCTGCAGAGTTCCCAGAGAAGAATGGCTCATGGGTGACCGGCAGGGGGGGATAGACTACACTGAATCAGTGTGAAAACAGCTTGAATTGTGCTCCAGGACACATGCATAGAACATTTCTTGCCTGCAGGAGTCCTCACCGTTGTGGACAGCTTCACTCAAGTTCTTTGCATACAGAAGTATTTCAGAGTTAGCCATTACCCAATGTGGGATTTACCTGCTAATGGAGGGTGTAGCCTGTGGTTCTCAGAGGACAGTAAGTTAATACCAGTTCCTCCTCTTCTACACCTAGCAAATACTAGATTGACATCAACTCTACGTTCAATCTCAGGCCATAATTTCAAACTGAGTGTGTCACTTGTTAGTTCCCTCTTTGCCATATATAAAACAAACAAAAAAACAAACAAACAAAAACAGATGGTTTCACTGCTTTTTTTTGTTGTTGATTTGAGGAATGTAAAGAACATGCTGGATAAGAAGGCATCTTTTTCAGCTCAAGTGACTTGTTCAAAAGTCCTTGGTGAAACCAACAGAAAAACTACAGTTTTCCTGTTACCTCAGACCCATAGACACGGGGACAGACAAGCATAGTACATCCCCCAACATGGCTCCATGCAACTGTCACCTATAAAATATCTAACTTTCTAATACAATATACCTACCGTGTTCTAGGTAAACTTCAAACTACATATGAATTTAATTTATATGCTGTTTGAGACAGGCACATGAGGAAGTCAGATTAGCAAGTGAAAAACACTCAGAGGACTATATTCACAGTGTTTTGTTTTGTTGTGTTTTGTTTTGTTTTTCCTGGTCCTCTAAAACATTAATCTCCTTATGAAAATGCTAAATGGCTTGTGACAGCAGCATACTAGTTATTTGATGCAAAAAATGGTATTGTGTGCGCTAAGTTACAAACAGTGGAAGCCACAAATAAATTTGAAGACAAAAAAAAGAGGAGAAGGAGAAACTATGTGGTAATATCTATCTGGCCAAGAACTATCACCTTCCAGAAGTATTCTGCAAATAATAGGCACTAGCCATCCAGGAGTGAAGTGCATTCAGTGAAGACTGGTACATTTCAGTGGTCCTGATCTCTTGCTAGGTTTGACTTCAGACTGTAGGAGCAATGTGAGTTAGCAGGTGATTTTTCTTCCTCTGGTTCAGTATTGTATCCTTAGAAGACTATTTACAGATGCTAAGGCAAACTGTCAAAAGAGCAAACGATTCCTAATTTTAACGTAAAAATTGTTTAGGAATGAAGGATTGAACACTGCTAAGGGGGAACCACTTTGATTTGCGCATGAGATGATTAATCAGCAATATTCAGCATACGATAACTGTCTCAGAAATGATGCATTGACTTGGTAGAAGCTATAGTTAGAAGGGAAAACCTTGACAAAGAAGGTGCTAACTTCTGATGGGTTTTTTTTTGACCATCATGTCATTGGAGGCAGTACAGGACAAATATAATGTAGCATCTGAACTTAAGCAAACTAGGGAAGTTAAAACAGGATGGATGAAATGTATTGCATCCAGCAATCTTCCATGCTCTTCTCTGAGAGTTTGCTGTCCTTAAATCACCGGCAACTGAATAGCTCATCAAGCAAATTATGTCTGTCTAAAATTCAGCTTTGTGTATTACAGTAAGTTGAAACCAGGAATGGATTGTGTTCATATGCAAGTTATTCAGTAGCGCAAAGCACAGGTTTAATAGAATCCATGGGAGAAGTGTCACAAGCCAGCAGGGATGGATTTTTTGACTTTCATCAAATGATTTTAGTCCACTTCCAAAGCATGTATCTGTTCTGCAGTCTTACAGTAGTAAAATGGAGTAGTCATTCTCAAACTCCAATGTCTTTATGAGCAATAGTACATAGGCAATTCAAGATGATAAGCAAGTACCACTAAAATGATAAAGAAGTACTTCTCTGCATGGAGGTTTATAGCATGGAGGAGCAACCTAATTTAGGAACCCCATTGTGTGGTGATAGCTGAGCTATCTTTAATTTATTTCACTGACAAATGATCACGCATGTGCATGGCTGGTCCTGGCTTTACTGTTTCCAGAATTTGAGTTAGGTTGTTTAAAGCTTCAGTCTGTGGTGAAGATATTAAAAAATAAATAAATCTATTTACAAGGCAAGATATGTATAAAAAGAATACGCACGTCTATTATTCTTCATAAGACTAAAGAATATAAAACCAAATACAGTAATGTGGTATATTAGGGTTTCACTTCTCAGTCTCACAAAGAGTAAAGGATAGAGGCCAAAATGAAGAACAACTGTCATCCTGTAAGTATGGGGGTTTGGAAGGGCTTGTTTATATTGTTCCATTGGGAGTTGTTCATTTTGCACTTAACTCTGTTAAGAGAGCACTCAACTACTTATAAGTATGCCCTTCCTTGGCCTAGTTTTCATCTGATTAGAGGCAAAAAGACCTCATATATCTCACAAATTGCTTCATTTGATAGGGTAATTTCTTTTTCAAGCTCAATTTCAGTAAATATACATTCATTTACTATGTATTAACAAAAATGTTGATTATTCGTATTAATACTCACTACAGATCCTCTGGTTATCCAGAAAACTGCGGTAAGGTGAGTGGATGAGTAATGGAATGGCTGCCGCTGGGGCTTAAAGATAGGAAATGTAAGTAATGCTTATTAGATAACACACAGGTCTGTTGAAGTTATGCATAGATCTGTCATTCTGTCTCACTTGTAAGTTGCAAATATTTGTGGTCGGTCAAGAACAAGCAAATCGGTTTTATCATTAATTATTTTATTTTATGCACACTTTTTAGCAGATGAGGAAGCACCGTCCTTGTCCAAAGTACTTAACAACATCTGCCCTAATAAAAGAAAGACTTAAGGCTATGGCTTCGTGTTTCTTCTACTAGCAACTGAACAAATATAACCCAGTGTCTCATTCTACCTGATCTTAATCCCTGTGTCCAGAGCTTCCTGCTCTGTTAATTATATCAGTTTGGTGTTCAGTACTCATGCTACAAAATTCATCTGTGGAATGATGTTATAAAAATACTGAAAAAATGACCTGGGCTTTTTATTTTTTTGGTTGTAATTTTTAACAATAGCACTTTGCAGATCTCCTTTAGATGTAGCTACAGACACTGTTAAGTTGTTCCCTGTTCAATTGTTTTTATTTGCAGTGGGTAGTCATTGAGGGAATGTGGGGAACGAGCAGCTGACTGGGGAAGGAATTAGAACCTCAGCATTAGCTCTGCCTTGCAGAATTCTAACATGAAACAAAATTAAAAGGTAATCAGTGTCTCATCCTCACTTTTTTAATTTTTTAATAGTAGCCAACTTTGTAACATAGACTGAGTGGATACTCTCCATTTCATCAAGAATGAATTTAGCCTATGCAAGATATTTGGCTTTGTGAGACAGGTGAGTCTGCGTTTCAAGGAGGACCATTCTAACGCAAGATGCCTATAAAATATTAATCTTTTAATATATTTTAATAGAAGTTTTATTAGAAATTAGGCTACCCATCCCAAGACTGGTCTACTTCCAATATAAAAATAGAGTACAATGTATTGGAAACTACCACATACTTTGTACATATTTAATCAGTTCACTGTGGGAAGAGAGGTATGTGGTTGTATAAGCCTGGAAAGTGATCATGAGTTGCCTCCCAGCATTTTTGTAGTAGCTGGGTTCTTGGTGCAATGATCCACTGTCTTGTGCCCATGTAGTAGAAGATAGAGGGATTTTTCAGTTGAAAGGAGATCTGCCTACAGAAAAGGTGGAAGGATAAATTTTGTTTTTTTCCAGAAACCTTCTAAACACTGGAAGAAAGTTTAAGTGTAAAGGAGAAGGGAGGAGCACTAATTCAACATAATAACTAAAGGCATTCTGAACAACAGCTATGTAAAACAGGCTTGAGGAGCAGCGATCAAGGCAATTAGTATCTCTTCCTCGTATCCTTCAGTTCTGGAACCAAATGTCCATGCAGAAATAAAGTAGGGCATATTAGAAACACTGTCTATACAAAGTATCACCAATAGGTTGGGAGAATATGGCTATGACAGTATTGTGGGTAGGGAAACTGAGGCACTGATTTTGATGCAAGTTGGCAGAGGTGCTCATCTGTGTTGTTGGACCTCTAACTTTTTCTGTAATCCACTGAGTGAGGAACAGAACCAAGTCTCTTATCCTCTCCAATATGGAGTAGATAATAACCTGGTTTTGGTTCCTGCTTCAGCTATTAACAGCACAGGCTTGGATCAGATAGCAAAGATACCCCTTAGTGGTTTTAGCTCTTTCTGACTCTTAGGCAATGAGAGATCCCATAACATTCATTTCTACAGCCTTGTTCTGACCAATTCAGAGTTGATAATGAACCTCCATGGTGTTGTAGGATACATTCAGTCCCTCAGTCAGCTCTTGCCTTTTAATTCTGGAAAAATGAGCTCCACACAGTTATTTTTCTAAGTCATCTATTTCAAATATAAGAGGTTCTGTGTCTACAAAAGGCTGTTTGCAAGCTGTATGGTTCTTCATTGTCTTGTGCCACTGTGAAAAAAGAAAAGGGGTACAGAACTAATTCTTTCCTTTTTGCTTCAACAGTGGTATCAGTTAGGTATTAAAATGGCCAGATTTGTAAATGTAGTCAGGAAACTGCAAATCAAAGCAGTTACTATCAGAAGAACTGGATTTCTGAAAGACCTTCAGTGTGCCATGCAGGACGCAGACCAATGAGTTAGGACAGAATGGCATATCCTTGAGAGCAGGTGCATTGGAAACGTACTTGTTATTCAAGAGTTTAAATGGGAAATGGCCATTTCTCATTTCTACATAACTGCTAAATGCTTAAAAATCTGTCCAAGCTGTTACGAAAGCTTAGTCCTCTGAAAGCCCCTTAGAAATAGTCCTCCGGGTTGTGAATATTTCTGAAAAGTGAGATTGCTTCAATTAAATGCCTAAATGAGAATTATAATCCTTTAAATATCTGATCAAAAGAGACTGGCAACTGCACCTTTTCACTCTGTGGAAAACCAGCCAAGCTCATATTACAAAAATAAGCTACTGTCCACTTGATCTGGCTGCAAAGCACATTTTCAATAAGTTTATGCTCTAACAAGCTGTATCAGTTTCATCTCAGTAGATCTGATGGTTATTGAACAGTGTTCAATGTTCTGGAGGGTGCCAGGCACATAATTGTTTTTACAACACTGTAAAATGGATCAGACTGAAATTAGTGTCACTCAGCAGAATCACTTTCCTTCCCTTTAAATTACTTAATCTGATGATTAATCAAAAAGAAAATGAAGTTTTGACACTGCCCTTCAGCTAAGGGCAAGTACAGGTTCAGTTGCCTTCACTTCGTTTGGCTGTGAAGTAGTATTTTACAATATCTGCACTTGTACATGAGCAACTTTGCTGCTACTCATTCACAGGGGGGAAGGAGAGGGGGTGAAGCAGGATGGTGCTGTCTTTTGCGTGCTTCACACTTAAATATCAAATTTGCAAAAGAAGGAAGCTGATATTTTTTATTTTAATTCCTGTGAAATGGGAGATAGCAAAGAGGAGTTGCAGGAAAGATAGGGAAAAGGGTATTGCTGAAGGAATACTCTCACAAGAATAGGCTGGCAGCTTCATCGATTATAAAGCACAGAGAGGTTCTCACCCCTCCTTTGGTGCCACTTGTCCTCAGGAACTGAGATGTAAATGAGTTGTATAGCTAGGATATCCTAATGTATAAAAATATCAAATAGCATCTCCTTGATTTCTCTGGTATTTATTGACTTCTTGCTGAGATAAACTAAGCTTCTGTTGCTCTGCCCACTTTCAATTGTACATTCTGGAAACAATCCCAGTAAATTTCTCTTTCTTGAAGGCTTTCATGTCTCACTGTATGTAACTATTGCTTTGTTATGATCACTCACTGTAACAGGTTTATTATTTTTCACTGTCACATTTTGTATGCATGCAGTTTTCAGTTTATCAGTATGCTTTTAGAACATCATCTGGCTGATGAGTTCTATCAATAACATATGGGCAAAGTAAAATGATCATAAGCTATAACTATTATATACAGCAATTCTGTCAACTAAAGGCTTCTGAGAAATGATGTAGGCTAGAGGATAGCTGTAGTTTCAATACTGTATAATCCCTTTACAATAATACAATCATGCAAAATGAGATTAAAGTGATTATCTGCATGTGAAAATTGCATCAGTTTCTATTCATATTGCTTTTCTGCTAGCGTGGATAATATTTGTCCTCTGGTGGCCTCAGTTCAAAAGCTAGTGGCATAACAAGCCTCAGCATCCATTTTTCCTGCTTCCCAGAAAGAACTGGTGCATTAAAGGTATTTTTGTCCATTCAGGTTGAGTTCAGAGATCTTCTTAGACATCTGGTCTGCCAAGGCTAAGCTGCTGCAGGTCAGTCCTCCTCCATCCTACTAGAGGCTAATCAGTTAATACAACTTTCATACAGTCCTATCAACATGGGACTTGCCCTGCCTGGTGCCAGACCCCAAACTGTAAGTTGCTGCAGTCCAGCACAAGCAATATGGATAACCTACTGCAGGTTTAGGGTGGGATACGCCCACCTAACAAAAGGAAGTATGTGTATCACCAGAAGACAAACCCAGACCAGCTTTAGAACAAGTATAATTAGGAACAAAAGCAGAATAAGAGAGGCTTAACACAGGCCAGGAGCCAAAACATTTGCTCAGCATTTTTCAGGGGCGTGTAATTCCAGCTACTAGCCTGTGTAAGAAGGTGCTAGTCTCCGCTTGTGTTCATGAATGAGCTGTGCTGTTCTCAAGGCACATCTCCCGTGCTGGGAACATGTGATTCAGGTTTAATTAGTTCCAGCGCATATGGGATGGCTTGTTTCATTACAACGTATAACTGAAGATTTATATTCTAGCAGAGACAGGGAGGGATGTAGCTTGTGGAGTGCTCTGACTCTTTTCTGATGAAACTGTTCTAGATTTCCTTCCCTGCAGCATAGCCAGAAAAGGCATTGTGTCAGCCAAGGTCTAAAATCCCTGGGATATTATACC
Organism: Anser brachyrhynchus; assembly: GCF_964034855.1. Lineage (NCBI taxonomy): Eukaryota > Metazoa > Chordata > Aves > Anseriformes > Anatidae > Anser > Anser brachyrhynchus. The sequence continues at coordinate 1,741,042 of NC_137715.1, forward strand.
CAAGAAGTGTAGGGGCCAAGGTGAGGTAATACAGATAAAAACCCTTTGTCTGGATACCAATATTATGGTATGAGGAAGAAGTATTTTATATGTTTTAAGTATATTTAAGTATACTTATATAATTTTAAGTAAATTATATATTTTTTATATTTCAGTATTTTATATTTTTTCTACTTTTAGTAAAAATATGTGAACTCAAGAGAAGAAATTATTACAGTAAACCAGTCATGAGGAAACAGTATTTACATCTTAATCTATTTTCTTGTGCAACAATCTATAGTGTTTCTGACAAGTTTAATAGTGAATGAACTGTGAAGCCACTGATGGCAATATCACACCGTTTTTAATAGTTGGGGCCTGGATACAGAAATATATTATTTCATTAAGTCGTACGGGTGGTAACATTGCTAACAACCACTGAGTACCAAAAAGCAGCATTTATTGGTCCTGGCATTCATAAAATGATCCCGCTCTGCCTGATATTTTGTAGTACGTGACTAGTCAGCAGGAGAAGTTGTACGTAATGACAGTGGGAAGGCAACATTAATTGCCAGCTGTCAGAAGAGTACTCTGATGTGGTGTACACGCTACACAAGGAGAAAACTCAGATCTGCCTCTCCATCTGGCAAATATAAAATGATTTAGGCACAGGTATTGAAAAGTCTATGCTATCTTGGAAATGGGAAGAAAATGACTAGCGAGGTACAGTCTCCTACTGCGTGTTCTCAACTGTATGCTCATCGTCTACTTCTGCTATAAAGAAACTGTTCTGGGCAACGTTGGAAGGAAATTTGACAAAGGGAATGAATTAAACATTTTTTTGAAGAACTTTCTATTGTGGCAGTGAATAACTCTGGCTTTGTGAATCTTTTTTTTATATTTTTTTCTTCCCCCCATGCTATGCTTCATAAATCAAAGTTATTCCCTGATTGCATTTATCAGCAGCAAGGACTGGACTAACATGAGAACGAAGAACATAGCTGGAGACCACCGAAATGGTCCAAGACATGTTCCCCAGGGAGGCTGCGGGATATCACTGAAGGGAGGTGGATGGCAGCTTGGGTATGCATGACTGCATGTTCAGAGCTGAGCATATTAAAACTACAGCTTCTTTGAAAATCTGTGCTCTGGGTTTTTCAATGTCCAGTCTTTTAAGAATATCATGCAAGCTAAAAAATCAGAATTCTGAAAATGAGGAATTTTTGAGCAAGAATCACACTGTGTAGACAACTCCAGACAGCACATAAGCACCTAGCACAAAGACACTGAGATATGCTTCTGGGTAAGAGAAATGTATTGGTCAGTGGAAACAAGGAAAAGTACCTTTGGTTCAGACAGATATAAACAGTAGAAAAAATGTCCAGTTTGTGTAAAACTTTTTTAATATCGTGCATGCATATGTTTTAACTTTTTAATGTTTATTGTGCTTTAACCTGCTTCAATTTTTACATCTTGACTGTTTGATAAATAGGAAATAAAATTGATTTTCCTTGCTGAAGGACAAGAAGCTGTAGAGACTACCTCGAAATTAAAATGTGAACGGATATAAATCGGGTTGGGAAAGGTTGCTGAAAAATGCGTTATTCCATTTCCATTAAGGTTTCTTGAGGACATGAATGGTTCAATGGGGAAAGTTTTGAGTTCTTCCTACCAGGCCGAAGGGTATCCCCTTTCTTCACCTCCCGGGATCTCAAGGACCCGGACCCCCATAGTTTTCTACATGGTAAAATTACTGGGAAGAAGAAAAAGGAAAGAAAATGAAACCAAAATAAAACACAAGTTAGATGTGGAGGTGCTCCCATCTGAGTAGTTCACAAACCATCCTCTCCTTAAGTGAATGGCTACTTTGGCACCTTGTGGGAACCTCCCGAACCCCGGAGCCCCCGGGGGAAGCAGGGAAAGGGCTGCCCGGGGGAAGACTGGAGCTCTCCTGGGCTCCCTCCCAAGTCGGAGGCGAGGGATGGGTTTGGACACCCTGCCCTGCTCCTCGCCAGGACTGTGATGTCGTCCTGGAGACGGCCAGATTCCAAATCCACCCCAAAGTCACCCAAATCCTCCCCTTTTTCCCCTGGCGCCCAGGTCCTGCTCGATCGGTGATCTCCGCGTGGTAGAAAGCCACGACCTGACTTTTCTGGGTGGAAAAGGGTTGTTAGCTGCCGGTGACAAATCTGTTTCTCTGGCTTCCTCGGGCAGCGAGAAAATAGCGAGAAGGCAATTTCCCCGTCCGACGGTAGTTCTCCCCCGCTCCGCTCAGAATAAAGGGGCATCTTCAATTTCTTCTTATTTTTAATAACCCAAATAATTAACACAAAACAAAGCATTTACCTTCGCAGAAGGGAACTCGATCCCTTTAACAGCCCACGAGAGAGGAGTTAGTTATTAGCGGCAGTTAAATGTGTGCTGCCTTCCCTGCCTTTGAGGATACCTTCCCCCTTCGAGAGAGGACTCCGGGGCGGGGAGGTGCCCCCTTCGAAGTGCAGCGGGGGCTGCCAGGTGCTCAGGGGAGCCTCAAAGTTGGTGGCACCAAAATGAGAGAAGAAAAAACATCATTTTTCCCCAGACAACTGAAAAAGAAAACAAACAAACAAAAAAAAAAACCCAGGTAGCGCTAAAATATTACAGAGAGGGAGAAAGGAAGGGAAGCCTTCTCTCTCATTCGGGGGGAATTAGTGTAATTCGGGCAACACAGGGAGCAAGTGAAAAAAAAAAGTAAAAACATTTCTTAACCGATTTTAGAATGATTTCTCTGCTTTGCAGTGTTATCTCGATACTTTATTGTTTTTTGTTTTGGTTTGTTTTTATTTGATTTGATTTTGTTGGTTTGGGGTGTTTTTGTTGTTGGTGCTTTGGTGTTTTTGTTGGTGGTGGTGGTTGTGGTGGTTTTCTTTCCGGTTTGGCAAGCAGGAATAAACTAAGGGAAGAGACAGAAAGAAACCTTTCCTATCCGCTCTGTTAACTGATAGAGAAGATACATATTTGTGAATCTAATAATTTGCTTTCTTTCTGAAGTCGGCAAAGGCACCTCGCCGCAGCCGCGCACCCCGCCGCACACAGCACTTTGGGGCCACGCAGGGCTGTGCTGCCCTCGCGACACCTTTACACCCACTTCGGGTGTACACGTATGAGATACAGGTATTAAATAAAAATATCTTCTAGGTGATGTCTTGTTAGCAATGATAATAATAATACATAAAATGCATTAATATTTTAGTATTTATCAATACTGCCATTACTGTGTCAATATTAACACTTCATACTAATTTAATATTTGATGTTAATGTTTATTAAGTTGCACAAACCTCCCAGGAAAGCTCGTTAAGGGATATTGGGTCTTTATTTTAACTGGAGAGTCTTAATTGTTATATCTCCATTGGTCAGAGAGGAATGCAGTGGTCTCTGCCCCCGTGGGACGCTCAGTGCTCTGTGTCCCAACCAAGGGGATAAAGCAGCAAGTGCGGGAAGAGGAATCCGGGTGGGGAACGGGCTCACGGGGTCTCAGGGACGCGGCGTGAGACAGTCCGGTGTCCTATCACTCAGTCAACTCTGGGTCTGGAAAAATAAAATCTGTGGAGAGTTGGCCGTGGTAACACTTGTTCCGGCCAGTTTGCCACAGAACTCGCATAGATGTGATTCTGCAGGGAAACAGCGAAAGAAAAATGCAAAGAATTTCCTTGCTTTTTGGAAAAACGAGTTAAAAAGTCTCCGGCATTGATGCTTATGTTGACGCGAGGTCTGAACTGTGTAACGTCCTTGCTGTTCTGCCACCGTCCTTATTTATCAGGAGGACGTTAAGAGCAGTGATTATTAAAACCTTTATCCTGCTCTGCGGCAATAGAGATGTGTGTTCCTGTACCACCATTGACTAATTCAGTGATCGGATTTCTTTAGCTGAGTAAGACACGTAGATAGGAAGAGTCAACTAATTTTATTATTTATTTTTTTTAATTGACTGCCACTGCGGTAAACTTCCCAGAGTGATGTCTGCAATCCTAAAGCAACTATTATCTTAATGGACAGGAACTGCTTCTTCTGCCGTTCTGACCTGAGCTTCTGATCCAGCTTCCCTCGTTGTGCGCTGAAACCTGTGGGGCTTAGAACTGAGTTCAAACGGCCAGAGTTGCCTGAGAAATCTCTGCTCGTGCCAACAGCTAGCAGGACTAGGGACAGGAGCCCCCGTCACCTCTCCCAAGATAGAAAAGACGGGAAGAAAAGTGATTTCAAACATCGGTATCAGGTAATGAGATCTCCTTGCGTTTTGCCCTTCGGAAAAGGATAGAATTGCGTTTCTGCAATGCGTAATATAAAGCATCCGACCCTGTACGGCTTGTAAACCAATAATCCCTCCATTGTATTCAAGCATGGAACTTAACGTAGCCTGGCACTAGTTGTAAAGAAATAATTCACTAACACATCGGTTGATACTTGGCGTTATATTTTCCGCCATTCTGGCAAGTATCATTTGGGTGCTTAATTGACTCACAGCAGCGCACTGATTCTCCATACCAAACTAATCGGACATCAGCTGAATAGTCCTAGCAGCCGGGACGTGTCACGGCGTTTAAGCGGCAGCATCTGAAGCCTCGTCCGAGTGAACTCGTCGCTGAAAATGCCAGGAGCTGGCTTTGGATTTCGGCTTTCATTTAGGGCTGAAGCTCGCTAGGTCCCGGACCCCCGGAGCCGCGGCCACAGCCCGGGGCAGGAGGCGGCTTTGGCTCTTCCCCCGGCCGCTCCTCCCGCCTGCTCCCCGCCTGCTCCCCGCTGGAGGCAGCGGCCGGGCCGGGCCGCCCAGCCGGTGAGGGCGGGGGCGGAGCGGGGGCCGAGGGCGGCCTCTGAAACCTCCCCGCTCCCTCCGGCACCCGGGCGTCCCGCGGGCAGAGCCGGGGCAGGGTCGGTGCTCAGGGCCACGCTGGGGGCCGGGGTCGGGCCGGGGACCCTGCGGAGAGCTGAGAGACACGAGGGGCGAGCGGGCGAGAGGGTGGGAAGGGGACCCCGGGGTGAAGCGCGGCCGCCGCCTGGCTTACTCGGGCGGGGAGGCTTCGCCGCCCGCCCCGTCTGGTTTAACCGCGGGGCTCTCCGCCTCCCCCAGCAAGGTGGGCGGGAGAGGCGAGGGACATCAGAGCAGCATGGGGAAGGGGAGCTCTGCAGACCCAGCCTGGCCTCAAAGTGTATGCAGCGATGCGCGTCTCACGTTGTAGTCTTGGTCCTTCCCTATCGCTACTCCCACTTCACACATGATATCGAACTAAACTCAAGAGCTGAGGTGGAGACAGGGGAGGAGACCCTGCTCTCAATCCTTAAACTGCTGAATAAGTAAAAATTACAGTAAAAGCCACTGGGACTGGGGACATCGCTCCGTGTTGCCCGCAAAGCTGCAGCCCAGGATGCAGTGGAGCCAGTCCAGTCATGATGGCTGGTGTCTTTCCATGCTGCAGTCATCTGTTCTCGTTGGGAATCACCCTATGCCGCAATGCATGTGTCTGAATCTCCACCCCTAGAGTTCTCAGGGTGGGTAGGGAAGGCAGGAGAGACCTCCCCAGATCTGGCCTGGCAGTGGCAGTGGCAGCGGTGAGGGCAATGCAAGAACCCGTTTCCCTGTGGCTATAATAATGTATACTAATCACAAATGTCTCCCAAAAAACTTGTTATGGTTTCTGCTCTAGCCAGGGGACAATGAACCCACCCCTGTGCTTATAGGTAACTCTCCTTAGGCACTATCGATCTGCCACCTAACTCAGGAAGGCAGAGTAAACCTGAGTCAATCACCTGGCCACTTTTTGGATATATACAAATCTCTCCTAGCAGTGCAGGTAAAAAGCATACACAGTTCAGCCAAAACAAAAAATATTATCCCAGATTTCCACTGACTGTGAAGTGCCACAACCCGTACTGCACAGCCAGCAATGTTGTGCCCTGGACATCTCCATGTGGCATTTCCAGTGTGACTGCCCTGAGGAGGTACACTGGTTCAGATCCTCAGTATTTTGTCTGCTCTGAAGCCCATAGTCCCACAGGCCTGGATAGTTTTGCCATGAATAGCAGGAAGCATAATACCCATTGCTATGGGCACTGCAGGGTCTGAGGACCTCAGTCACCATCCTGCTTGTCTGTGCACCTCTGTATCCAGCCTGGGGCTGAAGCAGCCATCACCCATCTTGCTTGATTTATGGTCATCCTACTGAACTCAGTAAGACTTTCCTGAATGTAGGACATGAATCACACCTGGCACATGAGTTAGAGCTTACCCATTGGTGGAGATGACCATGTTGGTGGCTTGGTCCAAAACACAAAGGTCCCATGTCTAGCTTTCTGTCCTAGGAAGAAATCTCTGAATTATCAGAGAAGTTAGAATTGAAAGTGATCAATTGCAGTGGAGCCTGGCTAGAGAGGAGGCATGGTCCCACCTGGGAATCAGAGGCATAAAGAGCTTCAACAGCTGCCGTAAGTTTGGACAGATCTCTGCAGTCAGAGCCCTACTGCTGCCCCACAGCCTTCCTCAGCATGTGAACAAACTTGCCTATAGGGAAGGGGATTACTCTGGTTCCCGCCTCCAGGCTGCCCTGGCAGCAGCATGCCTGGTGTGGGAGAGCTGCTCCTGACCTGTCTGGATAACCACCTAGGTTCACCTTCCTCAGGGGGATCCCAGTCTCAGGCACATTTTTTAGAACAAGTCTCAACCTACTCCTGATTCTACCCAAAATTTGCCTTATTGTGAGCCCTTCTATGCATGTCATCAAGCTGTGCCCCTTTGCAGGCTGCCTGCAGAACCCACACCCTGCTGCAGGCTCCCATCAGCAGTAGAGAGCAGAGACCAGTGCAAAGGAATATGACAGTTCCTAATGAATTGAACATCAGAAGCAAGGCTTAAACACCATGCACAAAATAATTCCCCTTTTATCCCACAACAGCTGAAATAGATTGCTTTAGCTGAGCAGGGACTTGGGGAACACCAAGTTAGTCCCTGGGGCAAGGCCCTACGTGAGCAGGGCTGTGGCGCATGCAGTGGTGGGTGCACATTGCTGGGCTCGATGCCAAGCAGGGACACATGCTCAGGCTAAAGGGTTGCTCCATCTGGGTGGGACACTCAACAGGATGCACAGCCACAGTGCATGATGCACGTACATGTACACACATATAGGGGTATGTGGAAGGGGTTTGCAGAGATGCACATCTTGCCATATTTAAAGGAAGTGCACTTGAAGAGCTGGATTGTACATAGAGCTGACACAAACAGGGACATGCGGGAATGTTTATGAGGCTGTTTCCAGGTTGAGGATGTGCAGACATCTCTATTTGCAGCAGCAGATGCACATTTATATTTTGTATCTCTGCTCCAGGGCAGGAGCATTTGCCTCATAAGCTGCACCCAGGACACATCCCCTCCACTTTCCTCGGGCTTCCACCCTGCAGGAAAAGTCATTGTGGACTCCATCTATGCTTCTTCCCCTCATGGTGGAAGGAGGAGTACAGAGTTGGCCCCCTCTGAGGTTTCAGCCTCCCAGCCTGAGGAGCTTGGTGTGGGAGAGGCCAGGGCTGCAGGACAGGATGCAGGAGATGGACAGGGAGAAGTTGGAAGGGGGGCATTTTCTGAGGGAACGTCAGGGTTTGGGGCACTGACAGCTGCAGTTTTCAGGGAACAGCCCAGGGTTTCATTTTCACATTTTGGCAAAAGGGAAGTATGGACCCAAACTGGAGATTTCAGGTTTGACAGTCCAAGAGCAAGACACAAGTGGTGCACATCAGCACTCAGCCTTCCGGGTTCCTCAAAGGGAAAATAAGAGGCATGGAAGAAGCCACCAGTCAAGGCTGGGGAGGGGAGAAGAGACCTGGAGGGTTCAGGGATGGGGAGAACCGGATTAAACAAAACGCCACGAGTTTGAAGTCACCTCACATTTCACCCCAAAAAGGGTGTGTGTGCAAAAATGTGCTGCAGTGATTGTGGCACTGGGGGCTCGGCCAGGGCTTCAGCGTGGAGTGGCAACAATATACAGGGATAAAAGAAGCAAAGAGGAGTCAGGCCATGCTCTCTGTTCCCATGCCAGCTGATTTGTTCAAAGGACCCAAGAGAAATGTGCTATAAAGTGCAGATTCTGGCCCTCCAGTCACCAGGGAGAGAACTATTCGCACCTACCACCACTGGGCTTCCGGGGATGCCTGTGGGGTGGGAAAGGAGTGGCCGGCGGTGAAGGGAAAAAAAAAAAAAAAAAAAAAAAAAGATCAAAATGTTTGCCTTTATTTGATTTTTCTTCCCAGAAATATTGCCAAAATCAGAAACCAAAGAGCTGGGCTCCCTTCCAGACCCAGAATTCAATTTTCCAACAATTGATTATTTCCAAACGTTAAGTCTTTAAGTAGTTCCAATTTTTCCCTTTCAAACTGCTTGGGGGTTAGGGTTGGTTTTGATTTTTTTCCCTCGTATTTTGTAACAACGACTTCAAATTCAATTGCTTAAAAAATTTACAGCCAGTTAAGAGTTATTTCAAAGCTTTTCGGATTCCAGATGACATAAATATTAAATGGATCCTATCGAGAATAAAATAGCAGAATAGTTGCAAACTAATAAGCGTTTTTAATAATTTTAAGCACGATTGTCACGAGAAGAGAGGAACTGGTAAAAGAAATCACTCTTTTCTTTTAAAATAATAACGTTCCTCTTGCTTTATTGTGACATAAAATATCACACTGAATTTTCAGCGTAAAATCGTCGAAGGACAGAAAGGTTATTATCAGTTTGGAAGCCGCACTAAACTATTTCCACGGCAAAGCGGCCTCAAAATTTTTGCAACATGTTATAAAGAAGAATAGCTGAAGGGAATCGAGATCTCAGAAGCACGCGGTATGACAAAAATTCGAAAATAGGTAATGCCGATAAATAAATTAGCCCAAGTGCAAATTCTCGGGGAGCCAGGTGGAAAGGCAAAGTCCTCTCCGACGCTGCTCCTGCGGTCGCTGCACCCGCGGAAGGCAGAGGCGAGGCTGCTGCTGCCGGAGCAGCGCGGCGGGGTCCGCCGGCCGCGAACCGCCGCGCACCAGCCTGCTCGAGGGTTTCCGTGAAGCGGAGTGAAATCACATTTCCGAAAATCAGCGTTTCCTTTCCCTCTGTTAATGAGGGTGTCTGTGCGCGTTGGGCTGCCTGGGTGCTTCTGCTGGTGGATCCCACTCCTTTTCCTTCCGCGCTTTGAATAAACAATAAATAAAGATAAATAAAATGACAAACTAGCAGGAAAATCTGCAGCCAGTCGCTTTGTCCGCGGATCCCCCTTCAGGCTCAGTCCGGGCCACCTCGGAGGTTCCTCCCCGCAAAGCCGCCGCGGGTCCGTTCCTCGCAGCCGCCGGGACCCACGGAGCAGCCCCGACGGCGGCCGCAGCTCCCGCCGCAGAGAAGCCCCCGAAGTAAACAGGCCCTTAACTTTCAACTTGGCCTTGACCTCCGGATTAAACCCGACCTTTCTGCGAAGGAGCACCGCGAGACGCGGGGGAGCTGCGGCCCCGTCGACAAACACTTGGCCGACCGTCGCGGCCGCCTTGTCCCAGCGCCCGAGTTGTGAGCGCTGGCTCAAAGCAAACGGGGAGAGGGCAGGAGCAGAGCATAAAAAGAGCGTCAAAGAAGGAGTGCAGTCGTTAAACTACAGAAAGGGAAGAAGCTCTGAAATAGGAAAGGTGAAGGCTAAAAAGACAGGACTTTTTTTTTTCTTTTCTTTCCTCCGATTCTTTTTTTCTTCTGGAAAAGAAAATCATCGGATTCAGCAAGACTCCGAGATTTTTAACAAAAGAGAGAAAGAAGGGCCGAACGAGGAGCCGAGACTGGGGGCTCAGCTTTGCGCTGTGGTTCAGCTGTTTTCCTGCGAAACGCGGCGGGCAAGGAAGCGGTGCGGGAGCGGATCTCGACGAAACAGACCGGGACAACCCCCCTCGCAGATCTCCAGAGCTGAAAGGAGCGGTATGGGAGGGGGAGGCAGCCTGCCGCAGCGAACGGGGCTTTTCCGCGTCGGGTTGGAGGTGATCGAGCCAGTCCTACCCCTCGGCTCGGCGGGTGCTGCCCCCGGGGCCGCAGCCCGGCCCCGGCAGGCTGAACGCCCCTCACCCAGCCTCCCCAGACACATACACAGGTAGGAAGCCACAAGACACAAGCCAGGGGCTTTGTCAAGCCGGTGTTTTTCCATCGTGTCCATTTGGGCACTGCCAAGTGGCTCCGAAACGGACACGGCGCGGGATTTACCTCCCACAAGCCTGGGGGGGGTCCCCCCGGGGAGGCATTTCGGGCAAGGTAACGCTCCCATATGCCTGGCCCAGCATCACAATCCCTATTTCCTGACTTTTTTCTGTCTCTGCGTGTGAAAGGCTGATGCAGCTCCTTCGGGAAGAAGGATCATGATTTGGTGGCCTAAAGACATGACAGAAGGAGCAGTTTTTCTATAATTTGTTAATAAGCAAGGAGAAAATCTCGATTTCTTGAGTTGATCTCTTTGCAAGAAGGAAACGATGCAGAAACATGGCATGAACTCAACTGTTATTTGAGTAACTGTGGTGAAAGTTTCCACCAGACAAAGGCCTTTGGGAGAAAAACAGAAACAGGAGGGAGAAATGAGGCTGTGTGTGTTTGTACTGTGTGTACAGGTGATGAAAAATGCATGTACCCAAAAGATTTATTAATAAGCACTTATGCACAGGCCTCACCGTATTTACTCCAAACTTTTCCATGCTGATGTAATCCCCTACCTCTACATCCATCTGTCTTTACCTCTTCTGCCTGTCTCTCCACCTGCCTGTTACTCTGGGGCCCAAAGGGGTCTCTGTATTATTTCTCCACCCTCTTTTCAAAACTCTTTCCCTTTGAGCTACTTAGCTGGGATCCATACTGACCTGCAGACCAGGCCCAGTTCCACGCCAGCACTGTGCAAAGAGGCAATAGCTGTGTGCAAGGAGGTTTGGGTTTTTTTTCCACTCTTTGCAGTTATTTTTCTTTCCTCTTTTTTTTTTCCTCTTTTTTTTTTGGGGGGGGGGGGAAGATTGGGGTGCATATGTGATATTTGTGATGATGGGACACAATCCCTGAGCATGAGTGGAGAGCAAGGCAGGGGCAGAGGGGAAGCCTTGTCCCACGGCAGTGCCTCTCACTGTTTTCGATCCTCCCTCTCCCCCCCCACACACACTTAATTCGTCCCTCTACTTTTTTTTGGGGGGGGGACATGATGCAAGAGGCACCTCCTGTGTACCCACCTGTCACGTGCTTGGGGGGGGGGTCCTCCCTCCTCCTTCTATTGCAATAAAAGTATTTTCGCTATTTCTGCAGCCAGGGTTTATTAGGACTGGAGGGGTTGGGGGAGGTGGTTTTTTTGTTTTTTTTTTTTTTCCTTCCTTCTCCGTCCTTTTCCCCCCGAGCAGCAGCCAATGAGGCAGGCCCTGGCCATTGCGTCAGGACAGCCCGGCGGGGAAAGGCAGCTCTCGGCAGCTCACAGCCTTTTAAAAAGATCCGGGGACCCCCCTCGGACAGCGCCCGGGTGCTGTCGAGCAGCTTCTCCCCATGCCCCATCCCCCGCGCCGCCCCGCATGCAGCCTCCGGAGCCCCGCGCCCCCTCGGGCCTCGAGGGGCTCCTGGCAGCCGGGGGCTTCGCAGGCGGCCAAGGCAGGGGCCTGCTCCCCGCCCCGGCTCTCGGCGGCCCTTCGCCTCCCCCCGGGATGAACCCCAGCTACCCGGCGGAGGAGCCGGCCAAGCCGTGCCTGGCCGCCCCGCCGGGCCCCGCCGCCCCGCCGGGCCCCGCCGCCTCCGCCCCGCTGCCCTACGGATACTTCGGCAGCGGCTACTACTCCTGCCGCGTCGCCCGCAGCGCCCTCAAAAGTGGCCCGGCCCAGGGCCCCTTCACCCCCGAGAAGTACCTGGACCCCCCCGCGAGCAGCGAGGACTTCCAGAGCCGCCCCGCGGAGTTCGCCTTCTACCCCAGCTACGGGGCCCCCTACCAGCCCGTCGCCGGGTACCTGGACGTGTCGGTGGTGCCGGGGCTGGGCGGCCCCGGGGAGGCACGGCATGAGACGCTGCTGCCCGTGGACGGTTACCACCAGCCGTGGGCTCTGGGCGGCAGCTGGAGCGGCCAGATGTGCTGCCCCAAAGAGCAGGGCCAGGCCGGGTACCTCCTGAAATCCGCCTTTGCAGGTAAAGTCCCTGGGCTGGAGCTGCGGAGGGGCTGGGAGAGGGGAGGTGTGGGGTGCTCGCCGTGCGTGCGGGTAGTTGGGATCACAGCTTCCAATAACCTCCTGGGGAGCTGCTACTGCAGCTCCAGGAAAGCTTGTTCGTGAGCCATTTCACCGTAGTCGGTACGCAGGCTCCGAAACCAGCAATTTAGATTAACACTGCTCTTTGCAACTCATCGCCCTCTCAGAACGGAGGCAATCGGTGACACATCCCAGGTTCAGGAACGATCCGGGTAGTTGGGGGCCAGCCGCAGTCCGCAAGCAACGGGACGGAGCTGGTTTAAAGGCTGGGTGTACGTGGTCCTGAGAACAGGGGGGCCGTGCCCATGCCCCACGTCCGCTGCCCATGCCACGGCGGCGGGAGTGAACTTGCCCCGGCCCTGCTCGGCCGTTCACCGGCCCCGCGTTACGCGCTGAACCCGCGGAGCGAGTACGCATTGAACCAGTGCACGTCGAATCAGCTCTCTCACGTCGGTTGCTGTTACGTGGAGTCGTGTCCCCTTCCCCCTCCCCCAAAAAACAGTCAGATATGAATACATTTAGCGAAGAAAAAAGCTGACTTCCATTAGGAAAGAAATTGTCAGGAGACAGGAAGGCTCGAGGGAAGAAATGGGGAGGCAGGGAAAAGGTGCTGCTGCTGTGAGGAAAAGCCGGCGGGAGAGGGGTGCGGGGGTGAAGGGGTGGGGATGCCCGCCCACCAACCCCCCGGGCCCTGGCATCACTCAGACCCGTCTCTCCCTGCGCCCAGACGCCACCACGCAGCTACCCTCCGACGGGTGCTCCTTCCGCCGGGGACGCAAGAAGAGGGTCCCCTACAGCAAGGGGCAGCTGAAGGAGCTGGAGAAGGAGTACGCCAGCAGCAAATTCATCACCCGTGACAAAAGGAGGAAGATCTCCGCTGCCACCAACCTCACAGAGAGACAGATTACCATCTGGTTCCAGAACAGGCGGGTGAAAGAGAAGAAAGTCGTCGCCAAAATCAAAAGCAGCAGCACTCCGTGAGGACACGGCCACCCCGCACCGCAGCCCCGAAGAGTCCCAGTCTGCAAGGGGACTCCGGCTCCTTCAGCGGCGAGAGCGAGCGGCGCCCGGGGCGGGCCGCACCACCCCCGCCGCCCGGTGCAGCTCGGGGCGCGGGGCACCGCTCGGCTCTGTTCCCGAGGAGTTAAACCCAGCCTCCAACGAGGGCAGCTTAAGAAGATGCAACGTTCCTGCCCGGTCTGCACGCAGAGGGCCCTCTCGTCTTACAACGTCGCTCTAGACATCGTGCTCTCCGTCTCCCACCGCTTTTGTTTGAACTGCATCCTCAGAGCGTTAAAAAAAAAATAATAATTGCTTTAATTAACCCCAAACACGCAACTTCTGTCTCGCCTCCGTGCAGGAGCGGGCTGACCGAGGCGGAGGGGTGGGGGGTTTCACAAGGAATTTGGTCTTTAGAGAAGAAAAGCTGTACTTAGAGCGTAAAAATAAAATTTCCTTAATTGCAGGCAGAAGTATCAAAATGTGTGTGTATACTCCAGGTGTGTTACATAGAAACACACGTGATTTTTTTTTTATTGGTATAAACGTGCGGTTTTGCGTGAATGCACAGTACATGTGTACAACATGTACACATAGACATACATTTATGAAGGCACGTAATACGTTTTGTGCTGTTATATATAAAATATACATATAGGTATGCACATATATAGGATTATGCATTATTTTACCTTTTATCGTATATGATATCGGTGTTCGTGTGTTTATATATACCCAGATACCCAAACGTATGCACGTATATACATGCAATATAGTAACCAGCTGTGTGGATATGAATATATATACGTGTTTGTATACGCACATATATACATACACTTACATGTATGTTCGTGAATATATTTTGATACAGGTAAATGCAATTCGTATAATTTCATAGACGGTTTCGTTTGTGCATATATACGTATATTTGTATCCACATTTTCCTTCTCTTAATAATGCAGAATTATAGCTATACGTTTCATAGCATGTCTGAGATAACCTTCGTATATTACTGAATAATATTGTTTAATATTAAGAAACTTTGTGATCGTTTACAACAGCATAAATAGGGTGGAAGTACTCAAACATGCTCTCTTCTCTGCACTTGTATGTTACGGCTTCGGGGAAGGGCTCGGTGCACGATTGCAAACCACGTACAGAATCCGTTCAATATCTCGGTGTTTAAAGGCAGCAGAGTGTTGCCTTGGAGAGTCCCCGCAGCAGCGTTGTGTTTAAGTCTGCTTGTAAACCCCAAAACAGCCTCTGAAAGGATGAATAAACTTCAAAACACCGTTACCACGACCCGCGTTTATTTTTATTTTTTTAATTTTTCCTGCCTTTTCTTTCACAGATTCGGAGCATTGAGCCGCAGCGTGCCCTAATTAATGGCTATTTTAGGCAGCGATTTCGCCCGTTTCCAATGACACGTGTATTAACTATTGCGGGCAGGGGCAGGCGCAGGCTCCCGCCAGGTGCCCGGCAGGGAGCGGGCTGGGGCCGGCCGCGCTCTCCCCGTCTTTGCGCGTCCCCCCGCGGTGTTTTCGCCCCGAGCCCCGCTGGGGGGGGGGGGCGGACACGGGCGGGCGCCCCTCCGCCGTGACGTCACGGGGAGCGAGGCGGGGGAGCCAATGGCGCGCGGGGCAGCCCGGCCCCGGCCCCGGCCCCGCAAAACAAAGGTGAAAAAGGAGCAAAACGGGAGCAAAACGGGCGCGGAAACGTGCGGGGAACGCCGCGGAGACACGAAGGCTTCCGCGCTCGGCTGTAACGCTCCTCGGGCTTCGGACAGGGGCGCAGGCGCTGTCGTGCGGGGACCGACTACACTTCGCTCTTCCCCATCCAGATTCTGCTCCGAATTGCTCTGTTTTGAACCAGTTGGGGCATTTTTTTTTTCTTTTTTTTTTTTTAATTTTGTTTTCCAGTTTCTGGCTGGGAAGGAGGGTCGGAGGTTCACCGACTCGCGGCTGCACCCTCCGTTCCCGCCACTCTGGAAAGCGTCTCGAAGGGTTTGTTCTGCTTTCCTGAACGTGCCGGTCGACGAGAATCTCAAAAGTATCTTTTTCTTTAAGCCTGTATGACCGGTAATGAATCTCTAGCCCTGATTTCCATGCCTCTGTAGGGGCCGTACAGAAGCGGCTTTAGCCGATAAGAAGTCCCTCGGATATTCCCCAAAGAAAAACAAATAATACGATAAAACAAAAAAGAAATCCGTCTGTGATCTCCAACGGCCTGTACCTGCGAGTGACTTCAAAAGAAACCAGGTCTACTCCAGGGTTTGGAAATGGCTTATCCTCTTAAAGTGCCCCTCTATTGCAAGTTAAGGGTTAATCATTTTACAGACATGTTTCTTTTTCCCATTCTTTTTTACAGCTGGGGTCTTTCACTGATGTCCCAAAACGTGCACTGGAACGTCTGGAAACGTGGTGGGTGGACCCCAGACACCTCCAGCCCCGTTAGGATTGCTGCCTCCCCCTCCTCCTGGAGAACTGGGCTGAGAGTGGGAGACGTGACTCCCCCCCCATCCCCGTCCTCCGCTCCGGCCCCGAATCCGAGGCGGAAAATGCAGATGGGAAGGGGAGGAGGGAAGTCTCGGGGAGAGCTGTAAAACCTTTACGCGGCGGCCTCAGCAAAAGGCAAGAAAGTCCTGACATTCTCGTAAAACTCCGGGAAGGAGCCGCTGCCGGGGCCAGGTGAAGGCTCCCGGCCCCCTCCCTTTGCCATTGAACTTGAAAATCAGAAAACCTGGGGCAGAGCAACCCCAAAACCGGGGCAGAGCAGCCCTAGGAGGTCCAGGGTGGGCGGGGGCCTCAGGTATGGTTTTAGTAAGAGCGCTGCTTTTAAAACACGGTTGTTGGAGAAGCGCCCTCACCCACCGGCCGCCCGCCCCAAGGTGCTTCTCAGCAGGTGAGGTGTGCCGGGCCCGGTTCTGCAGGGTCTGCGAGTATGGCATCCTTCTGCTTCCCCTTCCCTTTCTCCTTCCCTCTTTTTCTTTTTCTTTTTTTTTTTTTTTTTCAGTCAAATTAAAATGTAACACAGATACACCCATGAACAAGCAAAAGATAGAAATAGTGGGGAAACATCTTCCAAGTCCTTCCTTCATGCCTCCTCCTCTTTCCCCCAGCCTTTGACTCCTTTCTTTTGTTCAAGTTCATTCCCATTGCACAAAGTGTCTGGCCTTTTTTTTTTTCCCCTTCAAAGGATTTTGTCATTGAACTTGAGCCCACGTTGTAAACATTCTTGGGTCTTACAAGCATCTTGATGAGATGTCATTAACAAGGACCTCAGACTGCTCTGTGCATTTCCCTGCTTCTCCTTTATGCAGCTCATAACAGAATCCTATCTAAACCTCATGACAGAATCAAAGGTGCATTTTTTATATCCTGACTCCTTTTCTTTCCTAATCTGAGTCCAAAAATAAAATACAATATAAAAGGAATCTCCGGGATTTCTGAGTCTCTCTTTCTTCCCCCATCTCTCTTGTCTCTCTTTCCTATTTTATACTGTTTTTCAAACACGAAGACGATGTGACTTCCTAGTGAGTGTGCCGCTGTACACCATCATGCAGTTTTACACCTGTACACAAAACAGGAAATTTTTCATTGTAGTTACACCCAATAAAAATAAGATAAAACTCTTTATTACAAAGCAGTGTCAGGAAATGTCTTTTAGATAAATTATATCGTTACACTCTGTACAAAAGCAAAATATTATTAAATTTATACCGGAATCAGCTTTATCCTTCTCTGTTAGATGACAATTGCCTTATATAAAAGAAAATAAGATGAAACAGGTTTATTGTCTGCAAGCAAACTCACCAATGATTAGTCTCACGCCACTGTGAAAGAGCCACTGCGATAAAATATTTCCTAAACAGCTACTGAACCTCTCTTCTCGTTAGAGTTCTTGCTCTAATGTACAGAAGCCGGCTTCCAAGTGAGAAATATTTCGATTTTTCAAGCTGAAATTCAATATAGTCATGGTTTTTGAATTGTTTTTTGTTAAATAGCACTCAAAACCATTTCATTCCCACCGAAGAGAGCCGTGTGCTGAATGTTAATGTACACTTCAGGACTGTGAAATATATGCATTATAGATCCATGTACGATTTTCTGTTGCAATAAAAAAGAGGAGAAAAGGGGGCTCTTTTTGACTCCTTTGAAGCACAATCTTTTCTTTATTTCTGCCAGCTCCGCAGCATGATGGCCAAACACATTTTTTGCTGTAAAGGGCGAGAGATGAACAAGCAGGAAACCTTGTCTCCGCTGCCCCTTTGCATTTCGCCGCATGTCCGCGGAAGAGCGCGAGGGAAGCACCGCGCTCGGGAAGGCGGCTCCGCGCCTGCGGCCGCTCCGCGCTCAGGCTGCACCCCCGCCTTCACCGGAGCGCCGCCGGTTTGGGTGCAGGCGGGACCGCAGCGCAAGAAAGAGGCGATTCTGCTGCTCTCGGTCGTCCTGCAGGGCGGGAGGAGAAACCCGAGCCCGGCGGAGAGCCGAGGGCAAGAAGCCCGATTTATTCTTTTCGCACCGCAAACGTTTTCTCCGATCTCACGGGAACGTGGGATCCCAGCTCGCCGGGAGCGGCTGCGGCCCCGAGGCTGGAAAAAATCACTTTTGAAGCAGAATTTTACACAGAAAGAGTAGAGCCCTAGTTGTGTCTGCGCTCACCTTGCACGTGTCTCCCGTCCCTTTGAACAATTTGCAGCTCAACAGCTTTGTCCATTATATGTAGGTTTTCGTTTGGTTGATTTTAATCTTTAAGTTCCAAGGCTAGCAGAGATTTTATTATTGTGATGATTATTATTATTTATTATTATTTATTAATTGTTATGAGAATGCCCATTTGCTTTTATTTTTATTAGCAAGAACGAAAACCTTTCTTAACAGCCACAAGAAGGGTAATAACTAATGAAGAAAAATCTGTAGAAATCAGTGCATCAGTTAGTATGACACTACAGATTTTGTTGTTGTTTTGCACGGAGAAGGGAAAGAAAATCCCGGTTGTGCTTATATTCAGTTTCATAAAGCAACAAAAGCAACCAAATGAAAGGATCTGTTACATTATCATCAGGTAAATGAAATGCAGGAGATTAATCATGCTTAAGACTAGGCAGCTTTCAAGCACCTTGTGGGACATGGGGCTTCTAGCATTGTCCTCTAGCACCCATGCAGCTGCAATTGTCATGGTAGATGTGGCTGCAAATAACCAAGGCTGCTAGGACAGTCATTGCTTACCTGAAGTGCTGTTGGCAGGCAAAAGAGAGGAGAAAAGCATTTCTGGCTTGGAAAATTCCAGTAGGAAAAGGCTACCTGGAAGAAATTTGCTACTGAAAAAAGTTGTCTTTAATCCACTAAAATAGCTATATGCCTTCATCCTGCCCAACCCCCAACAATTAGTGAAGTGCTTTAAATTTCCTTTGACTTCAGCAGTCTCTGGTTCAGGTACCTGCATAAACACTCACATCTGCACACTAAGCCCAGAACCCACTTTTTATGAAGTTCATCAGAAACAAAAGCATTGCATATTTTCCTAAGAAAAAAATAGAGAAAGAGTAATAATGCCAAAGACAAAACAAAAAACAACACATTTTGTTTTTCAGCACTTTATTACATGAAACAGGAGAGATGAGAAGTGAAACGTCGTTAAATTATGCTAAATACCATTCTTCCTGTACTGAGAAAGGTTTGAAAGCACTGGGGCTCATTCAGTGATGAGCTCTGGAAGCAACAGCTTTCAGCAATGGAAGTTCTTTAAAATGGGGGACATTTTGAGAGCAATATGTGCAACCAGAACAGGGCATGACAGAGATCTGCAGACACTGCATGACTGAGTCACTATTACTCACCTACCATTTCCAGTCAGTCTAGATTGCACCTCAGTTTGGGATGAAATTTCTGAGCAGCCCAGCCTTTGTCCAAGTTAGAAGGTCTAAATATGCACTAAAAAGCCAGGAGTTGTGAGAGGTAAAACTCATTTGGCCTTGATGAGGTCAAGGGTGAACCTTTCCTTCTGTCATGTGGCCTTGGTGCAACATGTCCCTCCAGCTCTCTCTTTAATCTCCAGGCTTATGTTGATGTGAAAAAAACAGCTATTTTGCAGAAGTTCACCAGCAAAATTCTGCAGTCTCCTGCATCGGTTTAAGTTCAAAGCAACCTCTCCAGGTTTAGTGCAGAGGAGACTGGGAACATCATTTCATGCACATTTTCAAGCAAAGAAGTAGAGCCTTTTTGCAGCATGAAAATTATGATAGCTTCTCCTATTTGTCAGTCCACAACATCTCTTGGTTTACATTGCTGAAACACTGACCTAATAACGCTGCAGCTCCACTGAGGATGGAGTTGGCGCTTCTTTCAGTGCAAACAGAGGTGCTTCTTTCAGGCAACAGAGGTTTTCTCCTACAATTAATTTCTGTCTCTCTTCTCTCCATCTGTCCTGTGCAAGCTGTGGCCTGTTAAGGCAATGTCTTTCAGATGGACAAGAGATTAGTGACCTGCAGTAGCCAAAGTAGCATATGCCCATGTGTTTTTCCATATGTGCACCCAGAAACAATCCCCACAGACCTGTGAAGATGAGACAGAGCCAGACAGTTGAGAAAGAGGTGGAATTTCATAACTTCGTATTTTTATTCACCAAGAAAATTTGTCTTGGTATAAGATGAGGAATTTGATCATGGTTTTGGGATGTTCAGAAACATGGAACAAAGGAACATAAGACAGGATGAACTCCATGAAGGTCAAGGAGTCTGATGTATTTAGAACATGCTGGAACCTACTGCCTGTGAGCCAGTCTGTACAGTACACTAGCAGCAAGTCCAGCGCCCTCAGACATGCTGTGTGGTACAAGATCTTTTTCTGCTGGGGGTTTCCAAGCAGTAACTGTCCTTCCTGCCCCTCCTCCCTCCAACACTAACTTCCCCCCCTCTGAACCTGAAGGGTTTCACAGCAAACAGGTTGCAATCCACAGTGTACTGGCTCCAGTGGAACAGGCAGTTGAGCAGGGCTAGCCACTGGGACCATTTGCTGGGCTATTGCTTCTACTGGTGTCAAGCAAACACAAAGTGCAGATCAGCTGTTGGGTCAAACGCATTTACTGGCCCATGTTTTCAGGTCTACAGTATTCCTAAAGCATCTGTGTGAAATCTTGGATGCTTTTGCTGAGAGTATACAAGTTACTGATTGAGAACACAGCATGCAAACAGCCTGAACGTTTTTGGCTTATGGATATTTTTTTGGAATTCAATGCACCACCAGTACCTTCACCTATATGTAAAACCAAAACAAAACAAAACAAAACAAAAAAAACACAGTGACAGGGAATTTAATCATTAGAAACAATATGTAAACTGATGTGCTTGATTAAATTTAACAATGTGTGTTAAGCCATAAAGGCCAGTGCTGAGTTAGAAGAGACAGGCAGGTGCTTCTTGTTAAAATTCTTCTCTTGAATTACATGGCAGGTTAGGGTGAGTTTCCTGTCATTTGAAGGATCACCCTGCTTGCAACATCCATCCATCTACGCTTAGATTTTATAATAGTCAATTTTAAAACGGTACTTAACATCTCCATATTTCTTAAACGTTTCAAATACTGACATTTTTCTTTTCTTTGTCAGCTTATCCCAGATTTCAAAATATTTTCCTGAAAAAGATCTGATTCTTAATTATAAAGCTCTGAACAATTATTTTGTTCTTATTTCCCACTCCAAGAAGTCAAGCATCAGAATTTAGCACTGACATAGCTTCAGCATATTTTTCCAAAACCCAAGGAAGTAAATTTCCAGCCTCCAATATTTCACAGCAGCATGCTTGCCCAGCCCTGGTCCCTTCCTCTCCATGAGAGGAGGAATGACAGTTAAAAGAGAAAGTGCTTTTGTGTAAACAGGGAAGCAAACACTGTGGTGTTGCAGCTCCTCAGACATAAGGTTTTTGCAAGCAAAGGAAGGTCAGTAGTGATTTTATGGCAATCCTTGGTTAAAGTATGTTACCATCTCTGGTAAGGCCTCCTGTTTTTCTGTTCCAGTTTTCATGAAACCCTTTCTCCTTAATCCTGAATAACTTGTAACTTAAAAGGGTTTTCAAAGAAACATGAAAGTTTGTACACAGCAGCAAACATGCCACAGGTACAGAGTCTCTTGAACAGACCACAGAACTGGCATCTAAACAAATGTTTACATAAAAATCACACACCTTAGTCTTTATGATACCTTACGGCTCTGTCTGCAGTCTGTCCAGGTGATCCAAGGCTAGGGTCATTTATGTGCATCCTGCTCTCACAAACAGCCTATTGCACTTCTAGGGGGAAGCGTAAGCCTGGCCATGGCACCTGAGAACAGACCTAGACACTTGCCTGTCCAGATGGACTGGGCATGGCTGGATCCAAGAACACTGCTGCCCTCTGCTCCATTACCAGGTGATGAGGGTGTTGATGAGTCCCCCAGGGTGGGAATCTTTGTGGGGACTTTCAGAGGAACCTCAGGGAAATTAGTACTTGTTTTTGATGGCAATCAAAAAGATTCTGATCTCAGTCTTATCACTTTGTTCTCATTACCAAATAAGCTTACCCTCTACAATGACTCAGTTCAGTACAAATGAAAAAAGGACAAAGCTCGTTCCTACAGGAATGCACAGTCCTGCTTCCAAGTGGAAATGGCAAATCAGGATTAATAAATCATTCTTCATGCCCTATTAGTCCCTAAGTCTGGATAGCTCACTGTGAAGTGTAAGAGCACTTTACCTTACACTTAAGTTTATTCTGCTTTACCCCTTCAGTCTGAACTTGGCTGCATTTTGAACAACTGGCATCTGGGACTCACAGTAGTCCTAGCCCATCCGCATGGTGTTGTCCATGCACTGAGCAAAGCCCCCGTCATTGTAAATCTGTGGAGATGGTATTTTTTAACTCAAACCATTGAGCTATCCTCAGATTTTTCACTTCTGTTTTCTCACTTGCTCTGCTTTTGTTGCCAAATCTAATGATGAGCTTATGTCTGAGATGCTGATGTTGGGACACCAGCCACCCCATTTCCTGTCTTTCTCCCAAGCTCCCCATCATCATCAGTCCGTAAAGGATGTGAAATCTGCAGTGAGATTCCAGGGCTCATAGGCTCCATTCCTGCTAATGCGGCTCTATTCATTGCCAATCCCATGTCCTTTCTTGGAGTGCTTTTGGCAGTCTTTTCCTACATCTGTGCTCAACCGTCATTCAGACACATTCCACTAAACCTAGGGTTACACAAAAGCATGAAACAATGTGAGATGTACAGAGCAGAAATGGAAACACACTGTTTCTTTTTTGGTATTTGGTCACAACCCACCACTGCCAGCACCTTCCTCTATGTTATGTATCTTTAAACTTCACAGAGAGGTAAAGTAGGTGAGCTAAGAAATCTCCTTAATGTAATAGTTGGAGTTTTTGGACTTGAAGTGAATTTTTTTTTCAAAATATTTCCCAAAATCAAGCTTGTTCTTTCCCCTTCCCCACCCAAGTTTTAGAAGAAAAGGATCTGAGATTCCTCAAAGACAAAAATAAATGTAGTCTGTCTTTGTTCTCAGCGTGAATTCAAACCCTAAGGCTGAGTGTTCTTAAAAGATGTATCCCAAGATTTGGTTTGCATTTGGTTTACAGCTTTTGCTTGAAAAGAATTAATGTATTTCTGAAGACCCAAGAGGCCAGTGGTTGGGGTACTATCCTGGGTACTTGAGAGATTTGAGTTGTACTTTGGGCTTTACCATGATCTCTAAATTTATTCCCAGTTCTTACAGCCATTGTAAAATACTCAGAGATCTCCATGGAACTCAGCTATATAAGGGCCAATATCATTTATAGTCTAAGTTGCAAAGAGAACCTCCCAAATCTGCCCAGTGTCTATCTTGGCTGCCAGCAGCAGGCCAGAAACACAGCGAACTCTGGCAAACCTGTGGGGTCCTCCAGCTTGTCTGACAGCAGAGTTCATAAAAAAGTCTGAAAAGATGCTGTGTGGACAGGAGGCATTTCTCTCTCTCTCTCTTTTCTTTTTTTTTTTTTTTTTTCCTTTGCTACAATGTCAGATGCAGGTGGGAGAATAAGTGGATATCAAAATTCTCTCAAGAATTTGTGGACACCAGTTCTCTGTTCTCTCCCCTCACACTCCTATAAGTCTCTACCGCTCTGGGACACTTCTCACACTTGCTGCTCGCTTCACCATCAAGCCCTTCATCGCCCATTGAGAGCAGAAGGGCCTCGGGCACGGCAGAGCCCCAAGGGGAGGGGTAGAGCTGGGCCGAGTTCACCCAAACCCACTCCAAAGTCTGGTGCCTCCTCCCAGGCCGGTGGTGCTCTCAGGAAGCGTAATTCAATCCAGTAATGCTCTGGGTATAAATCAGGATCCTTTCCCCGTCAGAGAGCCCGTGTGTGCAGGGACTGACAGAAGTGGGGGCTTGACAGCACCGGGGCAACCCTTCTGCCGGGGTGTGTGTGTGTGCTCCAGGGGGAGCCGGGGTCCCACCCGCAGGGACAAAGCTGCCGAGAAACAACCGGCGGCAGAAGCGAGCCCTTCCCATCGCGAACCCGGACCCCCTCCTCCCCCCCGCCGCGGCTCAATTTGCTGCGTGCCACAGGGGAAATTTATCGCCGCCTGAACAAGAGCACCGTTTTTTGGCGAAAACCTCTGGCTAAGCGACATTCCCAGATTCAAGCCCCTTCCGGAGAGGCCGCCGCAGCGTTTTGCAGTAAATCTGCCCGGTATTTCGGTTTCCAAAGGATCGCAAGCAGCTCCCCCGCCGCCACCGCCGCGGCCGGAGAGCGCGGAAAGGCGAAGCCGGGGGGGCTTTGGCCGGGGGAGGAAGAGGGGGAGGAAGAGGGGGGGGGTGCCGAATATGACCGATTAATAAAGGAAATATGGCTCGTGCCCGAGCACCGTGGGTGCGGTCCCCGGCCTGTGCCTTGTCCGACGGCCGAGCCAGGGCTGGCGGGCGAGGGGGCAGCGGCGGCCCCGGCAAAAAGACCTGAAAAAGCCTCGGAGAAGCGGTTGAGGGCAGCAGCCGGCCAGGAATGAACGGGAAAGGTTTGGGTGCAGGCGCAATGTGTAATCTGTGCCGGCTGGTGGGCTGGGGTCCTCCGGACCGGGCTGCCCGGTTTTCTTTCTGGCTTTTCCTCCAGCAGCACGGACGGCAGACGGCGATAAACGAGACGGAGCTCGAGGTCTTCCCCAGCCCGTCGTTTTTCTCCCGGTAGTTTCCCTCTCTGGAGCCGATAAAAGTCACGGCCGTAAATACGAGCGTTTGTCTTGGATCTCTCGGCGCGCTGGGGGGAGGTCACTCAGCACACGGGGCTGGGAGACGGTGTCTTCTCCCACCTCCTAAACAGCCCGGTGGACGTTTAGAAGCACAGAAATCACACGATTTCATTTTCTTTTCCAAAAAAATAAAGGAATAAAGGCAAAAAAAAAAGTTTCAGCAAAATCCCTGATTTATTATAAAAGCGAAACTCGCAAATTGAGCCAGTTTAAATTTTATTTCTGAAAACGGCAACTGTGTAATGCATAACCCCCGTCCCAGAAAAACACAACTTAAAGCCCCACCTGCCATCCTGCCATTTTGTTCACACACCCTTCAAATCTGTATCCCAAAATTGTCTGTAGGCTGAAGCGGGAAGCAGCGGCGTGGCTTCGTCACATTGCTGGTTGCTTCTTGTGCACGGTTGCAAATCCTCTATAAAAACAAACAAACAAACAAACAAACAAACAAACAAAAGCCACTCCTCTCAATTTCTGTTCTTTTCATTTTAATTTTCGTTGGGTACTTTTCTTTTTTTTTCTTTTTGTTTTTTACGTGCACACATAACAAATAATAAGGAGGCATTTCAAAGGAAGCTCAGAGATGTGTCCTTCTCACAGGGGTAACAATTTCACAAAACACTCCTATGTTTCAGCCTTGAAAATATTTCCATGAAAATAATCGTACTCACTCTGTAGAAAACGTTGCACTAATTCCCACATAATCACTCTTTTCCTTCCAGAATCAGAAATCAAACTCTTCTTAGATACAGAGTTTTTAGGCTACAGATAATTACTTGTCTCTATTTGCAGTTACACTTCCCACAGTGTGAATTAAATTATCCATACTGATTCCATGTGTGTAAGGCTTTCCTTTGCCAGCTGTCTGACTGAAGTAAAGGTAATGGGGCGCACGCAGTTAAAAAACAATAGGAAGGTGTAACTCATAGTAAGAAAGGTCCTGCAGCCCCAAGTTTCACATGGAAAAGTGAGGATGGTAAGTGAAATGTGAAGCAGATCTGAAATTATGCTGTAATATCTTATGTTGCCACTTTGCATCATCCTCAATTCCCATTTTGGAGAAAGCTGGCATTATATCTGTGGAAAACAAAATAAAACAAAGAAGGTCATTTCTTCCCCAAGTAAAACCATAGTTTATTTTGTAATTTTCCTTGTGCATGTGTTTGGCTCGCAAAGACACTTGCAATCATTCATATCTTGGTTGCAAGAAACTATATTCTAGGCACAACACAAGGAAGCAGAGCTGCTTGTGCCCCTAACGCATGGTCTCTCCAAGCAACAGCTCCCTCATTCTGTCTATTTGCAGACGAATCTGATCAGCTTCTAGGAAGCACAAATGCAGCAGCATTGTGTTACTTTTTTTTTTTTTTTTTAACCACTTATTTTCTAGACTTTCCCAACCCTGCAAGAAGAATTAAAAGTCATTCTTTCAGTACATCAAAACATCACTTAAGGCAAGCGAGTTCAGTTTATATTGTTGCTTTATTTTTTACATTTTACTTCTGTAACCCAAGCTGTTTGTGTTATTTTACTTTCTTAATTTACGTGGTGGTGCTCCTGTCTTGTTGCATAGTGACCTCATGCACTACTACTAATTAATAAATGCAGGAAACAAAAGCAAAGCACCAACCCAAATAACTGGAGTTATTTAATGCCCATGTTGCTTCAGGAAAGTGAATAGCAAAGCTGGCTGCACACAGAGCATGGAGGACCCTTCCCAGTTGTGGACTGATGAGGACTCACAGCCAATACATCTGATCATATCCATCATTACTGTTCATCGCCTGCCATGGAAAGGAGGGTCAGACCGTCACTGTGGACTCCCTTCCTTCCTTTGATAAGAGCATTGGATTGGAAAAGAACCTTGATGGTGTAGGTGGAGCTGTGCATATCCAGACCCATCTGTGCTGTCACAGAAAATCTGTGGCTGGCCATGTCCAAACAGAACGAGGCTTTGAGACATCTACCTAACTCCCAGTCGTCTCCCACCAGGATGAGCGATCCTCCAGGCCGGCGGAGGCAGGGCTGCCCCATAGGGTGTGGAGCTCTCCACGGTGCTGCAGGCCCTGGGTTCAAGCACTGCCCTGGACAGCAGCTGAGCTGCACAGCTTGCTTGGGAAGGCTGCCTGGGATGCCAAGACTGTAAATTCCTGTTGACACCAGGGTGGAGTATTGCTTTGTGTTTGCCTAACAGTGAGGTGGGGTTTCTGAGCTGCATCTAGGCACAGGTGTTCCTGCAGGACAGCTAATAAATGCTAATAACTTCTGACACTGCTCAGTGGTTCCATGTCAAGTTTTGAGACTGTGTATTGTCTGAGCATTTTCTGGGTGATTAAGTAAAAAGTAACATTCATTATATATGTTCTGTCACAATGCATATGAAATTGGACTTGATTTGCTTATAATTTTCTCTGTGATATCGCTCTTCAAAAGAACAAGACCCATCTGCTGGGCAGAGCAAAGCTGCTCAACTTTAATTCATTTTTGTTACCATTTCAGGGGTGTAACCTTTGACAGAACATAGTACAAGTCTTTGAACAAAACAGTTGTGCAACTAGCATTAAATAGCCTAATTGAATCTTTCACTAACCACACCCACTTGCTTTGGGCAAAGGCTTTCTCTGTGCAAATATAATCATATCCATTTGCCATGAAATTTATTACCTTTCAAATCATGTGAGTTCCATACTACATGCAGACTTAAAAGAGTAAATGCCATGGATTCATCTTCAACATAACCACGTGTTTCATTAAGGTGCCTCATAAATTCATTCTGACTTTCATTAGTTTGCCTTTGCTTCTGTGTTACGCTTGTTTCTGCCTTTCCAATGCATCTCAGTTTGATTGCCCCTTTAAGCTCTGCCCTATGAGATGGAGACATGATATTTATTCTTGTGTGTGTTAAACACCAGTCATTTCTGTTGTTATGAGACAAAAGTAACAGTAAAATTAATTTAAATTACTATTTCTTTCTGGTTTAGGTATCAGCATTAAGTAAATTGATTTTCAGAAGGTGCTGAGCACCTGCCATTCAAGGGCAGCACCCAAAATCTTTTCAAAAATTTGCCATATTATTTCTTCTTGCTCCCAAAATGTCTAGTAACACCAGTGATCCAAACAGGGATGTCCAAAGGACAGAAACAGAAGGGGAAGTGGGGACAGGCCAGGGCTGGTCTGTAGCATACTCATCAGCTGCTCCTGGTCTGCACGATCAGAGGCACTCTGCAAAGAAAAGGCACTCTGCAAGGAAAGAAGAAGGTGAGAACTGTGAGAATGAGACTTGTACACTCTGCCTAAGGTCTTATTTCCACTCTCAGCCTTCTACATGGTCTCCTACAATTTTACCTTGTTATTACCATGACATGTATCCTCCCACTGCCAGAGATCTCACGTTGCCTTTAGACTCCAAATCCATGCTTTCTGTTACTTGCAAATAAAAAATCTTTGAAAACATGTAATATAAATCTTCTTGGTTGTGATCTAAACCATTATTTCATGTCCTGTCCACCATGAAAGTGACGAACATGACACACACTAGTCTTGCAGCCACTTTCATATGTTATTTAGACAATGGTCTGAAATTTCTCTTTCTACTTTACTTCTTTAGACTAGTGAGTCTTCAAATATCTTTAAGGACTCATTAAATTTATAGAGAGGAGGAGAAATTGATGTGTAACAGGCATTCACTGCTCAGTGTTTGGAAAGTGTTTGGATGGAAAAAAAAAAGTTATAAAGCTATTGGAATTTATTTTTTCCTACTTTGTTATCACTTTGACAGTCCATGGTAGGGTCTGGCTTCACACAGCTACTGGAGTGCAATAATTTTTGTTAACAATGATGGCAAAATGAGATGTGTATGGATTGTATTGTTACAATATAACTGGATTATATTGTTACGATTCTTTATTTTTGAAAGAATCATTAAAAATGGCTATGAAATGGAAGTTTAAATTAAAAAGCTGATCTGGAAAAACAATTTATTGTATTGCATAAAACACTCATCAAGCTGCTTGATCTGCCTTTTTCTTCTTTATAGCTTTCTGGGTGATGGCTAAGAGGGGACTTTGCCCAGACTCTGCACCTCACAGAAAGGAAGTCACTCCTGATGGTTATCAACTGTTTTGTAGACTTTAAGGAGTTAACTCCAGACCTTGTTCTGGCTTCACTTCTCATGAGTGGATTTTATGGGCTCCTTTTAACTCACAGCACAGACTTGACACTCTGGCCTTTTGCAATAATCCTCTCACTCATGTTGTTTCTTCTGGAAACTTCTCCTGCTCAGCTTGTGCCAAAAAGCTCCACATTCCAGTTCTCCCAGACTTCAGTGGTTTGTGTTGATTTTTTTCCCCTTCATTTCTGCTTTCTTTATGTAGTTAACAGTTAGCAAGAGACAGAATGGACAAAGGACTTTTTTAATAGGCTTTGTTCATTTCTTTTCCAGATATTTCAGATATTCTTTCTCTGAGCACCCATTCCGTTCATGACCACACACCCTCACCAGGATGAAGTGGCCCAGTGGGATGCCTACTTTTGTTCCAATGCTCATACATTAGGTTTTCCACACCTTCCCCCAGGAAGCAGTTGGGAAGTCACTGAAGTGTTTAGCAGCTCTCCTCAAATGGGTGCTTTTTTTACTCAGAAGCATCTTGAAACCCTTTCCCCTCCCCATCTTCCCCTTCTGCTAGGTCCTAGACACATTCGAGTGCAAAATTATAATCATTCTCAAAAGTAGTTTCACTGAAATATACGTAACACCTGTGGCACTCATAATAAAGCACATTTCAAATATCAGCTTGGATCTTCACTGTTGTCTTAGGGAGGAGGAGATATGAACTTTTTTTTTTTTTAATTCATAGATTCTGCATATGGAATTTTGCAAAATTTTCCAGTTTTGTGATCCTTATTTTGCAGATGAGGAAACAGAGGCAGAGAAGAGGCTGAGTTATTTGATCTATTTCACACAATGTTATAGAATATACCTTGGAATAAATATTGCCAGTGTGTTGCTCACCAGCCTGTCTCCACAGGGCAGAACAAGAATGTATTTGCTAGTGTGAGCGTGTATTGCATAAATAAAACTGTATCTGTGGCAGAAATAAAATATTTGGTGGAGGTTGAGAGAAAGTCTATAAAAATCTGCTTGTTTCACCAAAGATATACCTGCATCTTCTGTCTGAGTCTTTAAAAAGGTAGAAAATCAAAGAAGATTAATTAACCACAAGCCTAATGAAAATAAACGGTGAATTATGCTCATGATTGGATCATTCAGCACAAAGTTTTGACTGATTTGAAAGAAAACACGCTTTATTGTTAACTCTGCTTTTTCCTTTAAATTAGAGCCAGTTTGTAATAATGAATACCACTACGTAAAGAAACATGGGCTACTGAAACTCACAATCCCTGTAAGATCCCCCATCTGTGTTTCCATTTTACAGCCTTCCTCCATCACAGTAATTTGAGCTTTTCCTTGGAAGGAGCAGCGAAAGAGGAAAAATGCTCTG
Organism: Anser brachyrhynchus; assembly: GCF_964034855.1. Classification (NCBI taxonomy): domain Eukaryota; kingdom Metazoa; phylum Chordata; class Aves; order Anseriformes; family Anatidae; genus Anser; species Anser brachyrhynchus. The sequence goes on from NC_137715.1 coordinate 1,771,014, forward strand.
AAGTATCTCTTTTTAACTGGTGTTTTTCATTTCAGTTCTAGCCAGGGATTGCCCCCTCCTGGATGATAGGAGGAAGTCGAATACCACGACCTTGGAATCCTTCCCTTTAGGCTGTAACCCATGCACCCGCCAGACCTCCGGGACAATTTGCTTCTGCCAGGGCAAGCTGTCCTGTAAAGTAAGATTAATGCCACAAAAAATGTGGGTAACCACACCATCCATTGGGGACTAAGCTGCCAAGGATAGAGGGATAGCCAAGACAGAGGATGATAGAGATCTGTCCCAGCCTGGAAGGCAAAAGGAAGAGTTCGGGGGAATATTTTTTCACTGTTTCCGGGGATGGACAAGTTGTTTCTCACATACTGTGGAACTCACATACACTGAGGAACTCACTGCTACAGGAAGCTGCAGAAGCCAAATGTGTAAACAAGAGTCAAAAAGGGATCCAGTTGAAGGACATATCTACCTTTGGCTTTCAACCACAACAGTCCAGGCAGAGACACCAAGTTAAAAAGTTTCTTACCCTGTTGATTGTCAGAGGCTGGGACAAAGCTGCAAAGCTGCACTCCATGCATACTTCTTTTTCCCTACTTGTCTACTCCCAAGCTCTGCTGGAAGCAGGATGTGAGGCTCAACAACTCTCTCAGCCAGCACGTGACAAATCTTGTTCTACCTAGCAGCATCAATGCTGCTGGGTTGCACAGCTTTTGTAAGACCTGTTTCTAGGTAATGGCCAGCCACTTTCCCACTAATGACAGGTAATATTGTGACCTTGGCTCACCCCCTTCACCCACCTGTGGAATGCCAGACAGACATATGGACATGACCATGGCCTACCACAAAGCACATGGCGCTTCCCAGTACTTTTTTGTCCACTTGTCCTCAGTGTTTTTCTAACTGGAATCTATAGCACTGTGAAAATCCATCCCAGTGGCATGCCACCATGCCCTGGCTGTCAGTCTGGGTTGTGTGGACTCTTTTGTCTCTGTGGTTGTGTTCCCAGGTCTTTCTCTGTCCCCATTTTCAGCATCTACTGCCACTCCTCTTGCATCATGTGAGCCAGGAAGTTTCCAAGGTGCTTGGAGGCTTTCACCAGGCGGTGAGACAGAAATGCAAAGCATACATCCTTTATGCATTTAAGACTCATAAAAAGGAAGCCTACATCTATTTCATCTGCCCTCTAGAGTCCCAGAGTTGGCCTAATAGGAAATGGGGATTGGGGGTGGTGGTGGTGGTAGTGGTGGTGGTGCTGTTTGTTTGTTTTTTGTAATGTTGCTATTTAGATAAGCAGGCGAGAAGGTCCATTTCTCTGCCTAATGGTGATTCTAACACTTGTGAAGTTGAATGAACACCACTAAAGGGAAAGATTAGAAGTCACTTTAAAGTGGAAATAGGGGAAGTTTTCAACCCAATCTATTTGCAACCATGACACTGTATAAAGATAGAGCTAATGTGAGTGCAGTGAAGTCATAAAGATAGGCAGACTTGGTTTTAAATTAACAGCAATATTGTTTATACTCAGGACATCAGATAAAGGAAACCTTTTACAGAATCTCTGCTACTTCCTAATCGTCCCCCTCCCCTCCAACAATATTAGTTAATTAAAAAGTCAATATAAAACTTCAGAAGGCTTGATCCCCCTCTTCCCCCCCCCTGCTTTTTTTTTTCTTTACTGAGTGCTTCATTTTTATTAAGGTTGGTTGGCTTCTGTCAAGATAAATACATAACATCAGTGTTTTATTCTCCAAAGAGCCACTGGATGGGATGCTAATAAGATTAAAATGATAATAAATAATCCCAACAGCAGCTTTTATGACCTGGTTTCTGCTGAGCTCCCTTTTGGTTCAATTTTGCTAAAACTCCAGCCAGATCTCATCCTACACACAGTTCCCATTCACCATGCCATGGTGGCCTGAGTGGGGCCTGGGGACTGGATCAGGCCTGGGAACCTCCCTGGAGCAGCTCTGCTCTGGCCTCCCTGTTCATAAGCTCGTGGCTCACAAAGACAGGAGATGTTTCACTCTTTCACATTTATTCCTTACATTTCCCCTTCCTACAGAGGCACTTGAAAAATCTATACCCGCATTAAAAAAAAAAAAAAAAAGAAAGGCTTTTTGGAGACAGATTGATCCCTTCTGTTTTCTCTCAACTGCTACAAAGTGAAGAATACATATCTAGACTGAAGACAGAATGGGACTGACAGCCGTTTAAATCAATTAGAGCCCAAATTACCTCGAATCACAAATGCACAGAGCCGTTACCTTGCTGCATTTCGCTCTAGTGGTGTCTTGCTGCTACACTTTTTGATGTAACTTGGCATAAATGCAGATTGAACCCCCCCTTCCCTAAAAACACAAGTAACCCAATTCTCACTTTCTCTCCTAGGTCCAATGTTTTTCTCCTCCTCAGCTAATTCGCGCCAGCTAATTAATTGAGCCCGTGGCTCCCCCTAGCGTCGCTCGGGGCCGTTCCCGGGGGCGGGGGCTCTGCTCCCGGCCCCGACCCCCGCCCTCCCTGCCTCCCTTCCCTACCCCTGGGCCGGAAAGGGGAAAGGCTCTATGAGCTTAAGCATCACAGCAGGACCTGGCCTGTGTAGTTTTACTGAAGAGCTTTCCGTGTGTGGTTTGCATGAATGACACAGAGACATTTGCTCTCTTTAAAAAATAATGGAATACAGCTAGGCCAATTTAGACCGCAAGGTCTTCTAGACTATAGTGACACCAGACAAGGATCTGGAGCTGAGTCTGTTCAAATTTGGGGCTTCAGTACAGTGGGCTGAGGTGATGTTGAAGGTCCTGGACCTTCAAACACTTTCCTGCATTCTTACTTCCTCTCAGCGTCAATGGATTTCACCTCTGTGTATTTGTATGTGGACATGAACACCATGTTTAACAGCCAAAGGGACATGTTTATGGTGGTGCATGGCACCTGCAGTGCAGTCTGGTTTTGGTGGGATGTAGAGACATTCAGCAGGACTGTGCCATGATGCTGCTCACACTGCCCATGTCCCCTCATCCCCTGAAGAGAGCAGAGGCACTGCCTGTGCACAGGTACCGAGGAGTCGACAAGCACAGGCTCCTGTCTGCAGCATCCATGGGCACAAGCCAGATGGCTCTGAACTAGCAAATATGTTGCTTTCTTCATTTGGATATGAATTCCACTAGAGAAAATAGGTTTCTGTAATCAACTGGTACCCTGAAATAAGTCTGGAAGTGCTCTTTGCTTCTCTTATTGTTATTTCTGTGGAGAAAATGAGGCATGCAGCTGTGATTGACTCCCCAGAGCTCTGCAGGATCTCACAGAGGGAAGCTTTCATAGTTGTGTTAGGCACAGATTAGAGATGTCGTCTTCTTCAGTACCCCTCTGTTACTTCCTTGACCTTGGCGGGATCTCTTCCTTTCTTCCCTTCCTGCAAAGATGTGCAGACTCCTTGCTCCTAACCTTCCACCTCCAGGCTGCCATGATGAGGGGATGTTCCTTCTCTTGCTTCCCACAGCACCTATCTCCATAAAACTGCCAACATCAGGGCCTCTGGGACTGCCCAGAATATAAATAATAATAAATAATGTGGGTCTTCAAGCTCCAGCAATCTTTCCCCTCCTTTCTCCTCTCCTTTATCCCCTGTTTCAGCCATTGTGCATCCTTTGGGCAGTCTGCAGGTATGCAACCATCCAGAAGGAGGTCATAATTCTTGGGGAATTTGTCCTTTCTCACCCTGACTGAGGCATTCTTCTTTGTTTGGAAGACTTTTCCCTGTGATCTCCAGCAGACGCACCTCAAATTTCAATCCCAACCTTGCACTCCTGCTCCTTATTCAAGGACCGTGACCTGTGACCTTCAAGGTCAGACATCTCTAATCCCAAGAATAACAACTCTCTAGTCAACAGGAGGATCTCTCTCTCTCCAAATTTATGAGGGGTAGTGACTCTGGGGGTGGGGTAGGGAGAAGAGACCTTAAAAGGTCCACATCACCCATGGATGTGAGCTAAATAGTTTCAGAATGGTGCTACAACTTGCCTTTGCTCTGTCAGAGGGAAAAGACACTGGGATCTTTTACTGGGATCCACGGCCTCACTTTGTTCTTGTGACTTACCATGTGATTTTGGGGCCTTTTTTTAAAAAATAAATAAATAAATAAATAAATTATTCTTCTAAAGAAAACTGGCAAATTAAGGGGCAAGACCAGCCCAATCACCAGGGACAATCATGGAGATGGAGAAGTAATTTTTTTGGCCCTATTTGGGTTCCAAACCTTCAGAGAGACTGGAGAAGAGGAGGCTATTTTTTCAAAGATGTGAGACACTGAAACTGCACAAAGGAGAACCATAAACCTGAGAGGCCAGGGGAGCAAGAGGGAGAGGAGTGCTTACATCCATCCCCTTCCAAGGGAAGTTAAGTCATGGATTTGCTCTTGTGCTTTTTCTTTGCCTGGATTTCCAGTTATTTCCCATTATTTCACCTCCTTCTTTCTCCACCAACCTCCCTCTTTGAACTCCAAAATATGTGATTAATTAGAAAGAAAAGCAGCAGGAACAGCAAACCGATATATCTATGGAGTTTCTGCAGCTACTTCAGGCTGGTGTTGGGCTGGGATTTTTCTGTGTGGATGATGGCCTACAGGGGAGCTGAGCAGCCCTTTCCATGTCCCAGGGATGGGAAATGATCAGGACAAAGAAGCCCCATTGCCTTCCTGCAGAGACTGGAGCTGCCAGAGGTGGAAAGGCTCTCCCCAACATGGACATCCCATGGATGTTTCAGAAGCCAACAATGCCTCTGACTGGAATCAGAATTCAGCTCCAAACAGTTTGAAAATCCTGTGTTTTAAGGTCAAGTCGTGAACCAGCTCTCATTGCAAGGTTTGACTGCTTAAATTCATGCTAAATCTGGAGGGATCTCTTGCTGGGAAATGTAACCTGGAGAGAGGGGGAACACGGGTTAAGTTAAGGAATGAAATGAAACTGTGTCCTGGGAGTCAGGTTGTAAAAAGTTGTTACCTGGTAGTGTTCAGGCTCAGGCACTGTAAAAAGACTTTTACAAGAAAGGTTTATTTTTTGGACTGTGGGCAAAAGGGCTGTGGCGGGGAATGCAGAGGAGCCCCGCACTTCTCGGGGTCTGGCTGGACAGGACCAGAGGTGCTCATCCCAGGGTTGGTCGTCTCCAGTGCCAGTGGCAAAGCACATTAGTACCTGCTGGCAGCAAACATCGAGAGGTAGTAGTTTGGGGTTGTTTACTATGTGATTACATGATGTGGCAAAATTCCCTGTGTTTCCTCTGCCCTTGGCAGCAGGTGCTCCAAAGCCCTACACACTCTTTGCTGCAGGATTTAAGCACAAAAAAACTAAAGCAAAATACATTTCCTAAATCCTAAGGCCTGGAAAGCCATCAGCAAGGGGAGGGTATGGTAGTGGTGTCCCCTGCAGCCTATAGTATCCTTTTCTGTCACTCATTTCTGACAAACTACCAATTTTTGTTTTAAAAAAAAAGAAAAGGAAAATCATTTCTTCTAGCTGAGACACCCTGAAACCTCAACCACTGACATTTCCTTTAAAGGTTCTGTGCCCATTTCTCCTTTTTTTTTTTTTCCCCTCCCCAATTCCCCAGTGACTCACAGTTATGGAGGGACATTGAGGACAAGTGAGCAAGTGTGGGGAGTAGGGTCAAGGCTGCAGAGAGCCTGGCAGTAAGGTGGGGATTGTAGTGGTCAGTTCTCTTGGCCACTCTTCTTTTGTCTCCCAGATGGCTGAAAGCACCACTGGCTGACACTTTGGACTGTACAGTCAATGTGCAAAGCAGTTCTGGACTTTGATCCCTGGGGAAAGGAGAGGGTAGAGTGTGAATGGAAAAGGGCATCCCCAAGGGACCACAGTGCAGAATCAGACCCTGGAGGAGGTCTGATTTTTATTTTTTTTTCATTTTTGTGAAGGACTTTTGGCTACATTCCCTGTGCAGTGCAAAGGCCCATTGAGAGCACAAGTGCAAAACTGTTTGGAAGAGGAGATGGGAGGTAGAAAGATGCTGAAATGGGGAAAAACACCACAACTCCATAGCTCACAGCTGCAGCTCAGATAACTCTGGGGAGCTGAGTCCTGCACACTGCTCCAGGTCAGTCCTGACTGCTGGAGGGGAGCACTAGTGTTGGAGACCACTGAAAAAGGGTCAGATATCCTTCTGGGGCTCCAAGTGTTTCCAAAATGCCCTTCGTTTTGGTTGTTTTAAAGCAGAGGTTGGTTTTGGTTTTCGGAGCTTTTTTTTCCTATATGAGGTTTTGGTTTATATTTGTAATTTCCAAAATCTGTAAAATCCCTCCCCTTCCATAACTCTTTTTGAAAGAATTGCCCATTACTAGCTACTAGAATCAGCATAGTTTTATTTTTGAGATCATGTTGTTAATTCAGAACCAAATGTGACTGTAAAGTATCTCCTCCCAGCATGAGCTTTAATAGGTTTCCACCAACACCCTGTCCCCGCAGGCTTAATTCCAGAAGAGAAGGTGTGTTGCAAGTGAAGGAATTGGATAAATAGATTCTAACGAGGAACCATTTTTTCCCTTTTCTTCATGCTCCCAGTCCGCGTCGTTTTGGAAACGGTGCCTTCAACCATCGGAAACCTGCTGTTGTGGTTAGGATTTTTTTCTTTGCAATTACAGCTCTGCAGAGGATTGTGCCACAAAGCATCATTTTTCTTAAAGACAGAGTCAAAATTAATTCACTGTGATTGTTAAATTGCCTTGTGTGGCCAGGCATTTAATCCCGTGTATAAATCCTTACTGAAGAGAGAGGGAGCAGACGGGGCACGGCCCTCCAAGGCAATCTGGGTTTCCCCTGTGTGTTGGACAAGCCCTAAAGCAAACCCCAAAATTGGACGGAGTCCCCCAGCCCCGGCTAGGAAGGCTTAGGGTCCTCATCCAGACACCCACCAAGACCCTGAATTCCTGCCGAAAGGGGCGAGGAAAAAAAAAAAAAAAAAAAAAAAGGCTAAGTCGTAGCATGTAGGGCACAGGCGGGAGAACAGGGGCGAGGGCTGTTCCCCCCACCCCCCCACCCTGTGTCCGTGCAGAGCCGCGGGCCGCGATTTTTCCGCGAGCGGCGCGGTTTGGGAAGGGTGAGGTGGGGCGGGGGGACCCTTCCCGGCGTCTCCCGGCCTTCGGGTGCCCCGTGCCACAAGAAGGGAGGGAGAAGCCCCAGCCCGGAGGCTAGGTGATCTTTCCTTCCCTGAGAGTGCTACGGTCTTTTTGCATTTAATATTTAATATTCAATATTCCCCTCTCCCTCCTCCACCGCACGTAGATGTGTGCAGCCTGCAAGCACAGTACACTGCAGGGAGGTGAGGATTTGTCCTTTGAGCCTGTGGGGACCGAGCTGAGCCCTCCTCTACGGCAAAAGCTTCGAGGCCGGCTTGCAAACGCCGCGTTGAGTGCACTCAGCTGGGGGTCAACTTTCGCAAAAGGACTTTTTCTCCTCTCTGTTTTTCAGGATAGGTTTTTGTGCTTTGGCACAACCACAGGCTTCCGCTTCATCTCCGCAAGACCTTTCTCAGAATAGCCGCCACCCCAAAAATGGGGAGGCTGGAAATAGAGGTGTCAGCAAGCTGCGTCGGAATCGAGTGAGTGGGGAGGAGCGAAAGGAAAGTCGGCGTTAGCTGCGGCCGCATGTCCTCAAATTAAAAAATACATATCCACCCCCTGCAAACCAGTGAAGTTTCCCATTAAAATTGACACCAGGGGATGGTCTTAGCAGTCTCGTCCGCCTCGGATTGGTGAGCCCTCCGGAAGCCTCTTGCACACGCATTTTTTAACAGATAAGTCAATCGCCAGAGACTTGCCCCCTTCTTCCCTCCACTTTATCCTAAAATACCTTTTTGCAAAGCCAGAGCCCGCTCCCCTAGCCGTGCTGGCAGCTGCGTCTTCCTCCTCTGCATTCTACCCTCCGCTCAAGGCTCCTCATTGCAAAGAGGGGTGTGTGCGCGTGTGTGTGTGTGTTTGTGTGTGCGTGTTCGTGTGTGTGTGCGTGTGCGTGTGTTCCTCCCCTTGCACCTTCCTTGGGGTGCAAATCAGCCGGGACTGTGGTTCCCCGCACCGTGCTTTCCCCACCGAGCCCGCAGGTTCCCAGGAGCCGCTTGAGCACGTTCCCCAGCTGCAGGCGGCTGTCTTTGGGAAGGTGGCTTCGCACCCGCTGGGTCGCACGCTGCAAGTGGGGATTTTGAGGTGCCCGTTGTGCTGGACCCTGATTGTGGACCGGGGGAAAGTAAAAAAGAAGATGTCCTTTTGCGGCAGGAAGCTCCATCTTTAGACAGGTCTAAAGATGCTAAAACATCACAAGAAATCCAAGGTGGGTAGAACTAATAAATAAAAATTAAACTCCCCTCCCTAGGTTTTATAGCGGACGAAGGCAAACAATCAGGAATTAACGATGAACAGGCAAAGCCGGCAGTTTGCCGTCAGACTAGAATGGTTTCGTCTAGACTGCTAAACAGGGGGAGGGAGAGTGCTTTTTTTTACCTTCGTTAACACAATGGCCTTTTAGTTAAAAATTAATTTACAGCACCCTCGCTCACAACCCAGACTCACGTTCAACCAGAAGGAGTCTCTAGGAAAGAACTGAAAAAAAATAAAAAATTTTTAAAAATAGCAGGAGCTGGGGAAGGTTTGCTAGGTTGTAACAAGTGGTGGAAGGATGCCTCTGCGAAGGAGAGGGGCTGCCTTTATTTATTCATTCCCCGTATATGTTTTTGTTTTGTTTTGTTTTTTCCGGGGAGGCGGGGGGGACACTTTAAAAAAAAAAAAGTAAAAAGAGAAGGCACAGAGTAAAATAATTGAACAGGTAAGTCATTGCTGGATTCGACCTCTCCGGGAGACTGGGGAGGGATGTGTTTTTCGTAACGTGTTGGTCTTTTTACACTTTCCCACACGTAGATTCCCGAGAATACTTTATCCTCCTCATCAACTACAGAAGTCCGGATAGAAAACTGTTACACGGCTCTCTGGACGGGCGAGCAGCCCGTTTGCTTATTTTCCCTTTTCTTTGTTTTTAATGATAAATCAATTCTCCGTCTTCTAAAAGTTCAGGCTCTCTTTTAAAACAAAGATCAGACGCAAAACTGCTTTGTTTGTAATCCCCCTTCTCCACGCGTCTGTATCTCTGTTGGGAGTTTTGACTATTATTTGTCACGGTTCCGACTCTTCATCAGCAGCACAATTTATTTGTTTATGTATATGGCTAAAACCACTAACCTGCGCCATCGACTCGGGGAACGGATTGTAAATGAAAGGCAACCGCGTCGCAGCTCCAAGCACACCGCAGAGAAATCGCACTTGGTGCAAGGCTGGGAAAATCTTCTGGAATAAATCCCCCAAATTAGTGGTTGCCTCGCCTAGTGCCTACCTAGTTAAAATATAATAACAGTAATGCAACCCACAGCTTCTTCGCATGACTCTTCTATTTTCACCGTTGTCCTTTCTCCTTCCACTTTTTTTTTTTTTTTCCTCTGATGATTCTTAGAGCCTAGCGTTTGGATGGGAGGGAAGGCTGCTTGCTAGACTTGAAATTTAAAGTTCGTTTCGACAAGATTGCCAAGTCCACTTGCTGAGGAGGACTCAGCCTTTTATGCTGCCATGTATTTCTCTCCGTGTGCATAAACTTGTGTCCGTCCGCAGCGATGTAGAGGTAGGAAAGCAGTTGTGCCGCAATGAGGTACCTTTAAATTTAATTTTCTGTCCCTTCCCTGCTTTACGGATTTCTAATAACAATGTTGGAAACCAGAGAAGAAATCTCTTTAAGTCTCCGGGACAGAGGGCTTACGTAAATAATTGAAGGTAACCGGGCTTAATTACATTTCATAACAAATGGATAGAATAGGAAGAAGTGCAGTATTTTATTGAAGGGAGCACCCAGTGCTGGATATATTTCTGTTGTTCCTTTCTAGATATTTTTTATCAAGATTGCTCTTTAATTTTTAAAACATAAATAAGCATAATTAAACATAATTCTAAATACCCCGACATATAGCAATTAAAAAATGGGAATATTTTTTTAAATAAATTATCGCATGAATTGTTGGACCAATAAGAACTTGGTAAAGCGAGAGGTTTGATGTCAGAAAATTAAATTCGCTTTACCGATAGGTTTCGTATCTGACTCTAGGCTTGTTCAAAATATTTTATGTGTTGACAGCCAGCGTAAAGTTTCTGACTCTTGTACCTGCTGCTAGATTACTTATTAGGGTTCTGCCCTTAACCACTCCGCCCATAGCTTCTATTGTGAATTAAGGTCTCATTTGATTAACTTAGAAGGTTTGCCGTATCTGTGGACACTAATAAAATTATTATTTTTTTAAAGTGAAGCACCCCTGCCGTTCCCCGTCCCAGGGTAACGATGCCGTTTTGGGTCCGGGACCCTGCAGCCGGGCCGGGCTGTGAATCCGCGGCGGGGGCAGAACACCTGGAATGGGGCCGAGTTCAACCGTGAACCTGCAAAGGCAGCTTCGGCATCTCCAGACACCCTAAATTAAGTTCGAGAATTTGGGGAAAATGCTCACGTCTTTGCTCGCTGATGAGATGTGTTATCGTTTTGCTTCTCTACACAGCCTACAATTCCAGTTCGCCCTGAAAAGAAAGTTATTGAGATAGGTGTGACCGAGCTCACTCTATCTTTTTGTTCCTATTAATTGGAGTTTTCCAGCAGTGAAGGGGACATTATCTTGCCCGGATTCTGCTTTTATTTCCGGGACTTTGCATAGTTTGCTTTCCTTAATTCCACAGGAAGTGGGTGCCGAGAGACAGAGGGGAAGGCGCTCCCGGGGCACTGCAGGGGCACGCCTGAGCCAGTCCTTGTTTTTGTTGTTGTTGTTGTTTTCCTGGACTAATGACTCCGTCTGATTGAGGGTTTAGTCTATAAAATCAGGGTCTCCGTCTCTCCTTGATCTCAGGAAGAGCCTGGACGGCCACTCACACCGATATCGGGAGGGGAAAAAACAGAACGAAAAAGCAAAACCTCCAGCCCAGTCCCGACGGGGAGGGCCGGCGGTCGGGCCGAGGGGCTCCCACTTCACCCCACCTCGCGTCTCCCTTGCCCGGAGGGAAAGTTTTCCGCAGCAAGCATCCGGGGAGGTGCCGCCCTCGGGACTTGACTTCTCCCCATCGGAGCAGATTGCTGAGCCCGCGTACCCCGGCGAGGAGAACCGCACAAACAGAGCTGCTCTGGTGCAGTTTTTGGCCGTGTTTTAGGCGGCCCACGGCTCAGTCTCGCACCTCACTTCGGAGCAGGACCCAGGACTTCTGTCCCCTCGACATCACGGGGCCGCCGCAGGGTGGTGGGGGGAGGATCGCTGCACTCCTCGTACCAGCTCCTCGCCGTTGGCTCCCTGCCGGTCACCTTGGCTAGAGGCCGTGGCACCCTGGATGCCCCGCGCACTCCCACCCCGCCCCGGAATTACCGGCGTAAACCTGGCTCCCAGGTGGCTTCTGCCCCCACCTGGGAACATGCCGCGGGGAGTGGGCTTCAGAGAAACGACTTTAATGCAGCCTTCCTTAAGGCAGAATGACTAATTTTTATCCCAAAAAATCTTTTCTCTCTTTACCTCTTTGCTTTTCCTTTCTTTCGCAGAGAGAGAGAGAAAGGGAGGGAGGGAGGGAAGGAAGTAAAGAAAGAAAGAAGAAATAAAGTGAAAACGTTTGTGTTCTATTTGTCAGAGGAAACAAAGGCTGCACCTCTAGCTGGCAGCTGGCTGGCGCGGAGGGCGGCGGGGCCGGGGGCAGCGCGGCTCTCGGGCTGATCCCGGCCAGCGAGCGCCGCCCCGAGGCCACCGAGGCGCCGGCTCCGCTGCCGCCAGGAGCGGCGAAACTCCCAGCGAGGGTGGCCGCCAGTCCCGGCCAGTTTCTGCCGTGGACAAGTGGTTAAATACAGCCTCAGTCAGCGGACGGGAGATAACTTTTTAATAATTATTATTTATTGCTTATGGTTTATGCTTTTTACTGGAGTTATAATGATTCAAGCATTATCTCTCTCTCTCTCTCTCTCTCTTTTTTTTTTTTTTCAATGGGTAGTTAAGAAATATCACAGTGCAGTTTTCCTCGCATTGCTTTGTATCTTTTGGTCCAATGGATAGCTAGAAGAAAGAGAGAAAGAGCCCACACCGAGCTGTTTCCCATTCACATGCAGTCCAGTGAGGTGGAGAGGGAGGACAGAAGGAGGGATTAAGGCCAATTTTTTAATCTTTTTCCTGTAACTGCGACAAGCTCCTCCCGTTTGTAACGTGCTCTTCTTGGGAATATCTGTATGATTCCTAAGGAGCAGACACCAACTACCCCCAAAGGCTAATGCTGATGAATAGAAACTGTGAAAAACAGCTACTATAACCTCATTTTAATAAAAATACTGCTTTGTGAGCACCTAAGTAAGTCACAAAGAATCCCTTAATGATATCTTGAGATTCAGTGCCATTTCACTTAGATAATCTTTAATAGATTTTTCTATCATGTAACGGTGTATGTGTGTGTAATGGATACGTACACATATATATATTTACTGATATATGCTCATGCAAACACTTGAAATCCCCCTATTCCAGCCTATTAATTATTTTAGCACTTATTCCCCTGACAAGCAGAAGTTATCTTATAGCTAAGACATCCATTTACTGTCTAAGAGCTCTAACTTGCCGCTGACGTCTAAATTTAAAATGTCTTTTAAACTTTAGCATCGTCCAGAAGGGGAAAAAAGATCTCATTACCTTAAAATATTATTCCAGCCAAAGAATTAAAGCTAATACATCACCTACTTTTTTTTCCTTTTTCTTCCTTCCATTTTTTTAAACCAATTGTTATTTATTTTAAACATAATCGTGAAATTAAATGGCACATGCAGTTTTGTTTTTCATGTTTAACTTGAGTGGCTTTCCTTATTTATGTTTTCCATTTGCAGCTGGGGGAGGGCTTCATTTCCTTTTCAAGTTGCAACAGTGAAAGCTCTGTTATATATATACATTCCTCCTGCTTGATTTGTCTGAAAGAAAGAGCTTTTAGTAGAGCTTTTAGTAGTACGAGTTCAAGTGTGACTACAACTTTTGGTTTACAGATTCTATTGGCATAAAAAGTGCAGCAATGTGTCCTAGTGAGGTTTTTAAATCATCTTTGCAGGAAATAGAAAATATTCAACAAATTGTAAACATATTGTAGATGTGATACATGTAAGTATACTAGACTGTACGTATACGTCCCTGGAAACATCATATCTACAGACCACAGGAACGTAGTACTATAGGTTCCTAAATTAATAGGTAAATATAACTGAACTTTAAGAGTAAACTTAAAATGCATTCCCTCCACAAGTTTGATTAAAACTTGAACCTGTGTATATTTGTGTACCAGAATGGTGAGAAAGAGAAAAACGATGATTTGTGAAGTAACAGAAAAATCTATATTCATTTCAAGCTGTACCCTTTACGAAGACACGGAATCAGACGATCTTTTCTCCCCTCGAGCATTTAGAGACCTCTAACCTAACAACATAAAAGTAAAAACCCAAGCTGCACAACATTCTCGCCCAGAAGACTTTTTTTCCCCTTTCTATTATCTTTTAAATGTTTGTTTGTTTGTTTGTTTTTCCTGGGGGTGGTTGTTCTTTGTGGGCTTGTTTGTTTGTTTTCTCATTCTGCCCTGTCTTTCTGCTCCCCGCCCGATGTGGTGTAAACTGTTTGAAGTTCAACAACATGGCTAAGTTTTATTGTATTTCCGGTACAATAGATTTATATACCGTCCTATCCAGTCTTTTAAAGGCTTTTCAAATGAAATGAAGTTAAGTTATAGACAAGTTTCTGGCTCCTGCGTGTATCTCTTGAACTCGGTGAATTTGCTTCTTCAATGAACTTTTAAACTTCACTAAACATGCACTTTCGGGACGGCTGTCTTATTGTCTTCCATTTAGTTATTTAATTCACTTGAGGACAAAACACGATTTTACAAGGTAAGACTTTGACTTTATTTTATATATTTAAATAAGTGTGTGTGTATGTGTTTGTGACACGAAGGGACCTAACCTGATAATCTGGGGATGTTTGTTCCATTTTTGCCGAACGAAAACTTTTGTTATTTCTGCCAAAATTCCACCGCGGAGGTTGCTCGGAGCTCAGCAAGGCCCTCGGGGCCTGCACGCCTTCTATCTCCTCTCCTTGGCTTTAATTCTTCTTTCTATCACCACCAAGTCATTACTCTATAACTTGTTCTTCCAGCACATGGTGCACGTCGGAGGGAGGAAAGAACAAATTAAGTTTCTCGGAGTTGTTATTTGCACCTATAAAATAGTCTCAATGACGCTTTTTCTCATTTTACTTGATTTATATGTCCTTGGCTTCTTTTTTCTTTAAATGAATCACCTTATACATGCATTCATGGGATGAGAATATGAATTAATAGCATTATTATTATTATTATTATTATTATTATTATTATTATTATTATTATTATTATTATTATTCCGGAACTCACGGCTTTGACTTCATTTTCTTCCCTGTGGAAAGTTTTCCAAACGTTAATGATTTTAGATTAAAAAATAATAATATTATCATAATAGTGTTTTAATATGAAGTCTTGATGAATCAGCTTGAAATCGGAAAGGATCCTCTAAAGTAGATTTCCAAAGGAGGTGGGGGAAGAACTTTGGGAATTTTTAGTCTTTTTTTATAGCCTCGATAATCGCTTGTTTCTCAAAGTCAATAGCATTTTACTGTTTCCTCTGGTCTATTTGTAAACTATTTGTAAAGTCCTGCAGGAGGGATCTGCTGTAGACACTGTACATAGGAAATCATTTGAATAGTTATTTCGTGAAATCGTAGGGGTTTTATTTCGTCTTTGAAAAGATCCTTTTGTTGCTTTTGTTTCCTAGCAACTGTTTTCTATTATAAAAGTTCAGATTGCAGATGATGTCAAACAAAATGGCCGCCCAGGCGCCTTTCTTGGTAATTTTAGCCTTTGACCCAAGAATGAACTAGAACTGCTCTGTGAATTAGGTAGTTTCATGTTGTTGGGCTTTTAGTTTTAAACACAAGAACATCGAACTACCTGATTTACTCCAGTTATCCTCCTCGGTGTGTTTGCTGAGGGCAGCCGTGCAGGGCGGGGGCCGGCCTTATCCCCCCGTCCCGGACCGGAGCGCAGCGGCCCCGGGCGCGGAGCCGCCGCCCCCCGCCCCTGGTGCAGACCACGCCGCTGCCGGGCCCCAGCACCGGGCACCGCCGGGCAGGGGTGCTAGTTTCTTTGTTTGAATCCCCGTTTCGGGGACCTTTTGCGGGACAGCGCAGTCATGGCCCAAATAATAAAGAGCTTACTAAAGGTCTAACTAGGCTGCGGCGCCGCTCAGAGGCCCAAATCCCTCTCCTCAGAAGCAAGCAGTCTTGTGTTATCAAGCCTCTCTGTGCAATGACGTGTGGCCGTCGAATAAAACATATACATACAAAATACGTAAAATATACACAGAGTTGTAAAGTAATTTTAGTGCTTCTTATTTTAGTAGCTGTGATCTACACCACTGTGTAAAGGGTAAAATGTGGGATTAGGGAACGCCGAAGAACTGTGACCAGTTGATGAGTTTAATTGTCCCAGTTGACAAGATAAGTTTATTAAAGGCCCCGCTGCACATCTCCGCAGGGCTTCACATTTGTCATTTCACTGGCAATGCTATAGGTATCAGGACAGCGAGCAGGTCTCTATGGCTTCTCCTATTGAGGTAAAAACACCCGACTTAGCCATACTTGTTGGATATCGAATTCATTGTCCTATTTGGTCTCTGAGGAGCTCCTGCATCTCGTAGGAAACATGCCTACGTCTTCAGAGACTAAGTGTATAAAGGCGCAGTCTGTAGGCGTGCACCCGTGCACAGGCGCGTGTCAGCTGCACACAGCTGAGCGCTCAGCGCTCTGAAAGCTCATCTCCGGGCCCCAAATGCACCATCTTTAGACTTAAGCTAGAAGCACGCCTGCGAAGTTCACTTAATGAAAGGGTTCAGATGGTATCAGAAATGTCCACAGACACTTTTTCCACATCCTTCTCCCGTATTTCAAAGTGTTGTATGTGGGAATACGCTAATTTTATTGTATTTTATTCCAAACGAACGAGCAAACAAACAAAATCAGTGTGAATGTGAGAAAGAGGGAGCGCAGAGAGCTTTATGTGTCAGCTTGTGTGGTTGAAGTCTACCCATTCCTTTTGGACCCATCTACTTTCTACAAACTGGAAGCTCGTAGAGTGGTGTGTGTGTTACCACTCAGCTCGTGGAAGCAATTTTCCCTGCATTGGTGTTTAAAATATCCATAAAAACAAGTTTAGCATGGTCTAGGCCACGGCTAAATAAGCTTGCGACTGCATGTCCCTTCGAGGTTTGAAGAATTAAACTCTGAAACGGTATCCAGGATCTAAACCACCATCTGCTGCTACATTCCGTGGCCGATGGATTACTTGGGAATTTTTTTTTCTCTCTTTTTTTTTTTTTTTTCCCATTCGGAGTGTTAAAACACAACGAAAACAAACAAACAAAAAATTGTATAGGTTGTAGTCCGGTGTGTGCTTATTCCCGAAGCTGGTGATTGTAGCGCGCATATTGCCTATCTCTCCTATTAAACAAACAGCCACTCCAAGGGGAGGAGAGGGAAAGTCAAACAGCGTAAAATAGCTCGGAGTTTTCTACCTAATTCACCAGCCCTGTGACTCCTTCCTTGGAAACAACGTGCTACTTGTGCCCTGACTCAAAGCCCTTAAACGGAAAAGGACAATCTGGGAAAGTTAATCATAAACTATTCGGTAATAATGTCCCCACAGGCAACCACTAACCTGCCTTGTAAATGTCTGGGCTTCTGATTTTGATCTCCCTCCTACCCACGTAAATACAGGAAGCAAGGGCCAGGGAGGAGAATGGGGACACAGAGCTGGGACAGACCAGAATCAGGCCCAGGGGGGTCTGTATTACTGCCTGAAATCGGGAACTGGGACTCATTTCCCCAGGCTTTGGGAAAGGACTAGGGAGAGGAGGGTGAGATAGGCTGGTCCCGCTTGTCCCACAGGCACGGCTACCTCTGGAGCGGTTTGTTTCTCTTTTCCGAATTAGAAAGATAAGAACGACCTTACCTGGAGAAGGAGCTGTGTGGGGATAGCTAAAAAATCCTCCGCGTATTAATTGTCTCTTTTGAGACATGGTACGCACTTCTGCTCTAAGAGACAACGAGCAACTGTGGTTAATGTAACAAATTTCCCCCAAGTTGCTCTCCTGCCAAGGTCCAGTCTGTCTGATATTACCCGACTCAGGATGAGTTTTAATTAGGGGCAAAACTGTAGTGAAAAGAGCCTATCTATAAGAAGCTCCACCTTTTATTTTCCTGAGGCTCAAGGTACGGATTTTACTGGAACTCTTCCATGAGTACTTAGTTCTTGTACCTGTACTTCTACTTTCACACCCTCCTCCCCCGCCTGGGGTAGGAGCGGCAGATATCTCACCCCGATGGGCTGTTACTTCCCTTCCTTCCAGATGAATGCGGTTTGGAAGATTTTTCGGGGGGCTCCAGTTATATCGTGGTGACCCCAAAGTAGATCCCGGTCTCAGGGAAGGGGAATGAGCAGCAGTTGCACCAGCAGCTCCCGGGGTGTAAAACCTGCGGCAGCAGGAGCGAGGCAGGCGTCCAGCTATTTTATGGGGGTTGAATATTATTTCAATGAGGGAGGCGGGGGGGAGTTAGTCTAGTAGCCAGAAAGTGGGTTCCCGAACAACAATCAAACTTTATTTTAACTTTCCTCCACCTTCCCCTTTCAAATGCCGTTTCAAATGCACATACGCTTTTGCTTTACAGGGGATCTAAATGCTTTATTAACTGCTGAGATTACAAACCTCATTTGAAATGGTGTTTTAGCCAGAGTGTACTTTTGGTTCTTGGAAAATTTCCAACATGTGTAACTTGTTTTTGCTTCTCTTCAGACAAGGAATTCCTCCCCCCCTCTCGACGCCCCCCCCCCCCCCCCCCGCACACACACGCTCCCTTTACGGATTTTTAACAGACGGCAGCATTCAAACTGAGAGCCTGCACAGGAAATGGCAAAGGTAGATCTTTCTGCTTTTAGGCTACAGAAACTTATTTCACTTTTTTTTTTTTTTTTCCAGAGGTTTTACTCTTCAAGAGAGATTTTTTGTTGCACTCTCGTGAGTTTGGAAGGGTATGTGACTAAAGTTTATTTCTCTTAGACCCATGTAAAAGTATCATACATAAATTATTTGCTTTATGCTGAGTTTTTATTTATGTTTCCTGGCTTTAAAAGGTTGTTGTTGTTATTATTATTAATATTATTATTACTGAATGTTTTTATGGCCTAAAATAAACGCTCATCCCTTTGAAAGCTGGGTAACCTCTGAATCTGGTCTCCAGACTCTCTATAGCCATGAAGTTCACGCTCAGCTTTTATCCTCTCTAGCTTATCCTTATCGACTTCAAAAACTAAACTGAAAAGCATAGTGAAAGCACTGCCGAAAGTAACGCACGTTACACACTGATGACACGTTGGCCTCTGAGTCTTAAGATTCTAATAGAACCCCCCTAGTTCTGTCCTGTCTTCAGTGCAGGAGAAAGCTCTGCAGCCCCCAGTCTCCTCCTCCTTCTTCATATCAGTGATAAAGAGGCAAAAATATCTGGAAGAAGGTGCCAGTTCTCATTAATGAGAACAACAGTCTTTAAAAAGTGCCTAAATATATTTCAGGCAAGAAATAAATTATCTTATATATATATATATATATTTATTATGCCAAAACTTATACATCAGTAAATAATGGCAGCTGAACAGACTTAAAATCTGCATATTTTGAATGTATTTTATATTTGGTAGTTTTCAGCGTAGAAATGGCAAGCCAAAGAGCTGTTTGTTAAGGAAGAATTTTTGCAGCTGTGTATTTCAAAGGGAAGCACTATTTGGAAATTATTCCTTCTCTCTACAAACAATAAAGATTATTTATAAGCAGCATCTGAGTTCAGAAGCCTTTGGCTTTCCATTGCAAGCTGACAATACTTCAAATTTCTCCTCACAGCCAAATACACTTGGTGCTTATTCTGAAAGCAGGAAAAAGTTTCCACTTCAGACTTTTTTAGTAACTATTTCCAGTCCCACTTCCCTTTACTAACTCTCAACAATCGCATATCTAAAATTAAGTCAGCTACGATGCAAAACGAGCAAAACTCATATCCTGTATCCTCTTGCTCAAAGATTCATCCCTGCAGCTGACTTTTAGATTCTGCTCGGAGGTCACTTTCTCTTTGGCTCTTCCTTCTCTAAGTTTTTTTGCAAACAAAAGAGCTTTTCATGCAATTTCTGATGGGCTCTATTTCGGGCTTTAAAGTATAAATGTCTACGTAACACCACCGAAACAGACAGCACCACACGACTTGGTCTCTGTAAGCGGGCAGATCTGGAATAAAATGGTAGCTTGCCTTAAGCCCCATTCAGAAAAGGCTGCAAAGAGATGAGCTATGGGGATATGCATAAAAAATAAACTACTGAACAAACGGAAACCTCCAGAGGACCAAAAGCAAATGGATTTTGCAGATCTTCTTGTGAGGTTTCCATCCACTAGGGATCTGAAAGCCCTTAGTTTCTGCCTCACAGCCATACTCATAAGAGTCTTTTCGGTTTGAATTTATATACTACAGAAAATTATATACTCACATGCTGACACAGTTCATCATTATTTATAGGAGGCGCACCAGGATTTTTTACAAGAATATATTTATTACAGGTAAGACATAGCCAATCTATCTAGCAGACAGAGAACAGGTGTTTTGCTTCAATTAACGTTCAATATTTTTGTCTAAACTTATTCAACACACTGATAACAACACGGCTGTTTATCCATCAGTTGTATAAACACTTTTCCATGAGCCAAGAGAGTTTAATCTCCACAACACACTTAAATCAGCCTTTTCCTTTTCCAAGCTCTCATAACATTTTCAGAATCCCTCCGAATCTGTTGTAAAATGTGTTGATTAAAAACAAACAAATTAACAAACACTGAAAAGCAATAGAGCCGAGAAATATGACAACATGGGCAATCAGCTCGCATTTCGTGTCTGATAACACGCGACCTTGAAATTTAAAAACTCCCTAAGTCATAAAGAAGTTAAAGAGAAGAACAAATACGACAGAAAAGTTGGAAAAAGCAGGAATTCCACCCGTCGCTCTACACAACCGTCTTTTCTGAGATGAACACTGAAGAAAAGCAGCGGTCCTGCCCCACTCTGTTCACTGGCAAGAATTCCTCTGCTTTTACTAGTTTAAACGCAAAGGGTATGAAGTGGAGTTACTTTGGATTTACTCCCGCGAAAAGGAGAAGAAAGTTTGCAAGCCAGTGGGGAGTACTCACCTGGTCACATTTACTCACGGAGGTCTTTGCAAGATCTTAGACCAGGGGCTGGAAAGGGCTCCCCAACCAGTCCTCAAACCTCACCTTGGCTGGAGACTGGAGACTGGAGACTGGATCTTTTTCTCAAGAACAGAGAGAATTTTGCTCTGGCTGGGGTGCTCTTCCTACTTTGATTGGTGCAAAAATTAAAAATAAATCTGACCTCCGGCATTAGGCTCCGGCTCTTCTTGCCCATCATCCTGATCCCCTTGATTTTTATTTTTATTATTTTAATTAAAATGAACAGCTTCTTAATAGCGCCTCTGTTAGAGGATCTCTGGTTCTGAACATGGGGAAATGTGTCCTTCCATCACGCTGCAGGGCACATACTCATGGAAAAGCACCGCTTATAGGAATAAACGAAAATCTAACAGTTTGGGTGTCGGTATTCAAGCGTCTCTATGATCTTCCTGTATCAGTAAAACACCTCTGATAGCAATTTCATACATACGTTTTGTATAGATGCGGACATCGGGAGTCATGTACGCACATGCACACACAATATCATAGAGAGAGAGCTGCGTAATAAATTTTATCCTTGGTTTCAGGTGGCTATTAACACATCCCAATGTTATTATTAGCCTGCTAATACAGACTTACATCCCTATATACTTCAGGAACGACTCGCGATGATTTATCATTGCTAGAAATCTCTTTGCCCTTCACATTAAATATCCTTCTGTTTTGGGGTGAGAAGAAGAAGGACGGAGGGGTAATAGATTAAAGGAAACGAATTGATCCAGACTGTTACAGCTGAAGTCCAGAGAAACACTTTTGCCCTGATCATACAGTGCACCTTTTCCTTAACCAACATTTACGACGCCATCAGATCATCTTGCAATAAATGCATTTGTCATAATAACTTCGTAAAACTGACCCTGTTACCCTGCATCAGACAGGATCGGAGCCGCACTGCACTATAGTCCCCTGTCAATCACTTACGTCGGTGCCGGCCAAAAAAAAAAAAAAAGAGAGAGAGAGAGAGAGAGAGAGAGAGAGAGAGAAAGAAAGGGAAGGAAGGAAGGAAGGAAGGAAGGAAGGAAGGAAGGAAGGAAGGAAGGAAGGAAGGAAGGAAGGAAGGAAGGAAGGAAGGAAGGAAGGAAGGAAGGAAGGAAGGAAGGAAGGAAGGAAGGAAGGAAGGAAGGAAGGAAGGAGAAAGAGAGAAAGAAAGCGAGAGAGAGAGAGAGAAAGAAAGAAAGAAAGAAAGAGAAAGAAAGAAAGAAAGAAAGAAAGAAAGAAAGAAAGAAAGAAAGAAAGAAAGAAAGAAAGAAAAAGAAGGAAAGAAGGAAAGAAAGAAAGAAAAAGAAAGAGAGAAGGCAGGAAGGCAGGAAGGCAGAAAGGCAGGCAGAAAGGAGGAAAGGAAGGAAGGAAGGAAGGAACGAACGAAGGAACGAAGGAAGGAACGAAGGAAGGAACGAAGGAAGGAACGAAGGAAGGAACGAAGGAAGGAACGAAGGAAGGAAAAGAAAAAGTATTTTTGAAAACACTCGGAAAATGCACGAGGCCGGGGTGGGGGGTTGACACGCACACACAAGGCACATACATGCAGCTATGTGAGGTGTGAAAGGGGAGGGGGGGGGCGGGTGTACCGTGACTGAAAATGCGAGGGATTCCTTTTTACCCGCTTTCTTTTCCACAGGCAATAAATTCAAGACTATAAAAATCAAAGAAAGCTAATGTAAGTTTTATTAAACTATTTAACCATCACAATTTTAAGGCATTCTGTAACAAAGCAGTGTCAGTGGCACGCTGTATTTTACTAGCCTTGTAAAGTTAAATGAAGGCTTACGGTTTCAGCAACATAGTAAACTATTTTAATCCAAGCAAAGCAATACTGATATTATGCCGCAAAATACGTGAACATGTACTCATATATGGAGATATTTTTTAGATAGTATATATATATAAAAGCATTCAGTCTAAGACAAGCTTTGGAGGTATACAGGAGGTTGTGTCTCCTCAGCTTGATGGTCAAAGTAGTAATGTCATGTGCGTACCAGTGACATTATAAATTTCATATTAAACCACATTATTTGACCATGTTAATAATCCATTTTCCAATGCCAGAGGGTTAATTAGTTATAACATCGTCCCCACTACTCTTACTACTTACATCTGTTTTTTTCTTTTCAAAAAATGCGTATATATCAGTATTTATGTATATATGCCTGTAATGGACACATACATACATGCATGTGTACGAAATCACCGGGTGTGTGGTGGTCTGTATGTAGTCTCTGGCTTTTTGCTGTCATACTCTGGAGACGAGTGGCAAAGAATAGCGTTTATCTCTATTCCCCCATGATGGTTATTAAAGGCAAAGTGAGTACATCAGCATCTTTCTTTAAAAAAAAATAATAGTAAAAAAAAAAAATCCTTCCCCCCTCCCGGACCCCCACACAATGTTTCAGGAGCAAATCTATGAAGGGATTTTAGCTATTAGCCCCAGCGCTGCCTGTTTCGTGGCTTTTCTAAACTACTGACGTTTTGCAGCATTGCATAAACATAAAACAATCCATCCTTGATATGGAATGCAAGGGCGGATGACAGCGCAGCGCAGCCCCCTTGGCTTCGATTGATTTACGCTGAGACTGACGCTTTATCAGGCACACGAAAAAAGTTTGACCAATCATTTTGCTGGGAGCTCACAACACAGCAGCCCAACTGTACTTTGTTGGCTAGGAAGTTCGAGAAGGGGGTAGAGTACAAATCTAGATCTGTCCTATATATTTTTTTCCCTTCATTGAACCGTGCTTTGTATGATGTCTGAGAATGTCCATTTCTGGGACTCTTAGCAATTATTATGTCGACTCTATTATAAGTCATGAAAGTGAAGACTCGCCTTCAGCCAAATTTTCATCTGGGCAATATACAAGTTCCAGGCAAGCTGGGCATAATGAACATCTAGAATTCCCCTCTTGTAGTTTTCAGCCAAAACCTCCAGTTTTCAGCGCCTCCTGGACTCCTTTGAATCCACATTCTTCTGGTACCCTTCCTGCCGTCTACCATCCATATATTCAACATCAAAGCGTCCCATCTGATAGCAGGTATCTACGGAGCTGGCTGGATCCAGTGCCCAGAGCAGAGAACCTCCCCGGGCAGGGATCTGTTAAGGCAGAGCCGCTGCTGGGCCGTCCCGGGGATGTCCATAAACAGGGAACACAGGAGTACAATTTAGAAACTTCTGCTGGAAGGGAAGGGATCGTTTCCAATCAAAGGCCCAGCTTCGAGGACAATAAAGTTTGTGAAGGAAGCGAAGACAAAGACAGAACAGATCAAAGTAAGTTATAAAAGTGAGGAAGTAAACAGTATAAAAGCTGGAGGAGGTGCAATAAAATGGGACAATGCTGCATAAAGTTTAAAATCAGGGCTTAAAGAAAACTCTCAGATTGCTGATGCCAACATAAGGGGAGAGGTGGGGAGGGGAGAGGGGTGGCATTGTCTCTGCAGATAAATAAAAATCAAAATAAAAATGAGCATCGTCTCTGAGCAAAACAGAGTCCAGAGCGGACAAAAGCTGGATCAAATCATCCTCTTTCCTACAGAGCGCTGACTCCGGCTGCAGAGATCACTTTTGTAAGCGGGAGCAAATTCGTGCGGGGTCTGCGTGTGGAGGGGAAAAAAAGGGGGAGAAAATAAATGTCGGGGGGAAAGATAAGGAAAGGGGAGTGGAGGGTGGCGATCGGGGGAGAACAAGGGGGGAAAGAGAGAAAATTACGGAGGAAAAGTTCACGTGAGGGAAGTAAACAGCAGCGAGGTCTTTTCCGTGCCCGTTGCTCTGATTTACCTCGGCAGATTCAGGGAAAGGCTCCCCTCCTCATATTGTTTCGTGTTTGGTGGTGGTGGTGGCGGTGGGTTTCAGTGTGTGTTTTGTTGTTGTTGTTTGGTTGTTGTTTTCTTTGGGGGGGTTGCTTGTTTATATTTAATTGTTTATTAAGTGTTACGGTTCAGGGTATGAATATTTCACAGCCATGCACCCTCATAGTTAAAAAAAAAGGGGGGGGGGTGCCTCCAGATTAATTAGTTCTTTATTTGTAAGGTAGCCAGATAGGGGAACAGTTAAAATTCTGCATACGTTTTTTCAGTGACCTGATTAGTGTTTTTTTTTATCTAAAATACAGAAAAGAAAAGCTTTCTCCTTGAAAGTACTTAATACTACTATAATTAATGCTATTATTATTATTGTTGTTGTTATTATTATTATTATTAAAATTATGCAAAGGCATTTAAGTAAAAAAGAATCAGTATCTTCACCTCATGCAGTTTCGGTTAGTACCTAGTTTCCATCTGAAAGGTAAAAGTGAGCGAAAGCTTGTGTTGGAGGTGAGAGAGAGAGAAACTTGGCTTCACCGCCACGGTAAATATTTTGCAATGAAAGCCGAAGTTGTATAAACTTCCCGGCTGGAAATGGCAGAGAAACAGCCCCCGCAGAGGGTATAACTCTGCAGAGTGCATGCAGGACATACTGTCACAGTCATTCTTTTTCCTCCTGAATTAACTTATTTTTTTTTCCCACCAACATGCAAGAGCAACAGAGATTGCCATTGCAACCATAGAATTAAAAATACAGTATATTCTCGAGCCTCGTGATTTCCTTTCCTCCGTGTCCAGGATGTTATGGTGACATTTTTTTCCTATCATTTAACTTGCACCATGCACGCGCACGCACACACACTTACACGCGCGCGAAAAAGAAAGTCCTGTTCTATTGTATTGGGCAGAGATCCAGAACAAACTGCGACCGTGAGGTGAATGATTTGAAAGAATTAAATATCCAGGTTCTGTGCTCAATGTCCCTGAAATTGAATATATAAAAATCTTGTCCAAGAAAATGTTATTATGTTATAAGTAAGTGCAGGGACCCACTCTAAGAGGATGCTGTGTGGTTTCTATGGCATGTGGTTACGATGCATATTTTGTTTTAAATAATAGTTTAATTTGGGGTAATGTTGAGAGCCTGCCAGGGCGGGAAGACGGAGCTGTTTTGCAGAAAGTACTCCCACCAATTTCCCTGACTATTTCAATTTTTGAAAGTATTTCACAATAATGAATCTCTACACTGTATATGGCACCGGGATCTGTTAATTTATTTGCCAGATTTTAAAGAAGGCATGTGCCAGAACTTCTACTCATTCTCTTGCCAGTTTAGGCACGTGTATACAGTAGGTAGATAAAACAATACTCGCATTTAAAATATCATATATTTTAACGATCCAAGATATAACCAAAAAAATAAAATCAAACCAAATAAATATCTGTTATGAAGCACAGCCCTCCATTGCCATTAAAGGATGGGTAGCAGGATTAACAGTATCAATTATTAACAGCTTTCTTCCTCTTTAATATTTAATTCTGCATATTAGATTAAGTCAATTACATTAAGGAAATAGCCGTGCAAATTTGTAAGAGGCAGTACTTACAGTGGAAGATTAACCGGATTATTTTAAAAAAATATTCAATATATTTAATTTTACAAAGAGGAAATGTTCTGATGGTGCGCGTGTGTGTGTATGTATATATTTATAATGGTCCATTTAATTGGTGTAAAGGTTTATGGCTTCAGTCATAATTTCAGAGAACGTAAAGGAAATAAAATAGAAATACGTGGTCTGTCTATAAACCTTCATTTTGCTTTTCCAGTATTCAGTTACCCAGCGGTCCTCTAAAATTTGCATGTGATTACTAAATGCTCTATTGTTTATTCCAAAAGGACTTCACCTTTGTGTGCAACCTTCCCATAGCACCTTCCCCAAGTACTGTCTGTGGGACTCATTTCTAAAATGTTGTGTCCCGTCCCCCCCCTACCACCCCGCACCCCACCCCACCCCACCCCGGCTTGATTAGGCTTATTCCTGAAATGTGCTTTTTGCAAAGGATTCCCACGTAACTTCTCCCATACGCGAGAGTGACGGGCAGTCTGTTATTTATTTTTGGCTGCATTTCTCCCCTTCGAAGCAGCCCTGCAAATGTCCGTGTCTCTGCATAACACTGTCCAGATCTCCAGCAGGAGAGTCCGGCCAGCCCTCAAAGGATTTTTATGGTATCGAGACCATTTCTTGCCACACAGCAAAACAGGCAGAATTTATGAAAGTTTTTTTTTCAGGCATCGTCTCAATATTATTTGCCTGCACGCTGTGTCTGTAGGAGTGCATCTGGAGACACGTGGGAAAACACATCTGAATTCTATATATAATTTTTGCATTGGTTTCTCTGAGTACAGCATATGGAACGCGCAGATAGGCATTATGCAAATCTGTAAGTGCATACATGTGGGTGTTTTCTGGTGCGGATAGACCTGGAGAAAAGTCGACGGGAGCTCTGCTACTGGGTACAGAAGACACGTGCGCACCCAAACATACGTGTGCGCAAGCACGTGTGTGCAAGTGAGCATGTGTGCGCAGACATGTATGTGCACACAGACACGCGGGGAAGTCTAACTCGCTGCTGCTCCTTGCCTGCAGCCCAGACCCCCACCCGCGGAGGCGCAGGGGACAGGCGCGGCAGCTTTTCGGGACCGGGGCACCCCCCACATCTGCGCGGGTTTGTTCGCCCTGATGATGCTGTACTATTATCATAGGGCCTCTGCTGCCAGCTCATATCTCAGCGAGCATTTTTCACTCGGGCGTGCATATCCGTATGTATAATCTTAATATTTGATGGCATGATTAAAACCTTCTGAGAAACACTCAAGCTGCATCGTATTGATCTTGCTGCTTTTCTTTCAGCCAACCCAGCTGCCAGCTGGCTTCACGCCCGTTCCTCCAGAAAAAAGCGATGCCCTTACACGAAATACCAGACCCTGGAACTAGAGAAGGAGTTTTTATTCAATATGTACCTGACGAGGGACCGTAGACATGAAGTGGCCAGACTCCTCAACCTGAGTGAGAGACAAGTCAAAATCTGGTTTCAGAACCGAAGGATGAAAATGAAGAAAATGAACAAGGAACAGGGCAAAGAGTGAAAACCAGAAAAGCAGCACCCCTCCCTCCTTCCCCAGCCTCTGCGGCCGCGCACCCGAACTGTAGTGCTAACATATAAATAACCCAAACAGCGGCAAAACCTTCCCATTTCCCATCTCCATCGTTGCATGCGAGATGTTGCTTATTATTTTTATCTTCCTAGTGTTGTCACGTATGAGGCAACTTAGCAAAAACTGCAGCTCCTCTTTGGAGACACATGCTAGGTTTTGTTTCTATTTTCTTGTTGTCTTTCTCTATTATCATTTTTTTTTCTTCTCCCTACAGCGTTACATAGATACAGGCTCCTGTCTGAGCAGCAGCTTTCTCTGCTTGCATTTTCTCCATGGAAGGCAAGACGGCAAACAAAACTGGCCACAAACAGATCTGGTCCAAGCTCCCACCAAACCACGCTGTGTTTCTTTATCCACGTAAGGACAAAGATTCTCTATAATACTCACAGCACCCCGGTGCACCCAGGCACACAAACACACAGGCACACAAACGTTGAGGTGGCCAAGGAACCAGACGATTTAATTAAACTACTGCAAGACAGACACATTCGTAAGACTTGCGTTTAATTGCACCCAACAAATCATTTTCAATTCGTCAACTTTATACTGGGCAAGTCGGTCAGTGACAGCCCAACTCCCAGCTGCGCTGGGTTTCTTTATTTCTTTTTCATTTTCTTTCTTTTTTTTTGTTTTTTTTTTGTTTTGTTTTGTTTTGTTTTTTCGGTTGGCGTTATTATGCGGGATTTTTATTTCAGTCTTGCCATGGCAGATATGTGACTTTGACCTGGAAGTTTAGTAGGATCTTTACAGGCAAACATCCTCATCTGGTAGCTTTATATTGAGTCACTTGGAAGAGGAGAAAGACGGGGAAGGAGACGAGAGTGCGTGTGGGGGGCACTCTCAGAGCCGCATTGTAAATTATTTAGGAGAAAAGGGGGCGGAAGAACCCCTGCCAACTTATTCCTAACTTTTAGAGGACAGGAAGAATGGGATTTTCTAGTTAAAAAACTACCTTAGTAGAGCTGTAAGAGAGGGAAAGGTTGTGTTCTTAGTGCTAGCATATTTATAATTTA
The DNA here is from genome assembly GCF_964034855.1 of Anser brachyrhynchus. Lineage (NCBI taxonomy): Eukaryota > Metazoa > Chordata > Aves > Anseriformes > Anatidae > Anser > Anser brachyrhynchus. The sequence goes on from NC_137715.1 coordinate 1,799,474, forward strand.
TTGTGAATTGACTTTTCCTAAAGCAGTAGGCTGTTGCAGAGATAAAGTGCCAACCATAGAGTGTGTGTATTTCTTCCCCCTCCTGTTTGCCGAGATGCTTTTAATACTCCGGTGTTGTGTTTTTTTCGCCTGCTCCGTGGTGAAGCGAGCTCACGGCATGTTTTCCCACTGCGACCCCGTTCACTTCGGGGCCCTGCGCCTGGCCGGCCCCGGGGCCGCCGCCTCCCCGGGGAGGGAGCCCCGGCCCGCGGGTGGCACCGGGGGCTGCGGCGGCTCCGCGGCTCGGCGCTCAGCCACCCTTTTCCCGAAGAGCATCCAGTGTAACAAATATAGACCCTAATTGTTTACAAACGAGGTCTCATGTCATGCCGGACGGAGCTGGTTTCTCATCTGACAGATCCGCTGGAGGTTTCTCTGAACCGCCCGTGCGGGACTGGTTTTCCTTTATCTCTGTAAGACTTAACTTTGTTTTGGGAAGGGGGGAGGGAGTGGGTGGCGGGTGGGTTAGTACGAGTTGATTACATGGTGGCTATTGTAAAATGTGTTTGTGGTTGTGTTTCTGTGAATGTTGAAGCTCGTTTTCTGTTTCTATTGTGGCTTTTAAGTATACAAAGAGTTCTTCAGTTGTTAGTTGATGGAAAATACCGAAATAAACCTCTTTTTTTTTTTTCTTCGTGTGCAAATTTGTATATTTAGCTGCCAGGAGGCTTTCTAGGAACAATGCAAGTGCAAGGTAGCTTGTTTTAATTGGGTGGATGGGTGGGGAAGAGAAGACACATCTATTTCTGTTGTATATGTGAACGAATCAGTGCAAATCTGATTTCATAAGCTACTAACTTGGGTATCCTTAGCATTAGTTTTTGAGACCACTTTTATCTGATGTGAGCAGAGATTGCCCTGGGAGGAAGTGATAGGAAGATCTGCGTTTTTTCCGTGTTTTTTTTTTTTTTTCCCAAGTGTTCCTGTTTTATTTTGTTTGTTTGTTTCTTCTTTCCATGATCCAGAGATAAGAAACAAGTAGCTGCACCTCGGTGCACCGAAATTTACACCAATTCAATTCCTTATGAAAGGGAAAAAAAATCTTTCACTCCACCAGAAACCAGTGTGTAAGACCATTCCTCAGAAAGTTTGTTTTAATGCCTAAACTTTCCCATTTGAAGCTTTCCATCATTTAGTAGCTCCTTTGGGGCTTCAAAACTTAGGGGGCTTCAAAATTTAACTATTACGTTGCCAGAGAAAGATAAATTTAACTAAACTTCACCCTGTGTCAAAATATCTATTCTCCTTCCTCAAAACTAAATTAAGAAAAAAGCTGCTGCAGATATTCTGAGCTGGAAAAAAAAAAAAGTTCTGACGGCAGGATCATTTCTTTAAATCCAAATTTATATATATATACTAAAAAAATAAAAGATACTATGTTGAAGAAGATGATTATGTGTGTTTAACTACGTAATTATTTCAGTTTTATTTGATTCTTCTCAAGGGTGAATGAACTTTTTAATCTGCTTCTTGCTAGGTTGATATATTCCTCACATTTGGAACTGAGCATGCAGTTCACTAAATACACATTACTATATTTTTGAGAAGTGTACCCATGACTTAATTGATGTTTGCAACCCATCGGACACTAGAATTTAGAAACGTTTTTCACTTTCTTTAGAGTTGTGGTAAAGAGCAGATATTTTTAAAACAACAACATAAGGTTCTTTTAAAATAGAATTTAAAATGTTAGTTCGTTTTATTAGGAAATATACTTACTTTTAAAATGTTGGAAAAAACTGTCTTCTGTAGCATCAGCCTGGATGTATTTTCTACAGATGTTTAATGCTCCAGAATAAAAATCGATTTTAGAACAACAGTACCTATATGTCATTGTGTTATACTGCTTCGTCTAAAATTTCATAAATATTTTCATTGTGTTTTTCTGCGTTCTTTAGTGTCTCGTTAAATGTATTATAAGAATCAATTTTTGCTTAGGTTAAAAGTATGTCCAGAGACAAATGGAAATAATTCCTTTCCAGTGTAGCAAGTGCTTACTCGGTCTTTTGCAGATTTGATGCGTTTCTAAATCTTTTTAATTTTTTTCTTTAAGTCAGAGATCGTTAATCTCTGATTGCATTCACCGTTGCTTGCTTGTTTGTTTGTTCTTTTTTCAGGTTTTAATTTTTGCATTCTTGCACCAGCCTTAGGGGACCAGAAGTAGAAGTGCACAGTGGGTAGGCTTTATTTTACTTTCTCTCTGGTTTATACTTCTACTTCCCTATGAAAACTTTGCTAAAGGAAAATTAGAAAACCAAAACAAACAGTGAGAAACCCCACCCTGCCTTCCCTGCTTGGCATCACCTCGGATTTGACACGCGGTTCCTTTTTTCAAGGACTCAATTAGCGGTTACTGTAATTTCGTCTCTAAATTCTTTTGATACTTTATTGCTTGAGAATAAATACAAACGCCTGGAAAGTGTTTCCATCTATATATTAAAAACAACAACGACAGACAAACAAACAAACAAAACCTATTACATCAACAAATATACAAACAAAAACTGAGACCTGCTCAATCCTACAGGAAGCAGGTATTGAGAAACATAACCAAGAATCTTTTTTCCACTAACTTTTAACATAATGGGCGCTCTAAAGGGCAATATTTCACTTCTTTAAAAAATCCTTTCTTTGAGGAAGCTCTGAAAAGAAAACAAAAGAAGAAAAAAGATACTTAGAGCTTATTGAGGGAAGAGAGAGAAAGGGAAGTAACTTGTCATAAAAAAAGGAAAATTCAGTGCAGTGTGCTGCAATAAAAGAATATGACCGCTATAAAACTTTATAGGGTATAAATTTCTGAAGGTTAAGGAACTAAACGGCTGTAAAGCAAACAGTGCAAGAAAACTTTCAGGAACTCCTAAATTACTACAACGACTTGGGAATGTGGGGAAACCCAACGTGTAAAAGCTCTTCTTTCTGCTTCAGTCACATACAAAGTTCACTCCTTTTTATTTTCCCTATTGGAGGGGGTAGGTTAAAAAATAAGAAGGGGGGGGGAGGGAATAAAAGGTAGGGAGGGACTTTTGCTAATTTATTCTTCTCTTGCAGTTTCTGTGAAAATCCAGCACTCTGGATTATACCCTTTGTTGTAGTTGTTCAATTTTTTTATTATTATTATTTTTTCCTTTAAAGCAATTCCAGGCTGCCAGAATGCTGAGCCGTGCACACAATAACACCACCACCACACAGATGCACCCCCACACTCACACTAAGTTCTGGCGAGACGTCTGGGCTTGGGAAGCTCTTTATCGGTTTACAGCTCCGGCCTTCCCCCTCCAGAGCAGAATGACCAATTGTTTAGTCTCGGAATTTGAAACAATAGAGGTTTTCAAAAGCAACCCCATTTTGTCTCTTTTATTGCTAGTAGAGTGACTGGATGGTGGGGCTTTCGCATCGCAGAGAGCGCTTTCAGAGCTGAGCGGTGCAGAGGAAGAAGTCAGCTCTCCTCCTTCTCGCTCTTTTCGCTCCTCACCGCCCTTCGCGGTCGCGGTGCCCCGGGCCCTCGCGGGCCCCTCTCCGCGGGCCTGGAGGGGGAAGCGCCGCGGGGCTGCGGTGCCGCCAAGGGCCGCGCGGTGGCGCCATTGCTCCACGAGAGACGCGCGGCTCCCGCGCGCCGCCGCGGGGCTCCGCGGAACACCTTGATTGGATTAGCGGCAGAGGCCGGGCTGTTCGCTGCGGGCATGAATAATCCCGAGGCATAAAATATAGGGTTAATTATAGCTATTTTTCCGATTTTATAGGTTACATCTATTTTTTTTTCTCCTCGAGGGTAAATTATGTGAGGTTTAAAGAAAAGGGGGGGTGTTAATCTCGTGGCTCTGTGCTGGGATGCAGTGAGAGTTGGGACACGCATCTATTGTAAATGTTCTTAAAAGGGAGGAAAAAATCATCATTTTGTTTTCTGCGAGTTTGGATGGAGGTGGGGGGACAGCTTTATTATCTCAAACCAAAGATTTACGTTTGCAGCGCTGGAAAAGAGAGTGGCTCAAAGATTTCGGGGAGAAAGAGGCACATACAAAATCAGGATATTTCTCCTTGGCTATTTAACTTGGCCGTTAGGATGGTTTGCGCTTTCTCGGCTCTTTATTTTATTTTATATGTTTTAGCTTTCTTAGCCATCACCTAAAAATGGGATATGCTTTTTAGATTTTGAGCTTTTTTATATACTTCCTCCTCCTTTTGGTAGAACTGCCGCTGTTTCTTGTCTTCATTAATAGGCTTCAAAATGCTACTATATAGTAAATTAATCTAAATTGCTGTGAACTTACCACGTTTTGTTATGCGTATAAATGCTCCAAGGATGCTGTACCAGCAAAAAATGTAAAATTTTAACTCTATTAGTTCACTTCTTCTGGGAACGTTTTTTTCTTCATAATTGCAAGACAATAATTATTCAGACGTTGCAATCCTTATATTCAGCTACAACTAGCACAGAAAGAAAAGATGGCAAATATCTCAACATTTTCATTCAAATTATTATAACAATGCATTTTCTGAATACAATCTCCTCCGAAGATACACAAGAAAATATGCCCATTTCCCGATATGCAGCATTCTGGTGAAGAATGTAACAAATTAAGACTATGCACACAACAGAATAGGAATCATTGCCCAAGCGATTTGACATGATGTTTAAAGAGTCAAAGTTTAAACATCTCAAGACTCTATTTAAACCCTGTAAAATGAAATACAAATGTAAACAGATACAGATGAAAAAAAAAATATAAGAGAAATACTACCCTTGTGCATTCATTAAAATGCAGAGTAGTGAAAAGTTAAGGTTTACCTAACAGAAGGTTTGGAGTTCCTTCCTCCCTCCCTCCCTCCCTCTCTCTTTCTCTCTCTTTCTTTCTTTCTTTCTTTCTTTCTTTCTTTCTTTCTTTCTTTCTTTCTTTCTTGTCAATTCTCAATAAATCTTTCCTCCACTGGGTATTTATAAATTATCTTCTTTCACACACACACCCCCACATGCACATACATGCGCACTTGTTTTTTCTTATAATAGAAACATTTTCCTTTCCTCGGGAATCTGAGTACAGTATATGAAAGATTTAAGATCAGCTATTGATTTCTAGTGCATTGATGAGTTACCATCACTTCATGACCATAAAATTCTACTGCACTTGATAAAATGTGAACTTCCAAGAGCAACTTCCCTCAAGCCTTCTCAGGCTCCATATATGAATGGGAACGGCTGTTATTTTTTATTTTATAAACTTCAGTGGATGTGAGTACGCCTGTAAACACCCATAGAAGAACATAAATTATTTTCTAAAAATCCTTTAGTCAATTCATTGTTTTGCTTTCTTGAAAATTCTAGCATCGAGCATCCACACACCACGCTGTTTAGTTCTGTTTACTTATGTGCACCATTTCTAGGTTTTTATGTTCAATGATGAAACCAAAATCTGCTCAATCGACAATAAAAGTGTTGAGAAAAATAAAATGTTAACTTGTCTTTTAGGGGGGAAAAGCCTTAATTATACCACTGCAAGTACTTCAACCACAATAATTACTTGAAAAGGCTCTTAGACTCGGCTGAAATTATCCCTACACAAAATAAACGAAACGTATTTACTTAAATTATTTCTCTAAGGGTGGTTTTAAAGTTTTATTCCGTTATTATCTTTGTTTTCTTTCTTTCTTTCTCTCTCCCTGTCTTTTTGTCTACCTTAATTCCTTGCCTATTCCCCCTGCCAATGCAAGTGCTTTTTACCAAAGCCCAACAAAGCAAGGACTTTTACTCTTTTTCATGTTGTGGACAGTTGAAAATTGTCCTTCAGCTTAAGGCAGGCAGGAGTAAAAACGTGCTTTATTCACCTTTCTGTGTCAATACTGCGCAGACGGATGCAACGGATTTCAGCAGAAATCTACCTGGGGAAAATGGAAAATAAAAAGAAATGTTTAGAACAGTGTCTTTAACTCCTACTGAAGGTTGAAGGATTGGAAAATAGAGATGGCAATGCGAGGGGATTGGAGAGGCGTCGTGGGTGTTAGGCACGCTGGGACAGCATTTAAGTTGGGAGGGTTTGGTGTCGTTATTAGCTGAAATACGTCTCTGTAATATTTGCTGACTGCGATAAATGAATTTCAAAATCTACCCCCTGTGTGTTTAGATTGTGGAAAATCGCAGCGTTGGCATCTTAGGGGTAAGTTTACTTCGTTCTTAACAAATGTCAATAAAATAGAAAGCCTCTCTTTCATCTCACTTATCCCATCCCCCTTTTCTCCCTAGTTTTCATAAGTATCATGAAAAAAAAAAGTTATTGAGAACGGGGTGAGGTAGGGAAGCAGCCATCACTTACTGACCATAAAGGTTCTGTTCTGGATGTGATAAGCGAAACAATACTTTTAGTTTGTAATCATCCCCAAACACATCTTGAACAAGTCCTCTGTGTGAGCTGGGCACCGGGGAGGAGGCTGGGAGGGGGCTAGAAGAGAGATTCAAAAAGTCAATGTTATATATGAAAAACTATAATCGTTTTAATTCAATATTGACACCTCAACATCTCGCTGTAATGCGGACGGGTCCAATCGAAACCTCTGTTTTATAGCAGTAGAGGAAAGAACTCGTAAAATCCTAACAGCTTTTATGTAGTGCGGTATAAACAACAACAACATCCCCGGCTTTATGGCATTTTATAGTTTGTTAAACAGTTTACAGCCTTTTTTGGGGCTATTACAAATGCAATTCCCTTCATGTGATAGTTAAACCTTTATCAATAATAAGGAAATTGATCATTAAAATGTTAAATATGACTACCTCGTTTGTTTTAAAATATGTTTAGGGTAAGAAGCTGTATGATTTGATAACTTGTATTAAAATACCAATTACATTTATAGGACCTTTTAAAACTGGTAGCAATTAAATCGTGTTCTTTTACAGTTTTCCAAAGCGACCCTGACATTTAAAAAGGCTAAAACTGCCTCGTTAAAATTTTGAAATTAACGACTGAGAGCGCTCCTCTTTAATTTTCCAGCACTCCCCAAAAAATCAATCTTTTGGGTGGTCTAGGTATGTGATTTGTTGTGAGGCGAGAGATATCTCATTAATGTAGGTAGTTAAACATATTTAATCCGTATATTCACCCCACCTCCTTCTCCCTCTCTCTCTCGCTCCCTCTCCCTCTCTCTTGCTCCCTCTCTCTCTCTCTCTCCCCCCCTCGCTTGCTTTTCCTTCTTTATTCTCTCACACTCTTCCTTTCACAATCATGCAGTGCAGAGTCCGTGTGGAGTAAGGAGAAGCCAATAGGATGAGGTTTTGGTAATAGATGCAAATGATCATGAAAAGACACTGCAAAATATGAAACAACTCATTTGCGCTGAAGTAAATCACTGAAAACTGTTTATGAACTGGCATCTCTTCTTGGAAATGTAAAGCGAGAACTCTTTAAGTGGCGATTTTTTTTTTTTTTTTTAGGGGTGGGGGGGAGGAAAGAATTCAATATCATGCAGGCTTAGAGTTTTGATTATATCCTCCTTTTATATTCCTGGAAAACACAAACTGTCGTTGCTTAGCATCTTAGCGCTTTCTTTTTTTGCTGATAGATTCCGTGGTCAGGTTTGGTTGGCTACTTCTTTTTTTTTTTTTTTTTTTTTTCCTCCTCCGAACAAATATTATTATTTAAATTAAGATGAGCTCTTATTTTGTCAACTCACTCTTCTCCAAATACAAAACCGGGGACTCCTTGCGTCCCAATTACTATGACTGTGGGTTCGCTCAGGATCTTGGGGGCAGACCCACGGTGGTGTACGGACCCAGCACGGGGGGCACCTTCCAGCATCCGACCCAAATCCAGGAGTTTTACCACGGAGCATCCTCACTCTCCAGCTCCCTTACCAACAGAATCCCTGCGCCGTGGCGTGCCATGGGGACCCCAGCAACTTCTATGGCTACGACCCCTTGCAAAGGCAGAGCCTCTTCAGCGCCCAGGAGTCGGACTTGGTGCAGTACACGGACTGCAAGCTTGCTGCCAGCGGCCTTGGAGAGGAGGCGGAGAGCTCGGAGCAGAGCCCTTCTCCGACCCAGCTTTTCCCCTGGATGCGACCGCAAGGTGAGGCGAGATGGAAAGGACAGCGAAGGAGCGTTTCCAGAGCCCATAAAGTATCTTTCTTCTTCTTTCTTTCTCTTTCTTTCTTCTTCTTTCTTTCTTCTTTCTTTCTTTCTTCTTCTTTCTTTCTTTCTTTCTTTCTTTCTTTCTTTCTTTCTTTCTTCTTCTTCTTTCTTTCTTTCTTTCTTTCTTTCTTTCTTCTTTCTTTCTTTCTCTCTTTCTTTCTTTCTTTCTTTCTTTCTTTCTTTCTTTCTTTCTTTCTTCTTCTTTTCTTTTTCCTTCTTTCTTTCCTTCTTTCTGTCTTTCTGTCTTTCTGTCTTTCTGTCTTTCTCTCTCTCTCTCTCTTTCTCTTTCTCTTTCTTTCTGTCTGCCCCTCTTTCTTTCTGTCTGTCTCTCTTTTTCTTTCTTTCTTTCGCTCCCTTTTTCTTCTCCAATGACTGTATTTTACTGCTTTATGAGGGTAAACTTTTGCACTTGTAAATTGCTTTATAGTTTAATTACCCTGAAGGAGACCTTTTCTTCTGGGGGCTCAGCGAGCCGGGCTTTCAGTGGAAGGAAGCATCCTTAAAGTTTATGGCACTTTTACAGCCTTAAAAAGCCTCTCATTTTTTGTTTTGCGTTTGGTTGGGATTTTGGTGGTGCTGCTTGCTCTCCTGGGCTGCAGCTTTTTTTTTTTTGTGTGTGTGGGCAGCCTCCTGGATCCCAGGGAGCCGGAGTATGTTGTTGTTGTTGTTCGGGTAATAAGTGTACAAGTGAAGGCTTTAGCTGGGCTGCTTGGAATGGGCTTGTGTGTGACCCTCCCCCTCCTCCGCCACCATCACCCTTTTCCTTTACAACCATCTTCCCTTTTATAATATAATACAACAGTCTTTCCTTTTCCCTGTTTGCTTCCTGCCTTTGCTTCTGCGAGTCCTTTCTTCCTCCCCCTCCCGTGTGTGTGTGTGTGGGGGGGGGGGGGGGGGTGAGTGCGTGTGTGAGAGTGTGTGTGTCTGCGTGTCTGTGTGTGTGTCTGTGTGTGTGCGCGCCTATTCCCGAGCCTGGTTTATGTATCTTTCAACCTCCTTCTCTTCTTCCCCTTTCCACCCAACCTTTGCAATTCCCCAGCAGCCGCTGGACGGAGGAGGGGGAGGCAAACCTACAGCCGCTACCAGACGCTGGAACTGGAGAAGGAATTTCTATTTAATCCCTACCTGACCCGCAAACGGAGGATCGAGGTCTCGCATGCCCTGGGATTGACAGAAAGGCAGGTCAAAATCTGGTTCCAGAACAGAAGGATGAAATGGAAAAAGGAAAACAACAAAGACAAGTTTCCCAGCAGCAAATGCGAGCAGGAAGAACTGGAAAAACAGAAAATGGAAAGAGCCCAGGAGGTGGACGAGGAAGGGGAAGCACAGAAGGTGGACAAGAAATAAAAGCATTTTTAAGGACTGAAAGGCAAGCGCTGCTGGGGTGGAAGAGCCCCTAAGCCCCACATTAATGGTAGTTAATGTAAGGGAGGGGTGGGAAACAACAATGCATAGAAAAGAGAAAGAAAAAAAAACATTTTATTGCTGTAAAACAATATAGCTGTAAGCACCACTTTCCTGATTATCCTTTGAAACAATGAACAGTATGCAAAAGTGGTCTGGAGGTCTCTCCTGCCTTTTGCCAGTTATTAACTAGTGGTAGTGTAACGCAATAGCTTATGTAAAACATGACTGTGAATTTTTTTTTTCTCTCTCTCTGTCTTTCTGTCTCTCTCTTCTTTCCTGGGGGGTGGGTTGGTTAACATAGCTTTCAATGCTATAGAAGTTATGTGAAATTACATTTGTGCACTTTTTAAAAAATTTCCACTTTTTTTGTTGTGGTTTATCTGTATGTACTGGAGGTAGCGATTGACACAAACATCCCAACAACATGAAACTGCCTATTTATGCTACAGTTTTCTCTCTCTTTCTCTCTCTTTACTTTCCTTACTTCTGTTCTTATGTTCGCTTCATTTTTTTTGTTTTGTTTTTTTCGATTTTTGAATGTCTCTTAAAAAAAAAGAGAAAAAAACATTAAAAAACGTTTTCCTCTCCTTTAGTTAGCATGCGCACAGTGAAGCAAGTTGTAAAGTGATCTTTAGGTTAACTGTGAAAAAGAATGTATACTGTATACGTGAATTACTTTATTGGGGGAACTAATGATATATTTTGTTGTTCTTTCATCACTTTGTTCTATTGTCTAAACCTGGAAGCAGCGGAAGAAAGTTACAATAAAGTTTACAAGCGAGAATTCCGTGACATCATTCTTTTACCCTGCTCCATTTCCTCCAGGACCACTTTGATAGAAAGGAAATAAAAGTCATTGTGTCGGAGCTGCAGCCCTCACCATCAAAGACTTCTTCGCCTGTAGAGATGCTGGCAGGCTGGATCGCTGCTGGGACAGGCAGAGGCAGGGGCTGGGGCTGGGGAGCTGCATGGGAACCGTGGAGAAGGGGCCGGGGCGGGAGGGGGGGAGGAACTGCGATGGCTTCTTCTGTTGTTGTTTCTAACTGTTCATGTGTGGTGACAGGTTGGGAAGCTGTGTGGAAATCCTTCCTGAAGGTAATGTGTGTTTTCCTTCCTTCCTTCCTTCCTTCCTTCCTTCCTTCCTTCCTTCCTTCCTTCCTTCCTTCCTTCCTTCCTTCCTTCCTTCCTTCCTTCCTTCCTTCCTTCCTTCCTTCCTTCCTTCCTTCCTTCCTTCCTTCCTTCCTTCCTTCCTTCCTTCCTTCCTTCCTTCCTTCCTTCCATTCTTTCTCTCTCTTTCTCTCTTTCTTTCTTTCTCCCTCCTTCTTTCTCTCTTCTTTCTCTTTCTCTTTCTTTCTCTTTCTCTCTCTTTTCTCTCTCTCTCTCTCTCTCTTTCTCCCTCTTTCTTTCTCTCTTTCTCTCTCTCTTTCTCTCTCTCTCTCCCCCCCTTCTCTCCCTCTCCCTCTCTCTCCCTCTCCCCTTCTCTCCATCTCTCCTCCCCTTCTCTCCATCTCTCCTCACCCTACTTTCTCCGCACGATAAAGCCCAGGTCTGAATCACTGTCCTTTCTTCCCACTGGTCTGTCTGCAAAATCGCCAGTTGTGCGGCTGAGCTGTTCTCTACCCTTTCGTCTAGTGAACTCTCCTGCCATGGCAAGAGAGAGCGTATGGTGTATGGGGATGCACACACATCCCCTTGCAACTTAACCTTGGGAAAAGGGAAACAGTGCAAATCCTAGATGCACATCCACCATTGTCTGAGCTGCTTTTCGTGCCACCCCCACCCCCCAAAAAGAAAAAAAAAAAAACAAGTCACATTTTGGAAGGTCTCTCTGCTTCTCCAGCAGAAAGCAAATCAGCCAGCTGGTAACGCTTTACTTATAATTGTAATTGAGTCCTGCAGAACCGCTGACACGCTGAACAACGGATCTGTACAGTCTTTATTTTTTGCAACAAGAAAAGCAAATGCCAGCTCAATACGAAACTCAAAGCCCGTGGCACTGGAATAAATTAGATATAGAACTGAAAGGCATTTGGAAAAAGAATCCTGAATCTATTAGGTATCAATCAGATATTTGTCCTTTGGGGGGTGGTCGCAGAGGGGGAGAGGGTCAAGGGGGAGGAGAGGAAATTATGTACTGTCTTGCCAGGGAAATGGTGCGAAGGAGGGAATTTTAGACGGGATCAATAAAAGGATAAATAGAGCTCCGCTCCTTTTTCTCCAGCAGAGAGAGACCGAGAGGGAGATGCTGGTTTATCAGCAACGTGCTTTTACACCCCCCTCGCCTTTCTCTTTCTCCCTCGGTCTCAGCTGAAAACTGATTACAGGTTGCTTATCGACTCCAGCACAATTTCACCCCTTCCAGCATAGATCTTGGAGGGTTTTATATCGCATCAATTATTTATCATATTTTATAAATCCAGCAGCACTACAATTTTTTGCCCCTGAGGAGGGAGCGGGCGGCGATTGGCGCCGCCGGAGCCACGTGCCCACGCGTCACATGGGCCGGGAGGAAAAAGGGCTCCTTTTTGGTGTAAATCTGGACTCTAATTCCGTAATATATCACGGTACCTCGTAAAACCGACACTAAAACGTCCCGACCTACAAATCACCCGGCCAAATTATGAGTTCATTGTATTATGCGAATGCTTTATTTTCTAAATATCAAGCCGCAAGTTCGGTTTTCCCATCCGGAGTCTTTCCCGAGCAAACTTCTTGCGCTTTCGCCTCCAACACCCAGCGAACGGGGTATGGGGCCGGATCCACTCCTCCCTTCGCCGCCTCCATGCCCGGGCTCTACTCCAGTGGCAGCGCCGTGCACCCCCAGGCCCCCACCATGTACTCCTCCGGCTACGGCCTGGAGCCCAGCTCCTTCAACATGCACTGTTCCCCCTTTGAGCAAAACCTCTCCATGATGTGCCCGGGAGATGCCTCCAAGCAGAATTGCAACAAAACGGACCAGAGGGACTCAGATTTGCAAAGCGACAGTAACTTCCGCATCTACCCCTGGATGAGGAGCACAGGTAAGCCCAAGCCTCCTTAAAGAGAGGAGCCCGGGGAGGTGGGGGGAGTGTAAATTATTTTATGGCGTGCGCGGGGGGTGGCGGAGGGGGAGGGGAGGGGGGGAATTGTCCCCAACTCCTTTCATGACGTTTCATCGAAAACGAATCTCTGTCTTCAAAAGGGAGAGAGAGAGAGAGAGAGAGAGAGAGAGAGACCCCCGCAATAAAGCCATCCTTTTAGCTTTAAATATTTATTAGTGTTGCTGGGGCTGTGTATGTGCCATCCAAAAGGCAGTTTGTCTTTGAGAGGACAGACAGAGCTGCAGAAATAATGGCCATCCCCTTCTTCTCCTATATTTACAGGATGAAGATTGTGCTACCCCTACGTAGATATAGATATAGATTCTGAAATGAACTGTTTATGGGAGGTACCCGCAAGCTTGTTTTGTTAGGTTTCAAAACCTTCATTTGCCAGCCCCTCACCGCAATGTCCCAGATGCTGCAATTAAGCCTAGCATGTTACCATCAGAAACAGCAACACATCATTCCTTGTTCAGTAAAAACCCTTCTCTCAAAACCCTGACATTCCAGCCGGGATCCGGATGGATGGATGGATGGATGGATGGATGGATGGATGGATGGATGGATGGATGGATATAAGGACTGTGAGAGGGAGAGCACGTTTATCCGTGTGACCGCCAGAAAAACCCAAGCCAGGCAGGCGGCACGAGGAAGCGTACTGTGTGCTCTGCGCCCTGGGGAAGTCTCTTAGGAGGCGGTGGGACTTGTCCTGGGGCGCTCAGCGTGGGCCTGCCCGCCTCGGAGTTGGGGCTTCCCGGGCAGCTGCCGCGGCGCTGGCAGCGCAGCCCCGCGGGAGGCCGCGCAGAGCTCCGCGGGGAGCGGAGAGGGGGCGCCCCGCAGCGGGACGCGCTGCCGCCCGCTTCTCCCCCAGTGACCCACTCCGCGCCGGGCCGCCGCGCTGCCTGCGTTCACGAGAGTGCTCCGTCTCCGTGTATTAGTGTCAATTAACATTTAATAAACATCCCGTTCCCTCGCACGGGAGCGCCCCGGCTCTACCCGGGCCCGTGGAAGGAGCGCCTGAGGCCGGGCTTCCCTGGGGCTCCGGACCCCAGCCGGGGCACGCCGGCCGGCGGTGGTTATACTCGTGTGAGACTGGGAAGAGGGGAGGAAGGCGCTGCTGTCCTGTCTGGGAGACGAGAACGCGTGAGCTCATTTCTACAGACCCCCGGCTTCGCCAGAGCCAGATTGCAATTTGAGAGCATCCCTGAGAACAAACCTCAAGCTGCAGCCAAATTATGGGAATGTGTCTTGTTAGTAAATTTCGGGGGCGACCGGACTGTGGGCCAGACTCCCTGCAAAGTAAAGGAAAAAGAAAACAACACAGCAGCCAATGCACTGCAGCTTATAAAGGCAGGAGATACCATCACAGCTATTTGGTGGTCTGTTCTTTCCGCTACCTGCTCCACTGTTTGTTCACTTTTATAGTTGATTTATCAAAGACCAAATATTTCTGGTCGTAAACACTTCGTCTCTGCTTTTATCTGACCTTAGATTTAAGAAGCCCTCCGCCTCTCCCCGCCCCCCCCCCCCTTTCCCCCTTAGCATGTGACGCTGCGAGGAACAGCACTAGAGAGGGCTTGGAAGCAGAGAAAATGCACGAGCGTCCCTGTACTCCAAACCCTGGATGCTCTGGGATGTGTTCTGCCTAAAACTAGGGAAACTCGACCTCGGTCGTAAAAGCGGGTTCTCGTCCGCCGCCCGACACCCCCACCTCCCACCCCCCCCCGCCCCCCCCCCCCGCCTGATGCCCACTGTGCGATCGCGCTTGTGGAATTTCATCAGCGAGCAGAGATAGAGTTGTCATCCCTATTCAGCAGCAGTTTATGGCTCTCCTTCAGAGGATTTTACAACCCACATTCCACAACCTGCAGATTTTTGCTTTACAGCTAGCATGGCTATTTTACTTTTTTTCTCCTTTTAATGACTAGGTCTTTTCTTCTTTTAAAAAAGAAAAAAAAAAAGAAGAAGAAGAAGAAGTAGAAGAAGAAGAAGAAGAAGAAGAAGAAGAAGAGGAAGAAGAAGGAGTCTAGTGGAATGTGTGGAGGAGAGGCCGAGAGCTGCTGTTTGCTAACCCGAGTTCTTTGGGAAATAATATATTATACTGTAGATATACACTTACATGGAAAATAGAACCAGGATTACAAACACCATATTGTATAATTATTTCCAGTTGGACTCAGGAAATGTCGGTTTGGAACGGGGCGTGTGTGGAATTAAGGGTCGGGCCCTTTCCCGAGCCCTGCTCAAGGACAACAGAATAGTAGTGGCGAGTCTGGGGTAGGTGTTGAAGCATTCTCATGTATGCACACACCCACAGGAATAGTCCGAGGGTAGCAGCCCCCATGTCAGCCCCTGCCTGCACAGCCCCAGTGAAACAGAAGTCGCTGCTGTGCCCAAAACATTCCTTGAAATAATTAAGACCATAAGACACCTTCTAAGCAAGCACCCTGATGACAGCTTTAAGAGAGGACAAATAGTTGGATCTGGGTAGGTATCAGATGCCTCTCACACTCTTGCTCGGTGTTTGTGTGTGTGTATTTATTCCCCAACCATCCTAACTTTCTGGCGCCTAAAACTAAAGTAGGAACTTTGAGTTTGACTGGTGCTACGAGGGCAGGAAACTTTCTGAAGTTTGCTGTTCGTTCACGCACTAGCTCGGAGCCACACGCAGGCACAGGCTTATCAGGGATGCATGCAAAAAAACACTGCACGCATTTCCTAGAGTAAAGAAAATTAAATGTGCAGTGGTTTCAAAGCTAAGAACAGGAAGAGTGAAGTTGGAAAAGCTTCTAGAATGCGGAGCTGATTTTGCAAATAAAAAGGCAGATAGTCTCATGTTGCACAGTTCATCCGAGGATTTTGCACTCCTGTGGAACTCAAGTGGATGGTGCTTGCTAGGCTGCACCAAAAGACAAAAGCAAGAGGGTAAAACCTAACCGCAGCATCAAAACAATACTCCCTCCCCCACCTCAAAAAAAAACCAAAAAACACTAATACGGATCTAATTTTGCTTCCCAGGCACTGACAGAAAACGCGGCCGCCAGACCTACACCAGGTACCAGACCCTGGAGCTGGAGAAGGAATTCCACTACAACCGCTACTTGACGAGAAGGAGACGCATCGAGATCGCCCATGCCCTGTGTCTCACAGAGAGACAGATCAAAATCTGGTTCCAGAACAGGCGCATGAAGTGGAAAAAAGAAAATAAAACCGCCTGCTCCGGCAGCCAGGAAAAGCCAGACGTGGAGGACGACGAGGAAGAATGAAAGGGCAAAATGTGGATCCAGGAAACGTGAAAACCCACGCGAACAGAAAAGGGGAAAAACACACAGAAGAAAAGACTATATATTAAAATACATAAATGAGAAGTGCATAAATAATTAAAAACATAGGAATGATACATTGTGTTTCCTGACACTGAAAAAAAAAACTACCTATATTAAAGTCTTTTTTTGGGGGTGGGGGGAGATAAGACAATAGAATGAATATCTACCTATTAAATGTGGCTTTAGAGTCAGAATAGACACATTTTTCTATGTGAGTCTTCCGATAGTACAAGTAATTTGTAAATCTCCGTTTGTATTTCGCTGTGTACTTTTTGGTATGAAGTAATGTGGTCGTGTTTAGCACCTTTAATTTAGAAAATGTGACCTGAAAGTCTGAATGCAAATTATACTTAGCGTATATAGAATCGTGTACATAATATGAATGATTATCACCCCTTTTCCCTGTAACCTCTGTGGTTCTTTTCACGTTGCTATGCTGTTTTGTCTGTGTATATTTTTACTGGGATTTCTTCCCTGTTCACGTCTCTAGGAAAAAAAAAAAAAAGGAATTAATATTGTGCTACGTAAAATGTTATATATCGAAGTAGCAATTTATTTAATGGCAACGTGTTGCTTTTTGTTCTTCCCTCGTCTGTGATGACTATTCTTCGAAATAAAAAGTAAATCTCCAATATTCCAGAATCACGTTGGGTTCAGTCCCCTTTTCATATTAAAACAGTACACAGGCTTTTGGATTTAATTTTTTCCCCAAGGAAAATATGTATAGTAAAAGATCTTTTTTATATTAAAACATGCCACGACCTGTAATCTTAATCTTCTCTTTCTTTTTTAGCAAGGTCACTGCTAAAATCTATTTCAATAGATTTCAAAGATCAATATAATACCTTTTTCAACAGATTTGGCAAAAATATAAAAATATAACTATTATTCTGGGCTCTGGAAATGCGGGCTGGTCATCTCTCTCTTTCTCTCTCTGGGATTGTGCTGTGGCGATTACTGAAGTAGGTAAAAGTATAAAGAAGGAATGCGAAGAGGCCAGAAGCAGCCCAAACAGTCTTTCCGCCCTTTGTTTTAATTCTCTTCTTACACCCCCCCCCTTTTTTTTTTTTTTTTTTGAGAGAGAGATTCTCCCTCTGCTTTTCAATTACCTTACTGCGGATTAGAACTATTTCATTAGTACCAAATAATGTTTAACATCAAAGCGCGCATAAAATAAATTAAAGCAATTAAACGCAGGAAAATCACCAATGCAAAACAAAAGTGAGTAACTTTAAGCACTTGCGCAGGAACCAACCTTCGCCGCCCTTTCCCCCTCCCGTGCCTGTTTGTTTATTTACATTTCCAGGGTGCGCAGTAAAGACGCGGATTCCTCCAGCGGAGGCTCCACATAACTTGCTCGACAAATGTATGCTCAAGATGCACACACGGAAAAAATCAGACAGCTTTGGAAGCACTTCTGGCTTTGCAATGGCAGCTTTCCACCTTTCCTTCCTTGCGGCTCTGTCTGCCTGCCTTTTCACCACCCGCCAGCACAGATGACTTCATGTCTTAAGTGAAGGCGCACAGGGCGTCTTTAGCAGGTTCCAGCGAAAATAAGATGCCACGTCAAGTGTCGGCGCGCCCACATCTATCATACAGATTTGCAGTATATACTACATATCCTAATTATGGCAAGACCATTGTTAAAGAGAGCAGCTGTTATGGCTTCTGAACACTGAAATCCTACTTGAAGAGAAGGGTAAATAAAGGGAACTTCCTTTTTTCTTGGTGAAATCCGTTGGTGCAATCTCTTCGCGTAGCGAGGAAAAAAAAAAAAAAACAGTTCTAGAAATTTCCCCCTAGTCCTGGAGCTCTGCTGCATTGGCACGGCTTTCTGCCCCCTTGGCACGGACCTCTGCCATCGGGGACAAGCAAGAATTGAGGAGGATTTCATAAAAAAGGCAAAACGTCCCCCACCGATGCCTTAATACCATGAACCCAGGGCAGCGGCTTACCGGCGGGGCATCCCGTCACCCCCCCCCCCACCTTGTAGAGGGAGCCCGGTGTCTCCCCGGGGGTGATCAGCCGTGGGGACCCGGTGAGGCACGAACCCCACCGGCTCTGCTCTGCCCAGGGCATGAGCACCCCGGCCACGGTCTACTTTTATTTCCTTTTTTTTTTTTTTTTTTTTTTTACTTCCCTAAAACCTGGTAATTGCCCTTTTCAGCAAAAAAGGTTCCCAATTGAGTAAAAAAAAAAAAAAAAAATCCCTCCCGAACCCCACTGTTTTACTATGTCTTTACACATCTAAAAGCCAAACCCAAGCCCAATCTCTTTATTTCAGAGGAGTTATTGTTCATAGCCTATTACGTGAGAAATTATTCGATCATTTCTCTCAAACACCCCCCACATGCAACCAAGGGGGGAAGAATCCCTGAACCCCCTTTCATATTCTTTTATTTTTGTTTTAAAAAAAAGATGGCGGCTAAGAAAAAGACTGCTGTTAAACCGGTCATGAAGAAATGCAATAAATTCCTTGTTGTTTTATGAAAATTTACAACTTTGTGATAGAACTTTATGAGTGGCTGGGTTCTGGGATTGGCCAGAGCCGGTCATGTGGACTGCTAACCGTGAACATGAACTTTTTATTATTTCCCATGTGGTTATATTGCACCATTCTTCTGTCCGCTGCACCTTGGGTCGGATCAGTGTCCTCTATAGGGCTCTCGCCTCTTTACATTTTTTTACTTTTGTGTATAGGTTCGATAGGGCTAAAACAGGGGAGAGAGGAGGGGGGACGCCAGTGCACACATCCACACACACTCATAGACACCCACATCCGCACACACATAGGAAAAGAGGTGCTTTATTTTTATTTTTATTTTTTTTTTAAATTCATCTGTTAATTTGCCTGCTGACTTGGAATCTCAGTAGTAATGGAGGGACAGAGGAGATTCTGGACCGAGTGGAGGCTATCATTTTTCAAAGAGGGAAGTTACTCCATTTTCTATGCAAATGACAGAAATGCAAGAAGCTATCACAAGTCAGAGAGGCAATCGACGGCTATCAGGTTGGGACAATATTTGTCAGCTAACAGATAAGCAAACGCTGTCTCTCTGTCCCTATATATTTACTTATACCACAGAAATGGACGTCAAAAGGTAAGGGAATAATATCTGTTTCTCTTAATTTAATGTTTTCATTGAGAAAATGTATTTGTCAATCTGCCTTTTCTATCCCAGTCCCCATTTTCCTCTCTCCCCCTACCCAAGGGGACAAGTAGAAATAAAAGGGTGGAGTGAGGAAGAAAGGAGACACTGGAAGAAATCAGGGGTGGTGGAAATCTCTTTAAGTGAAATTTTCCCCTTAAAAGTGTAACATAAGGTGGGAAAAGGAGGGGGAGAAGAAAGAGGGAAAAAATGAATAAATGGGGGGACGACAGAAAGAGAAGGAAAGAAAGAAGGAAAGAAGGATGGAAGGATGGAAGGAAGGAAGAGAGAGAGAGAGAGGAAGAGAGAGAGAAAAGAAGGAAGGAGGAAAGAAAGACAAAGAAAAAAATGAAGGAAGGAATTGAATGGAATAAGAAGAAAGTAGCCTGTAAGGTCACCTGGAGATTGTAGAGTTGGAATGAAGGATTTTGCAGTAGATCGGTGATGAAGGCTTTTAGATACTGTCTTAAAAAAATTACCAAGCCCTTTGTGGGTAGTTGTCGTGTTTTGTTTTGTTTTGTTTTGTTTTGTTTCCCTCGCAAAATCTCTTGACAGTTTGCCTGTCTTTAGGCGCCCAGTAATTTGCCGAAGTTTGTGTGGAAGCCAGTTGGGTTTTGCGTTGCTCTCCAGGGTCATTATTATGTGGGTGGTTTCTTCAAAGAGGGCAGTTCACGGCAGTCCCCAAGAACAAGGTTCTGAAAATTGGGGGTGGGGGTGGGGGTGTTGGAGGGATGGGGGGGGGTGTGAGGGGGTGAGGAAGAGAAACGAAAAGAAAGAGATTAAAAAAAAAAAGATAATAAGAATGAAGCCAACCCAGATAGCAGTGCTCTCATTGCGATTCTTTTTTGTTATTGTTTTTTTTTTTTCTTCGTGAAACTCCCAAATGAAGCTGACGTTGCGACGCAATAAGCCTCCCCGTATTTAATTGCGTTTTTCAGTGTTAACGGGTCTTTACGGATTTTCATACCGGAATACCGGGTAGGGTTTCAGACCCACGTTGTGTTGGTCCTTTTCCACAGCTTGCAACCAGGTTTTGTGCAAGTTTCCCCCCGTGTTTTCTCTCCTCTGCCTGTCTGATACCCTAACGTTTGCCTTCGGTTTTAGGAGAAACTGTCCGGAGATGCCCGTCATTTTGAATGCGTTTTTTCTAGACTTCAGGTTGTTTAAATAGTACTAATTGCTACTGTTATGGGGTGATTTTTAAATAAGATGTAGAAGCCTCTATATGTGAAGCGAGATTGAGTAATAAGAAATTCATTACTTAAGCATAAACCATTTTATGACGTGCCAATTTATCTCACCTAATTTCAGTGTGTCTGAAGGTTGCATGGACCAGAGTAAATGATCGCAAGCCGTGGAAATAATAAACAGAAAGTCGTTTTTAAAATATATTTCTTCCCGAACCTGTTACATTTTTCATAAATCACGGGAAAAAATATAATGCCGGTTCGCACGCCTGTTTTCCTCTAAGTCTCTCCGCGCTCATTTCTTCTTTCTTTTCTTTCCATTTTTTTTCCAATTCTTAATTAAAAAACAAACAAGCAAATAAATAGAAACCTTGCTCCATAACGCTTTTATGCCGATTCTTCCACATCCTGCGTGGGCAACCACTTGTGGAAACCTCGCACTTCGGTGCGGGCAAGTCTTTTTAACCTCGTCAGCACGGGTCGGCGTGGGATGGCCGAGAAACCTCCGAGTGCCCCGGGGTGGGGGGCCCGCGCTGCTGCCGGCGGGCGCCCCTCCTCGCAGTCTTCCTGCTTGCTAATTTAAGAAAATAAAATTAAATAGAATAAAACGAAGGCAGCCCCCGGCGGCGCCGTTCCCCCGGTGCCGCCGCCGCGCTGCGGGGCTCGCCCATTCCCCGCCGTCTGCTGCCATCTACCGTCGACGGCTGCGGCCGGCGGCTCCCCGGGGGCTCCCCGCAGCCGGTGCCCCGGCGTGGGCGGCTCTGCCCGGGTCCTCTCTCCCCGGCCGGGCGGCCGGAGCAGGCGGCCGGCAGCGCCCGGCGGGGCCTGGCTCCGCGCTGCTCGGGAAGGGAAGCGGCTTTCGAATGCGTTTCCACCCTTGAGGCTTGGTGCCCTGCTGGGAACTGCAAATGGGAGATGTGCTTTTAGCTGTTTGCGTGGTCTTACAGTGTCTGAATATGCGTACGCGGGATGCGCTTGCACATGTACGGGCACTGACATGGGCAATGTACACCCCGTACGAGTGTGTGTTGCTCTGCGCACACCCCGATGTGTAGTGCTGTGTGTGTGCAACTGTGTGTTTGTTCCTTGCCGTGTGTGTATAAATACATACATGCATATACATTCAAAGGCTATCTATCTCTCTATCTCTCTGTTTATCTATCTGCACACACACGGAAGATGAAAGATAGCCGGTTGTTTGCTGAGCGTGAACACAAGCGGAGATCTTGTAAAATGAAACACGGTAATGACGTATGAGGCAAAGGCGAGGCTGGGGATTTCAGCTAATCATAAAAGGCAGAGGAGCTTTTATTTATTTATGGCTTCGAGTGGTCATTTCAGTGGGCTCTGGAAAAGATATGTCAAGTCGCATACACAAAATTGAGGTGGTTGCTGGGGAAGGAACAGAGAGTAAAGGCAGACGACGAATCACTTTTAAGTTACTCTGAGCTTTGAAGGGACAATGCGTGTCTGTTATTTTAAAAGGTTTCTCTCTCCTTCCCTCCCTTCCTCCCTCCCTCCCTCTTTCTCCCTCTCGTTTTCTCTTTCTACCACACAGTTTCCTGGCAACTGTTTATGTCTAGGCTAGTGACACTTTCTCTAAGAAAGTGAGATGCTGAGTGACTACATGTATAAAAAAAAAGGGGGGGGGGGCAGACACGACGACTTTCCTTTGACTAACAACATCCATGATTAACTTATTCTATGTTGTAATTCCCAACACCTCGCAGCATTCGCCTTCCACATTTTATGACATGTATCGGCTTCTCCTTACCTTCTCCTACGTATCCAATCCAATCTACTAGCAGCCCCCTTCCCCCGGTCTCAGGGTTTTCTTTTGCCGAAATAGTTCAGTATGAATGCATTTTGACTACCCCAATGTCCTTACCCCCCCCGCTCTCCCTCCTCCGCCCTCCCCTTTTTGTTAATAATTAGCTGCACTCTTTAATGGAACAATGGTAGATTATTATTACTTCTTTTCAAAGATCCCATTAAGAAGGTTATTATGCACTGCACGGGAAGTCAGGTAAATTAAACTTAAATTGCTGGAAATTAAGTTTCAGATGGTTATGTGCGGAGAGAGCAAGTATTTTTTTCTACACCTTCAGGGGTCATTGTTTTAAACACGCCAGCACTGCAGCGCATACATGACTTCTGTGGTTGTTTCTTTCCCCAATGTGATTTTTACTGTGCATGAACATCACAGGGGAGGCTTCTCTGCTGCCAATTGCTTTCTATGTCTGACTCCAGGAACAAGTTTTTTTTTTTTTTTTTTTTCCCTAAGTGTTTTCGTGGTATTTACTTGACTTTATGGCTGCAATAAGTCCCTCGGTAGGGAAACCCCCGCTGTGTTCTCACTTCAGAAGGATCGGGAATTCCAGCTCCACATGAAAAAGAGTTTCATTTTTTATTGGAACCAACTGCACTGAACTTTCTACCAAGTTCTTAGCCGGTTTAGCTTTCACACAAGAAATGCTCTGTTCTGTTTGCATTTCGAAATGTTTGGGTGTTGTTTTAATCCCCTCATCTATTTGCCTTTCTCTACTTTGTGGAGTAGGCATTTGCTGCCCAGAAAAGCGAACAAAAATCGAGACCTTCCTGGGCAGATAGCTGTGATTGTACATACTGTAAATACGTCTCTTTATCTTTATTTATACCCCGCCAGTTGAGTGATGTCAGTCAGGAGAGGAAAGACGGGTTCCCAGCGCAGAATGAAATACGTTATACCACCTTCTGGCGTCTCTTGCAACTTCCCCGGTTTATTGCTCCTTAGCAAACCCTGTGCCTGTTTTTAAGCAGATGAGGCCAAAGACTGAATAAAGATATGCCAATGAGTACGGTCAAAGACAAATCTAACTTAAGGGCTGCTGTATAAGCTTGCTTCTGCATCCGTTATTCTTTGCTCTGTGTCTCCGTCCCTCCCGGCTTGTCTGGCGCTAGAGTCGTCCAAAGAAAATACCGCAAAATCGGTCTCAGATTTACATGGGGACTTTGGCGGAGAAGACAGGAGATTGTCTATTAAGTAGCTGTAATAATAACTCAATATTTATTTATTTATTTACTTTGGTAAAGCTATTTAGATGGGGAGAGAAACCACCTCTGTGCTTAATGTACAGTTCTCTGAGATTTAGTGCGGTTTAAGACCTCTGCTAGAATTTGCATGCATTATATGTGGCAAACCAATTAGACTGCGGTTCAGACCCTTCAAAATGCACTATGACACATTTTTTCAGGTTGGAAATAATGTTTTCTTCTTATTTTTTTTATTTATTTTTTTTTATTTTTTATTTTTCTCCCACAAATAACCGTCTGCAGTGTCAAGAGAAGCTTCACCCTTCTTCTAAAAAGCGGGATGTATTAATGTTATCTATAGCGTGTCTAAAATGTTAGCAATTAGCAAGCGGACAGATTAAATTCATTTTATTTTCTTATATAATGGCGACAGTCAAGCCACTTAAAAAGTCTGTTTTAGTCATAAATGCGCTAAAATGAGTAGCATTTTACTGCTGTAAAACATGGGGAGGGGATGGGGCGGTGTCAAACTATTTTGAAGAATTGACTTGCAGCGAAGTCATGAGAACTGATAGAAAATATTATAGTAAGCATTTTCAGCAGATGTACTCACGCGTTGAATTATCAGGACATCAATTTCTTAGCCAAAAATGTGCAGGCAAAGCTGATCATGCCAGATAATCGCTGTTTTTGTAGTGCTACCAATATTGTGTAATTCTCAAATCAAATGTATGAGCTGTACGGCTCCTGCAAAGCAGTTAACTTCAATCTCTCATCCGATCTTTTTTTTTTTTTTTTCTTCTCTAGTCATCGTTCCCTTTCAATCTTCCTTTTTTTTTTTTTTTTTCCCTTGCATACCAATAAAGTAGATCTACGTAAGTTTGGGTCCACTCCATACACAAAAGGAAACTCTGCAAGAACAAATATAAGAGATATCAGTCAGAGAGGGGGTGGAGGATGGAAAACTACTTCCTTTGCATGTTATTTCCTTGAATTATAAGGATTACGTTTCAGTCGAAATGTTCATTGCAGCCGTGGCATGAAACAATCTTGGCTGTGCTTATGTAAATATGATGTTTAAAATATATTAGCTCGTAATAAGATACGGATTTCTTAGATACTTAAAGCTCTGTCAGACAGCCGCATTGGCAGCTTTACAGTGAGCATGTACTATATGTAATTCTAGATTTGTAGCGCACACGGCCACAGATTCAAGTACAGGGGAGTGAATATTATAAGGCGTGCCATTTCACTGCATATAAGAACCGACAGACAGATGGCTACAAATTCGGACAGGAAACAAATCCTTTATATAACGCGAATGATCAGTGACAGTCCTGGTTTTCATTATTACTTTTTTTTTTTTTTTTTCCTGTAAGATCGCTCTGATTTTTCCCGCTTGAAAAAATAGTAGGCACCGAATAGAGATCCCACATTACCTTGAGCAAACAGAGGTCTGAAGAGGGGATGCACCAGGTAGTGCAGAGTACATCCCTGGCGACGAAATCCAGGAAAAAAAATAATGAATTAGTCGAACCCAAGAAGAAAGTATAGCTTTTGGGATGGCAGGGAATTGCTTGAGACTTTCGAGCTTATCTCTTTCAACGTTTTAAGTTTGCAAAAATAAGTATTTTGCAGTGGGGATGGGCTCGAAAGGAGGGATGCAAAAAGGCAGGGTCCCTGCGCACCTCCAAGGCAGCAGACCCACCACACCAGAAATTTCCTCTCGTAAAAAAAAATAAAAATAAAACAAATAAAATAATAGAAATAATTTTTAAAAAATCTCGATCGGTAACAATCAATAAACTCAGCTTTTGATCGTAACACAAAGTTTCTTTTTCTTGTTTTTTTGTTTGTTTGTTTGTTTTTTCCAGAAAAGGTCGAGCATAGATTTGGTATTAACAAAAAAACGCAAGAGGGCACAATGCGGTACAATACTCCAGAGCAGATCGGGATTTAGCAAGGGATAAAGGAAATACTTCGATTTTCCATTTATCTCCTGAATATGTAGCTTTTGCAGATAAATAAACGAAAAAGATACTATATATGAAAAGCGGATGTTTGTTTTAATCCAGCGCAGCTTTCTTAACAGGGAATGCTTAACAGGGAATGCTAATCTATAGTAATTAGATAAACATGAACCGAAATAAATTGTCAAAATCCATTTCTTCTCCTATAGGAAATCTCTTAGTCTAACCAACGGGATCTCATCCTTGCAAAGTTCACACACACAACTTTTTTTCATTAACTGTAGAAAAGTACCCAGATATTTTAGGACGAATTGCAGACTCTAAGGGTTAAAGTTTTCCGAATGTAAATAAATAACTTTTTTTTTCCCACTTACACCAGGTATTTGTATACATTATGTGTGTGGATGCACCGCCATCCATACACACAGGCTTTCACATTCACACTCCCCCATGCTGAAGTCGTCGGGGGGGGGGGGGGGGGGGGAGCATTTATTTATGAAGCTCTGAGCGCGCCGGGAACGTTTCTTTCCGCAGATATCATATATTTGGTTAAGGGGGTGCATTTCTGTTGTTTAAAAGGGAGGGAAAAGGGGGTGGATGGTTTGTTCTTGGGGTCCCTGGTGCAATCTCAGCTCCTCATGGGTGCTATTTTGCAACCTCAGGCGCCTGCTATTGGTCAGCCCATGATCAGATGGTTGTATTTCCTTGTGTCCCTCGCTGGCACCACGCCATCTCCCTTCAGCTAAAACCCAATCTCCGATATACTACTAATAGCTAAACCACTTGGACTATAAAACACAACAAATCATAAAGCCGGGAAAGGACGGCAGGCTCCTTCCAATGAGTTCTTATTTTGTCAACTCGACCTTCCCGGTGAGTCTGGCGGCGGGGCAGGAGCCCTTCCTGGGACAGATCCCGTTATATCCCTCGGGCTATGCGGATCCTTTGAGGCACTACCCCACCACCTATGGAGCCACGGGAGTCCAGGAGAAGGGCTATGCCTCCTCTCCCTACTACCAGCAAAGCAACGGAGCCTACAGCCGCAGCTCCGCCTGTGACTATGGGGCCGGCGGTTTTTTCAGGGAGAAGGACCCTGCGTGCGCCCCTTCCAACCTGGACGAGGTGCCCTTCGCCCCCGAGCCGCGCAAGTCGGACTGCGCGCAGAGCAAAACTGTGTTCGGAGAGAGCGAGGAGCAAAAGTGTTCCGCCCCGGTTTACCCCTGGATGCAGCGGATGAACTCTTGCAATAGTGAGTTTACTCTTTTACAGAAATAAATACATCAATCTCCTCCCCCCTTTTTTATTTGTTACCGCCAGAGTGAGAGAGCGAGAGAGCGAGGGAAGCAGGAATAAGGTTCACTTTAGAGCCCAAACTTCCAGCGGGGAAGTTAGGCAAAATGAGAGGCTCCAAGTTGCTTCTGACACGCACCAAAACTTCACGCCGCTGAAGTATTTTTTCTTTTCGCCAAGTTCCCCCCGCTTCCCCACTAGAAAAACAGCAAAAAAGTTTGCTCCCTATTTAATCCCCGGTACAGTATTTCTGCTTTCCCCCTTCTTTTTTTTCCACATTCCAGTTTGCGTGTCACGCAGTCACAATGATTTGTCTCTGTCTCCCCTAAACGCACAGGGAGATACCTTTTCTAAATCAGATCTGGATGACTTTACACATGCACGTACCCACACCCTCAAGCAGCTTCCTCTCTCTCTAGATAGCCGACCTGGAGTTAGATAATATAAAAGTGTTTAAATATTTGAAAGGAAAGAGCTACATTTTTAATGAAACTTACACGTAATGAAAAGTCTGCCTGGGGAGAATTTTTTTCTCCTGGTGATATATGACTTTTTTAAGTGCTGTTTCCTCAATCAGGAGAAGGGGGAAAAATGAGAGAGAGAGAGAGGGAGAAAGAAAAAAAAAAAAGAAGAAGAAAAAATTGAGTCTCACCACCCTTATCCCCATGTTTAGATGCATTTGTTGCCTTTTAAGTTCCGAATTGATGTCCATTAGCGCAGGGACATAAAGCGTTGTATCCTCTTTAATGTCGACTTTGGGCAGATCGATTCACTTCATTATTGCTTAAATGCTCAGATCTATTACAGTTGCCGGTAGGGTGGAAAACAGCGGAGGGGGGTGGGGGTGGGAGAACACCTTGCGATTTTTCATCGCGGAGTAAGATAGATCTCGCCCTGTCTCCCCAGCCCGCTGCAGGCTGGCGCGGTCCGCACCAGCCCCTGCTCTGCCCGGCCGCCCGCAGCCCGCGCGGGCTCCCCGCGGGCGCGCACCCAGGCGGCCCGGCCGCGGGGGCTCCCGGGGGGGCTTTTGTTGGCCGAAGCCTGGGGAGGGCAGGGAGCAGGCCCCCTCTCCTCCGCACACAGGCACGGCGCAGGCGGCACCGTCCCCCCGGGTTGCCCGGGACCTCCGCCGCCCCGCTAAACCCCGGGGCTTCCCCCCCCCCCCCCCGCCCCCCTTCTCTCTCTTTTTTTATTTTTATTTTTTTTGCGGGTGTCGCAGGTTCCTCCTTCGGGCCCAGCGGCCGGAGAGGCCGCCAGACCTACACCCGCTACCAGACGCTGGAGCTGGAGAAGGAATTTCACTTCAACCGCTACCTGACCCGGCGCCGGCGGATCGAGATCGCCCACTCCCTCTGCCTGACGGAGCGGCAGATCAAGATCTGGTTCCAGAACCGCCGGATGAAGTGGAAAAAAGAGAACAAACTGCTCAACTCCTCGCAGCTGAGCGCGGAGGAGGAGGAGGAGAAAACGGCGGAGTGAAAGTATTATTTAAAAAAAGAGAGAGGGAGTGAGTGCGTGCGTGTGAGAGCCAAGAGGATGAGGGTGGTGTGGGCTGGCTGCGAGGAAAGGGAAAACGTGCACATTGGTGGGACAAGCCCTCTGCAGCAACGGCAACAGCTAGAAAGTTTGGGCCACCAATGCCATGGACTCGTGTTCCCAGTAAACTGTCGTGTCCAGAAAAAAAAAAAAAATCAGGCTTCTAGTTGCGTTTTTTTCTTCCTAGACTCCCCCCCCCAGTAAAATCATAAAAAAAAAAAAAAAAAGTGAGGAGATAAGCAGAGAGGAGAAAAGAAAGGCAGAAAAAAAAAAAAAAAAGGACTCCTACCCGTGTTTCTACCCTTGGTGTCACTGTTAGTAATATGCTAACTCTTGTATTTAATGGAAGTGCTGCAATATATGTCATTTGGGGTGTTTATTGTCTTAATTTTGTAAAAATGTTTTATGCACGGTTGACATAGGGTTTTTTTCCTTTTTTTTTTTTCCTTTGGTAAACTAATCAAGCCCTGGGGTCTTGTAATTAGTTTCTCTCTCTCTTTTTTTTTTTTTTTTTTAAGAAGAAAATCTACTGAAAGAACGAATACTACCTAAAGGGATGCAAAAGCAACAACAGCAAAAAAAAAAAGTTATATTTTATTAATTTTTGTACGTGTTGTGTTTGAAGTTTGTCTTAGGTATGACCATGGAATTCTCTAATAAAAACAAAGTCTTCGATCTCATGTACACCACACTGTCATTATTATTATCCTTCCCTTTTTCAGGGGAACTTGTCATTCTTAAGGAGCACGGAGTTATAAAGAAAGCTCTGCTACTCTCTTTATGACACTGTCTTCTAATCTGCAAGGACAAGCAACTCCAAGCATACGGAAGTTACACTGGAGAGATAAATCTGGTTTTCCCTCTTTTTGTCTAATCTTAAATGGAAGACCTTTCACCAATATTATTTCCTCGTTGACATTCTGCTTTAGTATAGCTCTTTTTTATTGTTATAGTACAAAGAGTTATGACGAAATGCTCTCCATATACATAATAAATCAAGGAAACAGGCAAAAATATGCTCTCATTTATCTACCAAAGATACCTAACATTTGCCTAGCATCTTTCAAACATCTGGTCCCTTACTTCACATCCCCGAATCAAAGTGAAGTGTATTGCAAAATACTCCAGATTTCAAGGGATTTTTTTCCTATGAAACGTATAACTTCTCAGCTACAGGAATACAGCATTCACTTATGGGAAAAAAAATAAGAGGAAAAGAAAAGAAAAAAAATCTAAACTAAGTCTACTAGTGGATTCTGATATTCTAACTTTGCTCAGGGTGGGGTGGGTAATGCTCTGTGCCAAAAGGGAACCTTGTACATGCAAATAGCAAACTCTTATTGGGTTTTGTAATTAAACAAAAGGAAGTGCTTTTTCTGCTGGGGATTTAGGACTGGAAGCAAGCAACCAGACCAGCCTAATGTGGATACGATTTTTTGAAGCTTCACGGGGCAGGAAAGCTATGAAACAGTACCTCCTTACTTCTACTCCCTATCCCCACTGCCCACAAAAATACCTATGTATGAACGCATTCCCCCATGCCACGAGCTGGTTTAATGTCAGTCACTTTTAAAATCAATTCATGCAGAAGCTTCACAGCTGTAGGACATTTACTATTATTGCCACGCTTTTCATTGCCCGTAATTATTATAATTATATGTCACTTTCAATATGGCGCATAATTTCCAATGAGTTGCAGACAAGCATATGAAATTCCTGAACTGCCTTGGAAAAAAAAATGGAGAGAGAAAACGAGAAGAAAAAGTAATGCTTAACAACGCACAGACCTTTCACAACGTTTTTACCAATTTCAGAGTGCTTTTGCTCCCCAATATTCCTTGCAGGTTAGCAAATGGAAAGGAACAGCACCGTAACACAATGCTGTGGTTAAAGAGGACGTGAAACGCTCGGGAACAAGATTGTCCTAAATACAACGTTGTCAACCATTTCCACCGGCTGGACCTTCCTTCCTCTGCCCTTTTTCCTCATTTTCCCCGTTTTTTTCGCTCCCCAGTTACGGTGCGACTGCATCGCTTGTAGCACGCTCAGCGTGCCAGGAAGCTCGACTTCTCCCGGAGCAGTGGCGAAGCCTTCGGAAACAAACACGCACGGCCGCGCTCCCCCGTAGCAGCTTCGCA
Source organism: Anser brachyrhynchus (assembly GCF_964034855.1). Classification (NCBI taxonomy): domain Eukaryota; kingdom Metazoa; phylum Chordata; class Aves; order Anseriformes; family Anatidae; genus Anser; species Anser brachyrhynchus. The sequence continues at coordinate 1,829,724 of NC_137715.1, forward strand.
TTGCCCCCCTTCAAATATCAAAGGAGAAGACTGCCTGGCCTAAAAGCGATTTAACGCCTCACCCCTCGCTGCCTCTAAAACTTCCGCAGTGCTGTTACAAAGGAAGAAATAACGGTTTAATAAAGAGAACGAGCGGGGCGAGAAGAGCCACATGGAGAGCGCGGGCGTGCTCGCCGCGGCAGGATCTCCCCTGCTGCTGCGCAGATTTTTGAAGAGGCAAAAAGCGGGGCCGGGGGACCCCGAGCGAGGGCCGGGGCCGGGGCCGGGGCCGGGCCGGGGCCGGGCCGGGGCCCCGCCTGCGCCGCCCCCACGCGGCCGGCAGGTGGCGCGCTCCGCCAAGGTGGGGCGAGCGCGGCGCCGGCGCGCCCGGGGACTCGGGGCGCCGCGCACCGACTTGGGCCTAACGACTCCGCGATCGTCATTATTTGTAACCATAGAGCATGAATTACCTCTTGAGGTCATCAGTGAGAATTTACGACTGGTCAACAAAAGCACGTGATTCCCAAACGCACCCCCACCCTCCCCCCATATTTGGCCGCATACATAGCAAAAACGAAGTACAGTGCATTGCTATAATTCATTAATACATCATAAATCGTCAAGCACAGGGTTATAACGACCACGAGCCACAAATCAAGCCCTCCAAAATAACCCAAATGAGCTCTTACTTTGTAAACTCGTTCTCAGGGCGCTACCCAAATGGCCCCGACTATCAGTTACTAAATTATGGGACCAGCAGTTCCATGAACGGTTCTTACAGAGATTCAAGCACCATGCATTCCAGCTCTTATGGCTACAACTACAATGGGATGGACCTTAGCATCAACCGCTCAGCCTCTTCTAGTCACTTTGGGGCTGTGGGGGAGAGCTCCCGCGGTTTCCCTTCTCCAGCTCAGGAGAGCAGGTTTAGACAGGCGTCTAGCTGCTCCTTATCTTCTCCCGACTCCCTTCCCTGCTCCAACAGCGAGAGCCATGGAGGCAAGCCCGCCCCGTCCCCCTCCGACCAAGCTACTTCTGCCAGCACCAACACAAATTTCACAGAACTAGACGAGACCAGCGCGTCCTCGGGAGCCGACGAGGGCACTCCAATAAGCAGCAGCATCCCCCGAGCGCAGGCAGAGCCCATCGCAACCTCCACCGCAGCAACAGAAGGGCAGGCACCTCAGATATTCCCTTGGATGAGGAAACTTCACATTAGCCATGGTACAGCTACTTCTTTTTCGGTCGTTGTCGTTGTCGTTGTTTATTTTCTCACACCCCGCTTTTTCCCCCCCTTTCCTTTCCCCCCCACTCCCTATTTTCTCTCCTTCCCTTTATTCGGTGGAGACGCTTTGATCAGAAACACAGCTATTTATTGCTTTTTGCATTTCTTGCTCTAATCACGGCTTTAAAGCTGCCTCTGGCGCCTGGAGGGGGGAGATTTTATTTTAGTTTCGTTATTCTTGCCGCGAAATGTGCGCTTGTTTCAAGCTAGTAGCTATATGTATGTGGTGGGAGAAGGTAAAACAAAAATTGAGGGAAGGGGGTGTTCCTTGGGGGGCAGAAGAAAGGAAAGAATTGACCATTAAAATGGCATTATATGCACAGATGGGTCTCTCAGTCCTTTCCTTCTCTGATTTTGCTGGGTGTATTCTTGACAATCTGCTCTTGACAAAACCAAAATTGCGGTGAAATACAGAGCACGGGGAACAGCGAGGACCATCACCACCACCCCCCCCCCACCCTTTATCTTTTTTCTCCCGGAGAAAAGAAAGCAGTATTAAACCAGATGACCCAGCAAGCAGGCACAAAAACACCCAGGCAGGGCGAAAAAAGGCGATTTCAAAATCTCGGTTCTTCATTTAAATTATGAATATTGAGTTGCGGGTGTCAGTTCTGAAGGGACCAAAGGTGGGGGTTTTTACACGTGTCTGGGGGTGTGCGGGAAAGAGAGGGAGACCGGGGGGGAGGGGGGGAGAGGCTCTTATTTTGGGAAAGAGCAGCGTTCCTAATTGCTCGAAGACGGTGAATATTTTGCCTCGGTACTAAAAAATAACCTTAATAGTAAAAATCCTATCAGAAAGACTTGAAACAGAAATCAAAAACCCGTTGTTGTCCGTGTTATTCAGACATGACTGGACCAGACGGTAAGAGGGCAAGGACAGCGTACACTCGCTACCAGACCCTGGAGTTGGAAAAGGAATTCCACTTCAATAGATATCTCACCCGCAGGAGGAGAATAGAGATCGCTCACGCTCTCTGCCTCTCCGAGAGGCAGATCAAAATCTGGTTCCAGAACAGGAGGATGAAATGGAAGAAGGATAATAAACTGAAAAGCATGAGCTTAGCCTCTGCGGGCAGCGCCTTTCAGCCATAAATTATAGAGGAAGAATGTCGAGGAAAGAAGAGGAAAGATTAAATAAATAAGTAAATAAATAAATAAAGCTCAGCAGATCTTAGTTTTGGAGTACTGTACAGTGAGGCACCTTCTTTTCAGCATGTTGTTGCTATTCTAAAACAACGCGTGTGGTACCGTTATCCCAGGACTGAGTTCATGTCGTGTTTTTTTAATTATTATTATTTTTAATTAAATTTTATTTCCAGATGCTCCTCATGCTCTTGTTGTTCTTATAAATGTATGTGTCCGTGCTCTCTTGATGCTTTCTGGAAAGCTAGCATGTTTACGTGAGCCCTTTAAATGTTATAACTTATTTATAAATTGATAACAGATACAATTGTTTATTTGTTGCTTTTTCCCCTTCCTGAGTTTACTGCTTTTTGGGTGAGTTCTTCTCTGCCTAAGCTAAAATCGGGGGTTCCTGCACTACAGTCGCAGAAAGAAAAATAAAACAAACAAAAAAAAAGGAAAAAAAAAAGAAAAAAAAAAGAAAAAAAAAGAGGGGGGAAGGAACAAAAAAAAAAACTCTTGTAACTTTCTGTCATAAAATTGTCCAGTCTGTGTTTTAGTTCAAACTTCAGGCCAGGATTTCTAGTCCCAGGCTAATTCTGAGATGTACTCTTAGACGTGGGTAAACTTCATTATTAAAAAAAATATATAAATGTATAAGATTGGACCAACGATAAAGTGCTCAAATGTTTGTAAATACTAGAAATATTTCTGATGTGACTAATAGACAGTTTGTAGTGGGCAGAGTGAATGCAATGTTATGTGTAAAAATGGCATCCGTCATGTCTAGCTGCCTGTTAGTACTTTGCCAATAAGCTTTTTGTATTTGTTTGTAGCTTTACTTGAAGTCAAATAAACGTTTCTCCTACTCACAAAGGCTCCCAGTTGCACTTTATACCCAACCTCTGAGGCTTGCGCAAGGAGTCCGCAGTACGTGCTAAAGCAGGGACATGCCTGGCATGGAGCTCAGCCTGCCTGGAGATCCCAGCAGGGCTGCAGCCCTCGCCTCTCCTGGGCAGCTCTCGGGGAGCTCGCAGCCCGGCAGCACGAAATGTTCGCTCACACAACGCCATGGCATCGCACGGGAAAGCTTCCGCGGAAAACACAACTTGTCACATTTCTCAGACGCTGCTTCCCTAAAAACAACACAGACACCCCCACCCCACCCCCGCTACAGCACCATATCAGACAAAGTAGTTTAAAATACTTCAAGTTACAGTAACAAGGCATAATTCTTCCCAAGTACATTTACGTGCATTTCAGGATTTGTCAGACATAGATATAGGTATACACACACACAAACATTCTAAAAGCAAGTGGTATTTACATCAGTATATGCGTACACATAAACCTGTGTTCTATGGAATTATATATCTGTGTGTTTGTATAGATATATTTATTATATATATAGTATGTATATATAGAGAGAGAATATTTCTTTGCTGAACTGTAGTCTTTCCTCTACCTCTCGTCCTCGGTTTATTGTGCTTACTGATTTTACATCCTAGTCTCTGGTTCAACACGTAAATAACAGATTACAACTCTGTAACTACTGACACTAAAACGAGTCATTTTCGCTGCATATAATTTAACATCATCAAAGATGGCAAATGTTGCAATTTTGCTACCTAGGGAATCTAACAAGGCGCGAGATACTCCAGTTTAAAGTCGCTCTATTTGGCAAAACGCCACTGACATCTCTACAATATAGCTTAGGCTTTTTGTTCGTAGCAAGTAAAGTTGGATCTTAAAACTTACCAAACTTAATCTCCCACTGTTTAGGTACTTCTTAAGTGATTTTGAGAGGAATGTGAAGTGGACTGTCAGATCCCAAACCATTTGCTCGCCTTCCCTTGATATTTTTTTTTTTTTTACCAATAGCAAACTATACCAAAAGTGGGTATGACATTTAGATGTCAAATGGATAGGGTTTTATCTAGAAGTTAGATCGTAAAAATCGCCCAGACCTCAGACAGATACCCCTCACTGGCTCTCAAAAGTCACGTGAGGTCCATAAAGTTAGTTTTATGGTTTTGGGGAGTTGACAATGTACAATATATTTCACATTCTCTAGAATGTTAAGTGACACTTTAACTGCTTGGTTTGGCTTGTAAGGGGCAGCTATGGGTGAGCACTTTTCCAGATGAGATAAACGCTGCAATTGCAGGGAACATGTTTTGCGGGTCCAGTTTTCAGTCCAGAGAGCCAATAGACTGGAGTCCTGAAAGTAAGTTCTTCTGAAATATTATCTGCTCAAACTATTTTAAAGGGGTTATATGGAAAAACGCTGAGTGGGGAGGAAAGAGGGTCTGCCTCTCTTTCCTAGTTTTATTTCTCACTTTTAGAAGGTCCTAATTCTTATCCTCCTGAGAGCTGAAATTGCATTAGATTTCCATCACAGCTTCGAGGCCCGCCAGTAAATTTTGTGGAACCGGGAGAAATAGAAAATATGTAAAGATTCATTATAATTGCAAGGCGAACTCCATCGTATCTTTGCCGGGGGACGTGTACTTCAGACAAAGTTTGTTTTTGTCCTTCGCCAAGTAAAAGAGGATCTTGCTTGTTTATTGGAGGTGATTTGGTGTGTTTTATAATGCTCGCAAGTAGACACAAATCTGGTCTATGCTTTTGCATTTCAATTAGCTGTATTATGTCTGTGCTCTTCAGGTTGTTAGCACATTTTGATTTTAATTCTTTTAATCTGCTTGCCAACGAAATTTGGGCACTTCTTTTTGCTTTCGGCCTGTGTCGAGACCGATTTATTCCCCCTTCCACCTGAGCTTTTCTTTTTCTTCTTTCTTTTTTTTTTCTTGGGTTTCGTTTTTTTTTTTTTTTTCCAATAATATGAACACACATTTCCGCAGTTCGTTTCTACCATATGGAGACACTGAATGACCGATGTTATGTCTCCAGTCTGTCTCGAAGTGCTACAAAAAAATAATCAGAGAGGCTGCATTTTGCGTACGGACCCTCTCTGTATGTCACAGGCTTGCTTCTCTCTCTGAAAGTGACATCGTTATGGAAAAGGCAGGCAGCAGCCTTTTTCTTTGGAAAAACAAACAAGTTAGCGGGGAAGGACAGAAGAGCAGAGCCAGCCATCGCTCGGAGCTTAGGTAAAAAAGGCAAAGGGCTGTGATGGGCTCTGGTTCCCCCTGCTACATAGGTAGGGGCGCTCAGGTGGCCCTCGTGCTAGCCCGCGGCTCCGGCCAAAGGCCAGAGCTCCGCAGTCGTGCAGAGGGAGCAAAATAGAGCAAAAACCTGGAGGGGTTTCTTTTTGAAACCCAAAACACCACATCTGCAGAAGAGGTGAGGGACAACACCTGAACCAACTCACATCTATCCCCCTCCTCGTTACTTTAAAAAAAAAAAAAAAGTTCAAAGCAGGGGTACAGAGGTGGGGGGGGGGGGGAGGGAGACTCTAGAATTTGGAGCATTCACAGGCTTTTTTTTTTTTTCCTCTTTAGCGGGGATTTTTACGGTAAGACAACATTTGGTGGACACATGTCCGTCTCTTTTACACAAAGCAGAATGTCCCCCTTTCGCACACTTTGTAGATTGCTTTTCCTTCCTCGGGCTGTTTTCCCTGTCCTGCTCCATGTGTCTCCTGTATCTTCGCTATCATCATTTGAACTTCTGGCTTTTTCCTGGCCAGTTAGAGGGTGGCCAGCACAATCCTGAGTGAGTCTGCTTGAAAACGTGTAAACTTAAATGCAAAAGCTGGAAATTCAAAGAAGGGAAGCAGGATGCAGAAAACCTTTCCTATTCAGCAGTCTGGGGTTTATTCTGAACTGCCTCTCCTTAACGTCTGTGCAAGCTGGATGCCTCTTTTTCAGTTGATAATAAAGATATTTTATGAGATCCTAGTGATTTTCCAGTGAATGGTCTTTAAATGTGAATTTAGCCACACAGACATGACAGGCTACAGACATTTTGTCTACATGGCATTAGAAACACTTGGAAGAAAAGGTTCACTGTGGTAAGTGTGTTATTGTTTGGGGATTAGACCAAGTGGTGGGCCTAGTAATTCTTAAACCTTCTGATCTGTACTGGTAACTAGAAATAATTTTGACTAATTCATATGAAAACTAGTGATTTTGGCAGGAAAAGTGACACACCTCCTCCCCTTAATATATATCTGAAAATGTAACCATACATTCAATGCACACGTACTCACAAACACTGTGTTTCCAAAATTCATCCATCCATGTATCCATATAACTGTCCATCCATCCACATCTCCCTTATGCATCATATGCATTAAAGTCCAATGCCCACCTCTCCACTCAAAGGATTTGTCTCTTATATAGTCGCAAGCAAACTTTCCTTCCAAATCCAGTCCAGATGACACTAGGAACAATGTTTTTCTCTCAAGTATCACCATTTCTAATCACCTGGTGCATAAAACATGTTATTTCAAGGGAAAAAACAGACCAAGATAGCCAGACCAAAGGGAATTTGAAATGCAGTTTAGCTACAGGACATTGCAGCAAGGAGGAGATGCCTGTATGGGTCACAACGTGTAATGCCAGCAGCAATCCTATGCCACTCCCTTCATTTTAGCTGCCTGAACACAGGGATGGCACCAGGCCTACGTTGCAGCAAAAGACTTGGATTTTATTGCTGGCATAGCAATATCATCCTCCCTCTCCTTCCCATTACTCACATGAAATGTTGTTCTCTCTGTTCATGAGCTCTGCTTTCTACCTGCATCATGTAGCATACTTTTTTTTTTTTTTTTTTAACAAGATGGGGTGTTTGTGTGTGTCTATGTCTGTTAAACTCCAGCTTCTTGTGACGCATGGGGAAGTATAACTGGCTACCATTTTACAGCCTGGAAGGAATCACAGACTTAGCACAGGCTTCCCCCCATCTTTTAAAGAAAGAAAAAAAAAATCTCCCTGTTGCTGGTGAAAAGGAAGTATAAGGAAGATAAACAGGAAAAAGGAGCTCTGACCGTGCAGGTAGGCGGAGATTTTCCTTTGTATCGTTTCTCTCACATTAATGGCATACATCAGACTTTGGACAATTACTTCTTCTGTAGCTGTAGAAGAAAGAATAAATACAAAATGCCTTAATACAGGGTATATAACTATGGAGGATATCTTGGAAATCGCTACTGCTTAGGAAAGAAAATAGACTTTCTTTTTTAAAACCTGCAGTCGTGGAGATCTTCCTATGATTACTCTGTGTGTTCATTGGGAAAACCTCTAATTTACCACCATTCCAAAACTGAGTCCGATGGTGGCCTGGGTAGATTGGGTCTGTTGGCATCAAATGTGCAAAGTCTCCCAAAGCCTTGAGGAGCCTCCTCATCAGCTCACCTGTGCCACAGCAGCTTGGGAGTCTGGCTTATTAAAAATGGATACAACCATGTTCACATTTGCCTCTTTTTTTTTTTTTCTTTTTTTCTCTGACATGTCTCTTTAGCCTTTCTTCTTCCCTGGAGGTTTCCTATTTCATTTAGTAAACAGTGTCTAAGCTTCTCTAATTCTTTGGGGGGTGGGGGGAAGCCAAACCCCAAAGCAGTAATTTCTCACCCAAGAGCCACCACCGGCTCTGCAGACTGAAAGAGCCAAGCTGAACATCTGTATTAATTACAAAGTCGTTTACTTTTGGGGCATGCACAGGCTGTGCTCTGTCCCCCAGGGCCTTGTGCCAGGGCAAGTGAGGGACCCTAATGCCCAGGCTGTTGCTGAGGGGCAGCTGTGCTCAGGAACGAAAAAGATGAAATTTCACCTGTAAAACACCCATTTTATTCCCAGGTTTGTTCTGCAATAAATGGGGGAAAATGTGTTTGTGTGTTTGTGAGTGGCACAGGGAGGCTTGGCGAGCACTTTGATGTAAAAGCCAGCTCAATATTACAATGCCATTGTCAGGCCATCTTGAATGTCATGGTTTATTTGTTTTTATTACTTTTTGTTTTATTACTTAAAATATTTGTTACTTTCAGGCCTTCTTTGTTCTCTGTGTATGGCAGGACACAAAATAAAATTCACTTACACCCAGGTTTTAAAAATTCAAACAAGAAACCATGCAGGTCAAATTAAAAGCAAAACCAAAACAAAGAAACCCCACCAAAAACAAACTTTGCCAAGGTAACCTAGTTACAGATGTGTATGATGTCTTATTTTATTCAACAAAAAGTGATTAAAATCTGTTAAAGGATTTAATTAAGAGAATTAAATGAAAAGGAAGGGGCACAAATGAGTTGGAAAAAAGCGAAGCTATTCTAAACGATTAAATCGCCATTTTAACAGTATAATGGGGTTTGCATACTGAAAGGAGAAATCAGAGCTCATATCTCATCAATAATTCATAGGCAAGAGGGATCATTCCGAGGTCAGCAGACTTGTACAGCCCCAGCTCCTCTCTCGGAGGAGAGGGTGAACATCGGATCACAACACAACACTTCTTGCTCGCACAGACCCCGGGGTCTGCTGGGTCACCTTTTTAAGGAAAACATGAGCTCCACGGCTTTTTCTCTCTCTTCTTTCTTTTTCTTTCTTTCTTTCTTTCTTTCTTTCTTTCTTTCTTTCTTTCTTTCTTTCTTTCTTTCTTTCTTTCTTTCTTTCTTTCTTTCTTTCTTTCTTTCTTTCTTTCTCTTTTCTTTCTTTCTTTCTTTCTTTCTTTCTTTCTTTCTTTCTTTCTTTCTTTCTTTCTTTCTTTCTTTCTTTCTTTCTTTCTTTCTTTCTTTCTTTCTCTTTCTTTCTTTCTTTCTTTCTTTCTTTCTTTCTTTCTTTCTTTCTTTCTTTCTTTCTTTTCTTTATCTTTCTTTCTCTTTCTTTCTTTCTTTCTTTCTTTCTTTCTTTCTTTCTTTCTTTCTTTCTTTCTTTCTTTCTTTCTTTTCTTCCTTTCTTTCTTTCTCTCTCTCTCTCTCTTTCTCTCTCTTTCTCTCTCTCTCTTTCTCTCTTTTTCTCTCTATTTCTTTCTTCTGCCTCACCCTCTCCCCCTCCCTCACTCTCTCAATTTGCCAAGTCCCACTGCCCGTGTGTGGTGGTGACTCACAGCAAGAGGAGGAGAGCTGAAGAAGGAATGGATGTGGTTCATATTGCTCCAATACAGACACACAACTATAACGTGGTGATTATGTTTTTGAGAAGCTAAAGGGATCTCCTTTACTATTCCCTCTCCCCCCCTCCCAGTCCCACCCCCAGCTTCCCCCCCCCTTTTGCCACAGAGATGAAGGTTGGAAGGCTGTGGTTCCTTATTTGCCTTAGTGGGGATGTGCTGGCGGCAGGGTCTAGAAATTGCACTGTTCGGGCTGTAATTCTTGTATTTCATTCTATTTAAAGTCATTGAAACTACTCCATTCTACACACATGCCATTACCTCCCCAGGAAGGGAAAGACAGTTCTTTCCCTCCAGGTCCGCTTCCCAAACCCCTTTCTCTCCCCCGCTGCTAAATTTCAGTCTGAGAAATTGTCCTTTATTTCCCCCTCTTGATAAAGGTCTTTCTGCAATCAGGGAACACGAAGAGGACTTCTATGGGGTTTGGCTCCTCCTTTGGGAGTCTCTTTCCATTCCTAGAATGGATTTAAGAATGAAATTTTCTTTCAGGCCGTGGCTATTTCGGTATCTGAGCTGATTTCCCCCACATTTTCTGTCCTGAACTTAAATAAATGATATTTGGAAAGAGGCTGATAACTTAACTTGAGAGGTGTCCACCCAGCGTAGTTTTCCCGTGTTCTGTTACCCTAAATAGCTTTAAAAAGAAACTATTTTGACAGCGAGCGTTGAAAGAATAAGACTTGTATGAGGCTTTTTTTCCCTTTGATTTATCTCTTTTTAACATGTGTACGTATGTGTACGTATATATATATATACACATACATATATACCCTTCAAGTCAAAACAAATTACCGCGTTAGGATTTGTGAAGAGGAGGTTTGCTCGGTGGCAAATCACGGGTCTGTTTAGGCAGGGATGTTCTGCACAACCGGCGCGGGTGGGAGCCCAGGGACCGAGCAGAGCGGGGCGAAAGGCCAACCCGGGACGGCGGATTTGGAGCAAGCGCCTCGCCTGTAACGTCCTCAAGCAGCCAGCAGAGCTCGCTTCAGACCAAGTTCACTGCCAGGAGGGCCGAGGCCGGATCGGGGCTTGCTCGGCGCCACCGGGCCGGGCCGGGCCGGGCCGGGCCGGGCCAGGCCGGGAGCGGCAGCGCCGCCGCCTCCCGCCGGCCTCTGGCTCCCTTCGGGCGGCCACGGCGCTGCTCGTCCCCGAGAGCTCCGGTGCTCCAAAAATAATCACGGCAGCACCCCCCTTCTTTCCCCCCAAACCAAACCAAAACGAAACAAAACAAAACCATCCAGGCTATTTACTGCAGTAACAACTCACCTAGCTGAAATGCCAAATGCGAGAAAAACAATTCAAAGTGAGGTGAATCCAGTTGTGGCTAAGGGGATATTTTTTTCTCCTGCTCTTCTAAAAAAAAGGGGGGGGGGGGGGAGGAAGGAGAATTCCAGCTGTTTAAGGCAGCACTGGGTGATCTGGAGATAAAGATCTAATGTTTGCAGAACTCTGAAATTATTTAATATTTGTTCCCCCCGGAAAGAGAATTCACGAAACAAAATAAATAAAACAGGGAAATCGGTGGGCCATTAGTTTGTAGAGACGTATAAGTTAACTCTGGTCTTGGGGGTCTTGTACAGCATTATAGCTCGAGGGGTCAAAAAGTTGAGGGTCAAAAGTTTACACTGTGCGTGACTCAGTCTTGTGTATAACCCAGATAGACTGATGTCAGTGTGAAAAAAAAAAAAAGAAAAAGAAAAAAAAAAGAAAATAAAGAAAGAAAGAAAGCGGGGAGGGGGGCGAGGTGGGAGGAAGAGTCTCTGCTTATGGGCAGAGATGGGAGAATATGATAGCGAGGTAGGAGAGACCTTCAGCTGCAAGCTGGAGAGGCAGGAAAGAGGTCTGCAGGGTTTGGGGTGGGATGTTGATAGAAAATAAGGTAGATTGATTTGGGTCTCCCGTGAGGAAACGTCAAGCGTCTTCCTAGTATTTTTCTAAGATAACCCCTGAAACGCTATTTGGAGTCAAATTAACAGAATATAAGGGGAAATGCATTTATTAAATCCAATTACGTGGAGGTCCCTATAGGATATTAACGCGAGCAGTTAAAAAATAATTTTCATTCCAGAGTCAATTTTGTTTGGAGAGGCCTTAAATTATACAGAAAAAAAAAGTCTGACACGTTTGGTGAAAATGTGTTCTAACATTTTTCCTTGGAAGCATTTCCAAAATACTTGGAAAGGTGCCTGTCTACCTCCTCCCCCGGGCTTCCAAGACCAAGAGCCACACATTTTTTAATATGTAGTCGGTATGAGTGCAATGCTCATGGAAAAAAAAGAAAAAAGAAAAAGAAAAAAAAGAAATAACATAAAGAAAAAAAATACTTTACTGTTTGGATTTCTACCTTAATCGCATGAAATCTATAGTAATTATATATAGGCGAAATCAGTGGACTGATGACTTAAAATGTTCAACGAATGTATTAAAGTCTCTTTCAATTTCGTCACTTGGTCCAGTTAAAGTAGCTAATTTTGTTTTGCAGCACACTTTCTGTCGGAATTTGAATGAAATGTTTTATATTTCTTCCTGGAAATGTGACTCCACTCTGGTCATTACAACAGTTTAACGAACTGATATAATAAATATTTCCCTTGGCATTTCAAAGTTATTTCTACACTGCCAGACTTCGAACCTTCCAAACTCTAAATATTATTTGCACTGGGACCGGTCTTTTCAATAGCTTCTTAAGCAAACAGTCGAAGCAAGGCAAACTCTTCTGGAAAAAAAAAAAAAAAAAAAAAAAGCCCTGCAAATTTGCTTCCCCCCCACACCCCCTTGGCTTTTAAATATTTTCAGTGACTAAATACTTAAAACAAGGGTCATTTTTCTTGGAAGAGAAAGGGAGAATATTAGAGCCCTGGGAAAGGCGTTCTGGAAAATTCATTTGCTTTCCCGATGCCGATATATTCATAGAGTAGGTGAAATTCGAGAGAACGTAAAGCGTTTTGTTTCGCGTGATAAGGCTCGGGTTTAATTAATTGCCATGAATTTGCTTGGTATTTATAAAATATCACTATATAAGGGCTACCGTTTAGTTGCAACTTGGGTAATCCATCTCTTCGCCCTTGTAATTACTATACTTATCTCTCTAGAACAGTCATTTCTACTTCAGGTTTATAGAACAGGTAATGGATAGTAAAAGCCATTTGTTTTCGGAATATTAAAACAAGCAGGTATAATTTCACGGCAATAAAAATCACCTCCCAACTTTCCTTGTAATATTCACTCCTACATCATAACGTTTAACTTTCAATTTAGGAATACGAGTCTGCGTGTTCTTTTGAAGTGGGTTCGTTTGGAGGGACGTAAAGAGAGAGCGCGAGGGAAGGAGGGGAGTAGAGAGGGAGGAAATTAAAGGTATCGTTTTCAAGAATATTTCTAATTTATCTCCTTTGCTCTGGACAGACTCGGTCTGGCCCGGGGGTGAGGGTCTCTAAGTGCCAGACAGGCGCTGCAAACACAATTCAGATTGAGTTTTCTTTCTTTTTTTTTTTCTTTTTTTTTTTTTCCTTCCCTGCCAGACAATCAGCTGAATGTGCTTTTAAATCCCGATTTACTTTTCAAATGACCTCTTTATCACGGTGAGAAACGCGGGGTTGGAACTGGCGGTGTAAATGCGGAGATAAACGGTGAACTGCCCCCAGCCCCTCGCCGAGGAGCCCCACTCCCCGCGCACACGGCGTTAACCCCCGTCCCTTCACGACTTTTAAATGTTGCACACCATTAGTGAAATCACAATCATAATTAGTAACAACGAAGCGGCGTTAGTAATAGAAAGATACACGAGGCTGACTGGGAAACACGCACGGCTTAAATGTTGGTGCTCCCGTCGCGAGGCAGGTGTGGGCTGATTCCCCCTCACCCTGCTCGGCGCACCGCGCACCCCGGCTGCGGGATGCGAAAAGTCGGGCGCTAGGGAAGCTCCTCGGGAGAGAGACCGGCGTAAGGCACGAAGCCGCGGGCTGCGCTCCCCGGGGGGGGGGGGGGGGGGCAACTGGCAACTGGCTCTGCGGGGGGAACAGAAGCCGAAAAATACCTAAACGCAGCCCGAGCCAGAAGACGCGGGCAGCGCGGAGAGGGGAGCGCGGAGCCGGGCGCGGAGCGGCGCGGGGCTGGGCCGGGCCGGGCTGCGCTGCGCGGGGGCGCGGAGCGGCGCGGGGTGAAGCGCGGGTCAGTGCGGCTCTCGGCGGCCGCCGCGCCGCGGACACGCCTCGCTGTTTAACAAAGACTGACAAACTATGAGATTAATACCAAAACTTGCGGGTTTCCCACCCCAAAATGCTCAGAGGGCCTCCTGGCGCTGCCAGGAGCAGTTCCGCTCGCCTGCGGGGACAATGGTGGTGTATAGTGGGGGCGGGGGGAGGGGGCACCAACAAACCCGACCGAAAAAAAAAAAAAAAAGAAGAAGAAGAGAGAGAGATATTAGTGTTCTTATCGAGAAATAATCTCATTGAAAAGGCAACACGGGGGAGAGAGACCAGAATAGCCCAGGCTGGACCGGGTCGGGGTTCTGGGGTGGGGGGGCGAGGTTTTAGGGGATTTCGGTCTGATTCCGCCTGCAAAGCCTTACCAACTTTTGAGGGAGCGTCCTAACCCCCTCGGGGATTACTCAGAGGAAAGACCCCACGTTTGGCCAAGGTAGGTACCGCCGGCGGCGTTACACCTGGGCGGTGCGGCCGGGCTGGGAGCGGGGTCCGCACCCACCGGGGGGCAACTCCCGCTTAGTGCCCCCTCTTCGGGGGTAGAGGAAGGAGAGGCGACAAAAGAGCCGCTCAGCTGCAGGAGTGCATTTGTAAGGAGCGGGAGCGGTTTAATAACCCCCTGCGCTGGCAGGTGCCTTCGGGAGGCTTTTGGGGAGGGCTGGGGGTCTCCCCCCGCCTCCTTTGTGGGGTAGCAGGTCGGGGGGGGGGGGGGGGGGCTGGGGAACACCACCAGCCCCCCCGGCTGAGTCTGCTTTGAAATGGTAAAGAGCCCAGGCGAAATCTGCCGTGAGAAACTTCCGCAACGTGGGGCGGTTTCGCGGTGAAAGGGAGAAAGGTGTGCGGGGGGGCGAGGGGTGTCTTTTTAGTTTTGGATCACAAGCGGCGAGTGTGAGATTTCTTGGAGGTGTGTGGGGAGAAGATTTCTGGTAGACGCTAGGGGTGCTGGTTTGCTAGCGCCAAACCCATTTTGTCATGGGAAAGGAAAATTAAAACGGATTATTTTTTTTTTGGAAGAGTGTGGGAGGGGGTTAAAATATGGAAAAGGCCTAGTTATTTCTATTCAGGCTCCTATCCGCGGTTAGGAGATCGCTACGGTACTGGCTGCAAGGAAATAAAATAAAATAAATCAGAGAGGAATTGGAAATGATGAATAAAATTTAAGAGAAAAGGAACTCTAATGGGATTTGTTCTATAGAATTGTTTTATGGCAACCATCTACGAGTTCTACAAGCATATTTGATTTGGCTTCTTACTTTTAAGACAGGTTTTAGAGCGGAAGGTAAATTTTAGAGTTGCTACCTGCTCCCCAGCAAAGTGTATGTGCTGGTGTGTTCGAGGAGGTTGGAAACTCTCAGTGTTGCACAAAAATCAATTTTCTCTGCTTCTTTTGAACGAAACTTGTTTTGTTTGCGTGTGTGGGTGTGTGTGTGAAATGGTTTGGGATTGTCCCATGTAAGTTTGTACTTAGTTCTTAAAATATGGGTTCGTTTATCTGGGAATTATACGTTTTATCAAGAAAACCGATTATTCACCTTAAAGTACCTGAAAAATATTAGGGCATCATGTGTCCCATAAATACTACGGGACACTGATTCTTGGTCGTAATTGGGTTTTTGAAAAAATGGGGGTATTTTTGAAATATATTTCAGATATTTTTCGTAGTGGTAGTTTGTGTGAGAAACGCAGCGTTTCTCCGATAGTATCTCTATGGCATTTAACTGCAATTAATTCGGGCGATAGTTGACTAAAAATGTGCTTTCCCTTTTGAAATAAGAAAAAAATATTAAAAAGGGGGAGCATGCTATACCTTTAATCTCTTCGGCAACTGTAATTTTAAACGAAATCTCAACATGATGCTACCCTCATTAGTTCCGAATGAAGCTTCATTACCTAGACAGTATGAATATTTTATTGCTTTATATCCTTTTTCGGAAATGAAGTGCCTTTGATCTTTTTCTCGGGTTGTAAAAAGAATTGCCTGCCATTAAAAAAAAAAAAAACTGTCGTCCCATCTGCCTTTACATTCTGTATTTCTTTTCATCCGTTTCTTTCTTTCCTTTTTGTGTGTGTGTGTGTGTGTGTATAATCTATCCGCACACGCACACAACCCAAAACCTTGTTTGACCTTCAAGAACGAAAAATGGATGAAATCTTTGTACTGAGTATCAGAGAATAATTACGAGGGTATCTGGGCTGAGGGGGACGGAGCTATGGCATTTAAATTTTAAAGTACGATTATTTGTATTCGAGACTCATTGTGTGTCCATACTTACATAGTCCAAGATATTATTTTTTTAGCAAAGCGGTAAATCAGTGCATAAGATACAGATGAGAAGGCAGAAAAGTTCTAGATTTTCTGATCTAGTATCAGCTATTCGGATAGTGAGTTAATGCTTCAATTAATTGTCTTTCCTCTGAAGAGTGAATCTTTTAACCATCTTTATCTATAGATTAATTCTTGATCTCTCGAGTTACAAAACTTTAACCTTCCTCCCTCCCCCCTTCCCCGGAAGATAATTATGACAGTAGGCGAAGTAGAAGATCTCTGACCAAAGAGGATTCATCTGTCTTCTATATGTACCCTGTAGATCCGAATTTGTGTAAAGGAAGTTGGGTCACAAATTCGTATCTAGGGGAATATGTAGTTGACACAAACACTACAGGTCACAATCCCAGAAGGCATTAAAAAAAAAAAGCTACCCACACCCCCAGAGCACTAAATAAAAGGGTGAAAACAAGGTCTTAACCAGAAAGTGGTTTTATGGCTGAAAATAAATACTTTGGATTTGACCTTAGCTCAACTCCAGAGCTCCTATGATAAACTTTATCATCACTTCCAGATCAAATCTGAGTTGCAAAGGCAGAAGGGGGTGGCGGGGGGAGAGCTGGGGCGTTATTACTGCGATTTGAGCTACGAGATTCCCACTACTGCTTTAGTTTGTGTAATCTCAGAACTGACGCCGAATAACAAACAAACAAACAAAACCTACTGCTATCCTTCCTGCTGCTTGTGACGAGCTTATTGCGTGTTTCAGATTTAAACACGAAATTGAGGATTTAGGGGCGGCTTTTGAAAGGCTGCTGATTTGCTCTGTCCTTTAACGCGTCTTTATTACAAGAAGGGCAAGGCGAAGATGCATTAGGACTTAGGTTAGTTGTCTTTTGTAATTGTTCATCAAGTCCTTGATTTCTTGCTTGGAGAACGGGCTCCTTTTCCATCGGTGCGTGGGAAACAGTCAATCTTATACCAGAGCTAAATGTGATTTAGGAGAGTGGGTACTCCGAATTAGCTGATGAATTTCCTATCGATTCCAAACAAGCCCTATTCATCTCTGCCAGGCTCGGGGCGCAATGTCCCTTCCCGCATCACCTTAGCAAGGAATGAGATGCAAGCACCACCCGGAGGGACCGCCATGGATCATGTGCTGGGGCAGCGATTGTGAGCGGCAGCCCCCAAACACTTGAAAATACTTTTGCCCTCTCTCTCTCTCTTTTTTTTTTTTCTTTTGGGGTAATTTTTTTTGTTTGTTTTCCACCCCCTTCCCCCGGCCACCCCCGCCCCGAGCCAGGACACACCCCCGAGGGGTGTGGGCCGGGGGGGTCGGTTCTCGCCCGCGGGGCGCTGCCGAGTCCGGGGCCGGCGGGGGCCGGCGGGGCCCGGCGGCGCCGGGGCCGGGGCCGGGGCAGCCGGAGGGGAGCGGGCGCCCCCGGCCGCCTCCCCGGGGATGCTCCGGGCCCCGGGAGAGCCCGTGCTGGGCAGATTTCCTTATCCGGGGATCGCAGGCCACATCGCCATTGGCCCGTGCTGTCACATGGACTCCAACTTTGTTCACTTGACAGTAAGTAGGAGGGTTTCACGAAACAGGAAAACGAGTAAAGGGGGGGACAGGAATAAATTTTAGGATATATATATATATATTTTGCGTGTGTGCAATTCTAAGAAATTAATGGCCATGAGCTCGTTTTTGATCAACTCCAACTATGTGGACCCCAAGTTCCCACCCTGTGAAGAGTATTCCCACAGCGATTACCTTCCCAATCACTCGCCGGAATATTACAGCAGCCAGAGGCGAGAGAGCACTTTCCAACATGAAGCGATGTACCAGCCGCGGTCAGCCTGCAACGAGCAGCTCTACTCGTCCTGTCAGAGCTCCGGCCACCAAGCAGCGGTGTTATCCCCCCGGGGTCATGTCCATCCTCCTGCCGGACTGCAGAGCCACCTCTCTGAGCCAAACCATCCCTGCGAGCCGGTCACCCCCAGCCCACCACCCTCCTGCAGCCAAAACTCTCTGAACCAAAGCCCTTCCAATTCCTCTTGCAAAGAGCCGGTAGTTTACCCCTGGATGAAAAAAGTCCATGTAAGCACGGGTAAGTGAACTAAAGTGGCTTTGCTTTATACTAAGTAGCACCTCAAAGTCTTGTAGAAATCTTATTGCACCAGTTGTAAAATAACCATTCGTGGAGATTTACGATCGCCTGTTTGCAGAGCGGTATAATTACATCCTCCATAAATTTTTATTGCTCTGCTTGGCCATGTGCCTTTGAAGTCTCTGTTACCATCCTCCTCCAATTTCTTACAGGCTACTTTTTTATGGCTGTTGAATCTTCATAAGTTAAGTTTTATGTTTTCGTAATTTGTATTTAAGTAGCGGGTTGAGTAAACTTTTACTATTTTCCCTTCCTTTTATTTCTTTTTTTTTTCTTTGTGTGAATGTGAGCGCTCGTGTGCGATATTTAATAAAAAGGAGCGTGTGTGCTTGTCTGTGTGCATGTGTGTAGGGGAAAACTTGAAAGATTTGGGGATAATAGAGTGATGCTCAAGTAGTGGTGTGTATATATGAGTGTATACACATGTAGAGGGCATGGAAAATGTGTCTAGGGGACCTTATAAAAACGTTTAGACAGGAATACACGTCAAGCAACGAGGATGGAGGTGGAGATTTGGAGATAGGCTCTGGGTATATTTTTAAGTTCGCGGTGCTGCTTTTTTTTTTTTTTTGAGTATTTCCCCCGACAAAAGAATATGCAATGCTTTTTTTTTTTTGGGGGGGGGGGGAGGGAAGGGGGGGGAAGGAAACATTAAAGGAACAGCTCAGTAATTCTTCTGCTCTTTTTTTTTTTTTCCCCTCCTTTGTGTTTGTTCAGTAAACCCCAATTATTCAGGAGGGGAACCGAAACGCTCCCGCACAGCCTACACCAGGCAGCAAGTCCTGGAGCTGGAGAAGGAATTTCACTATAACCGCTATCTCACCCGGAGACGGAGGGTCGAGATCGCCCACTCCCTCTGCCTCTCCGAGCGCCAGATCAAAATCTGGTTCCAGAACAGGAGGATGAAATGGAAAAAAGATCACAAGTTACCAAATACCAAGATCAGGTCTAACCCTTCCACCTCCTCCGCAAGCCTGCAGATCCCACAAGGAGGTTCTCAAGTCCGATCCAGTGGACCAGCCACCAGCCTATAACTATTCGTTGTATGGATGGAGTGTGTGCTTGTGGGTGTGAGTTTGTGTGTGTGTGTAGGGAACACATGATATTCTTTTTTAATGCTACAAGAAGCGAGGGAAGGAAGGGTGCTCTTTATTTATAGGGGGAACAGAGAGAGACTCAGCTACAACAAAGCAGAGCCGTGCTGTTGGGCACCTCTTCCATTAGAAGGAGGCTGCAGATAGTAGTTTTCAGATTTGGCTAAGATGGATCCTTGTTTCATCTTTAATCACGCCAAGCTCTGCCCCATTTGTCATGTTTACTCTCCCGTACAAAGGATGGACCTTATGTCTGCTATTACCTCGACAACCAGCGTTCACTTTAATAAATGAGGCTCAGTTTCTTCAAGACGAACTGGACCTCCCCCCCCCCCCCCCCCGTCTTTTTTCCTCCTTTTTCTCTTTTTTTCTTTTTTCGCCTACCAGCCACAGTAATCGAAAGTTTCTATCCAGACATCGCAAAGCGGCGGCGGTTTTAGCACAGCTCTGCGGTTGATCGAAGCCCCAAAGCCGCAGCCGCAGCAGCACCAGCCGGCTGCTCCGCGCCTTCCACTGACCGCGGGCAGCTCCCGGCCGTGGTGCAGCGCGGGGGCAGGGGGCTGAAAAAACGCAAAAATAGGTCAAGTGGGTGGTAGACAAAAAAAACCACACGAGAACGGCCACTTATATAGGACACCCCCCCCCCCCGCCGCCATTTTTTGAGTCCAGCAAGTTAATTACTTCACTTGTAAGACTTGGGGGGGGGGGGGAGGAGAGGCAGAGGGGGAAGCAAGGTATGGAGTTTTGAAACTTGGTGATAAGCAGTGGCACCTGAATCCAGCCCCGCAGCCCCGGATGATGGGGAGAGGAGGGTTTCCTGCGGGGGAAAGAGCCCCTCTCCCATTCTCTAGCCCATTTTCGTACTGAGAATGTGAACTACAGACAGAGCGGTGAGGGGTCGCCTCTCTTCGGGTGAGCAATGGGGGATACAGGGGTTCTGGTGAGGACTCCGCTGCCATCCTGCCCTGCCCGCCTGGCCGCCTCGATTACCTCCTTTTGTCCTTCGTGATGTCCAGATTAAGTGTAAATAGAAGAGAAAAGCCAAAAAAAAAACCACAAAAAAAAAAAACAACACAAAAAAACCACGCAATTGAAAATAAATTTTTTTCATTGTGAATCTGATCCTGTGTGTTTTTTGGGGGGGATCTTTTCGTTTTGGTTAGGAAAAAAAAAGCTATTTAAAAAATTAATTTGAAAACACATTATTGTTTTTACAGGGATTTCTGTTGTCAGTGCACAGCCTCAACTCCCTAATGAAAACAAAAGATGTTTGACTATAGGGTATATCAGCCTTAAGTACTGCTAAGACTTACATATTATGATTTATTTGTTCTAAGCATATATTAATATGCTCTTCCCAAACTGGTCTCAGACAAAACAGAGGTAGTCATTAGCGCTTTGCTTTGCTGTAAGGAATGGATGTAGCGTTGTATCTCTCTAGAGAGAATTCTTAATTAAAAAAAAAAAAAAACCTCCTTCTCCAAGGTAGTTAATGCATTAATGAGTCTAATTTTTGCACAGATGTTTCTCGGTGTTTGCAGGTTTTCTGTGTATTTTTATATTACAAAGGAGCTGGCTCCTGCGATAGCTCATAGCCTGACAAGCAAATAGATAATCAAGAAGACAAATGGCTTCTTTTGTGAGCCACAGCTCTTGTATTAATTTTCATTTTCTTTCTCATAGAAAGTATCGAAAATACTGTTCAGGACGAAATAACATTCCAGTTGTAACTTACAAAAAAAAAAAAAAAAGACTATTGTGAGCAGGGGGATCCGCAGGAGGAGGAAAGCCTCCACACCAGCTGAAGAAAATAATTATTTTCCTATACTTGCCTATAAAAAAATTACTTTGTTTACAGAATTCCTCCCTTCCCCCTCTCTTCAATCAGGACCGGAATATTCCCCTGCATTATTCAGAAATAAAGGCAGGATTTGAAATATTTGAAGACAGAGTGTGTTTACGTGCTGTTCTTTTATTTGTAGTAAGTCACGACCACCTTGCAAATAAAGTGCCCACAAAAATAGCCCTTCCCCCACCTCAAACAAAGGACCGTTATATTTGTCTTTCTATTGAAATTTTAATCCTTTAAAATAATATTAATGTGGTGACATGATTCAGATATGTTACATGTTCAGACGTAGAAGAAAGAATTTATGGGTATATTTTTGGTTGACTATCACATTTTCAGAGAGAGCAACTGCAAACCTTTGAAGTTTCTCTCCTTTTTTTTTTTTTTCTCCAAAGAGGATAGCAAGGGATGTATTTTATTGCAATACCTAAGGTTGAGATGTGTTTGTTTATTTATTTATTACTGTTAGATTTTATTTTACTGTTTCTCTCTTTGATCTGCTGTGGATGTAAATACGGTGTTATTTTCGAGATAGTGAAGAGATCGAAGAGATCGTTCTTAAAAAAAAAAAAAAAAAGCATATGCTTCCAGGAATGCAGGGTCTATAGAAAGAAGCAAATCAAAGCTGGAAAGTATGAATAGAATAGAAGGGGAGAAGATTTCTATAGGACCTAAAAGTTCACAGCCATTATAAGCAGACAGAAGCCAAGAAAAATGCGAGAATTATACAGAAAATCATTAATCACTTCTTTTCTTTAAATACTTATCCTTTTCCCATTGTTATTCAACAGCAAATCTCCGCAGACCGTCTGTTGGGAAAAAAGCACCCGGACTCCTACAAGAATCTTCAGGGGAAATAATAATAATAATAATAAAATCTGGATCGTAAAGGTGAAAGCTTTATATCTGGGGGAGGAAAGCAAAACCAAAACCCCCAAGCTACCCCCTCCCCCAGAACTCTCACTTTGGAAGAAACCACCCAAACCATGAGGGCCGTCTCTGGGGCGTTGGAAAAAGGATGTGGGAGCGAACCAGGTAACAGAGCTGCTCTCTTGGCATGCATTTCTGATCGTTTAATTGCCTCGTCTCACGAGAAAGTTCGGGAAAAAAAAAAAAGGTTAAAAAAAAAAAAGGTCAGAAAGAAAAACAACACGTGAATGCTTGTGCGGGGTTTTCCTTCTGTTTTCTCATTTCATTTTGACCGATGTGAGAGAGGGGAGCAAGCAGAGAAAATTTGCAGGCGGGCTCCTTGTAGCGAGAGGATTTTTCTCCTCGACGTTGGGCTGTGCGTGTTTCGGGCCGCGGCGCCGTGTCCCCCCTTTGGGGTTTGGGGAGATGCCCCCTTTTTTCCTCGCCCCCCCCCCTCCCTCCCGAACAAGACCTCTCTGGGCACGGGCCGCTTTGGGAGGGCTTCGCGGAACGTCCCAGAGGAGCTGGGGCTACGCAGGGCACCGGGGGCGCGTTCTCGTGCCGGGGGTGCGGGGGTCCCGGGGCGGCCCAGGAGTGCCGGCGCCACGGGGGTGCTGCTGCTCCGCGGGTGCTGCCCCGGCCCGCGCGGTGCGGGGGTGCGGCGGCGAAGGAGGGAGCGAAAATCGGGGAGGCAAAAGCCAGCTCTTGCCAGCGCCGATCGGGGGAGAGGGTTCACGCAGAGGACACGTTTTCTAGGCGATTAGCTGTGTATTATAGCCAGGGACTGACCTCGCAAGCCCCTTGACCTCTCCGGGGCTGGACATTGTGCGGGGCAACCTCCCCAGCCCGGAGCGGCCGGGGCACAGCAAAACCCCGCGTGTGCGGAGCTCGCCGGCCCCGACCGGCCCCGCAGCGCCCCGGGCGCCCCCGGCCCCTGGGCGAGCCCCGCCGGGAGCAGGCGGCGAGCGAACGAGCGCAGGGAGGGCTCGGGGGTGCTGTGCTGCTGCGTATCGCGGTAGAAGCGCCGTCGTTCCGAGCCCAGGCCCAAAGGCAAAGCTTTCCCTTATTTCTCGCGACTTCACTTCAAAGGGCTGAAAGCCCTCGGCGTTTGCTTGTTTGTCTGCTTCTTTGTAAGAGAGGAAGAGAGAAGGAGAGGGGGGGAAAGGCCTTTGGGAAGCTGGGGTGGGACTGTAGTTTGGCTTTGCACAGCTGACTGTTGATTGCTTTACAAAAATAACTTGGGGGGAAAAGAAACATGAAATCAAAGCCGAGGCACCCCCTAACCCGCCGCTGACAGTTTCCTCGTCCGGCGTCGCATCTCGCGTCTCATTTTCAGAAATTCCTTTGTTTCCGACCGTCCCCGCTTCCACCCCCCCCCCCCCGCCCCCGCCACTGCCCCCGGCGCTCCCGAGGCCGGGATGCGGAACCCCTTTGTTTTCTCTTGGTCCCCAAACCGGACAAAAACGGGTCCTGCGGGAGAGCGAAATCACGTACGGCAGCCCCTACGGCCCACCGAGATGCAGTTATCGGAGACAAGGGAAACCGAGGAAACCATCACAAAGAGGGACGCGCGCAGGAAAGCGGGGCCGCTCCCGCCCAGGTGCGGCACGGGGCTCTTTAAAACGGCTGCGCTCCGAGAGCCGTGCCGGGGGTTCTCAGCCCCTCTGACAGATTTATGATGCGCAATAAGAACGGCGTGTTTAAATCTGTAAATCAATCTCGCTTTCTCACTATATAAACGTTCATTTTATCTTTAGAAAGAAAACGGCTTTGATCACGGCACCTCGGAGGGTGAAGCCGCTGTTTATGGCCGTGTTTCCGACCCTTTGAACTGGGGGCTTTAAAAAACGAATGGCTGATTCTTTTGCATGAAACAAACCCAAAAATGCTAGAGGAGGTGCGGAGGGGGGTATCTGCCCCGTTTGCTGCCTTGCCTAGGTCTGTTGTGTTGTTGTGAGGTTTATTATTTATTTTTTTTAACCGGATTCCAGTCGTAGGGACGCTTCATTTTATGACTAAAGGGGAGGAAAAAAAAAAAAGTGATTGCGTGAAGCTGAAGTTGCGGCTTCTGAATCGACCTGAAGTTCCCATATAAACCTCCTGTTCCCCGAGAGTTTCCTCCCTCGTGGGACCCCTTCATCTCCCTTTAATCGGATTTTTTCCCCGTTCCTCCCACACTTTGAGGCAAACGCTATCTCCCTACAACCTCTTCCACTCGATAAAATCGATTAAGAAATAATCGAGGGCTTTTGAAAACGAAGCGCTGCCTCGCTCACTGCTTTGCAGCGGGGGAGAACCAAGGCTGTCGTCCCCTTCTCCCCACGGTCGGCTTAACTGGTGAAAACCCGCTTCTAGGCTTTTAAATTAATTTCCACGTTTAATACGAGTTCCCTTCAAGCTTCAACCGTCCTGCGAAGAGGGAGGGAGCACGGCAGCTCCCAGTACAGCCGCCCCGCCGGGGGCTGCCGGGGCGCGTGAGGGGCTGCGGCGAGGGCTCTGCCCCCCTCCTGGGGGACCCGGGCGGCGGGGACACAGCGCAGGGCCCCCGGTGTCCCGCTGCTGCCCTCCCCCGGGAGGCGGCCCCGGAGCCGCTTCCCGTGGCCGCGCAGAGCCGCCGGGGCCGCGCGTTGGCCCCGCACCGAGCAGGCGGCCGGTGCCAGGGCTCCGCGGCTGCTCGGCGGCTGCTCCCGGCGGCTGCCTTTGTTGTTCAGGCTTTTTCAGGATCTTGTAGCTGGCAGCTCTCTTCAGAGTCACAATTTCTTTTTTTTTTTTTTTTCAAATGCTGGCCAAACAATAACAGCAGCAGGGAGAAAAGGCCTGGCAGTGAGGCGGAGGAAATGGTGAGCTCTTTAAAACATGGTACCAGGAGCATAAATATTCTCAGCTGTTTTCGACTCCAAAACAGTTGTGCTATTCAGCACAAGATTAGTAAAAATCTCGGTGTTGGGAAAAAAGAAAAGGAAAGGAAACACAAAAAGCACGGTGTTGCTTAGCTGAGCTACGGTCCAGCAAGCCAGGAAAGGTTTAGAGGAAGGTCCAGGAAAGGTTTAGAGAAGTGTTCAAACGCTCTCAACTTCAGGCAGGAGACAAGCGGGGGAAATAAACCTAAACCGCAGACCTTTACTAGGGAAGCGGATGAGAGTCGATTGCCGCGTGCCCCACACATCACATGCTCGCGCGGCTGTGCCAGGCAGCCGTGCAACAGCCGTGGACAGGGGAGGTGTCTGCAGCTCTAGGAAAGCTTCGCTCAGTTCGAAACTTAGTTAAAAAAATACTGTTCCGGTGGAAGGTCACAGTGGTCCTTTGAGTATGAAACTGAAAGACCCCCTTCCCCCTTCCCTATCACGTGATTCATTAAATAATTAATGCAGAGGTTGCAGAATAGATATGTATTCGTCAGGAAAATCGCAGACATGGTCTCCTTGTGTCTGACGTGAAATTCAACTGTCCTTTAAAAAACAAGCCTATAGCTGAGGGGAAAAAAAAGAGAGAGAAAGAGAGGGGGAGAGAGAGAGAGAGAGAAAGGGGGAGAGGAGGAGAGAGGGAGAGAGGGAGAGGGAGAGGAGTCTGCAATAAAACAATTCTCAGGAACCACGAAGCCACGCCGAGGGCTGGATTATTGTAAGTAGCAGGGGCTTCCCAATTCCTAGCGTGTCTATATGTCCATGTAAATTTATTGTTTGTTATTAATGTTATTGTCGTAAAATGTGACAAATAGCCGTCTTCATTTCCTCCCATTTCTCTTCACATGGTGGTATGTGTGTTTATACCCATCGAGGCATTTCATTGATATTTTTAGGAATATTCCTCTCTCTCTCTCCCTCTCCCTCTCTCTCTCCTCACAACCTTTTTTCTCCCTTTCTTGATTTATTACAATAAACATGTCAGCAGCAGTGCGGCTGCCATTGTGTGTGTGTTTGTGAGAGAGTTGTGTTGTTTATAGTGGTGTCCAAGATAAATCATTTCTCGAGTGAAAATGATGTGCAAGCGATGATATTTTAGAGCGAGGATCTCTCTCTACCCCACTCCCTGGAGTTGATTATTTCAGACGATTTACAGTAATAGATCAGCAGCTAATATGAAAGCTCTGTAGCTGGGGGTCTTAAATTACAGCATCTGTGATTACCAATTAAGGAAAGATTTGTATAAATTTGGTAAACCGGGAACGCCTCATTGGCATATAAACCTAGTAAAAGAGCACGACCTTAATATAAAAATTACAGTGCGGAGTCTTGCGTTGCAGCATCCTTTTATCAACGATAACTCATTTTCTTCCCACTTTCTCCCAGTTTCTTCCTCCCGTCCCCGGCAGAAGGGTTTCCTCGCTGGAAACAGGCACAGGTTGCTTTAGCAAAGCAAGGCAACTTCTGGAGGTGTCCCACTTTAAATCAAACACAGAAATAGGGCTTAAAAGGCGAAAATGAAATTGCGTCGGGAAGCCCGAAGTTAGCTGCTTCCAAGAGAGATACAAACGTGGTCTCAGGCAGGAGAGGGAGTTGGCCCGGAGACCCGGCACAATGGGGCTGCGGCAAGCGGGGCGCTGCCGGCGGACCCCGTCAGAGGCGGCTCGCCTCGGGTCCTTCCAGCCACCCACCGCTGATAGCAACGGAAAGGGGAACCGACTCGTTGCGGGTAGTTCGTTGTTCTTTTACAGCAGGCGGATAACTGTGCGTGGCTTTCTAGAGCCCTGATCTCGCTAAGGCTGTGACGGTGATGGATGAAGAAATAGAGAATAATGTTCTTACGATGAAAGTTGGAGAAGGTGCTCCAACGAATGCTTTATATTTAGGAATCCAAACCTGTTATCTACCTCAGTAAAAGCGCAGCTCCAAGGAGTAATAGCAGTAGAAATAAGCTTAAATGGTAGCAGAACCTGGCTGGCAGCTGTTACCTTTTTAACGATTGCTATGCAAAGCATAGCTGGACTGTAACAGGGAAATTCCTTTAAAGCCGCTGAGTTACGGTAGCGAAGCTGAAGCCGTGGGGATACGGTGCGTGTCCCAAACCGGGGGCACTACTGCCTGCCTTAATGTCAGCGCGAGGAACGCAACCTCCGCGGAAAGTGGGATGTCAGGAGCCATGCACTGCCCTCCCTTCCCATCTCCGGACTGGACCAAATTGGTCCTAACCGGGAGTGTTGAAAGGGAAGGAGGAAGTGAGAGATCGCGGTTTTAAATATTTTACAAGCTCCAGCATGCGAGGAGTCAATAAAACTGACAACAGGAGCAAAGATTAAATGTTCACACCGGATTCTCAGATGAGAATTCACCGCTTTTCCCCCCTGCTTCCCTTCCCTTCCCTTCTCTTCCCTTTCCTCCTCCCTGCTCACCAGCCAAGTCTAGCACCACACGAGTGGGGATATTTAACTCTGTCTGCTAGTGTAAACCTTTATGTAGCAAAATTAGAGCAACTCAGCGACTTTCATTAAATATTAAAGGAGATTCAGGGACGGTGACTGAGCCAGAAATGCAGCATCATTCTCTGTCACGCTCCGTATTAGTTTAAATTGTCGGCTTCAAATGGATGCAGACATCCTCCCCCCCCCCGGGTCGGTCCGTCCCCCCCCCCCCCCTTATTTCAGTCGGTGACATTTTGGTTTGGTTTGTTGCCTTTTTTTTTTCTTTGTCTTTTTCTATTTGTTTGTTTCCTGGAGGCTTGGGATGTTGAGCGTGAGAAATTGGCACCTCGCGGGGGGCGGCTGCGGGCTCGGAGCGGGGGAACCACCCGCAGCCCCCGCCCTGGGCGGCCGCCCCGTCTAAATCAATACCGGGGCTTTCTTGAGCCCCGGGCCGGCCGCCATTGTGCGAGTGTCGCCCTTCAATAATCAGACGTCAGGAGATGGGGCGGCCGGGGTGCTGCCTTGTCGCTCTGGCGGAACCCGTGGTGGGGACAAGCCGCCTCCCTGGCCCGGGAGGACAGCCCCAGACCCTAAAAATGGCCTCAAAGGCCGCAGACCCTGAGTAAGAGCCTCAGAGCCCGATTAATAGACGCAGAGCCGGGATAGGATCCCGGGCGCTCAGTGAAAAGCCCCAGACCCGGATCAGGAGCCCCAGAAGAGCAGACCAAGGCGGGGACGGGACCCCGAACCCGGAGAAAAGCCTCAAACCTTGCAGGGCACCCCAGACCCAGGGAATACCCAAGCACAGGAGGGGAGCCAAGATCCAGGATGGGATCCGAGCTGGGCGGGTGGAAAGCAGAGCTCTAACAGCCCTGCCCGCCCCGGGCCGGGGGTTGTAGGTGGGGAGCTGGGGCGTTTGGGTGGTGCAAAACAGCCCTTGGCAAGGGATCGAGACTGGGACGACACCCCACGGCTCAGGGCTCCCCGCTGCTCCCTGCACCCATGCCAGCCCCAGCCTCCTCCGCCAAAAGAAATTTCTCCCCGCCGCCTTTAGCGGAGGCCCGAGGGAAGGGCAGCGGGGTGCCCCCTCTCAGCACCGCTCAGCACCGCCTCTCGCCGCCAGCAGCTGCCCTGCTGGAAGCTTCCCCAGGCCCACAACCACAGCGAGCAAATCGTTC